>NW_027266343.1:28900821-29590821 GCF_022045235.1 Haliotis cracherodii | reverse complement strand
AAGGAAAGGAAATCGGAGAGAGAGAGAGGATAGAGAGGAGGAAATGAAGGGGTGGTGAGAGAGAGAACAAGAGAGAGGATAGAGAGGGGGAAAGAGGAGGAAAGGAAAGGAAAGCGGAGAGAGAGAGAGAGGATAGAGAGGAGGAAAGGAAGGGGTGAGAGAGAGGGGAGAGAGGGAAGGAAAGGAAGGGAGATATGGTGAGAGGGAACAAGAGAGATTGTAACCTGTATTTTGTAACCTGTAATTGTAGATATAATTACTTAAATATGCCTACCGACAATGACTGAAAATTTACTATTCTATGAATATTAGCTTCCGCGGTGGTGGGGCCGTCAATCCATCTGTTTCAATCAGAAGGGGTTTATTGTGATTTAATAGTCTCTGATTGACCAATCAGAATCAAGTAATATCCAAATTCATGGTATACCCGAATCAACCAACTTAGCCAGCCATACCCCGTGCCAGTGACCTGTGATCGAATCCCGGTTCGCCCTTCTTTGCGCTGTAGTCAGTGTCATGAGTAAAATTAAGGCATTTACTGTCAGACTGGTGCACACACTGTAAAATATGTTTAGAATGTAAACACATTTAAGACATGTTAAGATATAAACATGTTTAAAAATGTCTTTAAACAGAATACACATTTGGTGTGTTCTATTTTGACACGCCATGAAATGGGCTTCGTCTCACACCACCTAAACAATCTAAACATGAAAAGAAGTTTAACATGTTTAAATACTAAACACGTTTAGAATTAAACATGTGTTGAATTTAAAACTCGTTTAAACATGTTTAGAATTTTAATATGTTGAGAGTTTAAAGATGTTTACGACAAAATGCATGTCATTATGTATTATCCTAATAATCTAAACATATTTAGAATTTAAATATGTTGAGAGTTTAAAGATGTTTACGACAAAATGCATGTCATTATGTATTATCCTAATAATCTAAACATGTTTAGAATTTAAATAATTGAAATGATGATGAAATGCACAGAGACATACCAGTTTGCTAAAAATGAAAAGTTTTAACAGTAAGAACAACACGTTATCCAGATTATATCCACTATACTAGACACAGTTAAGATTAACGAGTGTATATCACACATAGATATGCGTGTCAGTAAGTATGCCGGCGTCACGTTGCTTATCAGCATTGTATATAGATACCTTTGTCGGCGTTTCCATGCCTTGACTATGCCCATGAACGCCATTAACTGAGGATAAGTTTCTTTGTTTATATGCGTGCGATACCTTGTAGACAGCTGGACCCAAAGACATGGAGTCTTATTGTATACAATTTGTTTGTTTTGTTTATTTGTTGTTTAACGCCGCACTCAGCAATATTCCAGCTATATGACGGCGCACGACTTTATTGACGAGTCTGAAGAACGGCTTCATGGCTTTTATGACCATTCGACTTTGAAGCGCAGAATATTTGATACTTTCTATCGGTGTTTTAAAATAGTTGTCAAAACATTTACCAGCAAAACGTTATAAACTCAAATATTGATTTTGCATCAATCCGAAAAAGCATTTTTTTGGCTAATTTTGCCATATTGCAATCTTTGTGAGTCTCGGCACAAAGTTGATGGTGAAAAACAACGAGATTCAATATGGCGGAAGCAAGCCGGTCTTGAAAGTGGTTTCTATTTTACCTCGGGGATGTATTTTCGTAAAGATAAGCTCGATGTGTTCCGATTGGCGTCCCTCGGTCAGCGAAGAGAACTTAATTTAATTATTTTCTTAAGCTGGGGATTTGGAACGAAATGGTTGATTACGCGTCGTGATATTACGGTTATTTAGCGTTATAGAGTTAAGCCTAAAGTTCATGTTTCATTGAAATAAGATGATGCAAATATTTATCCTCCATGTGAAGCCTGGTCCATATGTTCTGGTAAAATCCCTTGTGATACTGGCTGTCCGTTCGTTTTCAAATATAGCTTTCGGTACCTTAAGACGAGGCTAATTCCAACTCACTCACTTACCCTAATTGAGTTGTTTTTTACAGCGCTTTCAGCAATATTCCAGTAAATACAAGGTGGGGGATACAAGGTATTGCATTTAACCACTAGGCTACCTCACAGACCCTCACTCACCCTTAGAATACCGACAGCGGTATCTCTTTTAGTGATGAAAAGGGGTATGAGAATGACGTTTTGTAAGTTTGAATTTTCGGTCACTACTCCAGGATATACTGGGGACACGAATGACCAGGTCGTCTACGGAGCCGCAATTTGCTACACAGAGTCACGTCCCCTGGGCACGACAGAAACCTATGTTTGTGGGCTCGAATCCCGTTTTGTCCCGACAATGTTTCTATGTTTGTCAGAACCGTACCGTGTTCGCGGGATTCACCGAAGTGATAAACGTCTGAGACCTGCATCACTTTGGGCTGTCCTCCCACACGTTGATACGTCTTAACATTACTAGAATAGTGTTCAAAGCGGCGTTAAAATCCAAATCACTCACTCCTTCTAAGGCACAATGAGGGAAAAGCCGATCACGTTCATTTCACTTTCTTCTCTTTCAGGATTTTTCTTACACGCGAACAATGATATTTTCTTGTAAGACAGGAGCCAAGAAATTTTTCCAGTATTGTGATACTATTTTAATTGTTTAACTATCTGTTTTACATAGCCCAGTAATCCAGTAATATTGCTAGAATACTGTTAAAAGCGGCGTAAATCCATACTCACTCACTTTTTCAAAGAAAAAAGTGGCGGGTCAAAAAATGTAGCGTATATCCCAACTCACTCACTCAAAACAATTTTCCCGAAACATGTATCATTTTTTTTTAAATTGACCTAATTGTCATTATATTCAAGGTGGTTGTTCAATGTTAGTCTCAATATGTCAAATATTGACAGTTAAGAGCATATTTCAGTATATTTCGTGATGAAAATAAAGCAATCATAATATAATCATAAAAGAACCTAATGATCACGAGACGATGTGACAAAGAAACGTAGTAATGAACGAGTCGGAGACACAATCAGCAATAAAATAAAACCACAACCTGGTATCGCTCAGCTCATATTTCAAATTATGCACTCGGCTGTTGTTTTTGTTCCGACCCCCTTACAAATTGCCATATCACATTCTTGGTTAAACCCAGGAAAAGTATCGCAGTCGATAAAAATGTTCGGGTCAGATCTAGCACTCTCGTAACGCACACAGATCCGTTGTATCAACTTCTGCCCATTCCTGAAATTAACATGATATTAATGCTATATCTTCCGTAATACTTCACGAAAACTGCTAATTATCTCGGCTATTTACACGCTATAACTATGCCGGGAATTACCGAACACCATCACACCAGCTATCATGCCGATTACGTGGCGATCACGCAGGGTAGCTCCACGCTGAGAAGAAGTATAAGCTTCATCTGCGCTATCTAATCATCCCAAGGTGGAACATGACATGGTGTAATCAAACCATGTGTAACAAATGGAGGGTTTTAACACTGGGAAAAAATACAAACCGGCTGCGATAAATTTTGTATAATGAGGGTTCACAAGGCTGATGGGATTAAGGTTCAGGGAGGTGCTGGCTTGGCTGAGGTGGGTTGGGGACATCTGACAGATGCACCGAGAGGCTTATCATACCGTACATGTATCTATACAACACTACAGCGTCCTATCTTGTTGTTTCCCCTTCATGCATCGAAGGTTTCGAATATCGTATCCATACAAACTTTAGGGTCCTTTCTCATTGTTTCTCGCAGACACATCGCGAGGTTAGTATCCCGTATCCACACAATACGCTATGCTGTCCCTCCCCATTGTTGCCCCTCAATGCATCCCGAGACCCCTTACGCTGAATCCGGGCCTCAAAGCCGCAATCTCAGGATCATGGAGCGCCTAAGGGACGCAACTCTGCACTCTGGAATCACCATGCCTTAAACACAGCCTCAATGTCTTTAAAGACACTGATAAAAGACGTCCAATTCTGTCAATTAAATCTTTATTTTATATAATCTCAAATGTTTCCTTTTTAACCTTTGCATCTGAAGCTCTCCGATAGCTATGTCCGTATAACAATAGTTTATCTCCCAGACCCTGGAATGATTTAGCAAGTTTAGATTTCTTCAGCTCTAGAAAATATATATATTGGGCTCCATTTGGATTTGTGTGTGTGTGTGTGTGTGTGTGTGTGTGTGTGTGTGTGTGTGTGTGTGTGTGTGTGTGTGTGTGTGTTTAGATATATGTTTATTAATTTATAATACGATAACTTTATTTCTGGAACTGAATGTGTTTAGTTTTATAAGCAGACATGTGTATAAGTACCATATCATATCATTATTATTACATTATTATTACATTAATCCATGACAGAGTATTCACAGGATCGGCTAGGATCAATAGTTTTATCGAAATTTAGATTTGTTTCCTAATGTGATAACATTCACCGTTAGTCCCTTATGTAAAGGGAGCTAACCGCCCGGTCTGGTTCCAGGACAACCATGTAGCTGTAAATACACCTCATCAGCGGCACACACGGCTGGGGTCGTTTTTTATGCAACCGACATTGTCCATCTTGTTCAATCAATACACAATAACATTTAGTTTACCATCGATCTTGCCAGGCTAACGTGGTTACGGCGCTGGTTCCTGCGTAACGATGTCAATAACGGCGCTCAGGACGTCCCTGTAAACGACTGAAATTGACACTCAATAAATGACATTGAGATCAGGTACAGAGGGTTGAAGGTTTAAGTGGTCGGAGACGAATGAAGCGCTGTGCGTGTGTCACGTGACTGTTTTTGCCTACATTTGATTGTAATGTGTAATATTGAACATGACAAAATGATACTTTAGCAACAATTGTGACTGGGTGAATTGGGTTTTACGCCGCATTTGGCAATATTCCAGCAGTATCACGTCGGAGGACAACAGAAATTGGCTCCACACAATACTTGGAGGATAACTTCTATTTATGGTGTCCCAAGCCATGATGTCGGAATATTGCCCAAAGTGGCATAAAACCCACCAAGTCATCCACGCACTCTCGCAGCAAAGGCATCATTTTCAATATTACAACTTGCTTGAGTATTGCTAAAACGGCATAAAACCACATTCAATCATTATTCAGTAACTATAACGTTACACTATCTGGAACGAGATATCGAAATAGTGGAATTCGATCAAGCAAAATGTCACTCTCCTGAAACGATTACAACTTTAATAGAAACGTAGTTTGTATTTACAAATCCCATCGTATATCTGGCGTTATTTGCTTTGAATGGTCATTGACTGCTCTGTGTGTTTACGCTCGGTTTCACGGCGTGCAGCTAGAAATATAAGTAGACAGTTTATATAACTGTTAGATTTCGCACATGATTATCATGCGCTGGGTCAATGTTCGAGGTAATTGCCTCGTTAGCGTTACGTGCACGGTGTTTGCCTACTGAGCTGATGTGTATGTAAAGTATACGTGTATGTACTTTGAACACGGAGCGTCAACGCCCCTCGATATCGATACTGATGAAAGTGGCTAGCACGCAATATCGACCGGTTAATACGTTTTGGGCTCCAGTTCTTCACGACTCTGACGAGGCCGTCGTCAGCACGTTACAGTGAAACCTCGTTCATTCGGCTAGTACCCGATGCAACGTCTGGATTAACAAATATCCTGATGTAATGAATCTCGAGTCCGTGTAGATGTCCTTTTAGTTTTATATAATCCTTCCGAAACGTGGTCGTCCGGTTGGTAGATTTTTCAGATTAACGTTGTCCGGACTAACGAGGGCCGACTGTATGCAATAATAGATTCATTAAGTGTCCTTCAGAACACACGGCTTCTCGTACATATATGTTTGTATTCCGCTGCTGCTCAAGAAAAACTAACTTTCCTCAGTTTCGGATGACCTTCTGAGGCGCTGAATTGTGGGAAGTAGTTGCTGTCGTAGTAGAAGTAGTAGTTGTTGTTGTAGTAGTATTGATTATGGTAGTGTTCGTGGTAGTTGTAGTAGTAGTTGTAGTAGTGGCGGTAGTAGTAGTAGGGCAGTAATTATGGTAGTGTTCGTGGTAGTGGTGGTAGTAGTAGTAGTAGTGGTGGTGGTGGTAGTAGTAGTAGTAGTAGTAGTAGTAGTAGGGCAGTGGTTGTGGTAGTGGTAGTAGTAGTGGTAGTGGTGGTAGTACTAGTGGCTCTGTTAGTCATCGTACAACGACGGTGCGCCTGGGAGGTTGATCACGCTCTTCATCACTTATGATGATTAAAAAAGCCCCCACTCCACCCCCGTGCTTCTGAGACCACTCAAACGAAGATGGTAACAATGAGTGTGTGATCTGGCTGATTGTGGGTCATCATCATAAATGGAGCGCCCATGCTATCAACCACTGGTTGGCTCGAACTCAATTATTTCCAGGCCATCTGATGTAACTATAGTGTAAAGCAACTAGCAAAACTCGGACACTGTTAACTCGGAATACTGTTTAAGGCCCGGATATATATTGAAATAATGCTTGTATCGAACTACTGATAAATCGATATGTTTACTGTCCATATGAATTCGAGATAATCGCGTGAGCGTGTGGTTTGTTTTTTCAACAGTCATAATTATTTTCTTCAAGAATATTCAAGGCCAATTTCTTCCATAAAAGCCTAGCCACCACCCAGATTATCAAATGGTCGGTCCGTTAGTACGCAGCCTCGATACTAGTGAGAACTACCAACAACTTTGCAGTTCAGTGTGTCTCGTCAGTGAAAACAGCCTTCAAAAATCCCATTTTCGTAAGATGTTGAACAAGCCCGCGTTATGTTCCTAGAACGGTGTCAGGGCTGGCAAAAATAGTATCAGAATCTCCTTATAGTTTGTTCGTCTTCTCCTGTATCATGCGGGTAGTTGTGTTGACTCTTCAGGTAAACAGATTTTAGTCCCATCAATGAACATTCTTCTGTCATTAGCGCGACTAGCGGTGAACCAACAATAACGGCGGCAAACACAGGCGCCATAAGATGTTTAAAAGCAAATAATGCAAATTCAAAGGTTAGCGATTTCCCTGCTCAGGGAGGAGAACAGAAGAGCACATCCTTTCCTGGTAAATAGCATTCAATAACATCCCAACCCCCCCTTCCCTTCGGTGCCCCAAGTTGGGTCAGGGGACTGCTTACAGACTGTGAGTACATTGTATTTGTGTGTCCTATGTGTGGTTAAAATGTATGTAAATTCACATCACTAACACAAGTAACAAGTGTTACACTTATCAATAAAAAAGTAGGAGATAGTGGGAATCACCAAGACATATCTTCTGATCTATATGGTATTGGCAAATGGAAATGATATCTGCTGGGGAGCAGGCGATCAGATCTAATGGTTGGTGTGATGAGATGGTGCAATAGGTCTTTAGAGAGGTCGGGGTCAAATTCGAAATTTTGCATTTTGCAGCCAACGTCACTGAACCACCTCTTTTGGCCAGACATGCACGAATTCTTTGAGGCATGCTTCTAATGAGTCGGCCAATGTCAGCTTGACTCATGATGTTCCACTCATCAGTGAGAGCAACACCAAGTTCATTGAGTTGTGGGTGGATTTTGATGTTGACGTACACGTCTGCCAATGACGTCCCAGACGTGTTCAGTGGGGGAAAGGTCAGGACTGATGGCATGGTATGGATGTTTTGCTGTTGAAGGAACAGGATCACAATCTTGACACGATGAGCACGAGCATTATCATCTTGAAAGATTAAACGTTGCCAAACACGATGTGCAAATGGCACCACGAGTGGTGCAATGATGTTGTCCCGATAGTATTAACATGTGCCTCTGCCAAGGATATATGGACCGCACTTCGGCAAGTCATTGTGATACCCCCTTATACCATGATGGACCCACCCTCAACACGATCATGCTGTACGACGTTAACGTCCATGAAGCACCCGTTAGGACGTCTCCAAACTCGATTCCTTCGGTCATCAGAAAACATGACGTCAGTCCAACGTCGATTATCCCAGTTCTGATGTACCCTACACCACTGACGCCTCTTATTCAAATGTCGTGATGACACGTGGACATCATGCACACAAATGCTATCTGTGCACACTACCTCTAACCTGGACATGTACTCTTACACCAGTTGCTTGTTACAAACGGTCCCTGATCTGAGTGGCAGTTTGTAACCGATTTCTTAATGCCATTGTTATGACTAATCTGTCCTGGGCCGGAGTTGTTGCCCTTGGGCGTCCCCAACGTTTGGGCAACGTTTGGGCAACGACATTCTGGCGTGTGCAACCTGGAACATGCCCACGACACGTACACGTTCAGCACGTTGCAACGGCCGCATGATCAATGATGTTGCTCCTTAATTACTAATTCTGTTTAATAAAGTGTCTTTGAGCGTTTGGTTCCAAGAAAACAATATGCGTCTGGGTGACAATGGTGAATCTGGTATACCACGTCTTGCACGTGCTGCTCAAGGCCAGGTGCTTGATGACTGTCACAATGTTGCGTTTGGAAGCTTCTTATCTTCGGAAATGTTCTTGTCACATACATCACTTGTTCTCATTGCCAGACATTGGTGTAGTTTCACCTCAAAACAAAATACCCCTTTTTTGCATTGCATTTTAAGACTATAAGTGAGGTAAAAAGTAACGTCTCCCCAGCACTATCTCCGCACAGGTTGGCCAATGTACTGCAAGTCGAGCCAGAAGGTTACAAGTACAGCGGGCCATCTTGTAGCCAGTTATTACTGAGAGTGATATATCCCGACCTCGTGACATTATATGTTAAGTACAGTAGACGGCAGAACTAAGTGGATGAGGAGCGCCTATTTCTGCGATGTTGGTGTTTGGCCCTGGCAGATATTCGCCATAACTACCCAGGATTACAAGATGATGATGTCTCCGCTGGTGCTTGTGGCGACAGTGTCAGTAGGCTTCCAAATAGACGTCACCTTATAAGGTGTAACCTTCTTAAACCGGATATTCATTAATGTAGATTAGTGTTTTCGAGTTAATGAAGTTTTTTATGGAGTACTTCTGTATTATGTGCTTCGGACACAGCAATATGCACTCTCCCTGCTGTCCCGTGTGTGGACGTCCGGAATAACGAGCTTCCGTTATTAATAGTTTTAAAATTGTACACTGTTTTATTACCTCGGATAATTAGGAATATGAAATCATAGAATTAAATTATTAATCTACTCCCAGTATGCATTTTATGTGTAAACCGGACAGTAAGTATTTTTGGAAGTAAGATTATTGAGACTTTTACTCTGACTTCTCCGGAAAAATATCTTAGAAAAGGTTAAGTCATTTTCCAGTCAACGCTAGTTGGATGTAGTTGATACAATATTAAATAATATAATAATATTTATGAACATTAAAAATATTTCGTCTTTGAATGGCATTTAGCTGAAGGAGATGGTACGTGACGAAGGAGTAAGTATGTGCTCCGAAACATTGTTCCTCATAATAAAGAAGTTGACATCCATACATTCTTTTCGCAGTTGACGACGATGCTGCCGCCGCTGATAATGATGATGATTATGATGATGCCAACACGAATACTCGCCACGGCACAAATTGTACCATTGAAAGGATCAGTTATAAAAGGTATTTTGTAAATGCCAGTAACTCCGAATCCTAACCATACCACTGTCTCTCTCCACTAAGCCCATCCTACCTTACAGCAAATATGTAGTCATTACAAGTTCCTAACTTTCCCAGCGTAACGTTAACAAATACATTATCTTCTCTCCTAATTCTTTTCGTTTCTTAGCAACGTTTTCCTACTCTGGCAACAAGCTCATGTCAAACAGTGTCTAGCGCGAGCTGGGTGTATCCCATCATCCTTTGCGGTCCCATTTTGCCAGGTCAGCAGTTTGGAAGCGTCTACCTATCTGCATTGATATAAGTAGGTACATTAGGCAAGGTTTCTTATGGCATCGCAGCCCTGGATGTCCTGATTGGTCGATAAACGACGTGACGTCAGCAGACTTGGAATCAAGCTTGGAGGCAAAGTATAAGGCTGCCGATCGATTAGGTGTTTTCCGGACTATATGTATTTTTATCGCTTACCTCACTCCCCGCTTAACGTAGGCGGCGAGTACACAAACAAGGGCATGTTCGGTTCTGCGCATCAGAGAAATTGGGGAAATGGTTCTTTGGAACGGAGGTGTTAGTTTCTGAGGAATTTATTCAGATTGAAGTTTTATTTAGAAGTGTTCGATATACGATGTACGACATGCGATGTGCTGTGTGCGACGTACGATGTTCGGTGTACGATGTATGTTGTTTTTTGTACGGTGTACGAATTTGAAATGTAAGGCGTATGATGTACGATGTGCGATTTTTCATGTGCGATGTTCGATTCACAGTGCAGGTGTATGATGTTCGGTGTACGATGTACGTTATTCGATGTACGGTTAAACTATGAGCGATTTTTCATGTGAGATGTACGATGCACAGTGCCGGTGTACGATATTCGGTGTACGATTAAGCGATGAGCGATCTTTCATGTACGATTTGCGATGTACGATACTGTGTATGATGTGCGATGTGTACATTTTCATGTACGGTGTACCATATACGACTCTAAATGTAGGATGGGTGTCTTTATCAACGTGCGATTTACGGTCTGTTGAACGATTTACGAAGTGCGATGCGTGATGTAATTATATCAATGCTAATTGAAATACGGATTAATCAAACAATTCTACGTGGACTGATTCTTATCAAAACAATCAACTCTTACTTGAAGCAATTTCCTAGAAATACACTTTAGAAAATTGGGCTACCTGAATCCATCACTTCCACATACTCTAGAGCCCTAGTGTGACGTATGTACCAATGAACTAATTTGACAACCAGTCCCTGAAACGCGTGACCCGCGCCATGTCTCTCATCATAGTTCTGGTAATGGCGGCCCTCATGTCAGCACATGAATAATATATACGACGGCAACATTACGTTCTACTGTAGTGGACAAGGGTCAGTAGGGAGTCCTGGAGAAGTAATATCCCCTGACGAGAGCTGACCTTTAACACTGTCATGTCTCTCAGTAAAAGTATTCCAAAGCATCGAATAAAGTAACATCTTGATCGTTCCACCATCAAAGAGCATTTTCAAACAACTCCCAGCGTTCGTGATATGTACATGTCTCCTGGTCAGCATTAATAGAACAATGTGAAGGAGGACGTTGTAGCAAGTGTGCCGAAATTAAATATTAAATTGATACATGAACTTTAATATTTAATATTTAACATAGTCAATGTTGGGTGCATCTTGAAGGACAATAGCGTCATGAATCTTACGTCTGCAGTTGGTAGGTTTCATTATTGCCGAACGAGTTTCAATACCCGACAAGTCAATTCACTACTGTTGTTGAAGTCAGCGACCCTGCTGGTGATTGTTCTCCTTGTTTTACATTGACATTTGAAACCTTACATTGACATTTGAAACCTTATATTGATATTTGAAACCTCACAATGTGCTTAGGTCTGTGGAAATATATTGATCTGAAACAGACTGCATAAGTGTTTGATTTTATTTTGGTGGATTGCATGAAGTGTTTTGTAAGGAATCGAATATGCGACATACATACATTAGTGTTGCTTCTCGTCTTTTGAGGTCACCGAAATAATAATGCACATTTCAGCAAACATAAAGTAGTCAGTCAGTTAGTAGTAGTTTTGTCAGAGGAAGTGAAACATTTTTTTTTGCAGTGCTTCAGCTATACTCATCTGAATACGTTATGTACGATTTGATTCGTGAGTCATTCCAATAGCTGAATACAATTCAGATTCAACTTGCCATAGAAAACCCTACCTGATTACAGGATAACATGAAGCTGATGATATCAGTATGTTTTACATACGTCCCTTAAAGATATCGAGCCTGGATGAGGTGAGGTGAGGTGAAATACGGTTTAACGTTGCGTTCAAGATTATTGCACTCATCCTCATATAGCGTGTGTGTGTGTGTGTGTGTGTGTGTGTGTGTGTGTGTGTGTGTGTGTCTACTTGTACTAGTCCGGACGAAAACCGAGCTATAATGTGGGGTAACAACAAGTACCATCTTAAACGTATTTTGGTATGACGTGGCCGGGGATCAAATCCACGACCTTCCGCTGCCCGGGCAGACTCTCTATCCACTAGACCATGGAGGCGGTCTATCGAACCTGGACGAGACAAACCATTAGTAAACGTATGAGCAGCAATCCACACGGTGACACACTCAGCAGCCATTGTTAACATCCAGTACCCAGTTTAGCTGGTTCTTTTACAAGATGGGAGAACAGTTGAGAACTGGTGATGTTATCAATACATTGTATATCTTTCTTGTATAAATCAACATAAATACTGGAATAATTTAATTAAAACGCGTACGTCAAGAATGGTTGACCTGAATTGTACTGATAAAAACATCTGTCACAGTAATTGACCTCTATGGTCAGAGGCTATGTCGGGCAAATACATGCGTGTTGGTATGCTAATATAACACAGATTGAACTACGTCAACAGTTTACCAGGTACGTCCGTAATTCCGATGTTAAAAAAAGTAGTGAATGAGTTTACTTCTACGCCGCCTTCAGCACTATTCCAGCAGGGAAACCCGACATGGACTTCACACATTGACCAGAGGATAGGGACAAAAGGCAAAGTTAAAATAATTTGTTTCCTTTTCGATTTTGCAATACATATATATGACCTATTTTGCCTTTAAAGTTGACTTGGAATGTGATCGTCTGCCAAGCGAGGTTACATTATTGTACTGCTGTTTAGTTAGTTATGTGTGCTCCGGTTTAGCTCTGCTTAGTTAGTTATATTCCTTTCCTCTCTAGGTCCTGTGTGGTCCTGTTTAGCTCTGTTTAGTTAGCTATATTCCTTACCTCACTAGGTTCTGTGTGATTCTGTATAGCTCTGTTTAGTTAGTTATATTCGTCACCTCTCTAGGTTCTGTGTGGTTCTGTAAAGCTCTGTTTAGTTAGTTATATTCCTTACCTCTCTAGGTTCTGTGTGGTTCTGTATAGCTGCTTAGTTAGTTATATTCCTTAGCTCTATAGGTTCTGTGTGGTTCTGTATACCTCTGTTTAGTTAGTTACATTCCTTACCTCACTAGGCGCTGTGGGGTTCTGTATACCTCTGTTTAGTTAGTTATATGACTTACCTCTCTAGGTTATGTGTGGTTCTGTATAGCTCTGTTTAGTTAGATATATTCCTTACCTCTGTAGGTGCTGTGTGGTTCTATATAGCTCTGTTTAGTTAGTTATATTCCTTACCTCACTAGGTGCTGTCTGGTTCTGTATAGCTCTGTTTAGTTAGTTATATTCCTTACCTCTCTAGGTACTGTGTGGTTCTGAATAGCTATGTTTAT
The DNA here is from genome assembly GCF_022045235.1 of Haliotis cracherodii. NCBI lineage: Eukaryota > Metazoa > Mollusca > Gastropoda > Lepetellida > Haliotidae > Haliotis > Haliotis cracherodii. The sequence continues at coordinate 29,577,500 of NW_027266343.1, read as the reverse complement.
TTAGTGATATTCCTCACCTCTCTAGGTGTTATGTGTTTCTGTATATTTCTGTGTGGTATGCGACATTTTGACATTCTGAATCGCGCTGTTAGTTTCTGATGTGTCTGTACTAGTCATAATTACTGCCTTTGGTCGCCTTGATATTTCAAGGAACAAAACCAATAAGTTAGAGATACATGTGCAGTGCAATAATCATCTGTGTGATACAGCCTCAGCTGACTTTACTGAAACCCTACAATGTCATTTTTATACACACCTACAGAATTGTAGAGATCAGTATAGAAGGTGTCAAAATGTGGCAGAATCCGTCTACGTTATTAAGAACAAACCAGAAACATCTGCAATGACACAGACTCTACAAGTAGAAGAATTACATTTTTACAGAACACAGAACAATGCAGATCCACACAGAACAATGCATCACAACAAAGAACAACCGGGAACAAAAAAGAACAAGACGGAACATTAAAGAACAATGCAGATCCACATAGAACAATGTATCACAACAAAGAACAACAGAACAATGCAAAAGAAGACAGAACATTACAGAACATCACAGAACAATGCAGAGCAAGAAGGAACAAAGAAGACAGAAAATGCAGATACACAGAAAAACGCAGAACCAGGCAGAACACGCAACAACGGAGAACCACCCAGAACAATGCAGATCCACACAGGGTAATGCAGATCCACACAGAGTAATGCAGATCCACACAGGGTAATGCAGATCCACACAGAGTAATGCAGATCCACACAGGGTAATGCAGATCCACACAGTGGAAGGCAGACCGACACAGTTCAGAGCTCAGCTGGATTCCACTAAGGGCCTTCTATTAATACATATTCTTATTGGATTCGTTGTTTTGGTCTGCACATTTAACCATACATTCAATCGCTAAAGTCAGCTTAAAGAAATAGTTTTCAGTTTGACAGGCATGCTTACACTTGCAGTTAAAACAAGGCAGAGATATGTGCGCTGACTCATCCTGAGTGGATACTGCTAACATCAGCTGGGGGAACACATTGTCATTTCAACACCACTCTCATGGCATTGTATTTTCACTGAGTCGGAAGTTGCCGTGACTCACGTCATGCCGTCACATGACACGATGGTCTGTCATATGACTACGGGCTCTCGTCGTCAGATTATGACCAGGGACAGCAGAAGGTCCTCGTGATCGGCAGCGGGAGCCTTGTTGGACATCACTTACAGTTCCTTGCACTCCCACGTAGTGCCAAGATATTTAATAAACAATCATAGACAATGTATTTTTGTTGTTAGGGGATGTGGAATTAAATGTAGTTATTTGTATCAGTATATGTTGTGCATTTGGGCCCAGAATGTATGGTCAGTGATACTATTCCTGCAGAATGGCATTAACATGGTGACTCGTTCCTGACTGCAGACTGAATTATGTCAATATATGTATTAAATATTGTTCGTCTTAACTATATTCGCCTTTGATGGATTTTTTTTTCCAATTTAGGGATTCTAATAACAACTTTACAGTTTCAAAGTGAGAGAAAGAACGTTGTTTACGTAGTGAACAGAAATATTACAATTAAATCAAGAGGGACTGACTGTGATTGATCCTGGACCTGGCACACGAATGGTCGATAGAATGAGCAACGAGTCACGTTATCGGAGGCACCATCACACACAATCAACCTGGTCACACATTGAAGGCATCTGACCCCTACATCAGGCTTATCGTGCCAACAGTCCCATCTGGAAACACGCATGTAGTACAAGGACTTTATCTCCCTCCACCAGAGTCCCAACGGGGCATATTATGTTTGTTTGTTTGTTTGTTTGTTTGGTTGGTTGGTTGGTTGGTTGGCTGGCTGGCTGGTTGGTTGGTTAGTTGGTTTGTTGGTTGGTTGGTTCAAATTAGGTTTGGTTGTTTGTTCAAAATAGTTTTGTTTGTTTGTTCGTTTGTTAGTGTGTTTCTGTGAGCAGTAGCCCATCTATCACGGCGGGGACATAATATCATGCACTGAGTCAACAGTGATAGAATCAGTACCTTCTGTCATGCATGTTCTCAACAGTGATATAATACGATATTTTTCATTCCTTATTATCGAATCAATCACAACGGAAATTGCGGAAACGGAAAATAAGAACAGCGTCCACCTGATATCAAGCTAATTATATTCATCCATATCTTCAACCTCGGTTTGAGCAACAAATACCGTGCAGTACCCATAAAGCATTCAATTACTGATATAAATGCCACTTAAATGGATCTTTGTTGAAATCCCATTTTACAAACACAAATCGACAAGGCAACCGGATGGCCTCCCAGCAGGACGCATCTAGGTCACGGATCTAGGTCATGTCCTCTGTTGATTAATGTTGGCTGATATTTTGCGTCCATGTGTATGAAATAATCATGTCCTTTCTCTATACTGCAACACTTAGCCTCAGAGGAAATCAGAGACTCTGAAATAACGGATATGAGGCTCTAGAAATGGCGGCCACAAAAATTTCAACCGGAAACACTTTATGCCTTTCTCGTGTTTACAGGAACTTGTGCTCGGGCTTGCTGCATGGGATGACTGACACACAAGTCTTGTGTTCGTTACAAAACAGAACGTGCGGCTGAAATTAATATGGTAGTTAAGTGATGTTATTGTTGTTGCTTCTGCGTTTCCAGCCGCCGAGGTTTATCTCCATGTTGAATAAATGTATGAAATTTTATCTGTTTTGGCGTCGGTTAGATATCGTGAATAAATATTATGATTTTGCTGTCGAAGATTTGTGTGCGGGGAGGTCTTGCTTTGAAGTAACATGGACGCTAGACAGGGCTGTAACCAGGGAGAGCATAACCAGGGAGAGAATAAACTAACCCAAAAAGAAATCAAAGCGGATCCAAGTTTTTTTAAAGTCGTGTGTGTGCGTGCGTGCGTGTGTGTTTGCGTTTGTGTGTATGCTCCTCGTGTTTCAATGACATGAATAGTAATGTGGCTGTTATGTGAATCCACAAGGGGAGATGGACCTTGCTTTGCTGAAAGCGATGGACAATTCTGTGCCGCGTGATACAGATAACCCCTGAGTCATGTCCGTGCCTCGCAGCCTGCATGCTGTTCAACAGGCCACCATTGCATTCCGTTATACGCTGAACATATATACAGTCAACCTCGGATGTCCCGAAGTCGGTTAAGGTCAAGCGAGGCGAACCACTTTCTTACCCATAGTCTGTCTTACAGACCCTGATACAAATATATCAAATACAGCCCATGCAATTCTATAATGTTTGGCAAGTCTAGATTTCTGCAGTATTAGAAAATGAAGAGAATCTCTGGGGTCCTTTTTAATATTTCTTTATCAAATAATTTAACAACTATTTTTCTATACGATGTGTTCATTTCCGTGACAAGATGTTGTTCTATCTTGCCCCTAACAGTGGACGTTAAGTCGCAGTTCGTAAGGCAACTAGATTCTGAATGTAACCACTTGTACACCAGTATAACAATGAGAGACAAGTTAGGTGACGGCTGTGACGCTGCTGATAACGTTGGAATAGACCTGTGATCAATACTAAATCAAATTAATAAATAGGTTTATTTGTTTAATGCCGCACTCACCAATATTCCAGCTATATGACACACCCTGTAAAATAATCCAATGTGGATCAGACAAACAGTGATTGGCCAGTAGTAACCTGGAATCCTAACTAACTAACTAACTAACTAACTAAAGAAAGAAAGAAAGATAGAAAGAAAGAAAGAAAGAAAGAAATAAATAAATAAATAAATAAATAAATAAATATACATTCAGGGTGATCTTAACTTGATAAGAAAGTTTTTTGTCGGGAATTTGGTACACATAGCTTTTGTTTCCTTAGCAACTAGAAACGATTAAATTATCATCGTTACGATCGGATCCTCTCACTGGAATGTCAAGGCTTTGTGTCATCACTAAAATGAACCTGTGGACATTTCGTCCATAGTTGTAAGACAGGCGTGGGAATATATTCATCGGATACTGATCGGATATTACAATATTAACCCAGAACTCCTGACATATTGTATCCATTAAAGTAAATATGCATCACGGCTTATCTTGAACAGCACTTATATGTGTCGAGGCGTCTCCCCCACATGTACATGTAGCAGATAGCAATCTAGTGTTGAACTCTCACGGCATGTCATAAAGCGGGTTAATCATGTCAATATTGAACGTGAAATTCGCCACTAGGAGTGTATTACCTTGACCCAGTTACGGGAGTGAAATCGATCACGCTGTAATATGAGATTATTTGACGCCAAATGTCGGGCATGTGATAGTGTAATAAACCATGAAACAGCCGTTTACTTGCATTTTGTGGGGGCGACTAAATACCGAAAAGCAGTGTCATGAAACTGAGTGTCACACTTCACGCTTCAAAGGCTGACGGAGAAAGGAAACCGTGTTTTCTCGTGTCTCTATAAAAATGCATTTAAAGAGTTTGGACCTCCATAGTAGAGGTTACAAAGACTGGACCTCCTATCTACTTACCACACAAATATCTACCAGTTGTTGTGCGTATAATCTGCTCGTGTTGGGTGGGGGAGTGTTAAATTATAAACTTTGTTGGCGGTATCGTTCGATTCAGGAGGTTAAAAGCCACACACCACCACCAGCAAACTACACAGTCTTAGGATCCAACGTGTTCGCTTGCTATCCCACAACCCGGTGTATAATAGATTTTGTTTCTTAGAGTATATAATTTTCATCACAAACGGTTATCGAAATGTGCTATGTGAATTAAATTAAAAAAACGTTCATAGATTCATTTTAGCTTTGGGCATACATGGTTAAATAGTGTTGTTCAAACGTCCTAAATTCAATTCCACAGTTTATGTCACAGGGTATAATGTTGCATTTAAGGTATCTAAACTTACATTTACCCCATTTTTAATTTACAAAGTAATAATAATTCCAACATATGTGACGTAAATTGGAATATTTTATACATGTACTGTAAATATTTCCAATTCAAAATAATTTTATTACAACATGATAAAAGAAAAAGACAAATTTACCGAAACGTTTTGTATAGAAGCCACAAGTACTTAGTTACGGAACGATAACACCCTTTGTGTACTTTCATCCTGAGCTGGCCCCATTTTCTTATTATTCACAACGTTTCATTGTCGGTTGTTTTCGACGTGAGACTGTCATGAACACAAACAAGTTTTCTAACCCCAAACATCGGCGGTAATCAGAGGAAATGCCAGACCCTTTCAGTTTCCTTAATACCTATACAAGAGTACACATAATGCGCCCCCGCATCAACACGTGTGCTCGTGGTACTACACGTATGTTATTGCTGGCTGGGTTTGTTTTCCCCCATTCACGTCATGATTGTTGTGTATGGTCGATATTGGTGCTACGACAAGGTCGTCGCACTTTTGAACCCTGTTTATTAATAGTATTTACGGAATATATACCAATTGTTCGATGTATGTATAGGATCTTGTAGCATAATGGTCAGCATCAGTCACATAGTGATTACAGACCCACGTTTCGGTATACATGTATGGAGCTCATATCTTATTGTTCAGAAGTAATACTTACATTGATTACATGGTACTAGGTTTAATCTATGTAAAATCAATATGAGGGGTGAGAGTGCAACCACAAGACCATAATATTCGTTCCGTGCAGATGTTCATTTCTGTCGAGGAATCCAAGATTTCCTGACATGTATCTATAAAACTTAGATCACGTCGGTCACGTGGTAGTAAAACCTGTCTAGTCACGGTCTAGTGACCGCATCGCTTTCCCTCTCCCTTAATTGTCCGGCTTCCGTCACCATTCGGTAAAGTCCGGTGGTCGTTGACCATTTTTTTTTTTTTAAATTGGTGACCCGTAAAATATATTCTCCAGCGGTTTTATCGCATATTTGTATCATGTATTGATTTTATATAGGTTATGTCGTATATGTGTGCACACCTGTTCATGAACTGAACATGTTTTTGTAACTTTGATTATCACCCAGTAGCGCCATTATCTAGTACTGGAAGATATGTTTCATGTATTTATGGTCATTTTTGCCACCTCGATAATTGAATTGTACATAGCTGCTTATAAGTCTTTATTGGTACCACCGTTGGATAGCTCATGATCCCCGCTTTATTTTGGTGCTTGCACCTTCCGTATTGGTTTACTAGTTTGTTTCCTTTTAGAGTTTACCCCATGTTGGTGTTACGGACCTGAGCCCCAGTGGCCAGGGCTGTCATTAAACAAGAACAAGGTAATATAATAAATACGTGGTAACAGCTTCACAGGTTTATTAATAACGGCTACTTGTACTAATATAGGACAATAAAGGGTCGCATAAACCAATCTCCACCGACAAAGGTCACTGATGAATTAAATCAGAGCAAATATACACAAGCGGCTTCGCTGTAACTGTATTACAGTAATAAAATAAGAGTAGCTAAAACAACGCTTTGAGGAGATACCGTCCAGGTGCATTTACAACCGATTACGTCGGCTGCGACCAGTTAACACCTGAGTCAACTAACTCAACACTCTGATGAGTGAATAACCTCAGCTTGGTTAAATAACGGGAAATAAACACAGAAAGCTTATCTCTAAAATAAGTCACTTGGACAGTGAAATAGACGAGAACGTCTGAATATCAACTAGTCTAACAGACTAAAGATTCAGTCAACTTTGACTGAGCAAGGCAATACTGAAATTCCCAAAAAGCAAGACAATTGCGGGAATATTGGTTTTCCACGGATTACTAGAAAAAACTAATCACTGGAAACCTTAGTTACGAAGTTTAACTCGATACCACCGGAGTAAGTCAGTACTAGATCAAAAGTGCCTCGTAATCACCTACTGACGAAAGCTGAGTTTCGAAGCGACCACCCAGAAGCAAACCTACCCATAAAACGGCCTAACGAATCCTGGGGGGTAAAGACACAAGATTCTTTAAAAAAAAACAGTAATGCTTGAGACTATTAACAAAAGTAGAAACGGTCTGCCACAAAAATAACAAGGTTGCAAGGTTGTGATTTTCTTAAAAATATATTCAAGCTCATAGTTTTAACAAATGTCTGGTTTTTCATCTGTGGCTTAAAAAACATCTGATCTCCAGAAACATTCCACATTTCCCACTTTGGTGAAACCAACGAGCTCGGTATGGTGCTGACAGAGGGTCATAATCTGGTCGCGTCTGAAATTGGAACCCACGACCAGCGGATCCTGCTTGGCAATGGTATGCAACTCTAGATCTGAACAGCGAATTGCGGCGCCTTAGACCATGTGGCTATCCTTGCCTCCTTTTAAAACTTAATGTGATGGGTGATTTATTTACCTTTACTGGTTTTGGGTTTTGCTCTTACAACTTTGCACACAACGTGTACTTAAATACAGCTAGTTTACCAAATAGCAATGCTCGGAGAAGTTGCTGAAGTTGCAAAAACAGACGTAGCTACTTTAGTTTTCATTAGCATATGTTGAGCCGAAACCGAGTTCAGAATAATGGCATTTTCTGTTATATCGATCAGATAACGGAACAAGGGCAGATAATCAATGTTGTCAGTGAACGATTGGCAGCTAGCGTCGGTTCTGAAGACTGCGCCTTTCTGTAGCCCATTAGTCAATTAAAGTGATTGAAACTCAATTACGCGTCGACAGAAGAAATAAATCACGATAACAAATAAGTCAAACTGAGTGGTCTTGTTCCTCTGCCATGCCGCGCTGCTTGCTTGGCGGGGGCCTCATTGGATGATGTTAAAGCCAATGTTTTTTAAAGGTATTGCAGCCGCTGAAAACAGAACCACGTTTTTTATATGGATGTTTAAAAACGTCAAATAGAATAAGATGGTAATAAGTCTGAGAATATAGTGAAAGGTGTCCTAGCATTGATTTTCCTTAACCTGTTCGCCTCATCAGTAAGCTGAGTATTCAGCAGTTTCGTTATAATTAATAAGTCAATACAATAATTGTAATCATAATACAATTGAAGATGAATACGATTTCCTCTAAGTTTGTTCTTGTCCATAATGTATGGAACACAGTACATCTCTAGTTACTGTTACATGTGTCTATCACGGATACAACTCAGTCAACTATAAGCAACAAAAGTTGTTATTATAAAAAGACAGTTTAATGTGACATAAATATTGATTTAGATAGCATAACATTTATCCTACCTGGCCATGTGCAAAGGTTTTGTCTTATTTATTACCGAATAAACTTATTATTATTATTATTATTATTATTATTATTATTAAAAGTCGATAAAGTTATTCTTACTTCGACACCGCAGTACCTTTATTTTTCTGATTTAATCGCAACTATAAGGTAATTTAGAGGGTTGTTTAACCTGAGATTGCTCTTAAAACCGAGGCCCATATCTGGTGTCCCCCGCGTAAAACCATACTCACTCACCCACAACATAAGATACAACATAAGTCTTACTTTTTCAGTTTAATACGTACAACATCAGTTTTACCATACTCACTCACTCTTATAACAGGGAAATTGTTTAAACAGCTCAACTAAACATCCTTGAAATAACGGAATCTTTGTCATAGTATTACCTGTATTGAAACCAGAGATTGTTTTTCCAAGTTTTGAAAAGTGTTATTTGTCATCAGGCGAGTCAGTGAGTTTTGTTTAACGCCGTTGTTTACGGTTTTTCCGCTATATCACGTCGTGTCAGCTTGATGTGGGAGGTAAGCCTGAAGCGAATCATATTTCAGAAGTTCACCGCTTTGACGAAACCCATATGGACGGGTATGGTGCCGACAAACCTAGTAACATAAGCAGGGCAAACCTAGGAGTCAAACCCACGACCTTAGGTTTCTGGCGCGCCCAAGGGACGCAACTCTGCACAGCGAATAGCGACGCGTGTCTCCACTGTCCGAAATAACATTGTTCTTAATTCATATCCGTGCTCATTTACGAACGAGATGTATAGTAATGAAAATCAATTTTGATGCAATATGACATAACGTAGAACCTTGTGAGAGAAGCTTTCGCGTCATAGCAACTTTTTGTATATTAAACATCAATCATCAAACTCCGCAGGTACTGTCGGTGGTCTATTTTTTCTAGCATTGTTTATAGATCATGTGAGTTTATGCTTTGCAGCAGTGCAGGTTGTGTGCGAATCAATCTCATCACAAGGCACAGTCAGCCGCCCACACATGTACGTCAGGAGGTTGTTTATCACCGAAATATACATTGCGTTGTTGATTTCATTCACGGATCACAGCTGATGAGTAACAGGTGTGCGTGCAAGGCGTGACGCGATCGCACCTGGCTTTTGAGTTTCGTCAGTAAGGTTTACATAAATCGATGTATTTTTTTTAAAGCCAAAAGTGCTGATTCGGCACTTTGAAGTGTCCTCCTAGATAGGTTTTACAATACATATGTATTTTATCATGCCGTGCCACGCTTTGATAATCTCTTTCAATGTGTTGTAGTATTTCTCTGTGGTATTGGAACATATGTTGTTTTTCTTAACAGCATTCAACAATATGACATAAACAACATGACTGCATTGTGAAGATAGTATAGACTAAAATGAATGTTTTCCCATTTGAACTGGGCCTTTAACCACCGGCTGTAGTTTGTATCGCCATCGGTATTCGTCACTCACCAGTCTATCGCTGCTTTGCACGAGTGGTCTTAATAAGATAATATATATGCGAGAAATGAAAGTCAGTTGTGAAAATCCTCTTTCCTTTCCCTATTCGTGATATCTGGGTGTTGATTTGCGACCCCGGGGACAAGCCAAGACAAGAGTTGGATGATGAGTACGTTAAGCTCTCACGGTTTACATGGTGACAGGAGCATCACTCACGCATCCTCGTGTATGCACATTGGTATCACTCCCTTTAAGCCCATGACAAGGGGTATTGGTAAACATTCTGGGGAATTTACTACACATGACCCGCCCCTTGCCAACACGATACGCCATGCTTTCCCATGCTATTCTCATAGCGTGTGTTTGTCTGTTTGTTGTTTCACGCCGCAGTCACCAATATTCCAGTTATGTGACGGCGGTCCGAAAATGATCGAGTCTGGACCAGACTATTCAGTGATTGACATCATGAGCATCGATCCACGCAATTGTGATACATGCATCAACCATGTCAGCGAGTCTGACCTCCTGATCCCGTTAGTCGCCTCTTACGACAAGCATAGTCGCCTTTTACAACAAGTATGGGTTACCTATTCTACCCCGGATCTTCACGGCTCTATACTCACAGCGACCGATTCAGGATTACCTCTTTCTGAACACTTTATTCCACAGGCTAATTACCATGTACCCATGACATGTATTTGACTGACAGGTAGATAGACAGAGCGTATAGCAGATTGCAAGTATATATGCACCATGTAGCAGGCAGTTACCCTCAGCTACCAACCATCAACAGACATTACCACCAAAAAAAGCACGCTTCGACACTCTCCATTTTTCACTCTGCCGCAGTACTTTGGAACAAACTGTGAACTTTTAATTACGCCGCTAAATTGTACATATTTTTGTATAATTTTCCTTGAGTTGTCATGTCGCGCTATGAGCAACCACTTGGTGGATGGTGAATTTGGCACTTCATAAATGGACTTTATACAGTGTTTGTACGTAGATAGGGCCCAGGGTCAGGCTGTCGATTCGTCTAAAGTGTATGATAACATTATTTTTATAATTCTACATATCCGAATAGCCATGCCAGGTATATGACTAGAATAATTGAATTGTGCAGCACCCGTTGTCAAAGACTACCATTGCAGTTAAGCATGGCGATTGGAAGAAAGATGGATTGCATGAGGTACCACACACACACACACACACACACACACACACACACACACACACACACACACACACACACACACACACACACACACACACATACACACACACACACACAAACAAACAAACAATATACATCTATCAGTAACTTAGCATCGCCTCTTGGTGAATTGGATTAGCGTCACACCAAAACACCTTAAAAGATGGTACTTGTTGTTACCCTGCCTAACACTCGGCCTTACGGAGCTAAAATACGGACTGGCTGTCTGGGTCGGTATACTGTGTCTGAGTTAGGTATTCACGTTAAACTGCGGCATGGTAGCTCAGTGAGCGACCACTATAAAACCGGCATAGATCTGTACCAGTACAAGCATGTATATGTCTAGAATAATTTAATTGTGACTACCATTGCAGTTAGGCATGGCGATTGGAAGAAACATGGACTGCATGGGGGACCATATATAACATATAGTAGCTGACATATCAAACACACACACACACACACACACACACACACACACACACACACACACACACACACGTTACAGTATAAAAGCAGTAATCTTGAACGTAACGGTAAACCCAATTTCAGCTCACCTTTTTCTGGGGGTTCGCCTTCTGAAAGGCCACTGGTAAAATTCAAATCAAGTGGCGTTAAGCCCAACCTATACCTTCCCACAACCTCAACCTAGACATGCCCACCCACGTTATCGTAAATATAATAAAAAGTTCCTCCCATTCGCCAATTGGATGGACTTTGTAGAGAAAATGAAAATGCATAAACTTATTTCTATGATGTTGACACCGTGCACATTTGATCTGGGTGTTTCATCAACAGAACCAAAGAAAATCCATTCTCTGTGTTAACGTCTTCCTATAATTCAGTTAAGTATAGGCGAATGTATTCCTACCGTACCTATATGTACTCTGAATGTAATATAATAACCAAAATCATATAAATTAAACATGAGCTTTCCTACGCCCTTGATTATCGAAATCTAATATCAACTGGTTCGTTAATGCAAGGTTTTCTCGGGGTCAACACTGGCATTCCATATCTGACCAAATCGGTCACCATAATCCGAATAGGTCAGGAGATAAATACCCACAATCCTCTTACGGGTCACCAGGGCCCCGTGACCTACATACTGACCCTCAGCTGAGTGGTCATCGACTCGAGGTCTTTAACGCAAGGTCATTATCGGAGCCCCTTTGCAGTAATGGAAACTGCCTGCATAGATTGACGGTTATGGTTGAATCATGATTGAATCGAGAAACCATCGATAATGATTTTGGGTTTCCAGACGAAAAACGACTGATGCCTATATAATTGACACCGCCCTCTGTGAACAGCGAACTCCACTGCAGCGCTGTGGATTCCGGAAATCAAGGGATCAGACACCGGAAACGCGATGTTTGGAGCTTGTTTGTTTTCATTTCATAAATCAGGCTTTATGTCCAGCTGATGTGGGTGTGTGGTGTTTACGAGTTCGGTGGCAAGCTCTTGATTGAATGAGATAAGTCGCCCATATAGACAATTCAGAATCTTACTTCAAACATTACCTCTTACTGTTTTCCTTACCGTAGTTATCATAACAAAAAATAAAATTATTTCCTCTATCGATTGGATATGCCGATTTTTCGTATTACTTTGATAAAAGTAGGTGTTTCTTGCCGATGATTGATCATACCGAACTTTGCGTGTTATTTAATAGCCAATGCCGTGTTCCTGATTCTCTGATTTGTCACTATATAGACTGAAAGTTTGATCGCTTCAACACGTACAATGTGTGTACCGCCTCCGTGGTCTTGTGGTAGAGCGTCCGCCCGGATAGCGGAAGACTGAGAGTTCGAACCCCGTTTCGTCATACCAAAAGACGTTACTTGTTGTTACCCTCCCAGACGCTCGGCATTGCGGGGATAGAACAAGGACTGGTCGGCTCGGAGTATAATGTTGGGTAACCATGTTAAACTGCGACATGGTACTAGTATTTATCTCAGTGGGCTAGCACTATAAAATCGGTATTAGTCCGGACTAGCACAGGTAGCCTCACCTCACATAATGTGTGTTATTTGATCCAATATGACGTTATAATGTGAAGCTGCAGCTGGAGGCGGTCTTATGTGGGAGAAGAGACAAAGTCATGCAGGCGTTGCTCACGTGAAACCCACAAGCATGGGTATGGTGCTGACAAACCAAGAATCATAATCAGCGCGAATGTAGGATAAAAACCCATTATCACAGGAATACTAATTTGTTAGTAAATTTTATATACCCAGCCAATTGTATGTATATAATCATGCTTTGTATAAGCCTAATACTTGTTCCTCCCGGAGGCGACTAACGGGATCGGGTGGTCAGGTTCGCTGATTTGGTTGAAGCATGTCATCATTGATACCAACTGCGTAGATCGATACTCATGATGTCAATCACTGGATTGTCTGGTCCAGACTCAGTTTTTATTTGCAGACCGCCGTCATGTAGCTAGAATATTGCCGAGTGCAGCAATAAACAACACACAAACAGCTTTGTCTAAGCCTGTGACCAAGTCCAACCGGGCTTAATTGTATTATTAAGATTTTTTTCAGTTCAGGTTTACGATTTCTATGTACCGGTGTGAGATTTAAACCCAGGACTTGTTTCTAAAGAGTATGTGAGTGAGTAATATCACAGCGGGCGGACATCAGAAAGGGGCTTCACACATTGTATCCATGATAGAAATAGAATCTGGTTCTTCGGCGTGACGAGCGAACGCTTTGATCACTAGTCTACCCCACCGCCATGTTTTGATGAGTAAACACCCTTGCCATTTGACTAGGCTGCTAAAATTCCGGGTTTAACTATGTGCCCACTACATTGTCTTTTAAATGAGGATTAGATGGTCAGACTTTGTTGACTGCATGTCATCGTAACCCGATGGCATGGCTTTGTGCTCATGCTTTCAGTCACTAGTTTGACTAAATTCGATCATTTACAGGCCGACGTGAAACAGCTGGGATACTTGACGCGTAATAACGCGGAATGACGCGTAATACGACACTCATTCACAACATGGGCGGTGGGGTACCCTAGTTGTTAAAGCGTTTGCTTATCGCGATGAAACCCCGGGTTCGATTCCCTATATAGGTACAATGTGTGCAGCCCTTTCTGGTGTCTCCCGCAGTGATATTGCTGGAATATTGCTAAAAGTGGCGTAAAACAATACTCACTCACCCACAACATGAGATACAACATAGGTCTTACATTTCGAGTTTGCATCAAGATACAACTTACAACACAACAACATATATCCCTACAACTTAAGTGGCTGACGTAAACCATCCTTGTGAAACACACAGTTACTTATAATCATTTTTTTCAGAACTTTAGTAAATTAGGTCAAGATAAAATAACAAAGTATTATAAATCTCGAGAATTTATCACACGTTTTTAAACCATTAAGAAGATAAAATCACATACTATTTTTCATTAAGATAACAACCGGTAGCCCACGCATCGGCCAAAATACAACATAAAAAAAACATCAGGACAGTCCCGAGAGGGCATGTTCCGTTGAGAACTGATTATCAGGAATCTTCACTGATTCCTGGCTAAATATTTTATCGGCTTGAAGCATCGCAATAACAAACATGCGTATTCGTTATCCCTTAGCCCCGATACAGAGAAAACATCTCCCGCGGGGCTCGATCACAACTAACTCCAGTAAATTATCTCCCTTGACAGACCGAAAAGGATTATTTTTGTCTCGAGCGTAGTCTTTGGGGAATAACATTGATAATACCAACACGTGTGATAAGGTTCTTTACGAATGATCATAAAACTAAACACTTTAACTGAATTGGTTGCAAAAAGGCACGTGACTGTCATTAAAGGCGCGAATGAGCTTTTTGTCCGAAAGTAATCTACATAATAATAGTACTACGATTTGTTGAAAGATGTTTGGCGCAAGTGGAATTTGCTTGTTTTTTGTTGTTGTTTGGGTTGTTTTTTTCTGTTTATATGATTAGATACACTTAGATGTTGATTGCAAGTTCTAACCCAGGGTCGTTTCTTTCAAAGGGAATACGTGAGGCAGGATATAGTTTGCCCATGTTAGCAATGTACGGGATTGGTTAGTCGGTCGGTCAGTCGGTCGGTCGGTCGGTCGGTCGGTCAGTCGGTCGGTCGGTCGGTCGGTCGGTCGGACAGTTGTGTAGCTGGTGGGCAAGCGAAGGGTAGCTTAGCAGTTAATGCGCTCGCTCCTCACACCGAGGCCCGGGTTCGATTCCTCATATTGATACAATGTTGGAAGCACACTACTGGTGTCCCCCGCCGTGATGATGCTGGAATATTGCTCAAAGCGGCGTAAAACCATACTCACCAGTTGGTAGGTTGGTTGGCTGATTGAAGAGCCAGGAAGGACAAGTATTTGCCTGTTTGAGTGTGTGATTTTAAACTGATGGGTAAAAGTATTCGAATTTGTAACAGATAATTGAAAGAACTGTTGCTAGATTTGATGTATGTCTATGTACATATCACTCATTCCTGCAACAGTTTGTAAAACGTAATTTGTGGCTGGGTAAGACTTGGGTAAGAAATGAATTTGCAACCACATGACCCCTACCATATTGTAAATAAACCTATGTAGAAATATTCTTTAAGTGCTGATTTAGCGCCAGTACTGTTCATTGTTTGGATATAATATCGCTAGCTTATGATATTTTCAATTAAAAATCAAACATATGAGAGATATAGTTTCTGTTTAGCAACATTCCAGCAATATCACGGGGGGACACCAGAAATGGGCTTCACACATAGTACCCATGTCGGGAATCGAACCCGGGTTCCCGGCATGACGAGCGAACGCTTTAACCGCTGGGCTACCCGACCGCCCAGAAATATAATGACCATATATTGTGGACCAATTATCACGTAATCCTATTAAACCCATAAGTACATACGCTTACTCAAAATGTTATATAAATGTGTATGAATAATGTTCATATAATAATCAAGATGATTATTTACTGTCGTCATCTCTTGGACACAGAGCGGCATCAAACAATAGGGGTCTTCACCATGATGAGCGAACGCTTTCCTATTTCTTCAACAGATTCAACCGCGCATGTTGACGTTCATACATCAACTGGCCATTCTCTTTCAACTTGATGCCGGATCGACCATTTATCTCTTTTTTTTTGACAAAATACCCTTTTTAACGACTTAATTCTCATGCATAACAGATGAGATGAAATAAATTCCACGGTTGCGTTTTTCTAGTAATGGCATTTGTACTGCTGATGAAATCACAAAACAACCTGTGACTTGCGCATTATTCGAATTCACGAACTAATTCCAAATCCTTCACTTCAGTGAAAATCAAAAACAAATTCGTAATTAAGAGGTTCAAGGAAAGCTTTCCGAAACCCATTTGGTCGGAGATGTCCAACATGGATTCCCTTTCTCTCCATGGAATCACGTTTCCGGGGATTGTCAGACGGATGCAGAGAGCTGACGATTTATCACCAAAGTGATCGATTAACTATAATTTTTTTAAGCTCTCACAGAAACTATGGGCAAACAACATTTTCTGGTTCATTGTTACCTCTGATAGATTTCAGATAAAAGCATGCTGGCGAGTGCTTTTGGAAGTAATGCTTTTCATCTCGTTAATGTGTTTTAAGTCCCACTGTAGAAATTACAAGATGTCTCAAGGGTTCTTGTATCCTGTGGGTCTCCAGTTGTGCTGATAGGGTTAGTTACAGGTAGCGAGGTACTGATTAAGCGAGTCTGGCTTTGTATGCATTGTCAATAGCATGCCTATTTCAGCGAGCACCTGTTTTGTACATTCAGATGAAAGAGGAATACTTGATGTGCGGTGATTCTTTGCGTGTCTTTTTCGTGTTTACGGATGGCGAAATGTTTTTGCAACATTTTTCGAAAATGATGTACATGTACCATTTGCAGCCATGCAATGAGCACATGAGATAATAAGCATAATCATAATACGATTAAGGGAGACTTATGATGGTGACAATGATTATTAGTAATAAATACTAGTAATCACTGTTGTGTTTGTTTGTTGTTTAACGCCGCACTCAGCAATATTCCAGCTATATGACGGCGGTCTGTAAATAATCGAGTCTAGACCAGACAATCCAGTGATTGACATCATGAGCATCAATCCACGCAATTGGGATACGGTGCCTGACCAGCCGATCCCGTTAGTCGCGTATTACTACAATCATAGTCGACTTTAATGGCAAGCATGGGTTGCGGAAGACCTATTCTATCCCGGATCTTCACGGGTCCGAGTAGTGTTTTAAGGGAATGTGGAATCTAGAGAGGAATAAAGATAACGATGAAGGCAATACACTAGTTGATGCATGCATATTAATGCTGATATTGAAGGTGGTGATGATGTTGAGTAGGATGATGGCAATGAGATGACGACGATGGAGATGATGGTGATGTTGATGATGTTGAGGAGGATGGCGATGAGATGACAACGATAGTGATGATGGTGATATGATAACGACTATGATGATGGTGATGAATGTGATGGCGATGACCATGATGGCCATTGTGATGAAGAAACTGAATCGTTTCTTTTATAATAATGATGACACTATGAATTATGACGGTGAATTATTTAAGAGTTTTACGTCACTAAAATTCCAACAATAACTGGTGACGATATCAACAATCACCATCATCCTGATACTGATAACAGCGATGGTCATAGTGACAATCATAATAATGATTCAGAGAAAAATATGTTTTTGTCGAGTTTGTTACTGTTGTTTCAGCTGTCGCCGCGAGTTGAGAGATAACGTAGGCGTGTTGCATGTTCGACGCGAGGTATGTGTTGGGGGGAGGTGTGTAGGTGCCCCTTGTTTGTAGGACCCCCTGATTAATAGCGTGGATCCCGATAAATACATGACGTCTGTCAGCTATTAGACGTGAAATACCCATGAAATGTTTCTGTTAGATAAACATTTGGAGCCGTACGAATATACAATAACAAATACTCGGACTTCTGGTCCGGCCAGATCTTTCCCGGTACGTGTAGACGGCTATATGGATGTCCAACTGTTACCACCCCTACTAGATTGTTTAACATAGATCCATGCTAAAGCGGCTCGGATATCTCAATAGTCCAAGGCGCACTTCTCTGTCCAGAATTGCGTCCCTTAACGGTGACAAACTCGGCCTTTCGTGGGTTTCGAATCTCAGTTCCACGCTAATTTGTTTTCTCTCAGTTCCATATCCTGCTCATGGGATCTGAAGTTCACAATGCGGCGTAAAACAAAACACATTCAGCCATTTCAATTTACATCTTCGCCTGTATTATAATCTACTTTCGATACGTGTAACATCAAGACTTAATGGATCCTCGGTGATAATGATCGAAAGCGTATGTAATGATGTGTAGTAGTCTGCGGTTCCGGCCTCTACTCAAAGCAGTCTAAACGCCACGTCCACGTGAGGTGAGCCGACAGACAGCGCATGCGTTAGTCCCCATTACAACCAATTGCAGTTCGTATACTCTTAGGATTGTTTTGAATGAAAACGACGAAATACATTTAATATACTTCTTGATGGGTGTCTGGCAGTTTCTTGAGGAATAGTTAAGAAAAGATTGTTTAGCATAGTTACATGGTATTGTATTTGTATATATCATATTATTGTTTGAGTATTCGTCAACTGTCCACATGTGTTAAAGTGTCATTGGTACTCGTAATACCATGTGTTTACTGGGTTCTCGTTAACTAATGATCAGTTAACATCATTCCTTTTAATTGTTCCATACAACAACTGAAGGGTTCCTGTCAGTCACCATCTATGCCTACTAGTGGGTACCCGTCAGTAACATGTGTCAATGTGCCCTCGGCAACATACATCACATTTAAAATTCCCTTTATCACCAAGATGTTAAAACCTTCCAAGAATTGAACTCGTTATTCGTTAATATGTTTATTTTTGCTTCGCCAGGGAGATGAGAATAAATAGCCTCGGCAAGTTAAACGAATAAATCATTTCAGGATATTTTTAAAATTTATCACACTCGATCTTCAGAAGCGCAAACCAGCTATAATTTCTCGCTATAAATGATCTAATTCGACGTCAGTTTTCACAGTTCATTCCTGAGGTAACCACACCTCCCTGACGCAATAGAAGCAATAGGTTCTTTAAAGAGTTATCAAACGATTTTGTGGCGACCACGACCGGAATATTACTTTGTTCACGCAATGACGCCAGATGGGGTTGTGAACGTCCTCCTTCACGACTATACATCAGCGTTGCATGGTGGACATTGAAGTCCGTCTTCATGGGCTCCTGACACGACATCTTCAATTCCCATAGCCGTCTATTGTATGTGAGGCGGTTTGAACCTCCATAGCAGATAACGATCTTCCCGTTATATGTGTACATGTGTTTAGAAGTCTGGCACAGTCGAACCTCCTTATCTCGAACTCCGTTTTCTCGAATTCACCAATGTCTCGAGCGTATTCTCAGGTCCCGGCCAGCTCACTTTACAAATACATATAAATTTGCCCGCTTATCTCGAATTCGAGATAAAAAATACATAGCGCTATCTCAAACCTTGGACTGGATCCCAACTTTGACTTGACTATAGAATTTTATTATGTTTTTTTTGTCTACGTGTGTTTAGTGATTATTGGTACCCGTTATTTGTCTAGATCTGTTCAGTGTTAGATCCCCGTCACTTGTCTACGTGTGTTTAGTGATTAATGGTACCCGTTATTTGTCTAGATCTGTTCAGTGTTAGATCCCCGTCACTTGTCTACGTGTGTTTAGTGATTAATGGTACCCGTTATTTGTCTAGATCTGTTCAGTGTTAGATCCCCGTCACTTGTCTACG
This sequence comes from Haliotis cracherodii, assembly GCF_022045235.1. Taxonomy (NCBI): domain Eukaryota; kingdom Metazoa; phylum Mollusca; class Gastropoda; order Lepetellida; family Haliotidae; genus Haliotis; species Haliotis cracherodii. Next base: position 29,557,861 of record NW_027266343.1, on the reverse strand, counting down.
TGTGTTTAGTGATTATTTGGTACCCGTTATTTGTCTAGATCTGTTCAGTGTTAGATCCCTGTCACTTGTCTACGTGTGTTTAGTGATTATTGGTACCCGTTATTTGTCCGTTATTTGTAAATTCTAATCATCTACATCTGATTAAGGTTAAGGTATTGAATAATTGTTCATATTTAATTAGCATTTAGGTATCCGTCAATTGTCTATATCTATGTAGTGTTTAGGTTCCCGTCAATTGTCTATATCTATGTAGTGTTTCAGTATCACTAATTTGTCCACATCTATGTAGTGTTTAGGTACCCGTCAATTGTCTATATCTATGTAGTGTTTAGGTATCCGTCAATTGTCTATATCTATGTAGTGTTTCAGAATCACTATTTTGTCCACATCTATGTAGTGTTTAGGTAACCGTTAATTGCTTACATCCTTATAGTGTAATCTACGACCATCGGATCCTGGTACACCCAAGGGGTGCAACTCTGCAGAGCAACTTGCGGCGCCATCAATTCCCCGACAATAACTCTTATACCGTCACAATCATCAAAAATACAGAATTATCAATTAACTATTTTTCAAGCATTGGCACCGCTGGTCCTTCGCAAGTTGAAGTGCCAATTAAAACATTAAACAACAACCACAAGACATCCTTCATGTTTGTATTTCACACGCATGCAATTTGAGAACGCTCTTCAGTGAAAAGTGCGACGTTCTCTGTTTAAGGAACACGCTCTGCAGTTTATTGCCATTGATTACACACACCCTCAAGATGTCCCTTCTCGACAGATGATTGATCGTAATATCTGTCTGAAATCTTCAATCAATGAATAATTATACACTACAAAGGTATTATTGATCAATCTTTGCGTCACCATGCTTTTTGCTTGATATTTTACCCCAATAATCATTGTGAAAGCGCACAGGATGTGTGTGTTTCTGTGATTGTGTTTCGGAATTATTGTTTTATTTTCGATTGACGTTCTTCACTGCTCCTGAGGTCATCATGGCTCTGATTGAAGTGAGATCGACTGGATGACATGACATGCTTGTGACCCTGCGTTACTGGGATGCAGGATTGGCCAAGTGCTTAAGGTGTTCGCTTGTCACGCATATGCTGGTTCGATTCTCAATGTTGATCATATAGAGCCAATTCCCTAATGTGTTGTTGCTGATACAAACGGCCCTACACCTAATAAGGCATCTTGTTTTAGCGACAACCTGTCCTGGGTTGGTTCCACAAAACGATCTTGGTGTTACGACTACCGTAAGTCAGTGTTTTGTTTGGGAGTTACGACATACGTAGGACAAAGATCGCTTATATGAACGGGCCTTGGGTCCTGTTCTGCAGAGCGTACAAAGGGAAACGTCATAATGCCATTCTGAGTGAGTGAGTGAGTCGGTGAGACGTGTACATGTCAACTTGCGGTCTTGACAGTTAGCTTTCGAACAAATCAAGGATACAAGGTACAAATCAACAAATCCTGTTTTACCAAGTGACGCAACTCTCTACAGCCAATTGCGACGCCTTTGACAACCCGAGCCCCGGTTAGAAAAAGTCAAACCAAATTGATGGCAAATAGTTGGACACCAATCTTCTCCAAATTAAATCAGCGAATATAACTTTTTCTTCATTGATTGAGAAAATCCCCTCGTTTTCAGAGCCAAACATGCCGTACATCTTTTCTCTAATGCTATTAGTTTTACTTCTGTCGCAATAGATGCCCGTCCTGGCTAACCACATGAGCTAGCCTTTGTGCTGTGTCCATGTTCGCGTCGTTAATCGTCACCACGTCACTGCTGTTATTTGAAAGGACACATCAAAGCCCGGTTCTATCCCTATGACGGTGTATGGTGGGCCCCTATTGAGGGATTGGAAACGGGATTACATTTCAAAGATGTATCCAATGTTGGATGTCAGAGAATATCGATTAATAAAGCACGTCTCTTAAGGCCTTCTCCCTGTAGTCGACCCAGAGTCGGAAATTACGCGGAAATCTCATTTTACTGACAACTATCGTCTTCATAGTTCGCTGCCACAATAGTAAGCACATTTAACGTCCTTGACATTGGATGTGTACAGTTCAGCCCCGTTTATCCAGACATGTATTGTACAACGTCCCGTTCAACGAGATTGACCTGGACTGTTGTCGTGGAGTATGTAGAATGGTATTACCCTGATGGTGTTTATGATTGACGATACGATACGATACGATACGATACGATGACACACGATGACACACATCAAACAATTCCTCTCCTTTGATCACCCGTTCCAAGCAACAAAGGGGATAGTTTCTAATATGACTCCGTATTGGTTTTTATGGTAATAATAACACTTTTTTTCTGGTCCAATAAACAAATGACCGAAAGCATGAACAACGATCCACGTAATCGAGGTAGAATGACACTTCACTTACCCCCATCACTGAATCTTTAGCTTAACCGAGAAGCACTGGGCTAAAAGGAAGTATCCTGACCACGGTCAGCCTTCGTGGTCTAGTGGTAGAGCGTCCGTCCGGAGAGCGGAAGGTCCGGGGCTCGATCCCCGGGTGCGTCATACCAAGAGACGTTAAAAGATGTACTTGTTGTTACCCTGCCTGGCGCTCAGCATTAAGGGACTAAAACAAGGACTGGTCGGCTCGGGGTCTGTGTTGAGTAACCATGTTTAACTCAGTGGGCTTACTGTAAACTCGGCATTCGTCCGGACAAGTACAAGCAGCCACACACACACACACACACGTACATGTACGTCGCTAAAAAGTGCAACCCCTTTTCATGGTAAACCCCATTTAACCTCACCTTAATCGACAAGCATGGAACCTAAAAGACATATTCCGACCACGTTTGGTTAGTATCTTAACTACTTAAGTTAACATTTTGACCTCTCATAGAATATTCATTATATTAATTTTAATTAAATTTGAATATATTAAAGGAGAAAGTGATTTTTGGTCTGGACATTGTAATGTTGTGTGTTTGTGGGGAACGACTGGACACACTTGCTGGGTTCAATTTGCATGAACCGAGTACCCCTTTAACATGATATAATCACGTTTTAGCAGAAAGTGTACGTATCTGTCTCGACACGATGCTGCTGCTACTACCACCACCACCGCTACTACTACTACTACCACCACCACCGCCACTACTACTACTACTACCGCTACCGCTACCATTACTACTACTACTACTAATAATAATAATAATATTAATAATACAAATAATAATCATAATAATAATCAGACAAGTACTACTATTAATAGTGAGGTGAATTGGGGTTCAACGTACGTCACGTTCATGATTATTTCACTTATATAGCAACGTGCATGCATTTGTGTGTGTGTGGTGTGTGATGTATGTGTATGCGTGTGTGTGTGTGTGTGTGGATGTGTGAGAGAGGGATAATGTTAACAGTCCCTTTTAAGTTCTGCGCCAGATATAGCTCAATAGTGCAATAAACATATACTCAAGATAATAATGTGAACATTCGAGAAATTACCGTGCTACCGATAAACGAGCAAGCAATTGGCCCGTATTTGCTTACATACATGTATGTGTCTGATGTTTTTATTTCCAATCGCGATATGGCTGCAATATTGCCGATGCGATGTAAAATTATAAGTCAGTTTTTACTTACTGTTGGTGCAGATCGACTTTAATCAATCATGCAACGTTCCAACATTTACAGTGTGACTATCAATATGTCGTGAGCGGTTATTGTCCCCCACATGACCCGTGACATCCCTGCACTCACTGGAATAATTGACGACTCAGCAATAGTAACAGTAACTACGCTGGCAGTGGTTGATTCTGCGTCTATGCCACCTTTCACCTGTCACATATCTCGTCCACACACATGTATGTCTTGGTGCCTGAAATATACATGAAATGGACAACCACAGCTGTCAGTGTTGTCTTGATTGGTCGGTAATAGCCTCTCTGGCTTTGACTACGACTAATAAAGTGAGGTGAGGTGAAATGGAGTTGAACGACGCGTCCAAGATTTGAGGACTTATATTTCGACGTGCTGTATGTGTGTGTAGCTGTTTGTACTAGTCCTGACTAATGCTAGCCCACGAAAACACCATGCTACAGTTTAACATGAATAACCCACTCAGACACAGTATACTGACTCCGAGCCGATCAGTCCTTGTTTTAGCCCCTTAATGCCGAGTGCCAACTGGGTAACAACATGCACTATCTTTTAACGGCTTTTAGTACGACGCGGTCAGGGATCGAACCCACGACCTCCCACAGGCAAACGCTCCATCAACTAGACCACGTATGCGATCTTTAAAATGTGAGTAAATCGGACTATATAATATCAATATCATTGTGCTGCTGCTGCTGCTGATGATGATGACGACGACGGCGATGATGATGATGATGATGATGATGATGATGATATTTGAATTCCGAAGCAGAATAAATTCTTCATAAGAGCCACCTTATTGTCGTAATAGCCGAGTACCGCGTGGTTACGTGTGTCAGCCTATCCCGGCATGGATCGGTGTTCATGCTATCAACCACTTGTTGTCTTGTAAAGATAAGATATCAACAGTACACATATTAAGAGCTTTCTGTAATGACATTTCACAGTGACATTGTTGCACCAGTAACAGTTTAGACTTAACTGTACTTTTAACAAACAGCTTGAACCTTAGATCAATATTCCTTTGTAGAAATTACAACCGCCTATCATTTGAAGTGAATGTGTCACAAGCTTCTACAGTTTAAAATGTCAACAGTCGTGAACTTAAATCAATACTGAAATACTCAAGAGGCGGAGCAGTAGCCAAGTGGTTGATACGTTCGCCATAGGGCCGGGTTCGATTCCCACATCGGTGCAAAGTGTGAAGCCCATTTCTGTTGGAATATTTCTAAACTCGCTCACTCACTCACTCAGTTACAATCAATACATCGGTGATGAGAAAACACTCAACATTGGTCGTATTATTTTGGTTTGCTTACAATTTCGGTTCCAAATCAAACTTGAAAGAGATATAATCGGTATGACAACTGTTGATATTTGCTTGACCTCTAACGGTCCCGAGTCGATAGTTAGGGCTGATAAAGTGTGTGCAAACATCACTGACAGTAGCCACTGTCAAGGGCAGGCCGCGCAAACAACTTGCATTTGAGAGATTGTGTGTGTTTCCCTTGTCGGTCACTTGTACACTGTTGAAAACAATCACTCCCGAAGGAAAGAGCGTGTTGTCGGCTATGGGGCATGGGCATCAGTATGTTTTCTTCGGAATTTGCATGAATCGATTACCTGCATATAGTTAGATTTATTTATTTTTGTAATCCAAAAAAGTCTCCTTTACATACTTCGAGGTGTTTCGAGCACTTCGACCAATTTATTTAAAGTCTTTATAAAACAACTACACGGCGTTATTTCTATTTGTATCATCCTGACATAACCTGGGCATACTTTTAACAAATTATCTGTATTCTGTAACATAATAATATTACCAACATATTACATTTGGAAGCTAATTGCATACCAACTACCAAGATTGCGTCTTGACTTGACATAATTGTTTTTATCAGAGATGTTATTCACAAACGCTCCCCCGCCCCCTTTACCAACCCACCCCCACATACAACCACTACCACCACCCAAACTCCGGATCACATAATCCAATTGACATTACTTATTGTTAAATCTCTCTCATACAAAAAAATTTCTTTGATGTGAAAGTTGCCACACCTTGCTAACAAAGGAAGCTCACTCGTACAACACTGAAGTCTTGACACAACCCAAAAGTGCAATTTAGCAGAAACAGTGTCCGAACACGAACAAGAACAAAGCCGCTTTCTCCAGTGTTTCTACGCAATATTGCCACGTCGACGTTAGGTTTGACAATAGAAGTTACGATCACATGTAAATCCACGTAACCTTTCTTCATGTCAAGATTGCGTTGCCCCGCGAAAGGCCCTGGGTGCTTCGCAGTAATTGACATTTACTGCGGGACTGCGGTCATGTGTTGATGACGTCAGAGCAAACCACCTGACGATCCTGCGCAAACAGCTGGACTTAGCTGTTCACGCAATGCTATACGCGTGTATTAACAGCAGCGGTAGTAGAAAGTGGAAATAGGTCAGCAATGCGTTGGGATAGCCTTGCAGTGTTTTGTAAACACAGGGCGGGTTGAGGTGATCTTAAGAAGAAAAAAAACGCGGTCAGGCCTATCAGGCGATTCGAAAAAAGAGGGTGTCGAGGGGTCCCGAAAATTATTTTGAGTGTTATAGAATAATGGATTATAAATAAATATTTGTGGTTTTGATTTTATTTGGGCCCATGTGGACTTGGGTTACTGAGCACGAGGATGGTAATGACAAACCTGGAAACATCAACGAGGGATTCAGACCCCCAACCATGGGTTTCCGGCACGCCTTAGGGATGGTGCGCACCTTGGACATGTTCAGATTTTATTTTAACGTTATATATATATTACCTCATAGTGAGTGAGTTATATTTAGGTATGTCGACGCCTGACAACTGAACATCGAAGGGAAACCCGAGGAGGACGATAATGACAGATCCTGGGCCATCTAAGGGACGCAACTCTTCATAGCGAACTGCGCCGCCTTGACCACAGGACCACATGTGTCACAACTTGAATTATAAGGTACCCGTCAAGATCTTGGATAGAATAGGTCTTCAGGAACCCATACTTGCCGTAAAAGGCGACTGTGCTTGTGGTAAGAGGCGACTAACGGGATCGGGTGGTCAGACTCGCTGACTTGGTGGGAGAATGTCGTGACGTCATGGAAGAGTGTGCTAACTGAAATGTAGGTTGGAAATACTGGTGATTCAATCACTTTTTACTCAACCGTCCAATGACATTGCTGCAATGTTTCTAAAAGCAGCGAAATGTCTTTCACTCACTCTCTCGTGGTTGTGAGTAGATGTTGTTTTACGACGCAGTAAGATGTGTAACAGCTTTGCCACTCTGCAACACAAACTTACAGTCCCAGGACCATGATCGCAGGAAATCTTGGATTTGTAAGCGACCAATTACAGTATCCTTCCAAGGCTAAGGGACGCAACTCATCACACCCAGTAGCGGCGTTAAGAGTATTGTTTTGATTATTTTCAAGCAATGTAACTGTACGGGACACACACTACCCATCTGAGGAATTGACCCCGGGTCGTCAGACAGACGAGCCAACGCTATAACCACTAAGCTACCCGACCCGTCAAGATCCGGGTTAGGATAGGTCTTCAGCATCCCGTGCTTGTCGTAAGAAGCGACTATGCTTGTAAAATGCCACTAACAGAATCGGGTGGTCAGACTTGCTGACCGCTTGATACATGTCATCGTGTCCCAGTTGCGTGGATCGATGCTCATATCATGCCTCGATTAATTACAGACCGCCGTCATATAGCTGGACTATGGGTAAGTGTGGCGTTAAACAACAAACAAATAAAACTAAGCTACGCAACTTTCCACGTTTGCTGTCGGCGTCATGTCTGTATTCTATATTATATAACACGCGTTTATGCAACCCACTCGTCGTGCGCCTCAGTATATACACACGGATACAGCATGGAACACGGTCGTAGGCAGGCAGTGAATCATACCCTGATGTTTTGCAATACGGCAAGGTTTCCAGATCACTGTGTATTGCATTCTTTGTTCTGGAGATAGTTACACCACGGCCAACCTGTCACAAGGTCAAACGGTTCACGAGGAATGGGGATTTAAGTTTGGGCCAACAGATTACTTTTTATCGTAGGAATTAAGGCTCACGCGACGGGGATTTTAGTTCCTGCAACGTTTGGGGTGGCAGCTAGCCATGGGTGGGTCCATTTGTCATATTGTTTCATAGCCTAAGGGTTGTAATAAAGCTAGAATATTGCTGACTGTGGCAAATATAGCAAGACTAACAGTTACACTTCGTGATACAAGGTCGGCCGCGCTATGTAAGGCACCACAGCTTCCTATGCAGAGTTTGTTGTTGATTGTTGTTGGTTTGTTGTTTAACGCCGCACTCAGCGATATTCCAGCTACATGACGGCGGTCTTTACATGATCGAGTCTGGACCAGACAATCCAGTGATTAATATCATGAGCATCGATCCACGCAATTGGGATCAATGACATACATCAACCACCCGAACCCGTCAGTCGCCTCTTACGACAAACATAGTCGCCTTTAACGGCAAGCATAGGTTGCTGAAGACCTATTCTATCCCGGATCTTCACGGGTCTCCTATGCAGAGTTGTCTCCCTTTATCGCGCGTTCGAATCCCAACTTCGGCTATTTATGATGTGTTTCTTCAAAGTTTCAAATGTGTACCCCAAAGCTGTGAATTATCACTAAATAGTATTGTGTTGTTTTAAACTGTTTTTTAACTAATCAAAGCGACATTAAATCCAACTGACGGACCGTGAGACCAAGTATGGGACGTGGTCGGAAATAATCGTTTCGATAACAAAACAATTTGTAGCATCTGTAAAATTATAAAATACATTGTTAAGTTTGTGAGTGAGTGAGTAGGGTTTTACGCCGCCTTTAGCAATATTCCAGCAATATCACGGCGGGGGACACCAGAAATGGGCTTCACACATTGTACCCATGTCGGGAATCGAACACGGTTCTTCGGCGTGACGCGCGAACGCTTTAACCACTAGGCTACCCGACCGCACCGTTAAGTTTGTGGAGTTAGCGAATATATTTGACATTACTTCAACAATATCACGACATAACAATGGGTCACGTGTACCTATTGAACCTGGGTGACAAGGGACGTATTTAATACTAGGATACGCCACCAGCATTATTGATAAGGATGTCACCGTGTCTCAATGACAACACCTGTCGCCGTGTTGTAGTCTTTCAAAACTTATTAATCCACGGTGCATGGACGCATTGATGACATAGCAACATTTTTAGAAAATATGTAAGAACCGTTTAAGAACTAAAATTATTTTAAATATTCATATTATATGGAATATTGTACGAGACATTCTCGCTTTTTTATCCCTGGTAACAACTCAAATGTGCAAAAAGAGCGAGATCGCATTCTCACAATTGTCAGTGGCATATTTAACTTGTTACGAAAGACCGAGAAAATGTCCCTTACAGTATTCCATATTATATCAATAGGCAATAGTTGGGTAAGCTAGCAAATCGGTTAAAGCGTTCGCTCGTCACGCCGAAGACCCGGGTTTAAGTTCCAGCATGGGTACAATCGTGTAGGAAGCTTTGATATAGTGTCCCGTTGCTGCTAAGGTTGAAATGGTTCTGGGTTCGAAGCCAAGATAGCCCGTTTATGGTCCCTGGATTGTCACTACCTGTCACAGCGGTAAGTGTCAGCGACCTGCCGGCGGTGGGGTAGCCTAGTGGTTCAAGCATTCGCTCGTCCCGCCGAAGACCAGGGCTCGATGCCCCGCATGGCTACAATGTATGAAGCCCATTTCTGGTGTCCCCGCCGTGAGTTTGCTGGAATATTGCTAAAAGCGGCGTAAAACCATACTCACTCACTCACTTTTCGACCTGCGTCAATTATGGCTATTATATCACGTCAAACTTTGGTCACACTTCGATCAGCAGGGGTGCGTCCCTTAGTTGTACCAGGTTTCAAAGATCGTGGTTTCTAATCAATTCATCCAGATTATGATGATCGATCTTTCCCTTGGACTTGGAGGTAAACTTCTGAGACCTGCATGACTTCGGTCATTCCTCCCATATTAAACTGGCGTGCGTGATACAACTGGAATACTGTTCAAAGCGGCGTTAAACCAACTCACTCACGCACTCACAATATCTGTACACGATAGAGTAAAACTAACATTCGGGAACTCGAAACCGCTGAGTCAGTAAAATGTTGTATGTTGCTCACACGCCACGTTGCAAAGAAAACACATGGCGATACGAGCTCAACTCGTGTCATATAAACATACGCCATCTCATCACAGCCCCTTAACCTGCAGCTTTTCATAAGAAGAAACATATTGGCACAAAACACACCTGTTTTCTGTTTGCTCGCACGATGGTAGCTTTGAATGATAAACTGTTTTGCAGTAAAATGATTCTGTCCTTGTTTAAGTCTAGATAAGTCAAAGGAGGCCACTTGTTCCTTTTTTTGTTTTTTTATAATCTATGAATTATGATTTAAACTAATAATTATTGCCTCAGAGACTTGTGCAAGTCTAGCTCGATGAGTGTGCACACGGCACTCATGTATCGCCACACAGCATAGCACGAGCACATGCACGCTCGGTGTCGGGCGTTCTCATACATATGGGCACCTCTTGACGTGCGAGGTGCATCATGTTATTTATTTCCACTAGAATTTCTACAATTGTGCAGAGTTACGACCCTTTGGCGTGCAAAGACGCCCGTGGACGTCGGTTCGAATCCCACATTCGTCCTGATTGTTTCTTGGTTTGGCAACACCGTTCCGTGCACGTTAGGGAATGGAACATACGTGTTTGGTGTGGGGAGAACCGTGTTATAGCACAACCCCCACACAACTTCCCTCAGGTTTAACCAATGAAGGGAATGGAACATACGTGTTTGGTGTGGGGAGAACCGTGTTATAGCACAACCCCCACACAACTTCCCTCAGGTTTAACCAATGAAGGGAATGGAACATACGTGTTTGGTGTGGGGAGAACCGTGTTATAGCACACACACCACACAACTTCCCTCAGGTTTAACCAATGAAGGGAATGGAACATACGTGTTTGGTGTGGGGAGAACCGTGTTATAGCACAACCCCCACACAACTTCCCTCAGGTTTAACCAATGAAGGGAATGGAACATACGTGTTTGGTGTGGGGAGAACCGTGTTATAGCACAACCCCCACACAACTTCCCTCAGGTTTAACCAATGAAGGGAATGGAACATACGTGTTTGGTGTGGGGAGAACCGTGTTATAGCACAACCCCCACACAACTTCCCTCAGGTTTAACCAATGAAGGGAATGGAACATACGTGTTTGGTGTGGGGAGAACCGTGTTATAGCACAACCCCCACACAACCTCCCTCTGGTTTAACCAATGAAGGGAATGGAACATACGTGTTTGGTGTGGGGAGAACCGTGTTATAGCACAACCCCCACACAACCTCCCTCTGGTTTAACCAATGAAGGGAATGGAACATACGTGTTTGGTGTGGGGAGAACCGTGTTATAGCACAACCCCCACACAACTTCCCTCAGGTTTAACCAATGAAGTGAATCCGGGTCCGACTGTTGGTCCCCGGCGTCCTCTGCTTGTCGTATGTGGATCTGTTGGTCCGGCTTGTTGACTTCTTGATTTTATGTCGTCGGATCCCAATTTCTTGGATCAATGCTCATTATATCAATCACTGTATTGTCTTATCTAGACTCGATTATCTTCAGGCCGCCGTTATACAGCTAGAATATTGAGTGCGGCGTTAAACAATCTCATCAACATCAGATATTAGTTCTCGCTACTGCTGAAAATGATCTCAGGACATGCCATTACGGGTCAGTCAGAACGAACTTTTGCGAACTTTGACCGACCAATGAAATGACTAAGAAGAAGTGGAAATTAGCCAATCAGAAAGTAGCTTTTTCGAGATTAACTGCTCTACTCTTTGAAAAATATTTTGACAAAGTTATCTATTCAAAACTAAACAAAATAAAATTCTGGAATGTATAATAGATGGCCGAGATTGTATGGCAGAGCCTTCCATGAGCTATGTTTAAAATGTTTATCCAACTGAAGCGATAGACTATGAGATATAGAGGATGTTTTTGACGGATTCAGTCGTTTGGAAGACCCCGAATTAACCTTTTCGAGGTTACAAGATTAGAAAACACATTCTGAATGTCACTTTCAAATCTGGTAAGGGACGTTCAGATTGTTCGGATGAAAGGTCGTTCTGACGTGACCCGTAATGGGATGTCCTCAGATCTTTGTTTCGCAGAGGCAAGAACTATGATCAGATTTTAATGAGATTGGGCGTTAAAAAACAAAACACACTCTGGTTTAACATGCTTGTTGATCCTATTTTGCTGTCAACACACGCTGGTGCAGGTACACTGTCCACCCACGCTGTCTTCCCGTGATTGACACACACGCTGTTAACCCTGGATCTTACCTAAATACATCGGCAAGTGTCCACATTGCCGTCATCACTCAACTAGAAACACTGTAGAAATCGAACTCGGACCTTCATGACCACGGATGCTCCATCATTTGGGCTATCAAACGTTAGAAATAGAAGAGCTTTACGTAAAACCCTTGTTAAATAAATATATGTACTAAGAAACCATTTAGAGAACAAAAACGTTATCTGATAAGTGTAAAACTAATATATTAAAATTAAGTATGCGGTTCGGGTTTCAGCCAAACTATTCCCTCAGTGAGTGTACTGCCACGCCCTGGTATGTGTGCACAGTGACTCATGTCTGTAACAGATTGGATAACAGCTGCACCCTGCACGACAGGACAATGTGTCTTAAAGCAATAACCCATTAAGACCGCCTCCGTGGTGGAGTGGGTACAGCGTCGTCCCGGAGAGCGGAAGGTCCGTGGTTCGATCCCTTACCTCGTCATACAAAAGACGTTAATAGGAAGTACTTATTGTTATTGCCTGGCGCTCGGCATTGCGGGGATAAAACAAGGACTGGCAGGTTCGGTGTCAGTATGCTGTGGTATCCATGCTAAACTACGGTTTGTGGGCTAGCACGATAAAAACCGCATTAGCCCAGACTAGTACAAGCGGTCTCTCATTCTCGGTGAAATGATATGATTATGTTTTTACGCCGCTTTAGCAATATTTCAGCAATATCACGGCGGGGGACACCAGAAATGGGCTTCACACATTGTACCCATGTGGACACATCGAACCCGGACCTTCGGCGCGATGAGCGCACGCTTTAACCACTTGGCTACCCCACCGCCCCCGAAATTATATGAACAGAATTTCAACACAGTTCATTTGGGAAGAAAAACTTCAAACGTGCAGGTTGTAGACGATCCTCGTTTGTAAAATCCCCGAGCATGCGCTTGATTGACAGTTAAAGAATCGGTTTCCGTGTAATTTCTGGAGTAGCTCCTGACAAGTAAGGGACGCAACTCTGCATTCCAAGATTTGGCGTATTTGACAATGTGAACGTCTACAAATGGTGTGGAAAATCCCAATATTGCAAACCGTTTCCGAGTGAGTGAGTATGGTCTTACACAACAATATCACGGCGAGGGACACGAGCAATATCACGGCGAGGAAGACCAGAAATGGGCTTCACAAATTGTACCCATGTCGGGAATCGAACCCGGACCTTCGGCGTGCCGAGCGAACGTTTCAACCCCTAGGCTCTCCGATCGCCCCGGTTAGAGAAGGAGCAATCATATACGTATGTATGTGAGAGAGAGATGCGAATTCGAGCACATAATTTTGGTACTGTCGGCCGCATTACCGTTTGAGTTATCATCCCGGAAGATAAAAAAACGACGCTAGTACAGCGAGTTGGAAAATATATATAATGACCACTTTTAACATGGGTCCACAGTGTACTGCCGCACGTGCACGCACACACTTCTGGGCAAACTTCCCAATATCCATTATGCCTGGTGAACGCTTCACGATATCTACAATGCAACCAATCCAGTCTGATCGCAGCGTAAAGCAACTGGGAGTGAGGGAGTTGGGTGTATCGCCGCTTTGAACAGTATTCCAGTTATATCGCGGCGTGTTAGCTTAAAGCACGAAATGCTGCATGTCTCAGACGTTTACCGCTTCGGTGAAACCAATGAGCACGGGTAAGGTGGATAAACCAAGAAACATTATCGCGGCGAACCGGGATTCGAACCCACGATAATAGGTTTTGGGCTTGCCGAAGGGACGCAACTCTGCACAGCGAAATGCGGCGCAAGAGACGACTGAGCCATCCCTTGCCCCAGCACAGAGTGAATGAACAATATCACGACGGGGCTTCACACAGAGAAACCCACGTGACGCTTGCATCAAGCGTTGCTAGTTAAGATCATCACTCCTTGAAATGACCCACGGTTCCTGTGGTAAAATACTCTCTACAACATCTTATAGTATTTTTGTACAACGAAATTAAGTCAGGCAGAATGCCATTTCTATTGAAATTCTACTTTTCTGTAGCCATTTGCTCCGTCCATGTATTTTTCAATAATATAATATCGATTCATTCGCGGGTTTTTTAATAAATAAGTTTGAGTGTCCTCATTTTCGAAATGAACACGCCTGAAAATGGAACCCTGCGTAATGGTGTACGCAAACATTCACGTTCAACAACCTGGAGAAGGTAGCCTAGTCGGTTAACGATCGTCGCACTAATGTGACGCCGCCTGAATTTTGAAAACAAAACCTCGGCAACATGCCAAGATTAGAATGAAATCTAGTCCACTGTCTCTAGTAAACTCTACCCCTGACCCTTCGTAATGTAAGCAATCCGCATCGGCTCCAGAGCAGGGTTACTCATTTTATTACGTAGCCTTTGTCAACAAGTGACGTGAAGGTGTCGCATGGACTGTGGTGTTTGGAGCTCGGGCGTATGCCGGAGCATGCGCTGACAGAATGCCAGAAGCTGTTATGCGCTCTTTGATGACTGGTTTTGCGAGGTCGTGCTGTTAAAGGTATACCATAAAGTATTAAAGGACGGTGTCGTAAAGGAAGATGATCCTATTTTCACGTGAAGCTGTCTTTGGGGATTAAATTATCGTGGTTGATGTAGTGAGTGTATGTCAGAGCTAACTAATACGTAAGGCGATCGAGACAAACCAAAGGTCGAAAGTCGGAGAACGACCGCAAAACAGGCATAGTGGTTATTTAGCAACGTAAAACCAAACTACATGAGGTACATCCCGTGGGCCCGGTGACTTGGTTGATTCTGTGCTTCGTACCCAGACGGTGTACACGGTGCTCATAATATTAACCATATGTTTGTCTGATCCAGGGTCGATTATTTACAGGCCATTGTGATAAGGCTAGAATATTGTTAACTGTGGCTTAAAACAATAAACAACGATCCTGATCTAACGTGGTCTTTAGAGACATCAAGTATATGCTCTCTTACACTTGAAGGGCAGGGGGAGTAACATTGTGGTTAAAGCGTTCGATCGTCACCCCGAAGACCAGGGTTCGATTCCCAACATGGGTACAATGCGTGAATCATTTCTGGTGTCCCCCGCCGTGAAATTGCTAGACTTTTGCCAAAAGCGGCGTAAAACCACACTCACTCAATCACCAAAACGAGTAAGACTTGGTAATGAAACCCATTTGAATTCCCAAAAAGCAATTGCGGCATAGCACCGGGCGATATCAGGAACCTTTCTCAGACATGATGCTGAACGTCCGACGCTGTCAATGTGGGAAACCATCACAATGCCACTAAATCAGCGTCCCCGTTAAAACCTCGTGAGTTCTTGGCAAGGAGGTATTGAGGAGGTATTACCCGTCAGGTCAAGAGACGCCATTGTGGTCAAACACAGGCTGAATACAGAGCTGTGTCATATCGCTGGGGGTTAAGGAGATTTGAGTGTATAGAACGACCTGTATTGCAATAGCTGAAAAGAATGCGACAATAAATTCCGCCTGTTAGGGGTAGCGGGGTGCATAACCGATAACATGGTACTTGCTGATCTGGGAGCTGGTGAGAGTTAGTGAGTTGAGTTTAACGCCGAATTAGGTGTATTTCGGTTACACCGCACCGCGTCAGCTTCATGTGGGAGGAAAGCCCGAAGTGATGTAGACCACTTTGGTGAAACCCATGAGCAGTGGTAAGGTGCTGACAAATCTAGAAACATGAACTGCGGCGAACCGGGATTCGAACCCGCGATCACAGGTTTCAAAGAATCGCAAGTTTCGACCGTATCCACTTTGGTGAAAACCCCGTGCACGGAATGGTGCAGACAAACCAATGGTCAAGATCAGCGAATCTGGGAATCAAACCCAAAACTTACAGATCCCGCTATGACTATGAATCTTTTGGGAATGAATGCGTTCCTGGCAGATAAGGCAATATTGGGAGTGTTAAAAGTTACCGCCTCTGTCGATATTCAATTTTTAAATGCAACAAATTTAAATCGATTTTGAGTTTTTTTATGACAACGAAATAAGGATTTAATGGAAATTATTCGTTCATAGATCACAAGCTGATGGATAATCCCGTCACAGTATATTTGTCCCAAAGCTTCGATTCCGTTTCAGATCTCCAACTGGAGTGACAACGTCTATCGATTGGATGGCTGATGGATTTCGGATATTTTTTAATGGCAACCAAAAGAGCGTTATTCTGAGCTCTTGCCGAGTGAAACATCCTCAAGTTAGTTCAGGAGGTTGCGCATTCAAGTGAAAATACCACTCCAGTCATGAACTCGGTCGACTGTGACACAGAATTGTCTGGGTCATTGATCTTGAAGTAGTTTCCATACATACAATTTAGATGCAAAATTAATGAAAATAAACAACATCTGTTTCATCTGTACGGGCTCTGGTGGGGAAAGAAATTGATCGACGAAGTTGATTTGTGTATTTATAAGGATATCTTCATTTTAACCATCATGCCTCCCAGAAGAAAAAAAATTATATTTTAACCCACTCTGTTTTGGATATTTTCTCAATATGTGTTCATAACCTTATGACATGACATGAGCTGCAATTATGATAGCGAATACACACGTGGGTGTTAGTCATCGTACTGACCTTGACCTTCAGGTACAGATAAACTTGACAAAAGATAAACACATTGCTGAAATATATTAAACTTAGTAGTTTCCCCTCTCATGTCATTTCCAGAATCCATCATTAATCCAACGAGGATGATAATTCAGAAACAGATCTCATTTACCCAAAGTTCATCATAAAATGTGAATCTGGTGGACATGGCTTTGGGTGGGCCTCCGATGCATGTCTTCCCCCCGCGGGGAGTCCTGGCCAGAATAGGTCCCCAGTCCCCTTTGCTCGTCACCATGGGTATTGTGGACAGAATATACCCCCAGTACCCCTTGTTGATACCCAAAGTGACCCACTATACATATACTACCCGTGAAGATCCTGGTTTAGAATTGGTCTTGAGTCTTGTTGCAAAAGGTGACTATGCTTGCCGTAAGAGTCAACTAACGAGATTGAGTAGTCAGGCTGGCTGACTTTGTTGGTGAATGTCATCGTATCCCAATTGCGTAGATCGATGCTCATGATGTCAGTCACAGAACTGTCTGGTCCAGACTCGATTATTTACAGACCGCCGTCATAGAGCTGGAATGTTGCTGGAAGAAAAATACGAGATGGATCAGCTTGTTACAAGACTTGACCAGGATGAGTGTGAAATGTACTTAGAAAATTAAGCATTTTCTGTATTAGATGGTCTAAGCAGCTGTGCAGAGATGCGTCCAGTGGGCACGCCAGAAACCTATGATCGTGGGTTTGAATCCCGGTTCGGGACGATTATGATTCTAGGTTTGTCAGCACAATACCCGTGCTCGTGGGTTTCATCGAAGTGGTAAACGTCTCAGACCTGCATCACTTCGGGCTTTCCTCCCACATTAAGCTGACACACCGCGATATAACTGGAATACTGTTAAAAGCGGCGTTAAACCAAACTCACTCTCACACTCACTCACTCATTAAGCAGCATTCATATAGCTACCCTCGCCCTGCTACAGGCACACGAAGATAATTACAAAATGGTGCAGTGGCAAGAAGGATATTATTTCAGAGGGAACAAACGTCGTACGCCACCGGTAGTGGAGGAGTAGAATCTTTTGAGAAGGTCATATAACATCATGTGCAGTCTACCAGTAGTATTGTAACAATGCTGAAATAGATTTCTTGGTTAATTGCGTTATCAATCACTCAATCTGACAGCAATGTACACCTGTTGACAGTCAACAGACCTAGGTGTACAAAACAACCTCAGCGCTACGACTGTCGGAAGTCCATGTAAAGGAATGGGAAGTACGATCGTCTTAGCGCTAAGATCGCCTTTTTACAACCGCACCCTGGGTTGCATCTGTATGATCAACCTCGCGGGATCTGTGACGAACAAACGGCCAGCGGTGACATTTCAAGGTCGGTGTTATGCTGCTCGCCACCGTCAACAAATGCCCTGGAAATAAGTTATATGTTACCCACCCGGCAAAATAAACTCGTTCCACGCGGTGAAATCTCGCAATCATGTACATTACAAAAGCAGGTCGGAGACTGCTGTAAAATAACATGAGTCATTCAGCGAGTTCAAGGCCTTGGTTTCAAAATGAGACCACGTGATTATATATAGTCTTTTCGAAATAAACAACACCTCTGGTCTCTGCTTACTGATATAGACACCGTGGTTGGGGGGCGAGATAAAGCGTTCAGTATGCCTTGTCATTGTCCTTTGCTAGCTTTTTACATCACTGCAAATTGTACAGCTATATTTAGAGCTTTTTTTCTGTAACTGCTTCAAGGTCTACCGATGTTACTACGACTACTATTTCTACTACTACCACTACTGCTACTACTACTGCTACTACTGCTACTACTACTACATCTACTACTACTACTACTGCTGCTACGATTACTTCAACTACTACTACTACTACTACCACTATTACTACTACTACATCTACAACTACTGCTGCTTCTATTGATAATAATACATCTTCTATTAATACTACATTTACTGCTGCTGCTACTACTACTACTACTACTACTACTACTACTACTACTACTACTACTACTACTTCCACAACTACTACCATTACCACTGCCACCGGTAGAGGTAGGCTACAACTAAGACACCTCTATGAGAGCGTGAAGACTACTATGAATACTGTACCGCTCGAGCCGATATTTTACTACTGATCATGGCCATGTACAATAATAATACAACATAGAGACTTGTCAGGGACAAGGCCTTACGTGCTCAAAGTGGGGGACATTATTACCCCAACAAGGAGTGAATTCAGCTTCCATTTTCAGCTCTGGGGGTATACAATCAAGACGGTTTACGTGCTAGACGGCGTGGTTGTACATCACCACTCCATGCTATCGGGTACCCACTCTCTGCTATGTGACGATCTACAAAAACCCGGATTTTTATAAAGTTACGGGACTCAATTTATTACATTGTATCAGCAGATCATCAACAGGAGTCATTTTCCCGGTATATTTCCCTCTTTCAAACTCCTGTAAGTTCTCCCGTAGACGCCTCGTTATTTCTCCTCACCCGGAGATGTATATTGCATGGTGCGTGTTGTCAATTTCATCATAGACGTACCATAAACAGACATTTAACAGACAGGCTTTCGTACGTGTCTGGAAAACAAAGTAGATTCCATGTGATCTATTTCAAGTCATTACCGCTGTCATTAATCACTCCCAGGGGACAGACATGTCCAACAGTGGCAAGGTACTGATACTCTTTTAGTAACAGACAGAGCGCATCTGGCGGCTAACGAATGCGTTATTATGGTGTAATAGGCATGATAATGGGGCATTAGATAGACGGGCACCGTCATGTACATTGCGGCCCTGTAATGGAAGCTCTAGCTTGAGTTACGAGCAACCTGCCGTGAAATTTGTTGATGTTAAATTTAGATCTTCTTGGCAAGAATTTAGGTTACTTTTTCCAGAAGGGACTTGTTGTCAGCTGTTTTCAGATGCGGATGAATTAACAAAAAATGTGCATACGTCAATATAGGTGTACATTTGTCATCTCATGTTCTTAATTCTGATAACGTCCCAGCCGGTCTGATATTATGATATATGTCGGTGTGTTATTGTGGTATAATCTGGGGAGCTGTAGCTACACAAGTCTAGATAGTGACCCCCACACAGGGTGAAGTATCTCTCCAGAGGGTAGACGAGTTGCAACGGTGCATGGAAATCGCTAGTACGCCTGTCAATGGTGGCCGTTGAAAGGCTTGATGATGTTTACCATTACCCATCCAGCTGTCATTACGTTGTAGTTTAGGCATCGATCTCCCTGTTTTCTTTACTGTTAATAGTGTTATTGTTCCTTATCCTTCAACTCAAACTACCACAGGATACCACTACTACTACTACAACTACTACCACTAATACTTCTACAACTACTACCACTACTACTACTACTACTGCTACTACTACTACTACTACTACCACTACTACTGCTACAACTACTACCACTACTACTACTACTACTAGTGTACAACTAATACCACTACTACTATACCACCACTACTACTACCACTACTTCAACTTCTTCTACTACTACTACAATTACTACTACTACTACTACTACTACTACTACTACTATACTACCACTACTATACCACCACTACAACTACTACTACTACTACAATTACTACTACTACTACTACAATTTCTACCATTACCATTGCTACGACCACTACCACTACTAGTACTACTACTACTACTACTACTACTACTACTACTACTACTACTACCACCACTTCTACAACCACCACTTCTACAACTACTACTACTACTACTGCTGCTGATACTGCCGCCCTGACTACTATCTTTCTGATGTCGCTAGCGATCCATGATCTTCCTTGAAATATCTTCAGGTGATATATATACAAAACGAATGTGATGAAAGTTTATTAACATTATACCCCAAGCAACGAGGCAGTTTTTCAGAGTTTCATAATCTGCTGCCAGCATGTAGGGAGATATAAGAGATAACAGACGAACGTGATACACCGGCCTGTCAACGTATCACATGGTATTGATGTAACGATAAGGCGAAATACACACCACGGGACTACCCCACACATGTCAATAGCAGCACGATATGTAGGTCACGTGATTGGATTGTGATGGCTGCGATGACACGAGATATATAGATCGCTCCAGAGTGTCGTTGAATGTATGTATTTATGTGTACTTAGCTGGTGACAGTGCAGTGTGAAATGAAAACACATCGTCAGCTGATATTGATACCCATTGTCATGTACGTCATGTCAGCAGCTGAGATAGACACACAATGTCGTATATTTCATATCATGTCAATTTCAACCACTGTCGCTTTCAGCCATGCTTTTTTGTTGTTGTTTTGGAACTATATATTTTGAATGTTCATATTTCAAACTGGGTTCAGTGTAGGGGAGGGGCGGGTGCCATGAGGGTATCATCTCACGCGTCATGTCATGTTGGCTGTGGGATTTCATGCAAGTCAGCAGGTAGTGGATCTGTAAGGACATTGACTGAAATGCGGTTAAGCTAACCATTTGGGCACGAGATTGCATAGGCTGACTTGACAGTCGAGTCGTTTCGTGGCAGATATAGGGTTAATTGGGCACTTTGTGATAAAAGCATGAAACTTCGGACGGTCGGACGACATTCAGCCGTCTTTGAATCTCGTCCCACAGCTGCTCAATGGGATTTAAATCGGGACTGAGGGCAGGCCACTGCATGGGTCTTATGCCATTCTGCTGGAGGAAGTCTCTTGTTGCTCTCGCAGTGTTGGCACGGGCGTTATCATGCTGAAACGCGTGGTTGCGGCGACGTGCCAAATGAGGTATGGCGTGTGGTCTCAAGACTTGATCAATGTACCGAGCTGCTGTGACACCATTGCCTCTCCCTGGACCGATGTTCTGGAAGACCACAGTGCCAACCCTCTGTGCAAGACCAATTCAACCCCACACCATGATGCTCGGACCACCCAACGAGTCTCTCTAAACAACACAAGCATCCGAATAACGTTCGCCACGGCGCCACCAGACTCTCTCTCTCTCTCTCTCTCTCTCTCTCTCTCTCTCTCTCTCTCTCTCTCTCTCTCTCTCTCTCTCTCTCTCTCTCTCTCTCTCTCTCTCTCTCTCTGCCATCTGCTGTTGAGATACAATAACGGCTCTCGTGTGAGAAGAGGAGCCTTCTCCACTGCTGGTGGCGCCAGTGCTGGTGCTGTGTTGCCCACTGAAGACGGTCCCAGCAATGACGTTGTGTCAGAATGGGTCCTCGGTGTGGCTTGTGACAGTGGAGGTGTCTGCTCGTCAATCGTCGACGCACGGCGTCCGCACTAATGTGTCGCTGGTGTGTCCCCAAGGTCTGTCTGTCGAGCAGTTTCCGCAGCAGTAACAAAGCGATGTTGAAGATGCTGTGGCACAATCTGGCGATCCTGACGTCGGGTGGTAACCCTTGGTCTTCCACTACGTGTTGGTGGTCTGGCACCGTTTCTGGAGCCTGTATATGGTCCTTACGTTGTTTTGAAATGCATTGGCTACTTGCCGGGCGATTTGTCCAGCTTGCAATCGTCCAAGGGCTTGGTGTCGCTGATTTCTTGTCAATCTTGGCACGTGGTAGCAATTCAATAACGAATGAATGTTATCCGATCTTGGTGGATTTCTATAGGGCAAGAAATGGGGGAACGCATGTGCATTTCAATTTGCATGGAACTCACGTGCATCGGGTTACCATGGCCGTTGCCGTGATGCGTTCTATTGTTATCTGCTTTGTTTTTATCATCAAATTTCATTTTTCCGGACAAGGTAATGTTAAATTTTAGAAACATTGACAAAAATTACCCAGATATTTAAATGACAACTTTTCATGCAATGTTACATGGGGTGACGTTTCTTTTACGGTTCATTATTTATAAAGATTAATGAACATTTTTTGAATATATTTACCCAACACTACATCTGTAAACTAAATAATTTTATCATTAAAGACTATTTATGTTGATTTAGGCAATCTAAAGTGTGAATAAAATATAAAAAAATATGCATTTCTTAATCTTTCGGCATAGCTTTAAGACATATTTCACGAAGGCCAATTAATATCAATTTTCTATAGTCACCATTAACAATTTATTGCATATGACAACAACAGAATATTTAAAGAACAAATATTGTATTTATTAAAATATGCAATAAATTGTTAATGGTGTTGATGGTTAGGGACAATTAAATATGTTCACAGTTGCCACCACATTTGCAAAGGGTTGTACCAATTAAACGTGCCACATCACAGCCACACCTTGCTCTGCACCCACCCTCAGACTTACAACTACATCTTAGAAGCTATTGGCATGACCTGGCATGAGTCAAGGTCGTTATGGCCAGCTTGAAATGCAGGTCTTTTGACCTGTTGGAACAATGCAGATGGTGTGGGAGGAATGGAATCAATTGATCCACCTTTCGTAGTGAATAGGTCTTTGCGTGCCTCATCAACTCGTGTACAGATACTGGCCCAATCATTCATTAAGACCACAAAACGCTAAATGACTGGCTTCATGTTCATCACATCCTGTTCGGTTGGTACATCACCAATGAGATTGAAAGCCCCTGTTGCTTCATCATACACATTCATTGTTTCCCACGCTGGGTTTGTTGTTTTTTTGCCAGATGGTGCTGTACTACTTTTCACAAAACGCCAGATATGCATTGATGCATAGACACATTATACCTGCATCTCGACACTCGCTGAAGCGAGGCCTGTTGACATATTTCAATTGACGTTGTCATGTCTGTGAGTTTAGCAGTTGGCTATAATCTATCGCAGAACTCGCTAAATATGTTTAAATGGAGAGTATACGGACTCTCACTGTTGTATAGTTGTAGTACAGGCATCGTGGCATTATAAAGGTTCAAAGCATCCCTAATAAACACAACTATTTGTCGAAGTATCATCATAATAATCACCAGCATAATAATGTGTTGCAGAGTACTGTTGCACAGAGCTACCGACGCCCCATTTGAATGACCAGCTGCGATGTCAGTAAACACTGTTTGATAAAGATGTATTGTTATTAAACGGGTGGGCTGTTCACGGGGGAGTAAACTAGTTTGGCACTTTCAAAAAATGCCAATGGTCGGGGAGCTGTGTTTTATTTGTTTGTTTGTTGTTTAAAATCACACTCAGCAATATTCCAGCTATATGACGGTGGTCTGTGAATAATCGAGTCTGGACCAGACAATCCAGTGATTAAGATCATGAGCATCGATCCACGCAATTGGGATCGATAACATGCATCAACCAAGTCAGCCAGCCTGACCGCCCGTTCCCGTTAGTCGCGTATTACGACAGGCATAGTCGCCTTTAATGGCAAGCATTGGTTACCGAAGACCTATTCTACCCCGGATCTTCACGGGTCCGAGTAGTGTTTTAAGGGAATGTGGAGTTCTTTGTGATGGGGGAGGTAGCATGCTGATGATGGTTGTCTCCAAGGAGACAATGTCAAAGATATGCTGCAAGTGGAGTGAACGAGCATTAGCAGTGTCTCAATGATGGGAAGAAAGGCTAGAGGTCTGACACCATTGTCGGTGTTCACCATGAACCTAGCTCTCCTTTAGTATATATGCTTCAGCGCCAGTGAGGACGTTCTCCTGATGTTTTGGGTAGACAAGGACAATGTTCTCCGATGGTACCGTCTGTAAGGGAACGTTCTTGCATGACGCCCGCTGGCACACCTAGTTAGGATCTACTTCTACGAGGCCATTGAGGCCTCCTGGATGTCGTTTGGAAGATCTCCAATTGCTCCTGGATAGGGCGTAGTATCATTGTCCTCATCCAATACGCCCATTGGGACTGCATCCATCTGTGAAATGATAATAAGTTATAATAATGTAAACATCTAGCCGTTACTAATGTTGTGAATACTGTGTCATTTAAGTAGCTGTTAACCTTATATCTGCATGAAGAGGATATTTACGGGTGCTGGTGACGGATGTAGCAAAAGAGATTGAAAGCGCCAGTTATGAAGGTATTGAAAAATGCAGAAATATTTAGAGTCTTACTTTTAACGCTCGCTATTTATTTTCTTTTTATTTCAGAGTGGTATTTGTGAATATGTTCAATATGCAGATCGTGGTGAATGCGGAGAAAATGATTCTAGAACATTGATGATGAGAAAAACTTTATACCCCATGAGACGGTGGTTACAAGTCCTGAGGGATCTTTCAAAGTCACTTCAGCAAAATCCTGCTGTTTTCCATAACAATCCCTTTTTTATAGTGGAGTGATTATCTGACAGAAAAGGTGCAAGAAATATATTAACAGATTGCGGTTGGGAGAGCTGAGAACTGTCTTACATAAGTAATAAGATGGTGAAGGGAGTCGTAACTTAGATTATATGGCTCTATCCTCGGGATATTGTTGCTTTTGACGGTGACCAGCTTTTTATCCGTGGAGGCAACAGCAGTGGCAATATTTACATTTTCGCCCATAATGGTAACTTTCACTTGGGCTGGGCTAGTCAATCCCTAACCACCAAGTGTGTCTGCTTATTTCCCTGTCAGGTGAGGTGAGGTGAGGTGAGGTGAGGTGAGGTGAAATGGTGTTTAACGTCGCGTTGATGTGCACGAGGGTGAAAGTAGTCGCATCAGCAACAATGGCTTTGCAAAGTAACGGGCATCAGTCTACTCCATCCTCACATCCATGACGTGGCCATTTGGAAGACTTAGTGCATCTTTGATGAATTGCATCTAACATGTTGGGAATAAATTTCATGAAGACAAAACATGAGCAAACATAAAAAATATGTTGAGTGCAGGCGTGTGAAAGAAATGATTATCAAATTATAATATTCGGTACAATGTGTGAATAAATCAATGAAACAGAGGTATTGAAGATTCCAGTACAAAGGTACGCACAGGTGTGGATATGATATATAGCTCATATCGGCCCGTCATTATACAAGACACCTTAGCAGTGAAGGTAGAATAATGTGTGCGTCAATGAGGGAACAAATCGGTGAAGCTCGGATAAGGACAATTTGAGTACACGTGAAGAGATGTAAGGCTCAGATGCATGTCATTATACAAAACACAGACAACAAAAGAAAAAGTACAACGTACTGATATGAAGGTAGTGAAGCTCCATTACAGTGTTGTCACGAACATTCATAATGCTGGCAAAATGTCTGAGCAGATCTTTGAGAATGAAAGTATACCTAAAGTGATTAAACATAAAATGTGAATATACGACATGGAAATTGGAAGATCTTTGATATCATGAATGGAGTATAAACATTGCTAGTGTCTATATAAGCAGGGGCTTTCTCACAATTTAATGCATCATTTATTCTGGTTCTAAGTTGTAACTTGGCATATCAGTGATAACCAGGCAAGCTTTGTTATCATACCTCCATGCCAGAATGATGAGATCTGATTGGTCCACGTGATCTTGATAAAAAACTATGTATCCCGCCTCGGGGTAAAATATATTTTTCAGCGGGAGAAGAAATCCCGCCATGAACAAGTCGCTGCACGTGGATTTCTGAAGCAGAATAAATCCCTTGTATCCCGTTTTGACGAAACCTGCCGCACGCTTTTTTTGAGTCAATGAAAGTCACGTGACAAAGCACAAGTTAACAGCTCAATCGAACAGCTGTTTTCTAGCAACTTTGAATTTGTTTTAACTTTTTACAATATCACAATAAAACAGACCGCTTCCGTGGTCTAGTGGTAGAGCGTCCGCACGGAGAGCGGAAGGTCCGGGATTCGATTCCCGGCCGCGTCATACAAAAAGACGTTAAAAGATGGTACTTGTTGTTACCCTGTCTGGCGCTCGACATTAAGGGGCGAAAACAAGGACTGGTCTGCTCGGGGTCTGTGTTGAGTAACCATGTTTAACTCAGTGGGCTTACTGTAAACTCGGCATTCGTCCGGAAAAGTACAAGCAGCCACACACACACACACACACACACACACGCACGCACGCACGCACGCACGCACGCACGCACGCACACACACACACACACACACACACACGTGCATGCACGTCGCTATAAAAGTGCAATAATCTATGACGCGACGTTAAACCCATTTTACCTCACCTCAAAATGTTGGAAAGATAAATTCGTTGTAGCAGGATCAGTCTTGGTAAGAACGCGTAAAACCTCATGTACCGCTCTTGATCCTGCCACAGCTTATATAATAACCCCTGATTTTGACACGAGCCAGCCGTGGCCTGGTCTGCGAGCATAGGGGTATCAAATTTCAATATGGCGCTGCCCGGTTGCCATCTTGCCTTTGGCGGATATAATGGGTCAGGAACAGATCCCGACCCCCAAATATCCCCAATCGTGGGAACTATGAACATCATCAGACCTGTGTAACCCTGTACAAAGATGTAAATATTCCCAAGTAGTTCACACATGCAAACAATAGATGTCAACGAGCACTTGACCTGTCAGATAATCACACAAAGGGCAGAACGTGACCTATAGGTCAAGTTGACCTTTATACGGCGAGCGATGTCAGACGAGGCGATCGTAAACTGCAGTTGATGATGTGCGTTACTGTAGATCTCCGCATGTGCAGTCATGACCACATTTGTTCGCTTTACAATGAGTCACGTTGCTGAACAGTTTTTTTTCATTATATGTTTGTCGTTTAAACTGAAAATAATACATGAACAGCTTGAAATAAAGTATGACACACAAAAACATGCAAATGCTCGGTCATACGATGTATCTACTGTATGTGTAATATATGTACAGACATTTACCTGTAAAATATAAAGGCCGAAGTGTGATGTATAGACGTCTAAGTGTAAAATATAAAGGTCGAAATGTGATCTTTACACGTCTAAGTGCAAAATATAAAGGCCGAAGTGTTATGTATAGACGTCTAAGTGTAAAATATAAAGGTCGGAGTGTGATCTTTAGACGCCTAAGTGTAAAATATAAAGGTCGAAGTGTGATCTTTAGACGTCTAAGTGTAAAATATAAAGGTCGAAGTGTGATCTTTAGACGTCTAAGTGTAAAATATAAAGGTCGAAGTGTGATTATAAACGTCTAAGTGTAAAATATAAAGGTCGAAGTGTGATGTATAGACGTCAAAGTGTAGAATATAAAGGCCGAAGTGTGATGTATAGACGTCTAAGTGTAAAATATAAAGGCCGAAGTGTGATGTATAGACGTCTCAGTGTAAAATATAAAGGTCGAAGTGTGATCTTTAGACGCCTAAGTGTAAAATATAAAGGCCGAAGTGTGATGTATAGACGTCTAAGTGTAAAATATAAAGGCCGAAGTGTGATGTATAGACGTCTAAGTGTAAAATATAAAGGTCGAAGTGTGATGTATAGACGTCTAAGTGTAGAATATAAAGGCCGAAGTGTGATCGTTAGACGCCTAAGTGTAAAATATAAAGGCCGAAGTGTGATTATAGACGTCTAAGTGTAAAATATAGAGGCCGAAGTGTGATGTATAGACGTCTAAGTGTAAAATATAAAGGTCGAAGTGTGATGTATAGACGCCTAAGTATAAAATATAAAGGTCGAAGTGTGATTATAAACGTATAAGTGTAAAATATAAAGGCCGACGTGTGAGGTTAAGAAGCGAAAGTGTAAAATATAATTATATATGTATGATAAGTATAATAAATGGATTCCTTATAGTAATATATTTGGACGGCCACGTCATGGATTTGAGGATGGAGAAGACTGATGCCCGTTACTTTGCAAAGCCATTGTTGCTAATGGCGATTATACGTGTACCAAACCCTAAATCACGCAGGCCGCAATACACTGAGTGGGCATGCATACGGCTCGCTGCTGTCCCCACTGAAAATGTGACGGATAATAATCATTAGATACACTTTAGGAGGGTGGTGTCGTGTTTGGAATGTGTGTGGCTATTTCTATTTAACGTGTGTACATATTCCATGGTTTGGTTGCTCTCTGCTGGTTTTCATTGGTAGGCCTGATTATGTTATTGTCACGTACACCGTTATTAACAGAAATTACACACGATGACTCGTGTATCAACAACAAAAGAACTGATTGACAGCTCGCGGCTATTACTGTTATCTGCGTGTATTTGCACTAACGGTTTTCGGGAAGAACCAAGAGGATCATGGGAAGATGTGAAAAGAAAGTATACGTTATTCTTATCTCCGCACGAACGGCCCACGTGGTGCCTCGATCTGCGTGACAAACGGTAGAACCGATTTCCGTTCAGGATTTGTGTTGTGTTTTTCAATATGTAAACAATACTAGCATGGTGCGGGTAGTATAGTCAATTCCATTAAACCACTAAAGGACGTTGTTAACAACACACTCCGATATAGAGTGAAAGTGGTCATTTTACAATCACAACCACTACCTTCTACAGTCACTACCTTCACAACTCACTACCTTCTACACTCACTACCTTCTACAACCATCACCTTATACAACCACTACCTCCTACAACCACTACCTTATACAACCGCTACCTTCTACATCCACTACCTTCTACAACCACTACCTTCTACAACCACCACCTTCTACAACCACAACTTTCTACAACAACCACCTTCTACAACCACTACCTTCTACAACCAACACCTTCTACAACAACCACCTTCTACAACCACTACCTTCTACAACCACAACTTTCTACACACACTACATTCTACAACCACTACCTTCTACAACCACCACCTTCTACAACAACCACCTTCTACAACCACTACCTTCTACAACCACTACCTTCTACAACCACCACCTTCTACAAACACTACCTTCTACAACCACCACCTTCTACACTCACTACCTTATACAACAACCACCTTCTACAACCACTACCTTCTACAACCACTACCTTCTACAACCACTACCTTCTACAACCACCACCTTCTACAACAACCACCTTCTACAACCACTACCTTATACAACCGCTACCTTCTACATCCACTACCTTCTACAAACACTACCTTCTACAACCACCACCTTCTACACTCACTACCTTATACAACAACCACCTTCTACAACCACCACCTTCTACAACAACCACCTTCTACAACCACTACCTTCTACAACCACTACCTTCTACAACAACCACCTTCTACAACCACTACCTTCTACAACCACTACCTTATACAACCACTACCTTCTACAACCACCACCTTCTACAACCACCACCTTCTACAAACACTACCTTCTACAACCACCACCTTCTACACTCACTACCTTATACAACAACCACCTTCTACAACCACTACCTTCTACAACCACTACCTTCTACAACCACTACCTTCTACAACCACTACATTCTACAACCACTGCCTTCTACAACCACTACCTTCTACAACCACTACCTTCTACAACCACTGCCTTCTACAACCACTACCTTCTACAACCACTACATTCTACAACCACTACCTTCTACAACCACCACCTTCTACAACCACTACCTTCTACAACCACCACCTTCTACAACCACTACCTTCTACAACCACTACCTTCTACAACCACTACCTTCTACAACCACTACCTTATACAACCACTACCTTCTACAACCACCACCTTCTACAACCACTACCTTTTACAACCACCATCTTCTACATCCACTACCTTCTACAACCACTACCTTCTACAACCACTACCTTCTACAACCACTACCTTCTACAACCACTACCTTCTACAACCACCACCTTCTACAACCACTACCTTCTACAACCACTACCTTCTACAACCACCATCTTCTACAACCAGGACCTTCTACAACCACTACCTTCTACACTCACTACCTTCTACAACCACTACCTTATACAACCACTACCTTCTACAACCACTACCTTCTACAACCACTACCTTCTACAACCACTACCTTCTACAACCACTACCTTCTACAACCACCACCTTCTACAACCACAACCTTCTACAACCACTACCTTCTACAACCACAACCTTCTACAACCACTACCTTCTACAACCAAAACCTTCTACAACCACTACCTTCTACAACCACTACTTTCTACAACCACTACCTTCTACAACCACCATCTTCTACAACCACTACCTTCTACAACCACCATCTTCTACAACCACCACCTTCTACAACCACTACCTTCTACAACCACTACCTTCTACAACCACTACCTTCTACAACCACTACCTTCTACAACCACAACCTTCTACAACCACAACCTTCTACAACCACTACCTTCTACAACCAAAACCTTCTACAACCACTACCTTCTACAACCACTACTTTCTACAACCACTACCTTCTACAACCACCACCTTCTACAACCACTACCTTCTACAACCACTACCTTCTACAACCACTACCTTCTACAACCACTACCTTCTACAACCACTACCTTCTACAACCACTACCTTCTACAACCACTGCCTTCTACAACCACTACCTTATACAACCACTACATTCTACACTCACTACCTTCTACAACCACCATCTTCTACAACCACCACCTTCTACAACCACTACCTTCTACAACCACTACCTTCTACAACCACCACCTTCTACAACCACCACCTTCTACAACCACCACCTTATACAACCACTACCTTCTACAACCACTACCTTATACAACCACTACCTTCTACAACCACCACCTTCTACAACCACTACCTTATACAACCACTACCTTATACAACCACCACCTTCTACAACCACCACCTTCTACAACCACTACCTTATACAACCACTACCTTCTACAACCACTACCTTATACAACCACTACCTTCTACAACCACCACCTTATACAACCACTACCTTCTACAACCACTACCTTCTACAACCACTACCTTCTACAACCACTACCTTCTACAACCACTACCTTCTACAACCACCACCTTATACAACCACTACCTTCTACAACCACTACCTTCTA
Organism: Haliotis cracherodii; assembly: GCF_022045235.1. Lineage (NCBI taxonomy): Eukaryota > Metazoa > Mollusca > Gastropoda > Lepetellida > Haliotidae > Haliotis > Haliotis cracherodii. Next base: position 29,526,353 of record NW_027266343.1, on the reverse strand, counting down.
CAACCACTACCTTCTACAACCACTACCTTCTACAACCACTACCTTATACAACCACTACCTTCTACAACCACCACCTTCTACAACCACTACCTTCTACAACCACTACCTTATACAACCACTACCTTCTACAACCACTACCTTATACAACCACTACCTTCTACAACCACCACCTTCTACAACCACTACCTTCTACAACCACTACCTTCTACAACCACTACCTTGTACAACCACTACCTTATACAACCACTACCTTCTTCACTCACTGACACTACATTCATGCATGGTATTACAGTTACCACGCCTTCTACTGCTGAAGGTCTCATGTCTCGTGACACTACGGCTACATCTACTGCTACTTGTAACAGCTACCATAGTCTGTCATACAGACCCTGATACAAATACATGTATTTCCAATACAGCCCATGCAAGTCTGCCCTGCAAATTTGGATTACTGTAGGATATCTGAAAATAAAGAGAGTCTCTGGGCTCCTTTTTATTATACCACTACTGGCCTACTACTACAGCTACCACGTCTACTACTACAGCTACCACGTCTACTACTTGAAACTTCACCCTCTACTGCAACTACAATGTATACTGCCACTACTGCTATAGTGTATATTGACAACTACGTCTACTGCCACGTCTGTTACTACAGGCACCACGTCCACTACTACAGCTACCACGTCTACTACTTGAAACTTCGCCCACTACTACAACTACCATGTCTACTGCCACTACAGCTATAGTGTATATTGACACGACAACTACGTCTACTGCCACGTCTGTTACGTCTGTTACTACAGCGCCAACGTCTACTACTACAGGCACCACGTCCACTACTACAGCTACCACGTCTACTACTTGAAACTTCGCCCACTACTACAACTACCATGTCTACTGCCACTACAGTTATAGTGTATATTGACACGGCAACTACGTCTACTGCCACGTCTGTTACTACAGCGCCAACGTCTACTACTACAGGCACCACGTCCACTACTACAGCTACCACGTCTACTACTTGAAACTTCGCCCACTACTACAACTACCATGTCTACTGCCACTACAGCTATAGTGTATATTGACACGACAACTACGTCTGCTGCCACTTCAGCTATAGTGTATATTGACACGACAACTACGTCTGCTGCCACTTCAGCTATAGTGTATATTGACACGACAACTACGTCTACTGCCACTACAGCTATAGTGTATATTGACACGACAACTACGTCTACTGCCACTACAGCTATAGTGTATATTGACACGACAACTACGTCTACTGCCACTTAAGCTACTATGCCTACAGTCACTGCAATGAAAACGTCTGTTACTTCAGCGCCAACGTCTACTACTACAGGCACCACGTCCACAACTACAGCTACATCTAACGCCTCTACAATCATCACAGCTACAACGTCTCCCACCAGCACATGCTGTGACCTACCACTCCATCACACACGGTGGTCACGTACAGCAGGGTACCCATGGAATCATGTAAGATCGTCAGCTAATTACATAAAGCCCGTCACGTAACCACATCCGTATATTAGCACTAATGAACAACGCGGCTCTCGGCTGACAATTTGACACGTTAATTTTGACATAGACATAAATCACAATTACGTCTTAATACGTAACAACCGATATATGCCATGGCTGGTGGGAGAAATGTATAGATCGGTACACTTTATGACGTCATATGCGGTAATTTGAAGGAAACTGGCTTCGCATTAGCTTATTAATTTGCCACTTGCCATATAAAGAAACGTTCACGAGCAAAGTATTTCTGACAGTCTGCGACTGTTTTAATAGTACGCGAAATGTATTCCTTTTTCTATTGATCCTTAAAAGAAATAACTTGTACAATATATCAATCACTAGGAATTGTATAATCACACTTGAGCAGTTAAGGTCATAAAGATTACCGAGTGTGCCTCATATAATCATCTGTGATTAGCTAAAAACGAAAAGCAATCCGTTCTGATATAGATCAATAAGAATATGTTACATAAACTGAATATCAGATTAACGATTAGACTGTTTGACATATGACATCTTACGTCACTGACGAAATTAAATATGAAATTGTTTTTTAAAAAGGTAAACATAAAACATCGATCTAAACCTTTTCTATCTTCTATGTTTTCATTTCAACATGACGCATGCAATGCAAATGGTTATGAAGAGTAAAAATATTAAAGGCAATGAAAATCAAATCTTAAGATATAACATCATTTTATACACGCCCATACCTCTATAAAACGAGTGGGGTTCCAGAAAAGAGTATAGGTCCCCAGGAACCCATATGCATGTTTGTCGTAGGAGGCGATTAACGGGATCGTGTGGTCAGGCTCGCTGACTTGGTTGATGTATGTCATCGTATCCCTATTGCGTGGATCGATGCTCATGATGTCAGTCATTAGATTGCTGGTGCAGACTTGATGGTTTACAGACCGCCGTCATATAGATGGAATATTGCTGGTGCAGACTTGATGGTTTACAGACCGCCGTCATATAGATAGAATATTGCTGGTGCAGACTTGATGGTTTACAGACCGCCGTCATATAGATGGAATATTGCTGGTGCAGACTTGATGGTTTACAGACCGCCGTCATATAGATGGAATATTGCTGGTGCAGACTTGATGGTTTACAGACCGCCGTCATATAGCTGGAATATTGCTGGTGCAGACTTGATGGTTTACAGACCGCCGTCATATAGCTGGAATATTGCTGGTGCAGACTTGATGGTTTACAGACCGCCGTCATATAGATGGAATATTGCTGGTGCAGACTTGATGGTTTACAGACCGCCGTCATATAGCTGGAATATTGCTGGTGCAGACTTGATGGTTTACAGACCGCCGTCATATAGATGGAATATTGCTGGTGCAGACTTGATGGTTTACAGACCGCCGTCATATAGCTGGAATATTGCTGGTGCAGACTTGATGGTTTACAGACCGCCGTCATATAGATGGAATATTGCTGGTGCAGACTTGATGGTTTACAGACCGCCGTCATATAGATGGAATATTGCTGAGTGCGGCGTAAAACAAAACTTAAACGTACAAACCTCACAAACCTCAAAATAGAATCCACCAGATCAATGCTTGGCAGATCACCATAGGTCGCAGAAAATGTTTAACCTCGAAAAACAATCGATTAAGTTGCATGAAACACGATTTTCTGTCCTAGAACACGGTAAAATGTATTTGTTTATTTCATTAGGGTTCGAAATATTGAAACGTGACATAGAAATTTGGTAATGCGACCATTACATACATGTATGTGGTGAAATGTAGATATACCCGTTCCTCCATACCCTCTACTGATAGACATCCCAAGTCAAACAATGCCTGACACCTAGCTGCGAGCTTTAAATGAAGGACCACTGCTGATAACACAATCTAAATAAACTAATTTATCACACTGAATAGGCCGAATGTTTACGTCGTGCCACTATTAACCTAGATTTGCCGAACTGTAGGTCAATGTCACGTTCCATATATGGCAGAAGCTTCGAGCGCTTCAATAAGAGAGGCTGGCAAATATCCAGCGCTTGCGCAGTAGCGGTTAGCAACAGACAGGGGAATCAGCATATATTCAGTGCAGTGATGTTGGTGGTTTTCTTCTTGTGAATGAAGAGCTGAAACGAGAATGCTGTAGGTTTCGCGTAGACGAAAACAGTTTAACACGAATACCTCACGTTGTTTAGGGAGTTTGAAGACGGTGCTCTTCGTGTTTGTATTGAATTAATTAAGCCCCGCGCACCTGAAATATCTTCTGTTTTGCCAGTGGTGTCATTGATTGATGTGCAAGACCTACACGAGCTATTGACGGAGATTATGAAATTGACAACCCTTCGTGACAATGGGACGTATTGAAGACAGCCAACACAGGTGGTTTCTCATTAAGTTTGACGTAGAAATGTGTTGACTGTGTTTCCAAGCAGAAGCTATATGAAAGCAAATAAAATACGTTGTTTACATTACAAATATTAATAACAATGATGATGATGATGATGATGATGATGATGATATTGCCTCCTATATCAAAATATAAATATAAATATGATACTATCCTAAGAAAAAATATCGTTCAGTCTCTATCAGAGCAATTATTAGGCGTGAAAGGTATTATTGACACATAAAATTATGATCACTGTAAACACATGTTGAAATTTCAATGCATGTTGTTGCACTGATTCAAACGCATACATACGTAATAATCATTATAATATCCATTCAGATATGCACGGATGTGAACAAGTTAATATAATCTCAGCTAATAACCTCATATCGATCTATTTGCTATTTTCAGTACCAATTTATGATCTGAGATGCAGGCATGGATCTGGTTTATGTAACGCGTTGTTATGGCGAGCGAAGCTGACGTATTCGGTTACTAACTATGGGATCATTATCTTCATGATATATATCACAGTTTCTTAAAAATCCATATCTCAGGTCGTAAATGTACAGTAAGTAAACACATGAAAGCGAGGACAGTATCCCAGAAAGAGACTGATGATATGATAGGCTTGCGGTGCTGATGTCATGAAAAGACTTTCTCTCACAGGACACAGGTGAAGGGAGATAATTGCATAACCATACGCAATCAGTTTGTGTGTTCTAGAAAATACTTCAGCCGGGAGATACTGGGTTCGAGACCTTACTGACACATTTACACAGATTCCGATGTTTTGTATAGTAATTGACCAGTACATCTTTTATGTCATTCTTGAGTCATTTTTCAAGTGTTTTGCTAATATTTTTTATTTTATTTATTTTATCTATCGATGATGAGGTTGTTCTTTGTACGATGCGGTTTTTTTCTTTGATGTTTGGATGTTTTGGAGCGGTTATTTAGCAACCATTATTGGGTTACCATGAAAAACGTTCCATCCCAGCAACAAGGCGTCCCGGGCCCAGCAGCCATACGTATACCTACCGAACATATGATAAGATAAAATACAGAGATTTCAAAACATACCTTTCTTATTTTACAGTGATATATGACATACGTACCATTTGGTACCTTTTTGGTAGTGATTATTTATAAGACTCTCACTACCTATATCAGATCATTTACATGTATTTCATAGGTACTTTTGGTGGAGTAAGGAGTGTTGTGGCGATGTCAAGCCATTAACAGAAACTGCGCATGTCAGAAACGAAGTCGAACGTGGTGATACAGGGAAACAAGCATGACTGACAATTAAGTGCAAACGAGGTTAAGTGAAATTGACACATCAGTTGCCGATAGACATAAATATCCTATTTCAGCTGGGATCGCCCCGGCTATAACGACAATAGCCAGCGACTGAAGATCACACAAATGCCACAGTCAGCGTATATCCCTTGATGCTTTATTTATAGTTTCTAATAAAATAATACGCGCGTGGATTGTAACGTTGTACTACGAACTTGCGGGTCAATGTTGTTATGAAGGAAAGCTTCTAAGGCACTAAGTGCGTTCCATTGCAGTGCATGGCATTACCAGAGCACTTTGGCAGTCACAACTAATGCACTCCACTGTCAGTGTATGAATACATAGCTTTTTTATTAGTCTGCCTCACAATCTCTGAACCATATTATTTTCCCTTCCGCCCAGCCCCTACGGCTCCAGCTCTAAATGAAGCAAGTCTAGATTATTTACATGTTCAAAATCTCCCAACTCACTTGGGCTCCTTTTTAATTTCAATATTTGTTTTAATCAATACTATATATTTTGAAAGACTAAGCTTTAGTCTACCTTTTTTACGACATTGTGGGAAATGCGTACAGCGCGGTTGTAACTGTCTGGCAGCCCTGGTGTAGGTTCGGAGTTCCGTTTTGATGATGATTGACTTGGGGCTTTTTTTAGCCGCTGGTCAACTTGACGTGGGAGGAAAGGCCGAAGTGATGCAGGTCTCAAATGTTTACTACTTTGTCGAAATCCACGAGGACGGGTATGGTGCTGACAAACCACTGATCTATATCAAGGCGAACCTGGGCTCTGAACCATAATTATAAGATCCTGGCACGCCTAAGGGATGCAACTCTGTAGAGAGAATTGAGAGCCTTAGTCGAGTGAGCCACGCCGACTATTTTGAATGTTTCTTTATTTTATGTCGTTAATCAGTTAACTGGTAATTTAATGATACGCTGACATTATAGTTCATTTTAGAGAAATGTACCTTGTTAATCCGGACGATGTCATTGTTTGTGGAACCTCATTAACCAGGACGCTGCCATTAACTTTGAAACCTCTTTAATCCGGCGGTGCCATTGTCAATGTAACCTGCTGGACAAATTAGGATTAACGAATCACGGGAGAATAATAATATTCTTTAATGATATATAGCCGTATATAACAGTGGTAAGAAGGAAGACGAGTTGTCCATATTAGCAAGGTGCGGGCTAACGGGTTTTCACTGTATAGAACTCATACTTCAGTCCTTAGGAAGCATCTAACACGTTACATAATATGTTCATCACACAATCAACCCCTACCAAGGCTGTCTTCTAACTGTAAATTATACGAAACTGATTGTTGAAAGATGAAGTTCATGTTTTATGAAGGCCTACGCCGCTGTGAGTTGTAAATACTTGAATTACACAAGGTGCCCTACTGCACACCACGCTCTTACAAAGTTAAAGATGTCAGAGAATTTTGGAATTATTCATAATTTAGGCTTGTATGTTTTAAAAGATAAGGACTTGTAATTTTATTTTCTCTTTAGAGTTCAATGTTGTTACATGTTCATGCAGGTAAACCTTTGTATTATTACTGTTGGTCCAGTGGCCTAAAACTGTAAACCTGTCTGTCTGTCTATCTGGCTGTCTGCCCCCTTCTCCCGAACACCTCGCCAGCTAGCCCCGACGCTCTCTCCCCCCACCCACATAAGCAGCCTCAGCAGCCCTGAATATTTAGGCCACGGAAAATATCCCAGAAATGCAACAACGACTTTTGAGTTCATCGACTTCGTTTCATCCATCAATAAATTAATTTTAAAGCATCATCGCCGGTCAGTCCTGGCAGTCGAACACACGATGTACTGCGGTAATGCCCCGTGCAAGCTGCTGTGAATTGGGCCTATCTAAACATCAAAGTCAGCCGGACAGCATGGCGTCTAATTAAAAATAAACGTTAATACCAGAGATGAAAGTAATTACCTAATTCGATAAGCCGAAATCGGGCATCACGGGCCCAGCTCTGTATTTAATGCGATTTATCTTGTTTACAAAATTAGATTTCTGAGGTTCGTCGATAGAAATTATTGATACGCGGTTTATTTCTATAACGATCGATGATGTCCCGCTGTTTTGGACCACGTCAAATATCCCCCGTGGAGGGTGTAGTTGAAACTGATTAATGATTTCCTACGCTGAACGTACGTAGAGCTATTTGTCCCAGAAGAACATTGTCCGATTCCTTATGGCAACACGTAAGGGATCATTGCCATTTAATGAACCGAAATTAGTAATATCTGAAGCGAAAATGCCAATTAAAGGACCAATATGCTAATAATTGATCGCGTATGTTTATTCATGGTATTTTACTGTTGTATCTAAACACTTCATAAATGTACAAGCCCATTGATCGTATGTTAAATAACTTCACGTGGGGATGCTTGGCATTCAATCATTGGGCATAAAATTGTAGTTCGATGTCCGTCAGTTGGGTGACATTGGTCCCATTGGGAACGTGGAACATAGTCTAGTTGATAAAGTTTTCGCTTTAAAACTGTAGTAAAACTCACTCACTCTCCTCGCCATCCACCCACCCACTCAATCACTTTAGATTTAAGCCTACACAGAAATGTCCACAAAGACTTTGGTACTTTGTTTTCACAGTGAAATTAGCTTCTTGTCCTATCATCCAGCTCAATTACTATATCACAAAGAGCATTCTGAATGATGGCTTGTATCGGACAGATGGACCTCGAGAATGGTTGGGGACATGATACCCAGGGTCAACTAGAAGCGCGAAACTCCCCTTTAAAACTGCACCCATTGGTCAAGTCGGAGTACCACACTGAGAACAATGAAAGATTGATGGTGTTGAAAGGGCTCTGGATATTTAACAGTACACGCCATTCAGTTGTTAAGTAACCACGAATTCGTTACAGGTTGACGGTTCGGTATTTATTCGCTAGACTTAATGCTCGCCATAGTGACGATGGAATTGCCGCTAAAGTGAACCATTCCTCCATGGTCGCATTGAGACAAGGATTCTGGAATTGGTATCCATGAGAATTCCTATGCTGGTGGGACGGGGCGAGTTAGCGGACGCGGTGGTCAGGCTCGGTGTCTTGGTTTGTTGCTTGCCATCGTACCGTGGTCGCACTGAGACAAGGATTCCGGGAATGTATCCATAAGAAATCCTACCGCGTTCGTACGAGGCGAGTTAATGGTTGCGGGGGTCAGGCTCTGGGGGCATGGGTCGTCGCTCGTATATCATTACGGGTTTGTCTGGTCCAGATTTGAATATTTACATTCTGCTGTCCTGTATCTAGAATATTGTTGAGTGCGGAGTCGAATAGCATACACACGAAGCTGTTACATAGTGTTACACACGAGTGTCGAACTGTAAATCAACTGTTCACACGGATGTGTCGAAGTCCAAGCGCAAAGTTCATCAACGTATAATATATGAGTTTTGGATGGCCTCCGTGGTCTAGATGATATACCGCCTGTCCAGAGAGTGGAAGGTCGGTGTCTCGATCCGCGGCCGCGTCACACCAAAAGACATAAAGTATGGCACTTGTTGTTGCCCTATCTGGCGTTGGAATTAGGGTAAAACAAGGACTGGTCGGCTCGGAGTCAGTATACAGTGTCTAAGTAGGGTATCCATGTAAAATTGCGGCATGGTATCTCAGTGGATTAACATTAGAAAACAGGAATAGTACAAGCAGCCACATACGTACACGTGCATGCACGTTGCTATAGAAGCCGAATATCTTGAATGGGACGTTAAACCTCAGCTCAGATCAGCTCAGGTATGGTCGGGTAGCCTAGTGGTTAAAGCGTTCGCTCGTCACGCCGAAGACCCGGGTTCCATTCCCGACATGGGAACAATGTGTGAAGCCCATTTCTGGTGTCCCCCGCCGTGATATTGCTGGAATATTGCTAAAAGCGGCGTAAAATCCAACTCACTCACTCACTCACTCAGCTCAGCTCACTCAGCTCAGCTCAGCCCGATCATGTTTCGAGATATAATTTGTCTGTCCTGCGTGTCTGCTTTATGCGGGAGGAAAGCCCGAAACCACTTGCGTGAAACCCACGAGCACGGGAACGATGCTGACAAACATAGAAACATAATCATAAACATAATTAATGCGAATATAAAAATGATGGAGTTACCGAGTGCTGGAAAACGAGGTGCAATGGGTACCATGCTTTTAACACCAATTCGAGTTAACCAAGTGTAAGATAGAAAATATAATTATCGTGAAAGCTGCGATTAAAAATACGACGCTGAAAAAAATTGGTACCGTCTGATTACGCCACCGCTAGACCTGTGAAATAATATTCGTAGCAAAGAAAAAGTATAGGATAAGGCTCGTTCTAACACTCTTGACTGATCGTTGGAGCTTACGGAAAGGAATGAATGTTGGCGAATGTTAACACTCAAAGACAAACGGAGACGGACGACATTGTCCGAGTGGTCAATCACTGCCAGAGTACCGTTAGATCAAGGGGCATCCGCTGTTAGACACAACCCGTAATTATAAGCTAAGCGCATATTAACTGGATATGCCAAAAGTTCAAAGCGTTCAAAGTTACTAGGTTAATTACTAATTATATGGTGAATGAAAGGATGCGGTCGGTCATTTATTCAAGGGGCCTTTACTATCTGTGTGATGTTTCTCTTCACAAGTCTTAGCATGTTCTTTATCGGGAGGAGAAAAAACACTGAATTTCAGCTGACGTTCTCTACTGCCAAGAACAATAAACTTTGTTTAAGCTACCGCGATTAAATGGATTGTTATTCGCGATCAATGCACAGGGGACGTTTTGCGATGTTAACACAATAAACTATAACCTGGAACGGTGTTATATAAGCGTCTTTTATTATCCTGAAGACACAGATTGAGTGGATTGAGGAATTCTGTATACTGAGAAATAACAGCTTAAACAACATCCACGGTGTATCGTCATAGTGACGTTCTTGTAGATCTGATAAGTGAAAAATATATTTAATCTTCAAAAGAAAACTCTGCTTTGCCCTTGATAAAGCACTCTCTAACTCGTATCGTCTTCTTGTTCGTATTTACAAAGAAACTTGGAACATGTCAGTTGGCCAACCTGGTACTTTTGAGTCATGTAGTTAAACATAACAGTACCCGTCTAACACTAACACATAGTCACCGAAAAAAGGTAAAGTATAAGGTTGAATAATAATAAGTTTAAAGTTTTAAATAATCCTGAAGGTCTTTCTATTTTTTTTGTGTGTGTGTGTGTGTGTGTGTGTGTGTGTGTCTGCTTGTACCACTTCGGACTAATGCCGATTTGTAGCGCTAGCCCACTGAGATACCATACCGCAGTTTTAACATGAATACCCAACTCAGACACAGTATACTGAATCCGTGCCGAACTTGCACTGTTCAAGATAGTCGTACGATCATCGTAACTCGCACTTTTCAACATAGTCGTGCGATCTTCGTAACTCGCACTGTTCAAGATAGTCGTACGATCATCGTAACTCACTGTTAAACATGGACGTACAAATGGCGTAGCGCTAAGAGCCCTTCGTAAAACGGGACCATTACCCCCTGCGTGTCTTAAGACTCAGTAAGAACTAATTAATCTATAGGGATCGAGTGGGATACAATGACATGCATAAACCATGAAAACCTTAACCTCACAATCACTGTAATAACACCGGGTGTTTGCAAACTACAGCGAAACCTCGTTTACCCGGACGTGACTTCCCAATGAAATCATCCGGATTAACAAATGTCCGGATTAACGGTGCGGAATTGAATGTCGTATATTTAGATGTCCTGACTGCAAGGTTTCCGGAATAAGGAAGTCTTGCTGTATTTGACAGTACCGAGTCCTACTGATGAGATCCACGTTGATGATCATCTCTGCTCTAGTGGGAAAATAGTGGAAAATACGACGGATTCGACAGAATGCAACATATAATACCACATGTATGAACACGGTTGTATTTCTGGAATATTTATTTACGATGCACCTCAATATCTCAACAGGATAAACACTACAATGAGACGCCCATTTGTAAAAACAGAAGTTCAGTATATTTCCTGACATTTCATCAATAGAACATCTCTATTGTCAGCATCACAAATAATCTTGTGTGCAATAGTCATTGTCTACTGTAAAGTTAACAGAGGAAAGTGTAGCGTCCGAAACAGCTATTGTTAATAAAAATCAATACATGAAACATGATGCTACCACAGAGACTATAAGACCTACTCCATAACGGTATTTCTTCCTGACGCAAGCACGATGTGTGGATTTATATAGATCTGATCTGAGTGTTTACACTCGAGATTTCCTGTATACCGAATGAACCTGGCGAGGAAACGCCACGTGATCTCACAAGGCACTTGGTGCATGGTTTCTGTAACGGCAGCACTCGCTTTCAGCCGCTGTCCCCAAAGATCCAATGATCGGAGATTCGATTCCCGTGTTCGATCTGATTATGCTTTTTTGGTTTGTCAGCACAAGATTCAGTGAGGGTCTGTTTCAGTGTCATTTTTGTACCCGCTAAAATAATAGTCCCCATTAAATTGACAACAATCGGTACTCCATCATTATCATATTCGCCCTTGTCCGTGAAGATCAGGGTAGAGAATAGCAACCCATGCTTTCCGTAAAAGGAGACTATGTTTGTGGTAGGAGGCGACTAACGGGATCGGGTGTTCAGCCTCGCTGACTTGGTTTATGCATGTCATCGTATCCAAGTTGCGTAACTCGATACTCATGATGCGAATCACTGGATTGTCTGGTCCAGTCTCTATTATTTGCATATAGCCTTCACATAGCTGGAATATTGCTGAGTGCGGCGTTAAACAAACAAACAAACAACAACCAAAAAGGCTTGAATCCATTTGTCTGGGTTACTTGGATGCGAACGAAATTGTGCATTTATTGGGAAAATCGAAATGACCCGGTGAAGTGACAGCCTTAGCACGTACAATCCAGCCACATAAACACAAGGCTCCTTTCACTCTCATTGACATCAGATCTTAGTGCTGTCTTCTGCTACACATAGATCTGAGGACACCGAATTACAGGTCACGTCAGAGCAACCTTTCATCCGACCAATCAGAGCGTCGCTGACCAGATCCCGAAAGTCCGTTTTCTAATCATGCAATCTCGAAAAGGTCAGCACGAGGCAGTCCGAGCGACAGTTACGGGCTCGACAGATTCCGTCAAAAGCATCACCTATCGCTCGCTTCAATGGGAAAAACTTTGGAACGAAAGTACAATCTCGGTCATCTTTTAAACATTCCAGAACATTTTATATTGTTTATAAATTTTGAATCGAGAACTTTGGCAAACACTATTTTTTATTGCGCAGTCTGGAATGGAGGTCGACAGCTGATGATGACTTCCTGTTGGCCATTTCATTGGACGGTCAAAGTTCGCGAAAGGTCGTTTTGCAATGACCTGTAATTGGATGTCCTCAGATCTTTTTGCAGCACTGTGATCTGATTTTAATGTGATTGGATTCTTTCATGTTGCTGCTAAAACCGAAGGTTACCGAGTCTCACACAGAGAGTGTTTATGTTGCAATAACACTCGCTACAACGTCTAGACTGGCCGAAAATGAAGTTGAGGGAGCATAGCTCCGTTCTCCGTAAAATCAGGGACCGGCTTATCGAGGTTCCTGTCCTGTCTCCCAGACCCTAGATAATAAATCATAAAAGCATTTGGCAAGTCTTGATGGCCTCATCCCGAATATAAGCATATATATAATATATATTTATTTATTTATTTGTAGATGTTTATTTTTAATAAATATTATCTTTATTTCTGGGACTAAATGTTCGCCTGCGATGTTCCAGCTTACAGTGTTACGATGTAAAGGAGCCCCTGCATCGCGGCTTGACGAGAGAGTGCGCAAAAGTGTGGTAGAAGCTTCCTGTCAGTACCCAATGACCATGGACGCTATGCTAGCAATTAGATGCATGGGACGTCATTTATCTTGCCTTGGTCAATTAAGGGCCTTTCCTGGAGATATAAATATTGTTTATTAGACACGAGATAAAATATGGTCTAATTAACGTCTTTTTGTGTGCACGTAAATCAGCTGTTCGGGCCCTCTGATCTGAGGTATTTGCACCATTGCTATTGGCAATTACCACAACTATATATCCGAGTCCAGTGCTGACCTCTGCAAACTGTGTGGTATGTACTGTAATCAGCTGTAATAACACTGACTGCAATACGATGCCTGTTTTCTGTAATACTGTAATTCACTGTTACTGGTCTACTTTGTATACTCTTGTCAGACAAACTGTATATGGATATTTTGGAATACAAAGATATGGTCATATATATTACTCATAAGAAGTTGAAGAACGCCATATTTTTTTATATGACTATAGTTGATCTGTCATGTCACGACATATTTACTATAGTCATATGAAAAAATCGGGTGTTTGTCATGACCGATAAACTATCGTCATGAAAATGTCGGGTGTTCTTTAACTTCTTTTGAGTAGTATATCTTGCGTCTCACTGAACTGCTGGCTATATTTTAGAAAGCTAAAATATATTCTTGGCTCCTGTTTCAGAATATATGCATTGGATTAGTATCAAATTAGATGAAATTTGTTTGTAATTGTATTTTTCCATCCCTTGTGTGGTACTCTTGTAGTACGCTGGTGCGGTACTCGTGTAGTACTTTTGTGTGGTACTCGTGTAGTTCCCTGGTGCGGTACTCGTGTAGTACCTTTGTGCCGTACTCGTGTAGTTCCCTGGTGCGGTACTCGTGTAGTACCTTTGTGTCGTACTCGTGTAGTTCCCTGGTGCGGTACTCGTGTAGTACCTTTGTGCCGTACTCGTGTAGTTCCCTGGTGCGGTACTCGTGTAGTACCTTTGTGCCGTACTCGTGTAGTTCCCTGGTGCGGTACTCGTGTAGTACCTTTGTGTCGTACTCGTGTAGTTCCCTGGTGCGGTACTCGTGTAGTACCTTTGTGCCGTACTCGTGTAGTTCCCTGGTGCGGTACTCGTGTAGTACCTTTGTGCCGTACTCGTGTAGTTCCCTGGTGCGGTACTCGTGTAGTACCCTGGTGAGAATACTGTGTATCATCTCTGACAGCAAGTCTCTCGATTTGCTTCGTCGAGTGAGTGAGTTGGGTTTAACACCGCCTTTAACACGCGGCGTGTCAACTAAATGTGGGAGGAAAGCCCGAAGTGATGCAGGTCTCAGACGTTTACCACTTCGATGAAACCCACGAGCACGGGTATGGTACTGACAAACCTAGAAACATAATCGGGGCGAACCGGGATAATAATAAGTTTAAAGTTTTAAATAATCCTGAAGGTCTTTCTGTGTGTGTGTGTGTGTGTGTGTGTGTGTGTGTGTGTGTGTGTGTGTGTGTGTGTGTGTGTGACCCTTACTAAATGAGTTTGTGTGCTTATGTCGTTTTCAGCAAAATTGAAGATAAGATGTAATTGGCCTTTTTAATTCCACCGTAACATCTTAACCAGTATTTATGTCTTTGATGAGAATGATAACGGTTTAGATAGTCGTTAAACTGGCCACACACCCCACTTGCATTACCAATGAACTCTTTACATCGTTGTATGAATCGCTGGAAGAGGTCATTTTATAATTGCACGATGTTTGGAGTCATGCTCCTCAAGGGAAATAACTACATCAATAACTTGCCCCCTTGTGGTTGACTGGGAACCTGTCTACCGATTTCGGTTACGCTAAATGGTCCGAGCGGTCGTGTTGGTGAACAGTAGTACCAATAAACTTGGGTGTTAACCCAGTAACTATTTCTGTATCCCACTGCTTGAAGCCGTTACTGTGGATATGGTCCTCGTCTGTGGACTGGTGTGAATACAGACTGCGCGGCTGATGATGAACACTGGTGTATATTGCACGCCATACAAATCTCGAAACATACCGCAGTGTGGCAGATCGCGTACTCTAAACACTATGTAAATGCGATCACATGCTGAAGTTATGTGCCCATTTCCTATCCCCTCAACCCTGTTGTGATATTGAAATAATATATGTCTAAATAATACTTTCACCGAGGTACAACACGGTCAATTTCCGAACATATGAATGCAATAAATATTCTTTAAAAAGGCAAAACAATCCTTTTTTCCTAAAACCTTCTCATGTTCAACTTTATTTTGTGATACAACTTTCATGACATTTTCATTTTGAAATGCATCTGACAACGACTCATGTCGGACTTTGAACGATGCTGTTCTTTCAAATATTGTATTTAATTTGTTTGTTCTTTGTCAACAGTGCAAAGGTAAACATCTGCTATGGACATTTGCAAATATCAGATGTCTTCTATTAAAGACCAGGCTGACGTGAGCACTGGTTCCAGGGGTTTTAAAATAAGACCGGGCTTCCGAAAAGGGCCGGGTCAGCTAAAGTTAATATTTCCCCATTACATTTGAATACCCAAGTCCCCACAGCGATAGTTCATTCGTTGAGCGACCCGTGCTGCCGCCGCCACCTGTCAATCTTTCCATTAAGTCTGTCCCCTAGTCCTGCACCATGACCGTGGAATATATTTATTTTATGAAAAAAAATCTAGAAACGTATACAAAAGCAAGTCTAGTCAGCTCTAGCTGGCTCTATTCCACAAATCATTCTGAAATCGGCATTGGGATTTTTTTTATTTTTAGAGTGAAGAAGGATATTGTGTAATATAAGATTTCAGAGTCTAAATGATAGTCTATCTGTCTCCCAGACCATAGGGGCAAAAAAGAAGTCCAACTCAAGTCTCGAATGATTTGGCAAGTCTTGATTGCCTGAAATTAAAGATTGTTCTGGTCCCCATTTCGATTTTTTTTATTTTGTAAATATATATTTTGAAATAAGATAACTTTAGTTCTGGGACCAGATGTCAGTCTACTCTCCACTGCGCTAGGCGCTTTACAACTATGCATGGAGTTGAGGGACTGACTCGTATTGTATAATATATGCCTACAAAGTGACGATTGTCGTCACGCCGAATACTTTTCTCCAACTAAATCGTTTTGTTTGTCAATTTTTGTCTGTTTCATTTCAACTATGTAATTAATATAGTCAGTGAGACTGTTAGGGGGAAGTTGAGTGTTTTTGTGTTAGTGTGCAATCTCGAAACAATTTGATTAAACAAACAAACAAACAAACGTTAGTTTCTGGGAAATACCACTTTAGTCAGTTCTTAAACCATTTCACACCTCATTACAATGGCATTCCTGTAGACATAAACAAACATATACATGTCTATCCCCCGTGAGGATCCAAGTTAGAATTGGTCTTCAGCAACCCATGCTTGTCGTATAAGAGGCGACTAATGGGATCGGGGGGGTCAGACTCGCTGACTTGGCCACTAATGTTGGCCTGGCCCCGTTCCACTAAGCGATCGTAGCGCTACTCCCGTGGTAAGTCCGTGTTAAAGTATGCGAGTTAAGATCATCTTAACGCTAAGACTGTTTTGTGAAACGGGGCCCTGGTCTGTAAGTAGACTTGTTGTTTTTGCTGGGTTTATTCTTCACAGGGCACAATCTTCCAGCTATATGACGGCAGTATGTAAAGATTCGTGTCTTAGCCAGACAATCCAGTGATTGACATCGCGAGCTACGATCAGAATATGATGGCATGTCAGCAACCAAGTCACCGAGTCTGACCACCCGATTCTAGTCTGACATCCAGTCTCTGGAAAGAAAATATTTTACAGAAAAACAGTTCTTAAATTATCCTAATATAATATGATAAAAAGGAGCCCAGAGACTCATTTCATTTTCGAAACAGCAGTGATTTAGATTTAGATGGGCTGTTTTGGACATATTTGTTTCAGGATCTGGATGACAAACTACACTCGATCCATGTAGTCACCTTTAACGACATTCACAGCTGGCTGGGGATTTACCCGGATTACCAACGGGTAGAAAATAAACCCCGGGCTCAAAGTAAGGGACATGTGATATAAGTACTCATCAAAATAATCCAAAAGTATAAAACACTTTATGCGAAATCATATTTATTATTAATGTGATATGTATAACCTATATGGGCATTTGAGATGAAGAACTATGCCCTGACCATGTGTATGAATATTTCTGATGTATAGTTCCAGTGATGTTGATAACGATATATGCACTGTTCCTGAACGATGCAGGTCGAATTTCCTCGTCATAACATGATTCATGTTGTGCAAGAGTCCCTAAGGTGACGATATATGTCAATAAATCAGATAAAAACATCCCGGGAATTCACAAATATGTCTATAGGAACATTCATCACAATACCCCTATGGTCTTGTTGTCTGTGTTATCTTTCCAATGATATCCCGAGTGAGGGCCTGTGATCGACAAACCTGGGCCGAAGCAAGGATTTGTACTGTAACGTGAAACGTTGCTGATTCAGACTATCTTTATATTCTGGCGATATAACTGCTCGGTGCAGGGCCCCGTTCCCAAATTCTAACATAGACATAGGACAGTCTGAGCGCCTTGAATAGGCCCTGCCCATGTCTCAGCAACGGATATTCGATTATTCGAACCAAGGACATTTCACTGTTATAATTAGAATGAACCATACTTTCGGGACAATTGGTGTTCGATATACATATGAGTGAGTGAGTGAGTGAGTGAGTGAGTGAGAACCCACAACCTAATGGAAGCAACTCTACACAGCGAATTACGGGGGCTTATGAGTATATGCCGTGCCCCAACGTGCCTAAACTGACATTTACTCCTGGAAATAAAGTTATCTTATTTAAAAATATATATCTACAAAATAAAAATAATAAAATCCAAATGGAGGCTAGAACGTTCGATTCCCCATGTGGGTACAATGTGTGAAGCCCATTTCTTTTGTCCCCCGCCGCAATGTTGCTTGAATATTGCTAAACGCGGCGTCAAACCAAACTCACACCTCACTAGTATTGCTACAGTCGTGTGATCATCATGATGATTATTTCTATTTATCATCATCATCATCATCATCATCAGATTAAAATAAATAAATGCAGCAAAGAGGGTTTGGGTGATCCTGGCACAGTCAGACTAGTTGGGCTCATCATCAGCTCAGGGCCCTTGCCCCCTCTACGCGCAGCCCAGACATCGAATGGGACTTCTCCCAGGAAGCGCAGCCTAGTCCAACCTAGACTAACATTTAGTCTCTGAAATCTTATATTACACAATATTACACAATATCCTTCTTGACTCTAAAAATAAAAAAAATCCCTATGCTGATTATGTGGAATAGAGCTAGCTTGAGCTGGCTAGACTTGCTTTTGTATGCATTTCTAGATTATTATTTTTTCATAAAATAAATATATTCCACGGTCATGGTGCAGGACTAAGTCCAACCCACCCATAACCTTTAGGGGAATGTGAAGACTCCCCAACACTGCAGCCTTCTGCATTACCAAACTTGTCAGCAGGGCTGTATTCCTGGCTGCAAACCCGGGTACTCTCCTATTGTTATTATTATTTAACCAAGAATAAGCTCGACCTGCCTCATTTTACTAGAACCATATGCATGCAGAACTATACGCCATGGACTACCACCGAAGATAAAGATCCCCGATCTACCAGAGTGTAAATCTTTACCCTTCTTCCCAGTTTTGATAAATACGTGCTACGTGCATTCAACACGCACGTCCACATATATAGTATCTATCCCTGTCTGGGGTTAGTATTTCGAGCTTCCTGGCCCCGATTAAGCGTAATTTCAATTTCTATGTCAAGATGTACGATTATTATGGTTAGTCGCCGCCATGTTGTAATTACCTGTGTAGACGATATTTTAATGGTTTATCCTCATTCTGGGCCAATGTAAACGACATCTTGGCCCTGAGCGAAGCACAAACCCCGTGCCTGTCATAACACACGCACATCTGACATCAACATATGTAAAATCCATTACACCACGACCTGCTGACAGTAATTACACTATTCAGGAGAGGGGCGCGTGCACTTCCGCCGTCTCTGTAAACACCATCTATAATGAAATGCACGTGCGCACGTGGAGGTTGTTCATTCAATTAATAACGATAAAAATGGTATAACACATAAATGTAAATTCTTTACAAAAACTTTCATTACTCAAGTAAGATCTGATATTAAATGTTCGTGAAATATACTGACATTTCTTCAAGTATTTATCTTTAAAACTCTTTCGGGTGACAGTGATGGCCAGGTTAGCTGAGGCGTCGCTACACTCTGTGATGGGTTATTTCCCTTGCCCGGGCCAGGATATGTTGATCATTGGTTCGAATCACAGATTCACCTCAAGTGTAACCACGTGATTAAAACTCAATGATGGTGTTTATGGCTTAGAAGTTCAACATTTCTTGTACAGAGCACATTTCATTTTTTGCCATTATTATAACTCCTACTCCTTATCGCCGGAATTGCTATTTTACTATGTATGTATAAGTATTAGCACACATGCATCTATCCCCCTTAATTAAGAATCGCGAAATTTCGTGATTCTATTGGCTAGGACTACAGAAAGGAACAATGACCTAATCACTGATGATGATAATAATAATAATAATCCGGGCTATTAGCTTTGCGGTTCTGGACGAGACTTCGTGAACACGTGGTGCTATGACCTCCATCACAACTCCATCAATGTGAAACCAGAACGACTAGAGGAGCGGTGTCATGGAAGCAGCTAGGTCCCGACATCCACGCCATGGCTACCACTACCAGTACCAGTACCATTACCAGTACTTCTACTACTACCACAACTACTACTACTACTACTACTACTACTATTACTACCGAAGGCCCGGGTTCGATTCTCTACACGGGTACAATGTGGGAAGCCCACCTTTGATGTCCCCTGTCGTGATATTGATTATATTTTGCTAAAAGCAGCGCAAAACTATAGTTACTGACTCACTCACTATTACGAGTGCTTCTGCGGCTACAACTGCTACAGCTACCACCACTACTACACCTACCACTACTACTACCACAACCAATAGTACCCCTAAAAATACGACTACCACCACTACTACCCCTACCACTACTACTACTACTACTGCTGCTGCTGCCACTACTACCCCTACCACAACTAGTACTACCACTACTACCACCACTACTACCCCTACCACTACTACCCCTGCCACTACTACTACCACTGCTACAACCACTACAACTACTACCACTACTACTACTACCCCTGCTACTACTTCTACCACTGCTACCACTACTACTACCACTACCACCACTACTACCCCTACCACTACCAATGCCACTACTAGCCCTACCACAACTACTACTACTACTACTACTACTACTATAGTACTACTAAACATCAAAGTAAAATGTCTATTTTTTTTCAGCAAATGTAGCTTCTTGTGTCTTTTTTGATGACTTTTTTTTATGTTTATTCATGTTCTGGCTTTGACAAACAAATAGGATGTCCCGTAACCTGGATCCAATAACACAACTTCCATACCACCCAATATCGCCTAGTGCCACTATTATACAGTTTCTTGCAGTAATACTTTGATATCCTCCGCCCTGGACCTGGACACAATGCAAACGGTTCCATACCCCTTAAGCCAAAATACAACAGTTCGATATACATGTTCCAATAACTACACACAAAAAGGGAAACCCAAACCTGGATATTAAAGGCTCTGCTTTTGTGTTTTTGGAGTTGGTAATCTTAGCGGAATGTGCAAATACTAATTGCATGTCCGATTGTAGCGAACCCTGTGTTTGAACGTGAGATCGCTGCAGCGTGGTTGAGGTCTAATTGGGCTGAGGGCTGAAGATTCCCTGACTTTCTAAGAATTCCTCTGTTAAGCACTGCACGCGCGAATCTCTCCTCAGGGCCATTCGATCATAGCGAGCTTGTTGCCAGCTACTCGTGAGAGGCCATCACGATTTGTCACAATTTGCAATTCCTGACGCAAAAAACTTCTCTGAATCAATTACTGACACGAAGTCTGGTAGTTATCTTTGTCATTTACTGGCCAATTTCAGACCTCACGAGGGCGTCAGCTGGCAGTGGCGTTATCATTGTTACAGTATTTGTATGTGATTAAAAGCTTACTGTGACCATCCAGTCTTATCAGCTGATTGAGGATGGAGAAATGAGTGTATGTAGGGATAGCTGACAGACAGTGGCTTAAGGACCAATCGTGGTTTATCTTTTATTTTATTTTAGGCAAATATTTTACATTTTCTGTTTCGACATCCATAATCCAGAAGGACTTCGTGCATCCAGTCGGACCTCATTATCTCGAATGTACCCATCCCTCGATCGTATTCTCCGGTCTCAACTTCCACACAATATAAATACATTCGAGATTCAAATATATAGCGCTATTTCGAAACTTGGACTCCAACTTTGACTTTACTACATAATGCCACATTAACAGTTTTGAGAAGCGCAAGTGTATACTGTACCTTTTGGGTTGTTTTTTTTACCAAGAGTGGAACAAAAATGTTTGTTTCCGGGATGAAAGGTGCATTTACATGAACGAGTACGTGTGCGTCTTCGTAAACCGGTATATCCCTGCGTATATCATTATACACGGGGATATACCGGTTTACGAAGACGCACACGTACACGCATGAAGGACAAAAACAGACGCACAAACATAAATACGCAAAATATGAATAAATAGATTAAGATGTGTTATTCAGTCTGAATTGCAAATATCATTTTCCTATCAATAAAATTACATTAGAAAGATCAAACGTATCATATGTTACTACGAAATATGAACTAAATGAGTTTGAAACCAAATCGGCAGCTCAATGAAGAATTCATCAAAGTATAGAACTTTACGCGTGCAGCGCATATCCGTGATTAGGAACGAAGTCGCCTTCTGCAGTTGGGTGTATATGAAAGGACTGTGATACCTTATTAAACAAGATACATTCATCTGACACTGTCACCCAAACTGATGAGGAGAGGTTGTCATCATTCGGGACAATTACGTCAATTACACACGCCACCTATCCCAGTAGTGTTACAAGGCAACTATGCACGTCAGCTCACACATCGAAATCGACACATCGCTCTGCCGTGAACCCTTGACCCTTGTTCAGTGTCGAAGTGATTACAGGAAGCGCCAAGATGCACGTGGCTGCAATGAATATGTCATGTGACTGTCATGTGATGCTGAATGCAATTAACTTAGTTGTGGTAGCAGCTGAGGAATACGTGACGTGAAAGGAACGCCAGAAGTATGATTTACGAAGTATCGACCGATTAATAAATGAAATACATTGTGTCGCACCTACACGGCATGCTATGACAGCACCATTTATTCTTCAAACAGCTGATGTTTGCAGAAATGCATATTTAGCCTAGTTTAGATAAATGCGCTTGTGCATGGAGTTGGGACATCCTGACACACATAAACATTAATTATAGCCATGTTTATCTCGAAGAGATGAAAGCAAAGTTTAATATTATTTCATATTAAACTCGTTCATGTGTGCAAAAAGTATTCTAGAAATTTATGATGCACGAATGAACCTTTTGAGGTTGAAATTCTCCTTATGCAGCGTTTAAGGTTGTGAAGGTAGGATTGGTGGTTCTGGGCTCGGGTGTAATGAGCGTCATTAACTGGGAGCGCGTGAGCGTGAACGTGTTGGAGAGATGCAGGGAACAGTTAGATAGTGGAGGGTGAGGGGAAAGAATAGACTAACATCTTGTCTCTGAAATGAACACATCTTACATGAAAAAACAGTTGTTCAGTTATCTTAATAAAAATATAATAAAAAGGAGCCCAGTGACTCTCTTCATTTCTGATACTGCAGTGATCTAGACTTGCCAAACATTATAGACTTGCATGGGCTGTATTTGATATATATTTGTATCAGGGTCTGTAAGACAGACTAGGGAAAGAAGTGAGAGAAAAGATGGTTGAAGAAAGAGAGTGAAGAGGTGTGGGGGTAAATACAGGAAGGGCGTTGAATGAGAGAAAATAAGAGGGAAGAAAGAAAGTACACAGGGATGTACAGAGACAAAGACGGGGCGGTGTGTGTGTTTATATGTCTCTGTGTGAATGTCTGAGTGTGTGTATATCTGTCGGTGTGTGTCTGTGTGTGCGTGTGTCTGTCTGTGTGTATGTCTGTGTGTGCGTGTGTCTGTCTGTCTGTCTGTGTGTTTATATGTCTCTGCGTGTCTGTCTGTGTGTGCGTGTCTGTGCGTGTGTGTGTGTGTGTGCGCGCGCGCGCGCGCGGAAACATGGAAACGTTTTTGTAGAGGGTTGGTGGAATAATATTTACGGAAACTTAGCGAAGTCTAGGAATAGATGTAAATTATAAGACGAGAGAAGAGCATCGAGTTGGAAGGGAAGAAAGAAGAGAGAACGAACGAGAGAGGACGAACTTATAGAGGTCACACAGAATCAAGAAGAAGAGATCGACTACATGCAGGTCGCTGTTGAGAAGCTTTTTGAATACTCATACAACATGTCATACATTTTCGTTTTACTACTTTTAACACAGTAATCACCCGCGCGTATACTCATCCGCGAACAACTTGTAAACGTGACACGACAACATAGGAACTAGCTACAGGCGAGCCCCGGCAGATCCAGAATCTATTAAGCCAATCCCGTACGTATTGCTTTTAATACACGAAAATATAGTGAGTCAGTTCTTCTGAGCTGCTCTTTCAGTTAACCGAACAAAAGGCTTTACAATTGCCTCAAGTCACCAGTGTATCAGTCAGGCTTGAAGGAAATGTAATTTCTACGTTGAAGACTCCTCAAGCACGTCTAATGTACACAGTGAGGATTCGGTCAGCAATCCTGGCTCCAGCCAAAGTGACCCGCGATGACCAGATCCATAGCGAGGCAAGGAATGCACGATGAACCGATGTTCGTGTGAATATATTAACCGAAAAACTGACCAATCAGATCGCGGTATTTTAGGTCACGACCAGTCCAGCCTATCGCTGCCGAGCCCTTGTCATGCCTGTTTTCCCACGGCTCATACGCTGATAGAGGCTTGTGTTGTGTGTGGAATTTGTAGTAAACAGTGTTTTGAGTTATTGTTGGTTACATGACATCGTGTTCATTTTACTGCGCAATTAAGTTTGTTGTGTATCAAATATCTCTAGGAAATGGGATCTGTCTAAAGGTGAACACAAGCCAGATGTATTGTAATTTTAAATATAATGTGATAGTACGAAATCGACTCCTTTAGAAGGACGCCTTAATGTCTCGTGTTCTTGCTTGGTGTTTGTGTTGAAAAGAAAACACGTAAAAGTTTTTATCAAATCTTTCGTCGAGATTAAAAAATAGTAGCGAGTATTGAATGGGAAGTTTGCCCCCATTTTAAGAGACGATCTGTGGTACATGCCTATATATGGCTAGAATGGGTGCAGTGTCCGATACTAGCTACATCTATACTGGAGGGACAGCCGTAGCAGTCGTCGAAGTCGTTGTAGTGTTTGTAAGAGTAGTAGCATTAGTAGTAGATGTAGTGGTTGTCGGAGTAGTAGTAGTAGTAGTAGTAGCAGTAGGAGTAGTAGTAGTAGTAGTAACAGTAGTAGTAGTAGTAGTAGTAGAGACAGTGGTGGTGGTGGTTTAGGCAGTCATCAAACACATGTATCTTGTACCTGCAGCGTTATCGAGCACTTGTCTCTTGTACCTGCATCATCACCAAGCACCTGTATCTTGTACCTGCATCGTCATCAAGCACATGCACTTGTACCTGCACCGTCATCGAGCACTTGTATCTTATCCTGCACCGTCATCGAGCACTTGTATCTTGTACCTGCAACGTCATCAAGCACCTGTATCTTGTACCTGTACCGTCATCAAACACATGTATCTTGTACCTGCATCGTCATCAAGCACATCTATCTTGTACCTGCATCGTCATCAAACACCTGTAGCTTGTACCTGCATCGTCATCAAGCACATGTATCTTGTACCTGCACCGTCATCAAGCACCTGTAGCTTGTACCTGCATCGTCATCAATCAACTGTTTCTTGTACCTGCAGCGTTATCAAGCACTTGTATCTTGTATCTGCAACGTCATAAGGCACATATGTACCATGTACCTTCACCGTCAGCAAGACCCTGTAGCTTGTACCCGCTGCGTCATCAAGCACTTGTATCTTGTACCTGCAGCGTTATCAAGCACTTGCATTTTGTACCTGCATCGTCATCAACCACCTGTATCTTGTACCTGCACCGTCATCAAGCACATGTAGCTTGTACCTGCATCGTCATCAACCACCTGTATCTTGTACCTGCACCATCGTCAAGCACTTGTATCTTGTACCTGCATCATCATCAACTACTTGTGTCTTGTACCTGCACCGTCATCAAGCACATGTAGCTTGTAGATGTACTGTCATCAAGCACCTGTACCGTGTACCATTTTCGCCATCAAGCACAAGAAGCGTGTACCTGTTTCGTCATCAACCACCTGTATCTTGTACCTGCACCGTCATCCAGCACTTGTATCTTGTACCTGCATCATCATCAACTACCTGTATCTTGTACCTACACCGTCATCAAGCACATGTAGCTTGTAGATGTACTGTCATCAAGCACCTGTACCTTGTACCATTTTCGCCATCAAGCACATGAAGCGTGTACCTGTTTCGTCACCAACCACCTGTATCTTGTACCTGCACCGTCATCAAGCACTTGTATCTTGTACCTGCAGCGTTATCAAGCACTTGCATTTTGTACCTGCATCGTCATCAAGCACCTGTATCCTGTACCTGCCCCGTCACAAAGCACTTGTATCTTGTACCTGCATCGTCATCAACCACCTGTATCTTGTACCTGCATCGTCATAAACCACCTGTATCTTGTACCTGCACCGTCATCAATCACCTGTATCTTGTACCTGCATCGTCATCAAACACATGTATCTTGTACCTGCATCGTCATCAAGCACATCTATCTTTTACCTGCATCGTCATCAAACACCTGTATCTTGTACCTGCACCGTCAACAAGCACATGTAGCTTGTACCTGCATGTCATCAACCACCTGTATCTTGTACCTGTACCGTCATCAATCACCTGTATCTTGTACCTGCACCGTCATCAACCACCTGTATCTTGTACCTGCACCGTCATCAATCACCTGTATCTTGTACCTGCACCGTCATCAATCACCTGTATCTTGTACCTGCACCGTCAACAAGCACATGTAGCTTGTACCTGCATCGTCATCAAACACCTGTATCTTGTACCTGTACCGTCAACAAGCACACGTATCTTGTACCTGCACCGTCATCAACCACCTGTATCTTGTACCTGCACCGTCATCAACCACCTGTATCTTGTACCTGCACCGTCATCAACCGCCTGTATCTTGTACCTGCATCGTCATCAACCACCTGTATCTTGTACCTGCATCGTCGTCAATCACTTGTATCTTGTATCTGTACCGTCATCAATCACCTGTATCTTGTACCTGCATCGTCATCAAACACCTGTATCTTGTACCTGCACCGTCAACAAGCACATGTAGCTTGTACCTGCATGTCATCAACCACCTGTATCTTGTACCTGTACCGTCATCAATCACCTGTATCTTGTACCTGCACCGTCATCAACCACCTGTATCTTGTACCTGCACCGTCATCAATCACCTGTATCTTGTACCTGCACCGTCATCAATCACCTGTATCTTGTACCTGCACCGTCAACAAGCACATGTAGCTTGTACCTGCATCGTCATCAAACACCTGTATCTTGTACCTGTACCGTCAACAAGCACACGTATCTTGTACCTGCACCGTCATCAACCACCTGTATCTTGTACCTGCACCGTCATCAACCACCTGTATCTTGTACCTGCACCGTCATCAACCGCCTGTATCTTGTACCTGCATCGTCATCAACCACCTGTATTTTGTACCTGCATCGTCGTCAATCACTTGTATCTTGTATCTGTACCGTCATCAATCACCTGTATCCTGTACCTGCACCGTCATCAATCACCTGTATCTTGTACCTGCACCGTCATCAATCACCTGTATCTTGTACCTGCACCGTCAACAAGCACATGTATCTTGTACCTGCATTTCATCAACCACCTGTATCTTGTACCTGCACCGTCATCAAGCACACGTATCTTGTATCTGCAACGTCCTCAACCACCTGTATCTTGTACCTGCACCGTCGTCAAGCACTTGTATCCTGTACCTGCAACGTCATCAATCACCTGTATCTTGTACCTGCACCGTCATCAATCACCTGTATCTTGTACCTGCACCGTCGTCAAACACATGTATCTTGTACCTGCACCGTCATCAACCACCTGTATCTTGTACCTGCATCGTCATCAACCACCTGTATCTTGTACCTGCACCGTCATCAACCACCTGTATCTTGTACCTGCACCGTCATCAACCACCTGTACCTTGTACCTGTACCGTCATCAAACACATGTATCTTGTACCTGCACCGTCATCAATCACCTGTATCTTGTACCTGCACCGTCATCAATCACCTGTATCTTGTACCTGCATTGTCATCAATCACCTGTATTTTGTACCTGCATCGTCATCAACCACCTGTATCTTGTACCTGCACCGTCGTCAAGAACTTGTATCTTGTACCTGCAACGTCATCAAGCACATGTATCTTGTACCTGTATCGCCATCAACCAACTGTATCTTGTACCTGCATCGTCATCAACCACCTGTATCTTGTACCTGTACCGTCATCAAGCACATGTATCTTGTATCTGCAACGTCATCAATCACATGTATCTTGTACCTGCACCGTCATCAAACATCGGCACTTTGTCAAGACATGAATCTCGAACTTGTCACATCCGCACGATTATTTGCTATAAGATTCTCAGTTTCAAGAGTGACAATCAAAGACACAGTGCAAGGAAGATATCAGCTTTGATTTCTGTTGCTGAGGGTTTCGCTGTCTCGAGTCTGAATAATCTTTTCGCTTTTATGAATAATTTGGACGGTGTTATTTGATTATCTAAGAACTGAGCCAAATCTTTCCACATAATCTAATTCACGGATGTATAATTGATATATTTGACACAACAACATTTCAGATCCATCTAATTAAGAATGATGCCAAGTTCGTTTCATATTCTGTTCCTCAACGGAGCTACGCTGATCTAATCATGATGTACCATTCGTTCAAAAGGTCACGTGAAATTGCTAAAAGGCACAGCCCTTAAACAGGCACTCCCTTGTTGTTTTGTAATATAGCAATACCCCTACGTCCTTTCAAATCACATTATTCAACGTGTTTCTGAATAATAAACTGGGGTGTTTGTTAGAAGCAAACAATAAACATGCTACCATCAGTCTTAATTGCAAACGATGCCGTTTCAACAAGAAACATAAAACATGATGAATCGGGAATATATACTGAACCGTATCTGCAGAAACGATAATGTCTGCAGCATCTGCATGTGACGGGGCAGATAGGACTATTGTCAGCCATTAACCCAGATTCTCGTCAACGGAAGTACTGATGTTATTGTCAGCGTAGTGGCAGTTTATACGACCTATAGACACGTGAAATGTATTTTGGATGTGATCCGGGCTACCCCTCACGTGGGACTATTGTTCTCACGCGTTTGAAGTTATATACAGAGCGTTAAAACCAAACCATTTGCCGATACCCTCGAATAACCTCCCAATGTCATGTATACTGACTGAGATGTGTGGGAAGGGTTGGTTTCATCACAACCCCGCGAAGTCGGTAGACGGGTTGAAGTTGTGGACTGGTGGTTGTCGTCGTGGTGGTGGAGACTTTGTGATTATTAGAAGCAGTAGTGAAAATATGATAGTATATATGTCAAAGGCGTCCGTGGTAATACAACCTCATTCATTGGTTGCAGCAGTACAGGTAGTGCTGACAGAAGGAACACCAGAGTGTAAACTGTAGCCGCAGTAACAGTAGTGGTTGTTGTAGTAGTAGCAGTAGTATAGTAGTTGTTGAACGTTGTGGACTAGTACAACAGTAGCAGTAACCACAATGGTAGTAGTCGCAGTAGTAGTAGTAGTAGTAGTAGTAGTAGTAGTAGTAGCAGCAGTACCAGCAGAATAGTAGTAGTAGTGGCAGTAGTGGTAGCAGTTGTTGTAGTGGTAGTAGTAGTACTTGTAGTAGAATCAGTAGTAGTAGTGGTAGTAGTAGGAGTAGTAGTAGTAGGAGAAATAGTAGTAGTAGAAGTAGTAGTAGCGGTAGTGGTAGCAGTTGTTGTAGTGGTAGTAGTAGTA
The DNA here is from genome assembly GCF_022045235.1 of Haliotis cracherodii. NCBI lineage: Eukaryota > Metazoa > Mollusca > Gastropoda > Lepetellida > Haliotidae > Haliotis > Haliotis cracherodii. The sequence continues at coordinate 29,496,971 of NW_027266343.1, read as the reverse complement.
CTAATAGTAGAATCAGTAGTACTAGTAGTAGTAGTAGCAGCAGTAGTAGTAGTAGTAATAGTAGTGGTGGTAGTAGTAGTGGTAGTAGTAGTAGTAGTAGTGGTAGTAGTAGTAGTAGTAGTAGTAGTAGTAGTAGTGGAGCAGAAGCAACAGTAGATGTAATGGTAGGAGGAGTAGCAACGGTAACACCAGTAGTATATTACAGACTTAATTACATATTTCAGGTTGAATACAGACTGTTTATACCAACGTCATATTGTTGTTTTCATTATCACGATATTTCATCACTTCATCACACATTAGTATTTTCCGTCTTTCAAGTTGTTTCCTTTAGACTCTATCTGATTACCCCAACGCCACACCGCTAACTATGTTACACATATTCGGTCATCTGGTTACTTTTCTTTCATCAGGGTGTCCATTACAACCGGGTGGGCTCGGCACAATTTCGACCTGGTCTAAGGGAGGTAATCCCATTTCAAACCGAACAGTTATACTTAAATACAATTGTCTCTCACGAGTAGTCCCCCGTTAGTTTCAAATTACACCATCTGAAGTAGTTGTAAAATCAATCAGTTATCTGACCAACACCAAGACGTCTGCTTGATAAAACGTTTTCCAAGCTGATATTGCCTCATGAATCTCCTCAAGAGACCACTGTTTACGTCCACAAAAGAACCTTTGTTTGATTTATTTAATAATGAAAACAGTCATTTGTATTTTCCAAAAAAATTAAGTATATGTGTTCCATTATATAATGTTAAATGCAACTACCATGATTTCCTTTAGTGATAAATTATCTATAATCACTCATTTTCTTGATTACATGATTGCTTGGAAACCAGCCTTGTCAGAAAGCCTGTGCCCCCAATCACACTTCCAGTCGGCTCATACGACCAGCAAGGGATGGGGTCCCTGCCGCGATGCCACCCTCACGAGGCATTGAAGCTGAAATGAACAGGGATGATCCCAACAATGGTAGCTGATGTTACTCATAGCCAAATCAGAATTCCCCAAAGACAACCATGATAATATTGCCACCTGTCCGGTTGTCCTGTGGGATTCAATCCAAAAAAGTACCAGAGTCTGTCCTTTACTGAGAATGTGTTTTCCCAAATATAACATTTATACCATTTGGCCACTTTCTAAATGGCATTGTGTATTCATAGCTTTCGGCCGTGGGAGCCGTGCCAATTTACACATGTCAGAGGGCTACACAAAGTACGTGATCTGGACTACCAGTTATCGGACTTTCATTTTGTGGAACCTGAGTAAGTTAGATCGCTGACTTTGTGTGGTGGCGATATTGTATCCTCGTACCCCCAACACGTGGATCTTTGCTCATGCGTTCAGTCACTGGTTTGTCTGGCTCTTACACGGTTATTGACATGTCCATGTGATGCAACTGTGACTTAAAAGAAAACAAACAAAACTTAAGGCAGGTGCAGATGACTACTGTGTTGCTAATCTTCAGGTTAAAATAGATGACAAATGGTGGACCTCAGAGAAACATGAAACTTTTCAAATGAAAACATGTAGATAAGACATAAAACAACGCATGCACAGATCAGACTAAACAAAGGAAATGTTGCTTCTTGGCGCGCCACTTTACATTCTGCGCATCAATAATTGACAATATGAAAAAACTTTTTTTTCAAATTTCCGGCATGATATGAAACAGACTCTGTTATAGTGTTAGTTTGGTTTTGACTGATGGAGAGCCCCATTTTGCTTTCTCTAAAAAATGGAGTTTTTGAAATGAAAGGAGTGTGACTTAATCTGGACACGTTTTAACCCATCGCCTGTCACATTCTGTCATGTTTCGTAATGTAGATAATCCATGCCATTTGTTCATTGTGTTTTTAGAAAAGCTGAAAATGTTTAGGGGAAATATATCTCATTTCGCTGAAGTTAACCGGTCTATATTTTGTATTCAAGTTGTATCCCTGAGAGTGAGTGATTATCTTCCTTACCCGAATAGCTCTATTGCACACTACCTCGACGATACATTTACCCCCGAGTCAGCTCGGGTCCATACTCGGGACGCAACTCGGCAAAGTGTGAGAGTCCCTGAACATTCCATGAAGAAACAGTGGCAATATTACACTATCACTAACTACAAAATACTAGTATATGCACAATAAGCGCTAAACACACAGATACATTCAACATACAAAGGAGGTACATTATAACAATTATATTTTAAAACAAGTGTGTTATAATATTATGGAAACAATATGAGAATTGGGCAAAACTATGGAATGTTATACATACAACGAATTTGTTTGTAATTGTAGATATGATAACAGATCTTGGAAATTGTTTCTGGATAATTGTTGTTAAAAATTATTGAGAACTGTTCCTTACAGAGTGTACCAAATTCTTTATCATGATCGAGGATTATTTGTAATTTTCTTTCTTGGTTGTATTTTACTTATAATTATTAACAATTATTTTTTTTTTATATTTGTACTAATAGTGAGTATACACAAAGTTCTGCCTGACAGGCCAGTTATGTGTTTTCTTGCCTTGGTTTGCCTTGTGTTGAGACTGTTTTTTTTATTGTGCTTTCCAAAGATAACTACATTAATAGCAACCAATTTGAACTTTACACCAATCCTCTCCACCCATTGCTTACACTTCCTGTCTCAGCATATGACATTCCTTATCTGGCAGGGAACAATTGATGCACTTCAGCAATCTCTACTTGTCCATTGTCGTCATTGTGTTAGAGTCAGGTCGCGTTCAGTTGTGTTTGTTGATATGCTTGGCGTTCCCTTTGTTTTCAATGAAATACAAGAGGAAGTCTTTATATAAAGCCGACATGGCTTGTCAATGTATGTTGAATGGGCGATCGATTATTAGCCCGGTGGTAAGAAATTGGAGTTACCTCCCTTAGTGCATCGTTTGCTCGTCTGCTCGGCCACCGGCCGCTAAAGCAGGATTGCGAGTGACGTTCCTTGTCAATTTATATATATAGGTCCGGTGTTTCAGTCCTGCTTCAGGGGTTCGTGTCTTCGGCTAGCAGTCCATGACGTCTTCCTAAAAAGGTGAAACAGTATTGCATTCATTTGCAAATATATATGTTTTAATGGGAGGATACCTTTCATTTTGCTGCACGTGCAGTTTGATACGAAGCTGACATTGGAGTATAAAAGCATCCTAACATTGTTCAGTTTCACTAAAAAGTCATGAAAATCACAACGATTACCTCAGGAAGAAACCCGTGGAATGTGACATATTACATGGATAGTCTAGCCCTTTGTCAGACTGTCAGCGTTGTGAGCTCTTTATGAAACATATTGGTGTCCTCAATAGTATTCCATGTTGTGGGAGTTTTAGTGGCGCATTAGTGAGTGAGTGAGTGAGTGAGTGAGTGAATTTGGTTTTACGCCGCTTTTAGCATTTATTCCAGCAATATCACGGCGGGGGACACCAGAAATGGGCTTCACACATTGTACCCATGTCGGGAATCGAACCCGGGTCTTCGGCGTGACGAGCGAACGCTTTAACCACTAGGCTACCCGACCGCCCCGGCGCATTAGTGAATAAAATGGAGTCTTTATTCGTGTTTATATATTTTCCATATTGAAATGTTAGTTCCTTAAAGGTCATAAAACCTGTTTTTAGGTCCTGGGCTTAAATACATGCATTCCCGGTACTGCTCGCTCTATATATTATATCACTATAATATATACTGCACAAATATTTACTCTCCAATACTTACTTCTTTGGTAAACAGCGTTACATATTCATTCCAGCTATATGACGGCGGTCTGTAAACAATCGAGCCTGGACCAGACATTCCAGTGATTGACATCATGAGCATCGATCTACGCAATCGAGATACAATGACATGCTTCAACCAAGCCTTAACCCCCGATCTTGTTAGTCGCCTCTTACGACAAGCATGGGTTGCTGAACATCAGTTCCAAACCGGTTCTTCGCGGTTTAACCAATTCGGTCTCTTCTTAAAGACTAACAATTGGGTGCTGGGGGCACATACAAACTGGCTCCCCACGGGGAATTCGAACACGTGTAGCACATGACATTCGGTATTAATTCCGAACTCTCTACCACTGAGTCCTCACTCATAGAAGGACTTTTGTAAAGTTATGCTTTGAAAATATTAGACATTTTTACTTGGTATATCAAAATATATTTTTGTTTTTGTTCTTGTACATTGAAATGTACAATTGCATCTGCTATTTATTAAAGAAATAGCTGCGTGCTCGTTGCTGTCACGAGAATCACGTGTTGCACTTGGCCTTGGACGAGTCCACTTCTGTATAGGGAGGACAAACCAGCCATCATGTGTTTTTGTTCGATAATTAACATAATTTTTCTCAATTTATTCTGGCATATTTGTCGGTATCCAAATTAGATAAAACACTCCTTTGTGGTTAAGACCCTTGTTGAGAAAGATCCGGGAAAGGAAGACCTTGCATACCTGGTACCACTCCACAATCTACCTTTCAACCCTTTCAAGGTTAAAACAGGAAAAAAACCAGATCTCTATTTCTCTGTAGATGACCCCTATTCATAAAAGTTCACAGGGCATAGGACTCGGAACTATTCCACTATTCCACTTACCCGCGTGTGTTTCCTTTCTGAAAGTGAAACGAATTTAGACCTGATGAGGAAGTTTCTTAGACAAATGAAAATGCGTGCAGAGATAGCAAAAGACTCTATCCAGTGATAGGGCCGTGAATCAGGGCAAGTGTTTACACCATACATACACACCCGACTCCAGGTATATGCAGAGCCGTCTCGTCATAAATATAGTGCAAGTGATTCCGCAACATTTGGTTGGCAAACGAAGCAATGTTTTTTTGCGTTTAAATTTCCATACACTGAAAACTAAATAGGCCACGCGACACTAACAGGCTACTGTTTTCTGATTGGCTGATAATGAAATAGGCGGACTTACTGCATTATTGCATTGAACGATGTCTCTGATTGTGTACAGTGTTTGTAGTAATAATTGAAAAAAAAGCAGTCTGTGAAGTTATAATGTTGACCTATATATCTATAATATACTTGACTTCTATATGCATTTTCGTGTATGGAGTTACCTGTAAAACCCGGTGTGCAAGCTTTAATGTATAACTCCACAAATGCAAAACAAAATTATTTAAATTTCTAAATAACCGTGACCGATTTTAACATCGCATAACATTTACAGCAGCAACCGTTTGGCGGCCTGTGAAGATTCTAGAGTCTAGCCTAGGCAGCCCTGTGGTCGACAGCAATCACACCGTGGTCAACCTCTCAACCAACATAAAATGGCCCGACGTTGATACAGTAGACTAACATATTTGATACAGTGATAACACGATAGACCTCGGTACCCTGTGGTCCGCAGATGGATGATTCAACGATAGCTGCTCATACTATCGACCACTGGTTTGTCTGGACCAAACTCGAGGACGAAATTACTCTGTTGGTATAGAATGCTGACGAGCGATAAACAACATTCATTCACTCACTCACTAGGAAATAACCGACCAGCTTCAGTGTCCTGTTAGATGATTCATGGTTCTAGTATAGCAACACCCGACACACCTTATCCCCCGCTATACTCAAGTACAAACAATCCTGTCACGGTGACACAACGATCTAACAATAATATGTGCGTTCCCGATTCATTAAGGGAGACAACTCTGCAGCGTTCGAGTAAATGCTTTTCACTTTTCGACTATTGAAGCTTATTCACTATTCACAACGACTACCACACAGACATCGTGAAGGGACAACTTCCTTACTTGGAGATTTAGGTCAGAGCATAGCGGAGGCGACATGAGACAGCATTAGGTAAGTAGAACTTTCAATCGTTCACTTGGAATATCTAAGTGTTGTTTTTACTGTTTGTGACCCCGTGTTGTGTGGGGGACGGGGGAGAGTGGGGCCGTGCGTCCCAGTTGTCCTGTGGAGCGTGAGAGTTATTCAGCTGACCCCTGTGGAGACACCAGGGCTTCGCAACACTGCATACGCCGTGACATGGATAGTGCAGTTAACCGTATTCTTTATTTGAAACATTCACGACTGCTGTACACTGTTGGCGAGGATTATAAGTTGGTCTTATGATGTCAAAGTCAAATTGATTACCAGCTTCATACTTTCATACTATATATATATTATATATATATATATATATATATACACTGTGTGGTATTGGCGTTTGTGTACATGTCGAGAGCATGCCTTTCAGTGTGTGTGTGTGGCTGTGTACATGTTAAAATTCTAATGTGTTTTAGAGAATGCGTGTCTATTTCACTTGTGTCATGTCTGTGTCTGTTCTAGTGGTGCCATGTGTGTTTATGTGTGCCATGTCTGTTTAACGTGTGTCATGTCTGTTTTATTGGTGCCATGTGTGTTTCATTGTGTCATGTCTGTTTCACTTGTGTGATAGACATCATTCTTGTGTGTCATGTCTTTTTATGTGTGTATTGTATGTTTACTGCGTCTACATCTGTGTGATCTGTGTTATTTATATCAATGTATCTGTTTCCCTGTTTCAGCTGCCGTAGTGTTATCTATGAATTGTGTCTGTTTAATATGAGTGTTTTTATCAGTTGCAACAAAATCATTAAATGCACTATCGTGTAACTGCATTTTCTGGTTCAGCGATCACTTGATTGCATGGTTTGTTTACTGCCCGCCGCCGCATGGAAGGGTACTGCTATGGGGGGTCAGACAATACATGCTTACTGTATTTATACATATTGTGTGAATAGCGGGTGCTACCGGTTGGGCAAGACACGCTTCACCCGGTGTGGCCCATTCGTATAATTGTCACAGCTATTTTGACCTTTACGCCAAATTTTAATCTGTTTCTGCGGATAATCTAGACTGGTTATTCTCTTGCATTGACAATTTGACAATATTTCTGTATCTGTGGATTTGGGACTTTGATGTCACAGTGTGTATAATGTGTCCCTCTATCTGTGGGTAAGTGTGATTTCTGTATCTTTACATCTATCAGTGTCTTTGTCTATGTGAGTGTGTGTTTGTGTATGCGAGTGTGTATTTGATTCTGAGTGTGTGTTTGTGTATGCGAGTGTGTGTTTGTGTCTGCGAGTGTGTGTTTGTGTATGCGAGTGTGTGTTTGTGTCTGCGAGTGTGTGTTTGTGTATGCGAGTGTGTATTTGTGTCTGCGAGTGAGTGTTTGTGTCTGCGAGTGTGTATTTGTGTCTGCGAGTGTGTATTTGATTCTGAGTGTGTATTTGTGTCTGCGAGTGTGTATTTGATTCTGAGTGTGTGTTTGTGTCTGAGTGTGTTTGTGTCTGCGAGTGAGTGTTTGTGTCTGCGAGTGTGTATTTGTGTCTGCAAGTGTGTGTTTGTGTCTGCGAGTGTGTGTTTGTGTATGCGAGTGTGTGTTTGTGTATGCAAGTGTGTGTTTGTGTCTGAGTGTGTGTTTGTGTCTGAGTGTGTGTTTGTGTCTGCAAGTGTGTGTTTGTGTCTGCGAGTGTGTGTTTGTGTATGCAAGTGTGTGTTTGTGTCTGAGTGTGTGTTTGTGTCTGCAAGTGTGTGTTTGTGTCTGCGATTGTGTATTTGTGTCTGCGAGTGTGTGTTTGTGTCTGAGTGTGTGTTTGTGTATGCGAGTGTGTGTTTGTGTCTGCGAGTGTATATTTGTGTCTGCGAGTGTGTGTTTGTGTCTGAGTGTGTGTTTCTGTATGCGAGTGTGTGTTTGTGCCTGCGAGTGTGTGTTTGTGCCTGCGAGTGTGTGTTTGTGTCTGCGAGTGAGTGTTTGTGTCTGCGAGTGTGTATTTGTGTCTGCGAGTGTGTGTTTGTGTCTGCGAGTGTGTTTGTGTCTGCGAGTGTGTGTTTGTGTATGCGAGTGTGTATTTGATTCTGAGTGTGTGTTTTTGTCTGCGAGTGTGTATTTGTGTCTGCGAGTGTGTGTTTATGTCTGCGAGTGTGTTTGTGTCTGCGAGTGTGTGTTTGTGTATGCGAGTGTGTGTTTGTGTCTGCGAGTGTGTGTTTGTGTCTGAGTGTGTGTTTGTGTATGCGAGTGTGTGTTTGTGTCTGAGTGTGTGTTTGTGTCTGAGTGTGTGTTTGTGTCTGCGAGTGTGTGTTTGTGTCTGCGAGTGAGTGTTTGTGTCTGCGAGTGTGTATTTGATTCTGCGAGTGTGTATTTGTGTCTGTGAGTGTGTGTTTGTGTCTGTGAGTGTGTATTTGATTCTGAGTGTGTGTTTGTGTATGCGAGTGTGTGTTTGTGTCTGCGTGTGTGTCTTTGTATCTGCGAGTGTGTTTGTGTCTGCGAGTGTGTGTTTGTGTCTGCGAGTGTGTGTTTGTGTCTGCGAGTGAATGTTTGTGTCTGCGAGTGTGTGTTTGTGTCTGCGAGTGAGTGTTTGTGTCTGCGAGTGTATTTGATTCTGAGTGTGTATTTGTGTCTGCGAGTGTGTGTTTGTGTCTGCGAGTGTGTCTTTGTGTCTGCGAGTGAGTGTTTGTGTCTGCGAGTGTGTATTTGATTCTGAATGTGTGTTTGTGTCTGCGAGTGTGTATTTGTGTCTGCGAGTGTGTCTTTGTGTCTGCGAGTGAGTGTTTGTGTCTGCGAGTGTGTATTTGATTCTGAGTGTGTTTGTGTCTGCGAGTGTGTCTTTGTGTATGCGAGTGTGTATTTGTGTATGCGAGTGTGTGTTTGTGGCTGCGAGTGTGTTTGTGTTTGCGAGTGAGTGTTTGTGTCTGCGAGTGTGTTTGTGTATGCGAGTGTGTATTTGATTCTGCGAGTGTGTGTTTGTGTCTGCGAGTGTGGGTGTTTGTGTATGCGAGTGTGTCTTTGTGTCTGCGAGTGTGTGTTTGTGTCTGCGAGTGTGTATTTGATTCTGAGTGTGTGTTTGTGTCTGCGAGTGTGTATTTGTGTATGCGAGTGTGTCTTTGTGTCTGCGAGTGTGTCTTTGTGTCTGCGAGTGTGTATTTGTGTCTGCGAGTGTGTATTTGTGTATGCGAGTGTGTGTTTGTGTATGCGAGTGTGTTTGTGTCTGCGAGTGTGTGTTTGTGTATGCGAGTGTGTGTTTGTGTCTGAGTGTGTGTTTGTGTCTGCGAGTGAGTGTTTGTGTCTGCGAGTGTTTATTTGATTCTGAGTGTGTCTACGAGTGTGACTTTGTATCTGTGTGTCTTTATTTCTATCAGTGTCGCCGTGACCTGTATTTAAGTGTGTTTGTGTATTTGTATTCAGTAGGACGCGTGTATTAGGAACAGATTTCCTTGTAGGCAGTGTTCGTTTCGGTCATTCTCGATATGTTCATTACAAAACAAATATGGAAGGCTTGTGCTTCTGCACAAGTATTTTAGTTATATCACGGCGTGTCAGATTGATGTAGGAGGAAAACCCGAAGTCGAGCAGATTTCAGACGTTCACCACGAGCACACGTATGGTGGGTACCGACAAACCAATGACAATTTTGACGCCTGGGACACGGATGTACAATATATTGGAGAGAGAGCGAGTGAGTGCAGTGTTATTCCGCATTTAGTAACATAACAGTCATATCATGCCCACAAATAATCTTCATGGATTGTAACCTTATTAGGAATCGACGCCCACGGAGTAAAGGAAAAATGAAACCACGAAGTGATTTAACTGAAATACAGTTCAAAGTGGCGCTAAATAAAACTCACCCACTCATGGCAGTATGAACTTATCGTACGCCGATATATCGTATCGCATGTGAGATATGGCCGATATGTATCGTTGAATAGCCACACCCTTCGTCAATATTCCACAATACATACACAGTGATACAACGTTAGAGTTCTCAAGTCATTGATTTCTGGTGTCCCCGTCGTGAGTTTGCTGGAATATTGCTAAAAGCGGCGTAAAAACATACTCATTCACTCGTCCTATAAATAATACTTTAGTACAGAAACCCCCGCCCGATGCCTCTATTGCGTGTGTTATTCGACGTCGATCATCCGTTACCTTTCTTAAAATAGTACGCTCCAATTAACACAAACAAGTTTGTATCTGCCTCCAAAATCAATCACTTGAGAACTCTAACATTCATATATAGTGTTTGTTAATCCTCGGAGTGTATTTGCTTTAGGAACGCATTGAAGACATGTTCAATGGTTTGATGAGTGTGACGCATGAAATTCTGAAACCTTGTACACATCCTCTGTTGATATTTCGGCATTCATATTTCAGTGTATTCATACATGTATGGATACAACGTCTTCCCGCACATGCGACACCACTCGCCAAGTTCCGTGGCCATTCGGCTTGTCCCGGGAAATGTCACGACTGATCATGATATCCCAACTTAAAGTCCCTTGAGTGAGGTCACGTATGTAGGGGTCAGATTTAGAACGTTCTAGAATCCTAAAATTAGATCTAATTATATACGCGAATGGAGTAAAGGTAGGTTTAATGTAACAGCGTGGGGGGCGTGGTAGGGGTGTGGACTGAGGGTGGGGTGGGGTGGGGCTCGTGGACTGATCGTGGGGTGCGTGTAGGGGATGGTAGACTGAGTGTGGGGGTTTTAGACTGTGGGTGGGGCTCGTGGACTGAGGCATGGGGTGGGGGGGGTGGATGAGGTGGTTGGGCTTGGATGTGATAGGGAGGCTTGTACTTAGTACTTCAAATTCGATTTGATCTAATTATAGCAAATGAAATTGCTTTGTTTGTAATGTTCAAAAACTTAACAACTGTTAATAGTTGGGTTTTCTATTCTAGTAACCAGTTCCTGGTACAACCGTGTGCTGTTTAGAAGGGTGTTTGATGTGCTATTACATCAACGCCATACCATTGTATATTAATGATGTTGAGTAATCTGGGATTCGAACCCAGGACTCCTTACAATGTTTGAGTAATGCAGATATGTACAGGATGGTAGAGTAGCCGGGTGGTTATAACATTTGGTGGTCACGTCTTACAAATGCAGGAATAAGGCGGCGTAAAACCATAAAGATTTCACTGTAAGAAACAAACGATATAATATGGACACAATGAAAGGGTTTCACACATTGTACAAATGTGAGATTCGAATTTGTGTCTTCATAGCGACGATCGAACACTTTAACTACTTGGCTACATCATAATTGAGTGAGTGAGTATCATTTTACGCCGCGTTTAGCAATATAGCAGCAATATCACGACGGGGGCACTAGATATGACCTTCACGCATTATACGAAGGCTACTCCATAACTACGAGTTCATCGTGAAAATTCAGTTATACGTCTCATTGGCGCCCTTTTCCGTAGTGATATTTCCTTAAATTAACGTTTAGTTACAGATAGATGTAGGTGTATTTCCAGATACACAGGATATCCGAGTAGATACACTTCTTTGGTGGTTGACGGTTTCCTAGACACAGAAAAATCCTGCAGCAAGTTAGTTGAGCGTCAATAGGATCTGGGAGTGGTCCTTGGAGCATCAGCGTGTAATAAATTATGATATTCCCGTACCCGGGTCAACAGCCAGGCACGAATGTACCTGTTCATGTTCACGAAATGTTCTTCAAGTTGACATATTTTATAGCCCTAGAGATCCGGGGTAGGATAGGTCTTCAGCAACCCATGCTTGCTGTAAATGGCGACTATGCTTGTCGTATTAGGCGACTAACGGGATTGAGTGGTCAGGCTTGCTGACTTGGTTGATGCATGTCATCGTATCCCAATTGAGTGGATCGATGCTCATGGTATCAATCACTGGCAAAATTCACTGAATGATGAGACAGTTTCCTTCCTGATAACGCCAATACAGTGAGTGATTGAGTGATTTAACGCATATCCGTATTTCAGTTACCCGTCAACATCCGTCCGGGTTAGAATAGGTTTCAGCAACTCATATTTGTCGAAAGACGCGACTATGCTTGTCGTAAATGGTCAGGCTCGCTGACTTGATTGATACATGTCATCGTATCCCAATTGCGTGGATCGATGCTCATGTCAATCACTGGATTGTCTGGTCCAGACTCGATTATTTACAGAACGCCGTCATATAGTGGGGAGTGCGGCGTTAAGCAACAAACAAACAAAATTATAGCCCTACTCGCGTCGAGTGGAGTCTGCCTACGATAGCTTTTTCCTAACAGAACATATATAACAGTGTTACAATGTGATGCAGTGGTCACTAAGATAATATAATATTCCCCTTTATTTATCTGACGCATATTGTAATTCTGTATAAATAACCCCGACAAAACCCTTTCCATATTCATAAAGCATATCTGCTTAAAGCAGAGTGGACTGTACGATTCGACTATATCATGAGCATGTGTCCATGATGCTATTAAACAGTGATGATACCAGGTGTTCGCGAAAAGGCAAGCTTATCCTGTCCGACGGTGGCATCCGTCACAAACACATGCAAAGACAAGTCAATTGTTCACCTGAAAAAAGACATGGGAACTTATGACACAAGTCAAAACAGGGAAGTGCATCGGACATCATATGTTAAATGTCGTAAATCTCCGTTCTGGAATCCAGTTTCGTGTTAGAAAGAATTCGGTGTTTCCATTTTAATATTCAAACTGCAGTTGACAAGTAGATTTGAAACAAGTCAGATGAAAAGATCTCGCATCGTCCTTTTGTCGCTCTAATTTGGTGCAATCAGCCCTCTAGAAACTGTACCATCCGGAAACTTCTTGAAAGATCAAGCCCCTCATGTGCATGTATGCAAGGGCAGATAACTCCAATTCTAGCACAAAACCATTCTAGAAAGCTCTTCTCGCCCCCACGACATCACGTGGGATCTCTTTCACTAACACTTCCATCATGTGCTGGCACTGATAGTGTTCATTAGTTACTGGGGCGGTGGGGTAGCCTAGAGGGTAAAGTGTTAGCTCGTCACGCCGAGGTCCCGGGTTCGATTCCCACATGGGTACAATGTGTGAAGCCCATTTCCGGTGTCCCCCGCCGTGATATTGCTGGAATATTGCTAAAAGCGATGAAACACCCAACCCGACTCACTCACTCAGTTATTTATAAATGCAAATATATTTACAACAGTTTCTACCGCCACTAAAATTACTTACACATAGCAATGTGGATATGAAGATCATTAGAGATATAGTCTATTTTCGTTTGATCATTATCTTCATATAAAGTCCGTAATCATAAAATTCATAATCATATAAAGAGTATCATTATATAATCATTTTCATAATAAGAACTTAGGAGTGTGTGGTGAGTGGGATTGTTGTACCACTTAGTATGGACCAGACAAACCAGTGATTGATATTGTGAGCAACGAAGGTTGTTGACTTCATGTCAGAGAAATGTTGTATATCATCATGAAGATATAAATACTACTATCTATAAATCTAGTTCAACGTCATTATTATAAACATCTTGAATTTCAGAATAGTGATGACAACATGTCTGACTCTCACTCGTACTGGTCAGCCATATATTACAACAGCTCCAACCGAGACAAGGCAAATGAGTAAGTACTGGTCAGCCATATATTACAACAGCTCCAACCGAGACAAGGCAAATGAGTAAGTACTGGTCAGCCATATATTACAACAGCTCCAACCGAGACAAGGCAAATGAGTAAGTACTGGTCAGCCATATATTACAACAGCTCCAACCGTGACAAGGCAAATGAGTAAGTACTGGTCAGCCATATATTACAACAGCTCCAACCGTGACAAGGCAAATGAGTAAGTACTGGTCAGCCATATATTACAACAGCTCCAACCGAGACAAGGCAAATGAGTAAGTACTGGTCAGCCATATATTACAACAGCTCCAACCGAGACAAGGCAAATGAGTAAGTACTGGTCAGCCATATATTACAACAGCTCCAACCGAGACAAGGCAAATGAGTAAGTACTGGTCAGCCATATATTACAACAGCTCCAACCGAGACAAGGCAAATGAGTAAGTACTGGTCAGCCATATATTACAACAGCTCCAACCGAGACAAGGCAAATGAGTAAGTACTGGTCAGCCATATATTACAACAGCTCCAACCGTGACAAGGCAAATGAGTAAGTACTGGTCAGCCATATATTACAACAGCTCCAACCGAGACAAGGCAAATGAGTAAGTACTGGTCAGCCATATATTACAACAGCTCCAACCGAGACAAGGCAAATGAGTAAGTACTGGTCAGCCATATATTACAACAGCTCCAACCGAGACAAGGCAAATGAGTAAGTACTGGTCAGCCATATATTACAACAGCTCCAACCGTGACAAGGCAAATGAGTAAGTACTGGTCAGCCATATATTACAACAGCTCCAACCGAGACAAGGCAAATGAGTAAGTACTGGTCAGCCATATATTACAACAGCTTCAACCGAGACAAGGCAAATGAGTAAGTACTGGTCAGCCATATATTACAACAGCTCCAACCGGACAAGGCAAATGAGTAAGTACTGGTCAGCCATATATTACAACAGCTCCAACCGAGACAAGGCAAATGAGTAAGTACTGGTCAGCCATATATTACAACAGCTCCAACCGAGACAAGGCAAATGAGTAAGTACTGGTCAGCCATATATTACAACAGCTCCAACCGAGACAAGGCAAATGAGTAAGTACTGGTCAGCCATATATTACAACAGCTCCAACCGAGACAAGGCAAATGAGTAAGTACTGGTCAGCCATATATTACAACAGCTCCAACCGAGACAAGGCAAATGAGTAAGTACTGGTCTAGGCTACCCGATCGCCCCGCATACAGTTAAGACTAAGGCGGACTGGAATAGGCGGTATCCAAATTTGAAACATTTAAGACTAGACTGTACTGAAGAACACAAAGGTGAAAGCCCCGGACAATGAAGCCGACCATCAGAGTCAGGGGACTTGACTGACTTCGTGTCATCGTGACACGATGGCTTGGATCCTTTTCGTCTTTTCAATCACCGGTTTGTGTGACCCTAAATTATTGGGATACCCCACTGGCTTATGGGTGGATATTTGCTCACTGTGGCATAATGCTTCATTCAGTCAGTCACCCACTTCATGATAATAGATGTGGTGACCATGTACCTGTTTTCAAAAGCATTTTTGCACTTATATAGTGACGTGCATGCACGTGCGTGTGTGTGGCTGCTTGTACTAGTTTGGACTAACGCCGATTTAATAGTGCTAGCACAATGAGATACCATGCCGCAAGTTTAACAGGAATACCCTGCTCAGACACAGTATACTGACTCCGAGCCGACCAGTCCTTGTTTTAGCCCCTTAATGCCGAGCGCCAGGCAGGGTAACAACATGTGTCATCTTTTAACGTCTTTTGGCATGATGCTACCGGGGATCGAACCCCCGACCTTCCGCTCTCCGGACGGACGCTCTCCCACTGGACCACGGAGGCGGTCATATCCCATGTGTGCTTAACCCTTAAGGGATTTTGGTGCGGAATAGGTCCATAGTCCACAAATGTACCCATAGGGACCGACTAACGGGAGGATCGGGAGGTTACAGACTACCCTGATGCGAGGGTCGTTGCTCATGATTTCAACCACTGGTTTTTAAATCAGGAGTCGGGAATCGTAACTCTTGAGGGCAGTAGGATTCAGTACCATACTGGGCTGTGATGAAAACTACAACCCCACTGACGTCATGATTGACGTCACACTATGATGACGTCATATGTGAGTGAAGTTGATGTTGCATAAAAATATGATTCAATTATAAATATATCAGTTCTGTCGCACTGATTAGAAAGGTCAAACATGAAACCTAATTTCTGGTTATTCTCTTACAGCATCATCAGACGACTGGCAGAGGACGGCGTGTTCCTTGTCCGAGATGGGACGCAAGGAAATGTCAGTAGGAATGCAGTTGCAGTCTTGTTCCTTAGTCACGCCATCAGATTTTGCTAACCGTGACATCCCCTCTACCCCACACCCCACCCTATCAGTTATACAATGTCTCTGCTACCCCAGACACACCACCCTATCAGTTATACCATGTTCACGCTACCCCACACACCACCCTATCAGTGATACAGTGTCCCTGCTTCCCCACACACCACCCTATCAGTGATACAGCGTCCCCGCTACCCAAGACACCCCACCCTATCAGTGATACAGTGTCCCTGCTACCCCAGACACCCCACCCTATCAGTGATACAGTGTCCCCGCTACCCCACACCCCACCCTATCAGTTATACTATGTCTCTGCTACCCCAGACACACCACCCTATCAGTTATACCATGTTCACGCTACCCCACACACCACCCTATCAGTTATACCATGTCCCTGCTACCCCAGACATCACCCTATCAGTTATACCATGTCCCTGCTACCCCAGACACCACACCCTATCAGTTATACCATGTCCACGCTACCCCACACCCCACCCTATCAGTTATACCATGTCCACGCTACCCCAGACACCCCACCCTATCAGTTATACCATGTCCACGCTACCCCACACCCCACCCTATCAGTTATACCATGTCCCTGCTACCCCACACACCACCCTATCAGTTATACCATGTCTCTGCTACCCCAGACACCCCACCCTATCAGTGATACAGTGTCCCTGCTACCCCACCCTATCAGTTATACCATGTCTCTGCTACCCCACCCTATCAGTGATACAGTGTCCCTGCTTCCCCACACACCACCCTATCAGTGATACAGCGTCCCCGCTACCCAAGACACCCCACCCTATCAGTGATACAGTGTCCCTGCTACCCCACACCCCACCCTATCAGTTATACCATGTCTCTGCTACCCCAGACACCCCACCCTATCAGTGATACAGTGTCCCTGCTACCCCACCCCCCACCCTATCAGTTATACCATGTCCCTGCTATCCCACACCCCACCCTATCAGTTATACCATGTCTCTGCTACCCCAGACACCACCCTATCAGTTATACCATGTCTCTGCTACCCCAGACACCACCCTATCAGTTATACCATGTCCGCGCTACCCCCGACACCCCACCCTATCAGTGATACAGCGTCCGCGCTACCCTAGACACCCCCCTATCAGTGATACAGCGTCCGCTCTACCCCAGACACCCCCCTATCAGTGATACAGCGTCCGCGCTACCCCAGACACCCCACCCTATCAGTGATACAGTGTCCGCGCTACCCCCGACACCCCACCCTATCAGTGATACAGCGTCCGCGCTACCCCAGACACCCCCCTATCAGTGATACAGTGTCCCCGCTACCCCAGACACCCCACCCTATTAGTGATACAGCGTCCGCGCTACCCCAGACACCCCATGCCACAGTGGTTCTGATCCAGTGTCTGTGTGTCAGCACCACACCCATGGTTACGCTGGCTTTACTCCCACACTGAGCTGACGCCCTTTGATAAAACCGAAATACAAAATCGATCATGCAATTGTAAAATCTAGAACCATAAACATCCAACGATTAACTTTCAACATGCACCATTAGTTATTCTGTTGGCCCTGGTAGCTGAATTGAGCAGCTATGATCAGGAAGAAACCTGCTTTCGTTAAATAAAAAAAAAAAAGCTACAGGGAAGTGTTCTGTTGAATAATCCAGTATTAATTACCGTGTGTATTGAACTATATCGCATTGTGACTGATATGTCAACGTTGTTACGTTTTATTAACATCATGAATCCCATATAACAATCTATTCTCAATTTGTTAGCGATTTAATCTGACAGTAAACTTATCAAACTATTTTCCCTATAATTTATGATAGTATTGGAGATGTTATCTAACTGGTACACAGCAAAAACCGTTAATTTTTAAACCTCTAGATAAATACGTTTTGGGAACGACTCAATGTGACCCATGGACACATGTGCCCCTCCCTTTCATCCCTCACTTACAAGTCGAATTAAATTAATGATACATCACGAACATAAATTTACAGTTTTTTTATTCTGCGGGAAACTCTGTTCTGTGATATCATCCGCTGTCAGTTCAGGTAAATCTCGCCATTTAATAGCGTCTCCTTGTCAAACCGGTTCGATAGTGGCAGTTACATTTACACCATAAGATAGGAAATTTGATACCAGTATGTGCGACATATAGGCGTAGTGTTTACAGTCGGAGATTGACTTTCGAGCGCAATTCTGGTACAACCTTAATTTTTCAGATCTTATGAGTGAGTGAGTGAATATGGTTTTACGCCGCTTTTAGCAATATTCCAGCAATATCACGGCGGGGGACAAAGAAATGGGCTTCACACATTGTACCCATGTCGGGAATCGAACCCGGGACTTCGGCGTGACGAGCGAACTCTTTAACCACTAGGCTACCCGACCGCCCATGATCTTATGAAAATGTGCGTCAGAAAAATGACTCCACATCCACCGGGTTGAGGATGTGTGCTGGTTTTGCATTAACTGCGCAACTCGACCTGTCATGTATGACAGTGTTCTAAACGACATAGTGTCATTCAATCTTTGATTCTGAAGCCGGAAATCATAGAATCAAGAGTCGAATAATAAAATAGACGGCGTTATATATCAAACGTAAATGGAACGAATTCACATTTTACGACATCTGACGTCTTTTTTTATGGCAAAGAAGAAAACTATGACATCACTGCATTGTAACCTCGTTGTGTAACGTCATAGCCACATTATTGTGATTCGATAATCTGGAAATTGAAACAAAAACATCTCCTCTTCAGTTCAGTGTCATATTATTATATTAAATCATTGGAATAATTATATACTGCTCAGCGTCTTAATAGGGCTTAAATGGTCATTGTCAGCAGTGATGTATTCTGTTTGTTACAGAAGGTGCTAGTCGTCTACGCCGAGAATAAGCCAAGAAAATTCCGAATTGAAAATGTCGTAAGTATTTGCATTCAGTCAAAAGACACAGTCGGATAATACTTGAGAGATTGGTTGCACAGTGGGTGGTGAGTTGTTTGTTGTTGTCGGGGTTCTAGTGCCAAATTACAAACATGATAAATTAGTAGTGTCTAGAAGTGTTTTTGTGTGAGACTCGCTGATGTCTTCACCGTCATCTCTGGGTTGTCTGTGTGAGACTCGCTGATGTCTTCATCGTCATCTCTGGGTTATCTGTGTGAGATTCGCTGATGTCTTCACCGCAAACTGTGGGTTGTCTGCGTGAGACTTGCTGATGTCTCCACCGCAATCTCTGGGTTATCTGTGTGAGACTTGCTGATGTCTTCACCGCAAACTCTGGGTTATCTGTGTGAGACTTGATGATGTCTTCACCGCAAACTCTGGGTTGTCTGTGTGTGACTCGCTGATGTCTTTACCGTCATCTCTGAGTTGTCTGTGTGAGACTTCCTGATGTCTTCACCGCAAACTCTGGGTTGTCTGTGTGTGACTCGCTGATGTCTTCACCGTCATCTCTGGGTTGTCTGTGTGAGACTTCCTGATGTCTTCACCGCAAACTCTGGGTTATCTGTGTGAGACTCGCTGATGTCTTCACCGCAAACTCTGGGTTATCTGTGTGAGACTTGCTGATGTCTTCACCGTCTTCTCTTGTCTGTGTGCGTGCATCTACCGATCGTTTCCGTCCACACGTGTATTTTGCAGTCGATTTATAAACACGTTATACCTTTACTATAACGCAGTATCTCAATCTCTGGCAAAGCTTATAACTGAAACATTGTTCTTTAGAATCTCACACACTAATTCCTTTGGTCTGAGAAGGATATTTTTTATCAGTGTTAATATATTCGAAGTACATCAGGAGGTGTATGATGTATTGGGTAATTAAATCAAGCCCGAGCTTAGTTCAGCATGTGATGTCTATATCTTTGTATATTATATGTTATGTAATGTATTAGATTGTTCCAAAGCTGTTTTCACGCCCAACTATTATTGGCTTACGACATATACAAAGGTGGGGTGTAGGTCAGATGACGCAGCGCAACTCCCAGTTACGCATCATTTTAGAGTTAAATAAAGATGTATGGTACTGTTCACTAGCAAATCAAATGTCCTATTTTACATCTTTTCTTACCAGTTTACCGGTTAATTTGACCATTTGACTAAACCACCCAGAATATTAAATGGTCGGCCCCAAGGAAACATCAATATATTGAACCCTCTGGAGCGCTTGAGTGTGTATGTGGCTTTAGTGTTGGGGGTCGAACCAGGTCCATGTCTGTCTGTAACCGTGTACTCATATTCTGCTTGTGTAAAGATTTTGTGAAAACCATTCACAAGACATAAACTCACAAGCATACATATAGTTTGTTTGTTGTTAAACGCCGCACTCAGCAATATTCCAGCATTATGACGGAGGTCTGTAAATGATCGAATCTGGACCAGACAATCCAGTAATTGATATCATGAGCATCGATCCACGCAATATGGATACGATGACATATTGACAGACAGACAGACAGACATACAGATAGATAGATAGATAGATAGATAGATAGATAGATAGATAGATAGATAGATAGATAGATAGATAGATTGATTGATAGATATTTTAGGGCAAAATCATGGACTCTGATTGCCTTGATGCTTATCTTATCTTTCTGTTGACTTTCAGCAAGGACAATATTGCTTGGAGAGTAATCATGAAGTCGTATGCAGCACGGTGGAAGAATTACTGCACTATTACTATACCACGTGTCTACCTCATTATAACGTGTACCTGACAACTCCTTTTCAACTTCACCCAAGGTTTAGTTCAGACATGATGTGGTAACGCCGAACTGGATTTGGTGTCATAGGGTAAATATTTGTGACCATTCCAAAGACTCGCCCGGAAATGTACCGGAGTTCAGTCCCACGTTCGTGCATGGTGACTGTGATTGTCCCACAGTGAGCAACAGGATATGGTTATACATATCCATTATCCGGGCACTATTATGAAATTTACCAGCCATCGTCGTGGAAACGAAGTAATATTCTATCCATATTTAGGATTGTCCTTAGTTCCCATTGGCCCTGAATGTGTATATGGATGAATTTATGTGGACTCAGATGATTCCGTGGATGAACTAGTGAATTATTGACTCATCAACAATATCTCAGCTATTTGTGACTAAGATGAGTGAGCGTGTTGAGTTCAACGCCGCTTTGAACACTTATGGTATGGGGTTTAGAACCGATGTTATGTAGTTCCTCGTTTAGCACGCCACAGGGGGAATGAAGAACCGATGTTATGTAGTTCCTCCTTTAGCACGCCACAGGTGGGGATGAAGAACCAATGTTATGTAGTTCCTCGTTTAGCACGCCACAGGGGGGATGAAGAACCGATGTTATGTAGTTCCTCGTTTAGCACGCCACAGGGGGGATGAAGAACCGATGTTATGTAGTTCCTCGTATAGCACGCCACAGGGGGGATGAAGAACCGATGTTATGTAGTTCCTCGTTTAGCACGCCACAGGGGGGATGAAGAACCGATGTTATGTAGTTCCTCGTTTAGCACGCCACAGGGGGGATGAAGAACCGATGTTATGTAGTTCCTCGTTTAGCACGCCACAGGGGAGATGAAGAACCGATGTTATGTAGTTCCTCGTTTAGCACGACACAGGGGAGATGAAGAACCGATGTTATGTAGTTCCTCGTTTAGCACGCCACAGGGGGGATGAAGAACCGATGTTATGTAGTTCCTCGTTTAGCACGCCACAGGGGGGATGAAGAACCGATGTTATGTAGTTCCTCGTTTAGCACGCCACAGGGGGGATGAAGAACCGATGTTATGTAGTTCGATTGTGAATTATTGTGCTTTTGCATGTGGTCTCATTTAGCCAGCAAAACAAACCATTTTATTATCTATGTATGCGTTGTTTTTATTGAAACAAGGTCCTAGCTGCGTGTCAGGATGTAAGTGTAACACTGCATGCAGCAATACTTCAGCTTCATCACGAGGTGGGACATTACACCAAAAATGCGCCTCACGTTTCGTAACCATGTCGGGAATCGAACCCGTGTCTTCGGTGTGACGAACCAGTGCTTTCACCACTAGGCCATCTAACTCACCGCATGCGTTAGTTTAGGACTTTCCTTGAAATCGACGGAAATCCTGAATGTACAGCAATCAATCCTGTCAAACGTGTATTTGTTCATGTAGCTGAACCGGACATCCGAGTGGTCTTTTTATGTGCTTTGAAATTCTCGGAAATCACAGAAATTGTGTGTTCATGGGTAGAAGGAAGTTGTCACCGCTTGCCAAGAACACCAAAGTGTATTAATATTAACATTCCGCTTCCTCCCGCCCGACCAACACTCAATCACAGCTCAACTTGTCAACATGTCTGTCGTACAGACCCTGAAACAAATATATCCAATACAGCCCATGCATGTCTATAATATCGGGCAAGTCTAGATTACTGCAGTATCAGGAAGAAAGTCCTTTTATTATATGTTATAACTATAATTTAACGACTATTTTTCTGTAAAATGGTTCATTTCAGAGACTTGATGATATTCTACTTGTCAACTTGAAGGGGCCGTATTGCTCAAGTGAGCAATACTTTTAGCCGACTTTGACATCATCTGACAAGACTGTTAGTTATGTGTACCAATCCCACTGGACTGAAGACGGATGCTTCGTCTGTGATAAAGCAATGAGCTCATCAATGTTCCCTGTCATTTTTATCCAGAAATGTAAAACCTCTCTGGAAATGAAATAAGTCTTTGGGGCCCTTTTTATTATATTTTGTAACTATAATTTAACAACTGATTTTTTTCTGTAAAGTTATTCATTTCAGAGATGAGATGTAAGTTTACTTGTCAACATGATGGGGTCATAATTTACCATAGGAATAATCGTCGAGCAGTGAATGTTACCAAAAGGATTATCATTTTTTTTCTCACAGTTCATCTTTGTATTGTTAAAAGAGCAGAGTATAATACTGTTTCTTCAAAGGCTGGCTGTGGTATTATTAATATTAAAAAGAGATAAATGTCAGGTGTTATATTAACAGATATATATATATATGAGGTCGTGTGTAGTAGGCGACGTATGTTTCACCACTGAATCTTTCGCTTCATGTAGTGGAGCGCGACACGGTTGTATGCTGAGCCTGTAGGTATTTATGTACTTTTTATAAAAAAAACTTGTATGTAAACTTATAAACGATTCTGTTATGATCCAGGTAACGTTTTGATGCGATCGCTTAAAGCTTATGTAACACGTGTCGATGACTTTATCGGTCACTGTTCTTTGCGATTTATCGCGTAGCTATCTTATATAGATATATAAAGGTGTTCCAGTGCCGCTATATAGGTATATATAAGATAGATACGCGATAAATCACAAAGAACAATGAAGAACGAATCGTGTTTTTTTTCACGATAAAACATTGTTCTCTCATGACGTCATTTCTGGAGATTCGAACACGCGCTCGCAACTTGATGACGTCGTAAATTGGACGACGTTTTTCTTAGAGGTTACTAGTGAGTTCCCTGTAGATGTAGCTGGCCAAGGTGTTCCGATTCTGCTATATACTCATATATAGGTGTTCCTATGCCGCTATATAGGTATATATAAGATAGCTACGCCATAAATCACAATGAAGAACGAAGCGAGTTTTTTTTCATGATAAAACATTGTTCTATCATGACGTCATTTCTGGAGATTCGAACATGCACTCGCAACTTGACGTATATTGGAGGACGTTATTTTTGAGAGGGGAGTGTCTAGTGAGACGTTCACCATAGATGTAGCTGGACACGCAGATAAACGCAACGACCAAACGCATCAAAAAGCGGGAGGGGGTATCTTAATGACAATCGGTATTGGCAGGAAAGGTAATCGACGTGAGGGTTGTGAGAATATGCGGGAAATTCCAACCTGTGCATAAAATGTACCGTATTCTATTGAGGGAGTCATCATTATTTAAAAACGTGTTAATAGTTCTAATGCTTGTACAGTTTATCATCATCCTTACAGAGGCTGTCTCATATAAGAAATATACGACTCGTGGTCATACCGTACAATAAAACACTGCAGAGAGAACAAACCACTCCGGGCCGCTCCCGCCATGATTTATTCTCCCTGCAGTGTTTTATTGTACGCTAAACAACTCCCACTTGTCGTATATTTCTTAAATAAAGGTGTTATTATTCTACTATATAGATATACAAAGGTGTTCCTATGCTCCTATATAGGTATGTAAAGGTGTTCATGTGTTGCTATATAGGTATATGAAGGTGTTCCTATTCTGGTATATTAAGGTCTTCCTATGCTGCTACATAGGTATATTTCAAGGTGTTCCTATGCTTCCATGTAGGTATATAAAGGTGTTCCTTTGCTGCTATATAGGTATATAAAGGTGTTCCTATGCTTCTATATAGGTATATAAAGGTGTTCCTTTGCTTCTATATAGGTATATAAAGGTGTTTCTATACTTCTATATAGGTATATAAAGGTGTTCCTTTGCTTCTATATAGGTATATAAAGGCGTTCCTATTCCGCTATATAGGTATATAAAGGTGTTCCTTTGCTTTTATATAGGTATATAAAGGCGTTCCTATTCCGCTATATAGGTATATAAAGGTGTTCCTATGCTTCTATATAAGGTATATAAAGGTGTTCCTATGCTTCTATATAGGTATATATAAAGGTGTTCCTATGCTTCTATATAGGTATATAAAGGTGTTCCTATGCTTCTATATAGGTAAATAAAGGTGTTCCTTTGCTTCTATATAGGTATATAAAGGTGTTACTATGCTTCTACATAGGTATATAAAGGTGTTCCTATACTTCTATATAGGTATATAAAGGTGTTCCTATGCTTCTATATAGGTATCAATCAATCAATCAATCTTTATTTCAAGTACTGAAAAGGCCATAGGCCTATAGTACATATATACATACAGTAGCAATGGGTGCAATAGGAATTACATATATCGTAACAAAATATCACATCTATAATGCAGAGGATCTGATGTTCATTGCATGATATATATACATTGAAAGATATTTTGTGACTGTTTCATTTTGGGATGACATGAGGATATAAAATTTGTCTATTCTAGGATTCAGATAAAAATAGTTATGTATGTATTCTTTTCTGATATTTGCATACAATGGACAGACTAGCAAAAAATGGTATTCATCTTCTATCTCTTTGCAAGTACAATATTTACACAATCTGTTTTCCCTTGGTATCGCTAAATGTCTACCTTTTTCTATTAGAAGGTCATGAGAACCACATCTGAAACGGGATAGTGCTGTTCGGAATTTCTTAACATTTATATCCAAAAGATATTTTTCGGTCAGAATGAATGATTTAAAACAGGTGTAATGCTTTAACTTATTATGTAAGTTTAGTGAAGAGTACCACTTTTGAAAATACATATCTTTTAGCCTTTGTCTTAAATCATATATGAAACGATCTGGTACTGTTACATGTTGCTCTCTCCAAATGTACTCATACCCGCAAGATTGGAGTATCTTTTTGACACCCGAGGCCCAGTTATTTTTACCTCTGCTATCGTAAAGAATCATCATGTTATAGCATTTCTTTGGGAATCTGGTATTTGGCATTTTAAGCAATTTTATCCAATATTTTATTACTTTTATGTAACTGAATATATACATTGGGTATCTCCCACATTCCCCGTAAACTGTAACATTTGGAGTGTTGGAATTTACTCCTAAAAATCTTTTATACGCAAATAGATGTACCTTCTCTATTGTATCATAGTTCTCTAGGCCCCAGACCTCAGCACCATAGAGTAAAATAGGACTGATCTTAGTGTCGAAAATCTTAGAGAATGTTTCAAAGCTAATATTTCCAAGGGGTTTTAGGTTTTGTAAAATGCCAATTAAAATCTTTTTGGCTTGTAGTGCGGCTTTGTTGCAATGCAGTGACCAAGTAAGTCGATTTGTAAAATGTACCCCCAAATATTTGTAACTTCTTACAACCTCAAGTTTTTCACCTTTGTATAGCCATTTTTCTCGTTTTGATAATTTCCCTCCATTTTTGAAAACTACAACCTTTGTCTTATCGATATTGACCTTCAATTTCCATTTGTTACAATAATACTCAAGTTCATTTATTAACTTTTGAAGTCCAGGTACTGTGCTCGAGAACATAACTATATCATCAGCAAAAAGGAGTAGGAAAAGTTTAATAGTTTCTGGATGGAGTTGGATACCCTCGTTACAATTTTCAGATATTTGTATCGAAAGTTCATTTATGAAAAATGAAAACAGGAATGGACTTAGAATACATCCTTGTCTAACCCCAATATTACAGTAGAAGGAATCAGATAAGGTGTTATTGTTTCGAACACAGACCTTCACATTGTGATATATACAACATAGTAATTTACCAATTTTACTACTGATACCTTGAGATTTGCAAAGGGACCACAACATGTTTCTGTTAATTGAGTCAAACGCCTTAGCAAAATCAACAAATATAGCATACATTTTTTCTCCTTTTCGTGCTAAATATCTCTGTACAAGTGTCTGCAATACAAATACATTATCAATTGTAGAGTATCCATGCCTGAAACCGGCTTGTGCTTCATCTATCTTATTGTGCACACTATCCGATTAAGAGAAACCCTTAGAGACATGGGATATGGCGTAGCAAATGACTTGACATATAATCAAAGACAAGAACTCAATAAATTACGAACTGAAAATCCGACTAAAAGATTTTTCTATAAAGGAGGCAAAATCGTAGAGGATATTAGACGCCAAAAAGGAAATGACAACACACAGCAGAGTCAAGGTAGAGACATTAGACAAGGTGACAGGAGAGACACACGGACAACACAGGATGACTCTGGGAGCGGGGAGCAAAGGAGACGTTATCTTAGGTCAACCTCTCGCTCCCAGACCCCTGGTCGGAAGGCTGTGAGATAGGGGTGTGGCCAGGGCCATGACAATTTACGGGTGCTTCAAACAAGTGTACCCCACAGAACTATCAACAAGGATGTACAATTTTTATTTTGGAATGTATCAGGGCTGGTGGCTAAATTACAGGATCGTGACTTTGTAAGCTTTATATGTAAATGCGACATCATTGGATTGACAGAATCCTGGTCCAAAGATATTGACTTACTATCCATATTTCCAGATTTTAAGGTTATAACAAAACATGGAGAAAAAATATCTGACTTCGGCCGCCTTTCAGGTGGAATAGTACTTCTTATAAGAAAAAGGTATGAGAATTTTGTGAAATGGACAAAAATCCGTAAAAGTGGAATATTTGTGTTATTAGACAAAACCATGTTTAATATAGATAAGGATGTAGTGTACTCATGTGTGTATATTCACCCAGAATCGTCACGCTGGTACAGTGCGTTATCACCTGATTGTAGTAACGGTGTGCTATTGTTGCAGGAGGAGCTACTAGATGTTCTTTCTCACTGCGGCAACTATTATATTATGTTAGGTGGAGATTTCAATGCACGCACAGGTACTGAGCCGGATTTTGTTGAAGATGATATTCTTGAATATTTAGAAAATGATAATTCTTCCGTGTATAGTTTTCTACTCGACCATTTCAACATGGTACGAGCGTCAGCAGATAATGTGTTAAACAACTTTGGAAAAAGTTTGATAAATTTATGCAGTATCTTAAATATACATATCTTGAATGGAAGATGTGGGTCAGACTCAGAAGTTGGAGACTATACGTTTATTGGCCATCAAGGTGCTAGCGTCATAGATTACATAATCTGTTCATCTGGGTTGTTTGACGTATGCTGTAATTTCACCATTGTATCACGCACGGAATCCTGTCATCTTCCTGTCATGGCGAGCTTGTATACTTCTGTGCAGACTAAACCCGTGCAAGCTCATGGTAATAAGAAGGCTTCCAAATTCGTTTGGGTCAATGATAAAGCTGACCAATTTATGTATAACTTGTTGAGCAGTGAATGCTACTCTTTATTAGAAAAGGCTGTTGACGAAGTGTTACACAATATAGACGAAAGTGTTAGATACATGTCAGAGGCCTTGTGCACGGCAGCAAGCGACATGAAAAGAGTGTGTACTTCTAACACATCTAGTCAACAGTGGTTTGACCGTGAATGTGAGCTACTCAAAAAGGAAAGATGTAAATATTTAAACAATTTTAGGAGAAAAAAGGATAATAACTCATTATATGAGTATAATTATATTAGAAATAAATATAATAGTGTATGCAGAGAAAAGAAAACGAATTTTTTCAAAGAGAAACAGGAAAAACTTGAACGTTGTATGCGCGATTCTAAACAATTTTGGGCCACTCTTAAAGGGCTAAACACTAATCGTTATACTCAAAACAGTATTCCAATTGATGATTGGTTTAACTATTTCAGGGATCTGTTTTCAACTTCTACAGAGAACGAGGAAAGATGTTTTGATATCGACGAATGGAATGTATTTGATAACTCTTTTTGTCAGTTAACTTCAGATATTCTTGATTCACCTATAACAAGAAATGAAATTTCAGAAAGCATTGCAAACTTAAAAAGCAATAAAGCAGCTGGTGAAGATAATTTGATTCCTGAATTTTTTAAATATTCGTCCGATATTCTCCTCCCCTACCTTGAAATTCTTTTTAACGTTATGCTTGAAAAGACTTATTTTCCAGAACAGTGGACTCTGGGGATAGTAATTCCTTTGCACAAACAGGGATCAACTAATGTCACCAATAACTATAGGGGTATAACTCTTTTGAGTGTTTTCAGTAAGATTTTTACCAGTATTATACACAAACGTTTAGTATTTTGGACAGATTCCTATATAGGTATATAAAGGTGTTCCTTTGCTTCTATATAGGTATATAAAGGTGTTCCTGTTCCGCTATATAGGTATACAAAGGTGTTCCTATTCCGCTATATAGGTATATAAAGGTGTTCCTATTCCGCTTTATTCAACAAAGATAACGGTCGGCACAATAGCAATAATATAAAATATAAGAATAAAATGACTTGGTTGGTCATCTGACGAACAAATCGACGGCTGAGGAAATAGTTCCTCGCCGGCGTGACAGTCCCGAAGTGATGCAGATCTCAGACGTTTGCCACTTTGGTGAAACCCAAGAGCACGGGTACATTGTGCAAACAAACTTAGAAACATAATGAGGGAGAGCCGTGACTGCAAACACGGGTTTCTAGCACACCTGAAGGACACAACTCTTCACTTCAGGACTAGGACACACGTGTCCCCGGTATAAATACGTAAAAATCATGTAAATGTGTGTGTGTGTGTGTGCGTGTGTGTGCGTGTGTGTGCGTGCGTGCGTGCGTGTGTGTGTGTGTGTGTCTGTGTTTGTGTGTGTCTGTGTGTGTGTGTGAGGAAGGGGAGGGGGTGAACAAATGTTACACGTATCATTTAAAAAACATTTATTTGGGGGGCGTGAGGGGGGTGGATGTTGAATAAAACGAGCCCCTATAATAAATTACCAGTTCCTTAGACTAATACCATGTGTAGATATTAGTAAGTAGTACATAACCTTGACCAATGTATTTGTATCATATTATGTCATTAGAATAGGGAGTCTTGAACGGGTTTGTCAAATAAATAGAACATCACCTTAACCATAGTACATGGGCCGAGGGCCTAGCATCCATTAGAAAACCCCTGTGACGTCATGTATTATTTTCGGAGGCTTCTGAAACTTGTATACTGACCTCTGACCTCAACTGTGCTCAAAGAAGGAAGTCCACGTCACCTTTGATGATCAGTTGCAGTAGGCTATTTTTACAAACTTCACAATACATTTGTAGCTCAGTTGCAGCGGGTTATTATTACAAACTTCACAATTCACCTGTAGCTCAGTTGCAGTAGGTTATTTTTACAAACTTCAAATACACCTGTAGCTCAGTTGCAGTAGGTTATTTTTACAAACTTCAAATACATCTGTAGCTCAGTTGCAGTAGGTTATTTTTATAAACTTCACAATTCACCTGTAGCTCAGTTGCAGTAGGTTATTTTTACAAACTTCACAATACATCTGTAGCTCAGTTGCAGTGGGTTATTTTTACAAACTTCACAATACACATGTAGCTCAGTTGCATTAGGTCATTTTTACAAACTTCAAATACACCTGTAGCTCAGTTGCATTAGGTCTTTTTACAAACTTCACAATACACCTGTAGCTCAGTTGCATTAGGTCTTTTTACAAACTTAACAATACACCTGTAGCTCAGTTGCATTAGGTTATTTTTACAAACTTCACAATTCATCTGTAGCTCAGTTGCATTAGGTCATTTTTACAAACTTCACAATACATCTGTAGCTCAGTTGCAGTGGGTTATTTTTACAAACTTCAAATACACCTGTAGCTCAGTTGCATTAGGTCTTTTTACAAACTTCACAATACACCTGTAGCTCAGTTGCATTAGGTCTTTTTACAAACTTAACAATACACCTGTAGCTCAGTTGCAGTAGGTTATTTTTACAAACTTCACAATTCATCTGTAGCTCAGTTGCAGTGGGTCATTTTTACAAACTTCACAATACACCTGTAGCTCAGTTGCAGTGGGTCATTTTTACAAACTTCAAATACACCTGTAGCTCAGTTGCATTAGGTCTTTTTACAAACTTCACAATACATCTGTAGCTCAGTTGCATTAGGTCATTTTTACAAACTTCACAATACATCTGTAGCTCAGTTGCAGTGGGTCATTTTTACAAACTTCAAATACACCTGTAGCTCAGTTGCATTAGGTCTTTCTACAAACTTCACAATACACCTGTAGCTCAGTTGCATTAGGGCTTTTTACAAACTTAACAATACACCTGTAGCTCAGTTGCAGTAGGTTATTTTTACAAACTTCACAATACACCTGTAGCTCAGTTGCATTAGGTCATTTTTACAAACTTCACAATACATCTGTAGCTCAGTTGCAGTGGGTCATTTTTACAAACTTCACAATACACCTGTAGCTCAGTTGCAGTAGGTCATTTTTACAAACTTCAAATACACCTGTAGCTCAGTTGCATTAGGTCTTTTTACAAACTTCACAATACACCTGTAGCTCAGTTGCATTAGGTCTTTTTACAAACTTAACAATACACCTGTAGCTCAGTTGCATTAGGTCATTTTTACAAACTTCACAATACATCTGTAGCTCAGTTGCAGTAGGTTATTTTTACAAACTTCACAATTCATCTGTAGCTCAGTTGCATTAGGTCATTTTTACAAACTTCACAATACACCTGTAGCTCAGGTGCAGTAGGTTATTTTTATAAACTTCTGTTTATGCACAATGTGTAACAGGGACACAGATAGTTTATGGAAACACTCTACGTTCGGAAGGCAAAGTTCACTGAATGATGAGTCTGTTTTCTCCCTGATAACGCCAATACAGTGAGTGATTAAGTGCTTTAACGCTCTGGACAGCATATCCGTATTTCAGTTACCCGTCAAGATCCGGCCGGGTTAGAATAGGTCTTCAGCAACCATGTTTGTCGAAAGACGCGACTATGCTTGTCACAAATGGTCAGGCTCGCTGACTTGATTGATACATGTCATCGTATCTCAATTGCGTGGATCGATGCTCATGGTATCAACTACTGGATTGTCTGGTCCAGACTCGATTACTTACAGACCGACATCATACAAGGACACAACTCTTCACTTCAGGACAAGGAGACACACGTGTCCCCGGTATAAATACGTATTGCGTAGCGCTGGATGCCAATTGTGAACATTTATTCTGAAACATCGACCTCACTTTGGAGGTAAACGTTCTGTGTTTTCAAGTAAGAGATAAGTCATCTGTAGATTATCCGCGCTAAATTGAATTATATATTAGTGTACATATAATCGTTTAAAAAATGCCTGCCGACGATGACCGAAGAAGTGTTTTATTATCTCCTGGGGTGATGCGGCCATCAAGTCGGCTGTTTCAATCACAGGTGGTTATTGTGATTTGATACCTCGAGCTCTGATTAACCAATCAGAATCAATTTCCCAAATTAATGGTAGAATGATAACTCAACTCACTATCGATTTCCTCAATCAATAGAGATCATTAGTACAGCCTGTTTCAGCATGAGCACAATGCACGTTTTACGAATATGATATTTACGATTCGAAACGATTTCCTCTATGTTTTGAAATCAATAGAGATTATTAGTACAACCTGTTTCAGCATGAGTACAATACACGTTTAACGCCTGATATACGAATATGATATTCACGATTCGAAAGCAACCACGAGGGTAATAAACATATTTATCATACAATGTCACATATAATCATCAACATTTAAGATCGGTATTTATCACTGAAGTAACTTGAGGAAGTGCGTTTGAATATAACATGTTAGAGTGAATCGCCAAATGATATGAAACACCCACATATCGATGAATATACATCTCAATGTATAGGGAACGTTTGGTAAAAGTATACATTGACATATTGATATATACGAGGATGTTGATTCATGGATCTTATTGAAAGTATATAAGTTTCTGTAGAGTGAGTGAGTGAGTGAGTTGGGTTTAACGCCGCTTTGAACATTATTCCAGTCATATCACGGCGTGCCAGCTAAATGTGGGAGGAAAGCCCGAAGTGATGCAGGTCTCAGACGTTTACCGCTTCGATGAAACCCACGAGCACGGGTATGGTGCTGACAAACCTAGAAACATAATCGGGGCGAACCGGGATTCGAACCCACAATCATAGGTTTCTGGCGTGCCCAAGGGACGCAACTCTGCACAGCGAATCGCGGCGCCTTAGACGACTGGGCCACCCGTGCCCCCTTCTGTAGAGTGACCTTCATATGTATACATTATAAGTAGTCAAACGATCCCTCGGGGCATAGGGAGTGATGTGCCCTGTGTGTGAGCCTATAAAGAGGTACATAGTCTCACCCAGGGTACATCACGCAATAAGCCCCAAGGGATCGGTTGACAACGAATTTATCTTACCGACACTAATTCATACAGGTCCGGAACATATATCCGCAGTTTCACTAGCAATAACAGACGACGCAACCTAACCGAGTTACTTCCCTTTACCGAATGCATTCAGATAAATATCGGTTTATTTCAACTCAAAGATACTTATCCGTCATTTTGTCTCTATCTATATGTATCAAATTCAAATGTCAAAATGACTTCATGTAAAGGATAAAACACGCCCCCAAGGATTGTATTTAAAAATGTAAACATTAGGCATGGACAAACCTGAGGGTCTAAGGGTTCTGATCCCGAGCGTTTATGTTTTTAATCAAACTTGTGGGACAGTGTTATATCTGCCTTAAACACCGAAAGAAATACGTGAAACAACATTTATGAATAATTTTATGTGTATAACACACTGTCGATAAACCTCAAGAAACGGACGTACAATATCTATTGTTGGTCTACATGTTCCTGAAAATGATTCTTAAAAGCATTGCGCTTTACAAATGCCATACCAAGGTTGCAGGTTCGATCCCACAGAATATGAATAACATTGTCGTTGGATTTTGAAGTCATCATTTGGCACATTTCGTTAAGTTAACATTGTAATGCGTGTTATGTTGTGTTTAAATTCAAAATGGATCTCTAACGAGGGACATTCTGTAGAATATCCCAAGGACAGCGGGATATACTGTAGAAATGTCCCCCTAAGATGCTATTCTATAAAATGAAGGTCCGGCGGAAACAGTAGGATGACGTCACTAGAGGTTTGTAAACGTCCAGTAATCTTAAGGGCAACGTTAACTCCATTTCACCCAACCTCACTCGTCAGTATATGTTATATTTTTCACACCTCACCTCGTCAGAATACGTCAATACATTTATCTCAATTCACCTCAGTATTATCTTGATATATTTATGTACACAATTCATTTATAACAGAAATATGGCACACAATTAGTCCATGAAGCCATACTGGTTTACTTATCATAAACAAGAATATGATTTTTGTGTTAAGGTATACACTTTAACACCGGCGTGCATACTGTGTACATCCGAGTAGGAAATATGTGGCCCTGTTCCGTTTCATTCGTTAAACTGAAAAAAAGAAACCACAACATCATAGTATACTGAATAAACGTTGACCGGGTGTGTGTACCCTGTTTGAAATGAAAGCGGACTGGGCTCATCTCCAGATTTCACACATGTAAACAATGTTTCGGGTCCTTTTTTGTAAATTTGCACGAGACCAGGAACATGAGAGAGAGAGAGAGAGTGTGTGTGTGTGTGTGTGTGTGTGTGTGTGAACAACATGTTATACTCGGTAAGTCTAGGTTTCTCTGTAACATTTCAAACGTTTTTTCTTCATGATCATTCTTAAAATGGCAACGGTTAATATATTATTAACATAAGTTACTCGTAAAGTCTTGCGGCATTCACACTTCGTTACCTCCGTTTTGATAATCCCAAATTCGTTGCAGTGCGTTGGTTATTCTCCAAATACTACCCCACCCTGATTCTGATGTGTGTGTGGTATGGGGATAGTGGTAATGGGAACATGCAACAGTTTCTATTTGTACAGAAAACCGCTTTTGATGTTGTAGTTCCCCCTTCAGTCATAAACGTATAGTGACGAACACGCCCTTGTGTGAACACTCAATTTGTGAATGGCACGAGGACACCGATAGTTTATGTAAACATTCAATAAGGGGATTACACTAATTCACCTGATTTTAGTATAAAATTGTATTAATTAATTTCTAAACGTAACATTTTTTAGTCGCAACAGCTATTTCCAACAGCACTTTGTTTCCACGTCTATTTCCAACAGAAAGGTTTTTAAGCCTTATATCGGGTTTTGAAACGGGCCTTTCAAAACCTAGGGTTTGATATGATAAACGGAATAGTTTTCTTGATTCTGCAAGGAACCTACTTTATTATACACTCAATCGGCGATAAGTTTAAAAGATAAACAACTATTGTATCTTGAACTGTGCTTACTTTGAATGTTTAATGGTTGTCTTTTTGGTTGATAGGATATTTGCTGACCGTTATTATACGAGTTGAACGCACACATACAGAACAACATGATGCCTGATGAATTACCAGCTGTAACACACACCTGGACAACTGGCGAAATATGGCAATCCCAAACAAAATGATAAAACGGACACAATGTATCCGATAAAGTAAGAAAATATTTTATTTTTCAAAAATAGGAAACGTATTTGCACTTCAGCACATCATATGTACAACAAAAGATCACACATTCGACTCTTTGCAAATAAATATTTACATCAAATTGTCATTTAAATCTAAGCAGAATAAAATATGGTAAAATATTAAAATATTGTATACAATTTTGTTTTTAAAACATGGAAATAGCACTTTGACTAAACTGTGTAGGTACAGTTGATTTCATGAATTTGACTTTCTTGCCAATTGAGACATCTTATTATTAACAATCATATTAGTGCTAATTTTGCAGCACTTTTACAGCGAAGTATAACCAAAGGACTCAATGTACACGTGCACCGCACGTGCTGATACACAAGTAGAATTCTTTAAGGACGCCTTCTCCAAACACATTTTTATTTCCTTGTCATCAGAGGGTTATTAAATAAATAGTAACTAAAGTATCTTGACTTTTCTAGAGTGCTTCTTAACATTCACGAGTCTCTTACAATTTCAAGTAGTATTCTTGTTATGTATATTCGAGAAATTAATTGCAAATATTAGAAAAGACACGTAATGGAAACTGATCGAAGATATATTGTGAAAAAAAAGATAGCATACAAGATTACATATTTTTCTCTCGTGCAAGAGACAGTATGAAGACTAGGCAGACAGGATCAACGGTATGATTTTAACATTTTTATTCTTTCACCTCGAATAAAATTCCTGTCCAATATGAGACAGCAGCTTCTAACACAGAGTGACTCTTAAAGATATTCTAGTTTAAGTAGCTCAACAACTGTGGACCAGCAGACTTGAAGGTTTCAGACAGGGCAAACGGCATCAATAATACCATCACAAAGTTGGTTCTCTGTCCATACGTGATCTCTCTATAAATGTCGTCAACAAACACTCCATACTAACACATTATTCCTGAGGTCTGGTTACCACGGTCGTGGCTTCAGGAATGAACAAAGGGAATGTTTTCCATAAGGATGTATGTGTAAGGTCATTATTTGGGCAGGCATAAGGGAAAAGAACATATTAAATGTAACATTATCCTCATGAGGATTTATAACTAGGCGAATCTGATATATATTGTTTTAATCCTTGATGGGGGGTCAGTTTTGCATAAACAGGCTTAGAAATGTTTGCTCGAAGCCAAGCATGCATATTATGCATAATCTTATTGCAAGCCAATACTTTATACACTAAACCACACGTTTATGTGTCTTCTTTTGATTTCATTCTCTGCATATATCGATGGTTAAAATCTCCTATTTGACATACAATACAGAAATGAACCGAATACCAATCTCCGATGCCTTTTGTTCATAGTCGAATCATTCAAGTCATGTTTTAGCATCTGAAGATTGGAATGTAAAATGGGAATAATTCAATAATTATACTTGTTTTCATACTGATCTTTCAAACCTGACTTTAAAAAAGGTAATTAAGAATGACATAATTTTGAAAAAGAATTGTAGAATATTATTTCATCACACAGCACAATTTTAGAAGCAAACACAATCATCAATTAATTTGACGTTGCTACAGGATTTTTGCTTTCCCAAATTCGAAAAAACTACCTTTATGTAAATTACAATGACAATTTGT
The DNA here is from genome assembly GCF_022045235.1 of Haliotis cracherodii. Classification (NCBI taxonomy): domain Eukaryota; kingdom Metazoa; phylum Mollusca; class Gastropoda; order Lepetellida; family Haliotidae; genus Haliotis; species Haliotis cracherodii. The sequence continues at coordinate 29,460,517 of NW_027266343.1, read as the reverse complement.
ATTGTACACTTCAGTGTGAAAGACTGAATTTTCTGAAGTTGAGAAAAGTGATATTTTCATTGCAATGAACGTAACGCTTGACATTTTCAAATGCAGTGAACATAACACTTTGACGGAATTATTGTCATACAAGAGTTACCTGCCCGCAAATTGTCTCCCTTTATCGTCAGTGTTTAGCCTGTACACAAACGTTGACTTTTACTTCTACATTGACAAGGCAAAATAATTACAGATGGTCATTTATGGAGTTTTATCGTTTGTTGCCGTTTTCTTGAAAATGTTTCGTTATAAACTGTAAATTTCTCTTTTAACTCGTCAATCGACGTTCGTTTCGCCAAAGACGTGTATATTATATAGTATATACGTCTTTGGTTTCGCAAAGCGGCGCTTTTGTTCCTTGACAAGCGTGTATTCTCTCGCTTCCAACAGCGGTTTCGTAGATTTCAAGAATATTGTTTGTTTAAGTTGATTTTGTATGTAATCTTATCTAAATATATGATATGAACTTTCGTGACCTGAAGTATATTTTGTTACTTTTGTTTATATATTTTAAAATTTTGCAAAACACGGAACTACCTTTTAAGTCGCGAATACAAGGGGTGGTGAAACGTCACCGTGTGTTAGGTAGGGAGAATTTATGTTTCAAGGTTTTACTGTATTAATGAAATCCGGTAGATAACTACACAATAGGATATCATAAATAGGATATTTCATATGTCTCGTGAAATATCATGTTTATCACATCAAATGACGGGGAAAGGAGGTACTTTCACGAGTACACTTGAAATAACCTCTATATATCAATGAATAAAACATGACGTATTTTGTATACGCCTGCGTACCAAACTGGCAGTCAACGCAAATTGGTAAGACAGATAAGTAATTATAAACCCCTTAATCTTGGCGTTTACTGGTTTTCAAAATCAATATATACACATATCGTGTCCAGTTAACTCTATCACAGCACTTAATGACAAAACAATGATAACGAACACTGTGAAATATATGATGTTTTGCAACAGGTGTTCACCCATTAAGTAGTTGTTTAAGCTTCATACTGTGCCGACAAGAACTGTTATATCATTGAAATTTCTCACTACAAACGTCACACCAATGCACACAGGGCACAAGGGGCACACCATGTATTTCTATTAACACATTTCGATATAGTGTGGTATTGTCACTTCGTTTTTACAACAGTAAAGTATTATCGAACCAAACAGTTGGGCAGTTGGATTAAAAAAATGTGTTTCACTCGGATGTATGTGGGGAGCCTTCCCTGGTCAATGACAATTTCAAAAACTAATTTGATATTCAAGTTTGAAGTTCTTCCTTTTGTACAAAACATTCCTGTTTTTTCAAAAGGTGAGACACTTTTTCGAGTCTTTAAATGCTCCGACACGAACAATTTTGAGATTTGCGAGTGTTCGAATTTTCACAGGTTCTTACCAAGAAGCAGCACAATGATATTTCTACAAATCAAATATAACGGTATCCGAGGTTTCCTGTTAGAGACAACGGGGATGTTGTCTAAACTTGTGTCGTTTATAATGAATACTACCCTATAATGTGGATGCAGGAAATAACTACAGTTATCAGAAAAGGAAAAAGTTTACATATGTACGATTATATATCATGAATGTATGCATATATGTTAATCTCATCATGTGCTTCGGTCAACGGCTTGCAATGCCCTCTGTTGATACAAGTTGGCAGCTGATAACTTACAACTATTTACAAATGTGTGTGGTGAGGAGAGTTAGGTACACCCTAACGCCGTCTCACATCCACGGAGACAGGGTCCGATCTGTGGGCACTGGGGCATGAGGACAGTCCGTTGTCTGTGATGTATTTCGTCATGTCCAGATATCTGAAATTAACACACATATGTTTGAGTTTGAAATGAAATAATTGTCGATGGCCTGCTGAACTTCAAACTTTAAAATCATGTCTACATTGAATCATCATGCCAGCTGAGATTATCCATAACATGCAAACAGCTATATCAGATGTGAGGTGAGGTGAGGTGAGGTAAGGTGTAATGGGGTTTAACGTCGCGTCCAGGATTATTGCACTTATATAGCACGTGTGTGTGTGTGTGTGTGCGTGCGTGCGTGCGTGCTTACAAATGCAGATTTTATGGTGCTAGCCCACTGGGATACCATGCCTCACGGTTAATGTATTTAATGATTTTAACTAGGCACATATAGACTGTTCTTCTGCATAATCTGATTGTTATAATGTAGAGTGTATTTTGATTGTTAAAATGTAGACGTGGCTGGTTATTCTGTATATTTTGATTGTTAGTAAGTAGACTGTATTTTGATTGTTAAAATGCAGACGTGGGTGGTTGTTTTGTATATTTTGATTGTTATCATGTAAACGTGATGGTTATTCTGTAAATTTTGATTGTTAGTATGTAGACTGTATTTTAATTGTTAGTATGTGGACGTGATGGTTGTTCTGTATATTTTGATTGTTAGTATGTAGATGTGATGGTTATTCTGTATATTTTGATTGTTATTATGTAAGTATGGGGGTATCGTGTAGATAGTGATTGTCATCATGTAGATGTGATGGTTATTCTGTATATTTTGATTGTTATTATGTTAGTATGGGGGTATCGTGTAGATAGTGATTGTCATCATGTAGATGTGATGGTTATTCTGTATATTTTGATTGTTATTGTGTTAGTATGGGGGTATCGTGTAGATAGTGATTGTCATCATGCATGGTGATGAGGCAACATCCACAATGTGGGTCACAGCATACTTACTGTTTTCCAACAATCATCTGAGAAATGCCTCCAGAGAATGGTGACATGCTGTCGTCCTCGTCCTGCCCGCCGATAGTGACGGTGTATGGAGTGTTCGAGTCACCGCCACCAAATAACCAACCACCCCCATAGTTGATGGACGCTTCCTTGTCCAAGTACTTCACTGTCAGTGTGCTGCAAAATGAAGATGGATAGGGATTTCAAATAATGTTTTTTCTTAAGTCCCAACTAAATAACTTCTTATACAAATGCCCAGAGCCAGGAAGAGTGACAACAAGTACAATCTTTTTAGCGTCTTTTGGTATGACGCGATCGGGGATTGAACCCCCGCCCTTCCGCTCTCTGGGCAGACGCTCTACTAACACATGGCGGAGGCGGTCTACAATATCTTTGAATCGCCAAAAGGGTTTATGAAATGATCATGCACGATGTACTTGTGAAAGAACAAAAAATCCACACAGAAATTTGAGAAATACATTATGACATTGTCAAGTGACCCGTGAAGATCCGGGTTAGAACACGTCTTCCGCAACCAGTGTTTGCTGTAAAAGACGACTGTGCTTGTCGTGAGAGGCGACTTGGTCGTCCTCGTTGACTTGGTTGAAGCATGTCATCGTATCCTAATTGCGGGGATCGATGCTCATGATGTCAATCATTGGATTGTCTGGTCCAGACTTGATTAATTACAGACAGCCGTAATATAGCTGAACTATTGCTGAGTGCGGCGTTAACCAACAAACAAAGAAACAAACAAACAAAAATTAAGAAATGTTGCCAACCTGTCCTTGTCTGTTATTGTGATGACCACAAACATATTGTGATCATTCTTCGCATAGTCCAGTTGACCGTCGTAGGATTTCTTAGACTCTACAATGGCGATTCCATTTTCTTCCATCGAAATAATGGCATTGAACTTCTGCAAGAAAATGTACTTCCTAATTACAATGAACGTTCATGAATTCCTGATCGCAACAAAAAACAAAAACTCCAGCTTTAGTAAGGAAAGATTTGACTTCAATTGGGAACTAACCTAACGTTCTGTAAAAACAAAAGCTAGCTTCATCTAATACCAATACAGAAAGTATCTAAGGCCAGTCTACAGAAGCAAGTAAGTTAGCATAATTATATATCAAATATCAAATATATAGAACTAAAACAACCCTAGGTACGCTGAATACTCATTTACATAGATGGATATTCTTCAAAGCATATTACTATAGAATATAAAGGAATATTAATAATGAAACATGTGTCAGTAAATGTCTAGCAAACACAACTTGTTATATATACTACTCAACGTTTTCTAGGGATATGCCAATAGTATTTGGAGAGTATTACGGTGGTGAAGCGGTGCACGGAAGATCACTTTTCACACAGATGAGGACGGTAAAATATATATAATCAGGCGAAATAGCTACATTAAACGGTATCATGCCGTGCCATCTCATTGACGATGATATTATAAGAAGAAACTGCGTTTCTACAAAAAGTCAACCTTATTCGTCGTTTTGGGAAGTAACGTCAGTATCCTTGCAAAAGTTGAGTAGTATACCATAAGTACAACACAGATGCAAAGGGTTTCCATGCAAAACTATCACCAAAAGTCCTTCCTATGAACCAAATTAACACATAAAACCGTTTCATTATTTTCTGGAATGAAATCATAATCAAGGTGACACTGTGAGATAACATAGTTGTTGACTAAAGCGCCATGTAAATACTTTTCGAAAAATGTTCTTAATGTTGCGTTTCATACATTATTCAGTGTTAACTTGAACTGCATTGTAGTGAAATACTTCCGTCACTTGAATTATGAATTTCCCATTTGTCAGAATCTACGTCACACTCGATGTTGTCATACCGAATCGGTTTTGTTGATATTCTCCTATATTGTTGTTTGTGCAAAGACGCTTGTAGTTATCGAAAGAATTAACAGCACTGAAAAGATGACAGTTAATAGCGATAACAGGATTTGAAGTAATGTGATGGAGAAGAAGTACTGAAATGAACTCTCAGCATACTAGATAGGAGATTTAGTACATGTGACTTTATATTACGTTATCTGATAACATGTGACGGAGATCATGAGTACTGGTGAAAATATTTACAGAATTATCTCCCATGTTCGATCTTTATTTGAATGATCATTGCCATAGTAACCATATATTTTTTAAACGGCCAAAGAACCAAAGGGAGATAACTCGCTATTGCACAATGCAAGAATATTCACACGTGACTTTCATGCACCGGGTAACACTATACTGGCCAATGCTACCTAAAAAATCTCATTTTAAAATATTAAATTTGCAGGTTTTACGATTATCAGAAAAAATGGCAATTTCATATTAAAAAGACACCTTGAAATGATCATACACGTATCAAATCTAGAAATCAATTCTTGTTCTAAGCCACTTTACCAGTCAAAACCCAAAGGGCAGATCACATATACAAAAACTTGTTTATGTATGTCTGTGTAGGAAAGTAAAACCTGTTAATTTTTCATACCTTTGAAAACCACGCGAGACAATACTAACCCTTTTCGTTTGAACAAACGCACCCAATACGTTAAAAAGCTTGTAATTAACGTGCGTATCATAAGTTTCAAAAACACCTTTTAACTTATCGGTTGCGTTTGTTGGCTAACGTCGCATACAACTAGTTCTATACAACTGTGTCGAGTGCTACAAGTCGTGTCACCTTAGGCACGTCCTCCTCATCATAATAAGCCTGTTAAAATCAAGCAAGGCATTAGAAGAGAGAAACTACAAGCGACTGTGTCGGAGGCGGTCCACCCTCATGGATCTCATGAGTTGCATGCTAAACATAAACTTGGATTAAACATAGATTGGAGCTGCGTTTTATTACAACAAAATGAAAATAATGTCAAATCACCTTAAACAAGAAAACAAAATAAAACACTAAAATGTGTACCTTGTTGCAAAAAAAGGTAATAAAGTGACTTTCGAAAAAGTCGTTTTTCGTTTGGGGTAATCTCGTTTTGATTATATTTTTCCAAGTCATATTGAAAACAGGGGCTGTTTCCCGTCAAGGCAAACTATACATGTTATTTTTCTTATTTCAATGTTTTGCATATGAGCCACGTTAATTCCAGTGAAGATGGGGTGTCCAGGGCCCCGTTCCACAAAACGATATTAGCACGATTGCTATCCTGTACTCTAATATGGACTTTAATGATAGTCGTGGGGCAACAACAGCTTTTGGGAACTGCGCCCAGAAAGAACACACAATAATTCACCTTTCAGCGGAGTTACCCACGTCAACTCGGGAGAACAAGTCATCAATTTTATTAATCTGTATACTTATAAACACCTGTAAGGTTATATTTCCTGATATAGTATCGCTTTCTATCGTTTTGGGGTAAAATACCCGACTGGTTTGTAGTAGTGTCAATACATCACGAGGTTGCAGACACTACGTTCCTCCAATACCCGTGAATACGTACAGTTGCTTAATGGGCAGTCGCTATTTTTAACCAACGAATCAACCAACGGCCTGGTTAACGTTTCAGCGAGTGCTCTGACCAATGAGCGCTCAGTTTGTGACCTGTCTGAAGGTGCGTCATTTCACCCGGACGGTGAGGACGTGTACCAATGTTACTAGACTGTCAGGTACAGACGCCACATTTATTACTAATTGATGATACATTGCTGATAGCGCAGTGCAGCTTCCTCTCTCATCGTAAAATATTTTGTCGGAGGCAGCTGAGATTTAAAATAACGTCCCTTCAAGTGAATGGTGACGAATTGGAAAGGACAGTTATAATGCATGTAACAATATGCATTGGTCATACTTAAGTGCATTATGTATTTAGTTATGAAAATGTGCTTAACCTTGTAATTTTAAAAGGAGGAATAAAAAAATGTCGGTTGTATTTGAGGGACGATAATCCTGGTTCGTACAAATTATTCACATTTGCTGTGTCCATAGAAAAGTGATATCTGATACAAAAACATGTTTTTCAACATTGCAACATTCAGTCGTTGTTTTTATCTTTTAGAGAAAGATGCATAATCTTCATGTTTTGTTGAAGTTATTGATAGGAAAAGAGCATGTATTTAAAGAAGAATGTATAATAGATTTAACGGAGTTTTTGTCACAAATTAAGCAACTGTAATATTGATCTTTCCAGTTATCCACAGTTCGAGACTAGCCAAAGGATGATAGTAGACCAGGGTATTGATAAGGATTCTGCCGGGAATTAGATAATCTTAAAAAATATATTCCACTGAGATGTGAAGCAAAGTGCAGTTTCCTGACAAGCGATCACGTAAGCTGTATACATACATCTCCCTTCTGATACTGTAGTATTGGCCCACGACTTGCACGTGTTGCGACGATAACGACGGCTGCAGCATCCTCCGTCGTTCCATAGGCGATAGGCGAGCTGGTATTGACAAACTGCACACAGCTAAACAAGGGCTGGAAGATAATACACGACAATGAACGTCAAGGACAGTCGTGCTGTGAACATTACCATGATTCCTAAAGGGAACGAGGACCGGAACTGTAAGGAATATTTCTGCTTTGCCTTCCAGAGTTTTCTCCTCCTTTTGTCATGTGACCACAGTTCATTTTGACAGTTGGACCGCGGTTACCTAATTTTGCAAAGGTACGCTACTCTTTATTGGCCAATGTCCAATTGACATTTCTGGGAAATTAAGTTGTTATTTCATTTTTATAAATAGAACTAATCTATTTTGTTATTATGCAGATTTTATACCACGTCCCATTTGACAGCAAAACCATTTACAATGGCTTGACGTTGACGGCGGCTGGAGATAACTCGGGAATGACATTATATGTATCGACAGTAAAGACGTGGAGAGGTTAAGAGTGGAACAGCTTTTGTGGATATAATAAATAAGACATTTTATTCACATCATCTTTTATCTGACAATTGATGTCTTTTAACAACCCAATTCATTCAGTTTATGGGGACGGGTTATTTCTAATAACTTCACGGTGTTTTATCTGACATCAATAACACGTATGGGATACCTATGTCCTCGACAGACACGCTGGGGGAAGTCCAGGGTCGATTCGGTCTCCAGCAACCTGTAAGTGTTTTAAGTGGCGACAAAAGTCAGGCTCGGTGACTTTGTTGATTGCCTACCAACTTTACTACACTTGACTATTTATTTACAGGCCCATCGATATAGCTGGATGTTCAACAACAACAACAATTACTCCTTAGCATACATTGATCTGGTCCCCAACTTTCTTAAACCTTCAATGTACAGTCAGCAAGGGTAGATGATTGCATACGCAGGTCCTCCTCAAAGCGTGACACTGACTCTTGAAACACTCACTCACTCACTCATTCATTCACTACCCTTACGTTGTTACTGGAGCAGCTGCCGATGTGAACACCCTCTGCACGCTCAACATCGGACATCGTCATGGTGACGTCATTGATCTGAAGCTTTCGCACGCAGCCAATCAGCGGTCTGCACAAAGTATAGGGAATCCATCAAACTAAACATATTTACAATCTATGTCTGGGTCAATGTAGCTTTAATCAATCCTGTATTAACTATTAATTCACCAGTTAAGTACTGAATAAACCTGGTATAGGTAGTTCAAAATCAGTCGTGGTACGATGAAAAGAACAATATTCGACTAATATTTCTGCATGACACGATACTTAACATGCAACGTTTTGGTTTGGTACTAAAGTATTGATTTACGAAACAAAGAAATTGTTTTGTGAACAGTCGAAAACAGAATATGTTTTAAAGTTATGTTCATTTAAAAGATCGATGTATACTGTATGAGCAATAATCTTGAACGCGACGTTAAACCCATTTCACCTCACCTCATTTCATAAGATGAGTTACGCTCATTAAGAACCAGACCTTGTTCATATTGCAAGGTAATAATCACTAATATATAATTATTTATGTACCATCACTATATCCTATCAGCGACTTATACTTTTCTGCTAATTGGATTTTACCTGAACCTGTTCCCCATTCTCTCTCGTTGTTCTGGCAGCATCCCACCGATGAGGATACCCTTGGTCGGCGTCTGTATCCTCTCGGGGCGTGTCCGCTCTATGGAGAACAGGCCTTCTTTGCCATCAATCTCTGGATACGTCTTGCTGTCTCTGTATCCGATCTGTGGACATAAACACAGAAGGCTCATGCCTGCATGACATCGTGTCTAGTCGATGACATTACACCGAATTATACACTGATAAGCAAATAGTGACAGATATATTACACTATTAAAATCATAATTCCGACATTACTTCAAATGCTTCTTTGGAACGAAATAAGGGTGACTTTTCTGTAGTGCGCAAAACGCAATAATATATACACTAACACCTTCTATTGTAGGTTTGACAAGAAATACAAACTAGCGGCCATCCCTAGTAAAGTATTGTGGCGGTCGATGAATTCTTGTCCACCTGTGGTATAGACCTACCTTAAGCGTGTGGAACAGCCCATCACTATATTTGTTTTTGTCTTCTGTAAGAACCACTGCTTCTGATGGAGTTGTAGTCTCTATAACCAGCGTCCCGTCCTGTAGTTGAGCTCGAAGCTGGAAGCCCTGCCATGACAATTGTGACATAAGCATTGTTGCCAACTTGGCTCTGATCAACCGCACAGTGCTTTGAACACGTCATTAATATGGAGTTGTGTTTTAATCGGAGAAAAGTTTACGTGCATACAACCCTGTTCCGAGACATATGCAAAACATTATTACAAATGGTTGCGTAAAATTTAATACAATGCAGTGATTGTACCAACGATTAAATTCATCTCTCGCCAAGGGGAGATAATTGTGTTTCAAGGTTAACGATCGCCTGAGAAATTGGAGTATCTCCGATGTTTCGTGCAGGAAACGCAAAGTGTGTGACCAGCCGATGGAATTATCGACCCTCATTAGCGTATTTTGTTTACAACAGTTTATTCCATGTCGTATTAGTATCTTTATTCAGCACATTTCATAACCATTATCGTCATGAGTGAGTTCATTTCTGGTATCCCCCCACCGTGACATTGACATAATATTGGTAAATGAGATATAATACACTACTCACTCATACCCATGTAATAACGTAGAGTTCATCGATAATGCATTAGAAAATATCTTTATGAACAAGTCAGTTACCTGAATCAATGGCAGTGCATGACAACCTGGTGAATTTAATTTTTTTTAAATAAATAAAGATCAAAGATCCAACTTACTCTCTTCACGACTGTCATAAGGAACGCGTCCTTCTGTCTCGTTCTGAACTCAAAGTAGACGGATTTGGTGGGGTACCTCAGCTGCGCTGTGTGGACCGGGTAGTGGGCGTACCCGTCACCCTCGAACACCATGGAGGGAGGCTGCAGCGACGGGGAGCTGTGGGGAGTTCACGGTTGATTGTACCAGCGTTAGTTATGCTGTACACCGTATATTTCTTACAAGATATTAATTTTCTTCATTATTACTACTGCTTATGAAAGTATTCAATAAATTATGAAACACAAATTATATTTCAACTTTGTCTGATATCCGTTATTATCGGTAGGGATCGCTACCACAGCCACTCACCAGCTAGACGTGCATGGAGCTGGCACTTTACCGTCGCTGGTCTTCTGCAGGAGGCCCACCGACCGACCGTTCACCCTCAGTCCGCCCACACAGCCTTTCCACACGTCACTGGACAGAGACATCTGCAAAGAGGGGGGATAGGGATACAGCATAGTAGGGTAGGGATATAACACAGTAGGATAGGGATACAACATAGTAGGGTAGGGATATAACACAGTAGGATAGGGATATAACACAGTAGGATAGGGATACAACACAGTAGGATAGGGATATAACACAGTAGGATAGGGATACAACACAGTAGGATAGGGATACAACACAGTAGGATAGGGATACAACATAGTAGGGTAGGGATATAACACAGTAAGATAGGGATACAACATAGTAGGGTAGGGATATAACATAGTAGGATATGGATACAACACAGTAGGATAGGGATATAACACAGTAGGATAGGGATACAACACAGTAGGGTAGGGATATAACACAGTAGGATAGGGATACAACACAGTAGGATAGGGATACAACATAGTAGGATAGGGATACAACACAGTAGGATAGGGATACAACACAGTAGGACAGGGATATAACATAGTAGGATAGGGATATAATATAGTAGGATAGGGATATAACACAGTAGGGTAGGGATACAACATAGTATGATAGGGATATAACACAGTAGGACAGGGATATAACACAGTAGGATAGGGATACAACACAGTAGGATAGGGATATAACACAGTAAGATAGGGATACAACATAGTAGGATAGGGATACAACATAGTAGGGTAGGGATATAACACAGTAAGATAGGGATACAACACAGTAGGATAGGGATATAACACAGTAGGATAGGATAGAGCATAGTAGGGTAGGGATATAACACAGTAAGATAGGGATATAACACAGTAAGATAGGGATACAACACAGTAGGATAGGGATACAACACAGTGGGATAGAACATAGTAGGATAGAGATACAACACAGTAGGATAGGGATACAACATAGTAGGATAGAGATATAACATAGTAGGATAGGGATACAACACAGTAGGATATGGATATAACACAGTAGGATAGGGATATAACACAGTAGGATAGGGATATAACACAGTAGGATAGGGATACAACATAGTAGGATAGGGATACAACACAGTAGGATAGGGATATAACATAGTAGGATAGAACATAGTAGGATAGAGATACAACATAGTAGGATAGGGATATAACACAGTAGGATAGGGATACAACACAGTAGGATAGGGATACAACACAGTAGGATAGGGATATAACACAGTAGGATAGAACATAGTAGGATAGAGATACAACACAGTAGGATAGGGATACAACATAGTAGGATAGAGATATAACATAGTAGGATAGGGATACAACACAGTAGGATATGGATATAACACAGTAGGATAGGGATATAACACAGTAGGATAGGGATACAACACAGTAGGATAGGGATACAACACAGTAGGATAGGGATACAACACAGTAGGACAGGGATACAACACAGTAGGATAGGGATACAACACAGTAAGATAGGGATATAACACAGTAAGATAGGGATACAACACAGAAGAATAGGGATACAACACAGTAGGATAGGGATACAACATAGTAGGATAGGGATACAACACAGTAGGATAGGGATACAACATAGTAGGATAGGGATACAGCATCAGAGGAGTAGGGTACAACATAGTAGGATAGGGATACAGCATCAGAAGAATAGGGATACAACAAAAGCAGAAATAGCACAGGCTATATAACAAACGCGAGAGTACACAATACCGGCACCATGCAAGTTAGTTGCGTGAATGCATTAATATAACATATTTATGAACATAGGCCTACGTACGGGCACTGTGTCAGGTGCACCTCCCACGTAGGCGGCTAGAGGCGGTGGTTGCCCGTACGACATGTCCATGCTGTCTTCCACAACGTCGGGGTCGCCACTTCCTTCAGACCGAACCATCAGTGCCACATTCTGACCATTCCTTGAGAAGCATTTAGCGGCATAAGTGACACCAGTGTGAGTATTTTAATCATTTTTACAGGTTGTTCCTATTCGACAAATCTAACCATAATACTCTTTGAACATTTCCATTGTGATAGCATTAGAAATGCAATTTTGATTAGATGTCAGAACATTTTAAAGAAAATTGACGACTGTTAACTATGTTGCACTTACAAGAATTGTTTTTCTTTATGTTGAAAGTAGTTCAATGTATTGGACCACTGACGGAATCATCTGACATACTGTGTGTGAAAACACACCAAGTATCTCTGTGGTCCTGAGCTAGTTGCTAAAGTGTTAAAAAGATAACAAAACGTCGTAAAAACACTACGTTGTCATGCTCTTACAGTACGTGTTGAGAAGAATTAGTTCCGATGAAATGTCAAAAGACGCGTGTGAGTTTATTGCTTAACGCCGCACCAGCACTCGCAGCCAGACAAGTACATGCAATAATGAGGTTGTAACACTGCGTCCCCACCTCTGTATCAGCACGTTATACCACTTGTCCTTCTCGAGGGAAATCGTGCTGTCGACGTCGCCGGTCTCATAGCCCTCCTTGTCGTAGACGGTCATCTTCAAGGAGTTGCTCGACATGCTGAGGCCGTACGACTCCTAAAATTGACAATGATTTATCTCTGAAGAAGGCCACTGAGTGAGTTATTTGGTGCATTAGTAAAGGAGAAAGACGAGTTCCAGGTCTGGGTTGGGATTGTGAAACCTAAGGGTAGAAAAACAGGATACGCAGAGAAGAAACTGGTTATTGTAAATTGTAAAAACCTATTTCAGTGGAGGTATGGGTTATCATACAGTTTGTCATAAACCCCTGGGAGGAGGCCAGCACAGACAAAGCCCAAATAAGCATCATCAGAGGTCATTATACGGTCACATGAGTTTTCTAAGGCTGCTTCCCTCTCGGTTTTCCTAACCCGATCTCTGCTACTCTCGGGTTTTTATTTCAAACCAGTCACTTCACCGTATTTCAAACCGATAACCAACAATGCCTGGTAGCATTGCTAGCTGAAGCTCTTCCATATTTCCAAGGCAAGGGACTGTAAAAGTCTAGTTTCCGCCCTTGCCAAACTAGGTTGGAATTTGTGGGCCTCATCTGGGGCTTTTACGAGTCATGCCCCTTCTATGACCCTCCTATTGACCAATCAGATTTTACCTCTCATATCACTTGCATTTGCTTCAAATAAAATGGCTGCGCCCCGTCAAGACGATCTGATCGATAATCAAGGTCCTCATAGTGATAGAAATGAGGCTTACCTCGCGAAGCGCATCAAATTACTTGTGCACCTTAATTTAAAAACATGAGATATTTTAAATATATCTGTCGACGCCCAGTTGACGGTACACATGCTCTGCAAATTCTGCAATCGGCGAAAATATGTACGGCAGTCGCTATGTTGATTATGAACCGGATGTAGATTTCGTTACGCGATTTTGATTGGACTATGCAAAGACTAGTTAGTCCAGCCAAAATATAAGTTCGATAATTCCAGCCTAATTCGGCAAGGGTGGAAACTGGATTTTTATAGTCTTTGCCTCGGGTAGACGAAGCAGTGCAGGGTTGGGTTAGTTATTAATTCATTCATTGATTGTTGTTCCAAGCCACTATAAAAAAACAAGCTATATCATGGTTGCGGTGTCCCCCATGACACAAAGTGCTATAATAAGCTATAGTCATCGGTTCGAATCCCTGATTTGCTACGACAGTTAGTTTAGTTTATCAGCATCATGCCTCTACCCCCACCAAGTGTGCTGAGTTCCCGTTCCATAACTGAAATTCAGTTCCATCGAACGTTCAACCTTTCTCAAGACCATCGAGGATAGGACAGAACTATACAAATCATTGCCATCATGAACTAGTTCCTTGTTCTCACCGAATTGTTCCCAGACAACAACAGGATTGGTCCGTCGGCAACTTCCGGTCTGATACAAACTTCGACAGATGTGCGCAGGGTCAGAGAGTCGTCAGAAGCCACAAGGGGCAGGGCGAGATAGTCCTCGTCTTGCTTGTTGATGCTCATCTGATATCGACATGAATGATGTTGATGGTGTATTGGAATAAGCAAAGCGTATTTCAGTCAAATAAATCAGTTTTTTCTGTTGCCAATTTGGTCTAAACTGCCCAAGTTAACAGTTAATGTAGCGAGCACAATTTTGAATCATAAAAAAACAATGTTTCATATACATCTCGATAAATTACAAACACACACACACCCAACACACCAGATATCAGAAAGGTTCAGAAAGACTCCAGAGTTACAGTCCCGGAAATATAGTTATCTTATTTAAAAAGAGATGTATCTACAAAATAAAGTCGATGTGGAGCCCAGAAATAAGCTCAATTACAGCCTAGGGCTGAGGCAATCCAGACTCGATTTGGATTCATTTGTTAATTGATCTCTAGGCTCTGGGAGATATGCAGGGTTATACGTGTATGGTTATTTTTGTCGGGGTCAATGGCCAGGACCCCCAGGCAATCTGATGCCATCGACCCAGAGTGGCAATGGTCACCAAACATAGCTCCTTTGTGTGACGTACCTGTATAGACGCGAGCATCATCCTCGCCTTCTCCACCTTGTTCCTGAGACTAGAGATGTTGGCTTGTATCTGGCCGACAGTCAGATCCACTCCGGCCACCATTGATGGGCTCAGCCGGGTCAAGGTCAGCATGGACCGCATGTTGGTTTGTGCTTTACCCGCTGTGTACAAGGCATCGTAATGAATACAAGGCGACTTTAAACGGAAGTCACTTTGGTGGACGAGAAATATTTGAAGAATCAATACTAAATGCAAGACAGGTATAGGTTGTTCTCGAGTTCTCACATGAGGCAAAAAGTACCAGAAAGAGTCAGGAAAGGATGTTAAATGGGACAGTCAGCAATATTCCTGGTATATCAAGGCTGGAGAAATAAGCCAGGCAAACTGGTAGCTGAAAACCCGAGCAACGACCAACCTCATCAGGGTATCTTAACACATAGCCATTTAAGTGAACGATCCAGGTCCCCGATACTGTAGTGGATAGAGCGTCTGATCAGAGAGCGGAAGGTCGGTAGTTCGTTCTCTGGCCGCGTCGGACCACAATACGTTAAAAATGGTACATGTTATTACCTGCCTGGTGCTCTGCATGAAGGGGATAAAACAAATATTGGTCGGCTCGGAGTGAGTACAATGCACCTGAATTGGCTACCGATGTTAACATCTCAGAATGGTATCTCATGAGAGCTAGCTCTATATAACCGGATTAATGCTAGTAGACACACGCGCGTACATGCATGTTGCAATCTTAATGGGATGTCCCAATAATCTCGACGTTAAACCCCACTTCATCTCACCTCACAGTATTTGCTGTGTATTCAGCAGTGTAAACAGGCCGGCAAAAGGAGAGCCGTGAGTTGTGATCAATTACTGAGATATTTCCTAATTTGTGGCAACATTTGAGCGTAAGTTATTTTACAATATAATTTAAAACCTACTGGCTTCAATGGCTGCAGCAAAATCTTGGCTTTCACTTCCACCGCTTCCCCGATTACCGGCGTCACCTGACCCCCCGCCACCCTTGACCTCTGCCACTTTTCGTTCCGCTTTCAGCACAGCCTGGAACGTCTTGCTCTGGGTCATATTGTAGACCAGGTCCACCCTGTCGTGAACATCTTTTATCCGATCCGAAATCCGATCAATGTTTGGCCTTTCTCTGTCCCAATCCGACAAAAACTGCTTGGCATCGTCCACAAATCTCCTTGTGGATTGGAGATTGACCTGAGCAACATTCCACCTTGTAGAAAAGGCTGGAAATTGAAGGTGAACTAATAAAAAGGTTGGCAAAAAGACACTTTTAGGAGGAAACGTTTTATTAATTTGTTTGAATTTCTGGTCGGTCTGTGACAAGAATGCATTAGAAACAAAATGCAAAACTCACCTCTTGATTTGTTCCTTGCCACTTGTGATTTGATGAGAGTAACGTCCCCTTTTTGACCCAGTTGAACAATATGCACCCGCAACTTATCACCTTAAACAGAAAACACATGTTGAAATATACTTTTTAACCACTACAACTCATAATGGTATTTAGATTAAAATGCCCCACCATGTTCAAGCCTATACAAACATCACAATAACTCAGACGTGAAATACAATACAGGTTCTAGTCTGAAACTTAAATCAAGGAGACCATGCGGCTCACCTGATATTAAGGCGCAGAATAAGGACATGGTGAAAACGATCCGAGAATAATGCGGTTCTGGAGTGCAAATAATCCGGAAAAAACTGACATAATATAAATGACAGTGCAGATAGAAAGAATGTATGCTTTCTTCGAGCGGTTTATTCATCTTAACCAAAAATAGTAAAAGACATTACTCCCATACTTCAAACCTAAGCTCAACCAGGTTGTTCTTTACAAAATAATTGCAGTTTTCTGGGATTTTTCCCCAAATCAATGAATTTCCACACCCATAAAGTTTCATTTTAGTTCTAAAATTAAACAGAAAATCATCGATGGATTCCTTGCACTCTGACTGAATTTTCAAATTTCATGCCTATCAAACTTAAATCCCTTAAAGTGCAGGGTCAATCGGTAACCAGTCCGACATTTCAAAAGGTAAAACGATCACAGAGGCCGACAGACGTAACCGATTTCCCATCCATTTATTCATAAAGGAAACAATTGATGAGATCATGGGAAGAAACGGTTTCAGATAGGATTTCAAAAATAATTAGATACAATCTTTGCAAAATGTTAGCTATCGTTTTCGTATAAATATATTTTATTCGCATCAAATAACATATCGATAATAATTTGGTTACAGTTGAACAAAGAAACCAGATCTGCAAATAATTGGAACATGTTTTTTTCTGCATTACTTCATAACATTTGGGTGAAATAAAAGATTATAATCTACGACTGTAATGCTGGAAATTACCAAAGTTTTTCAAAGCCTTGTCTGGAATTCTTTTGGGAAGTTTGTCTTCGTCAAATACAAAATCTGAACCATCGGCATCCGGGTCGGTTGACGTAAGAGCTGTTTCGAGTGCACTCCCCACGTCGACGTAGTCGTCACAGTCGATGGGGGTGACGTCACTGTCATCGCCTGAACCCATTTCAAGCTCCTCGCAGCGTCGGCGTAGTTCGTCTTCGTCATTGATAGCTAATCGTATGCGATCTAACACAGTGTGAATTTGCTGAAATTGACGAAACGGAACATATTAACGCGTATACACGTTGACATTTCCCCTTAAAATATACCTGAACTTGACAGTTACTGTTGTTTTATTATAATTCAACATCGAATGTTGAAAACTGACTAACTGGGTCCCACCAAATCGGTATCAAACAATGACTAGACTGAGACAGTTGGTGACGATGGTTGACACAATGTTGTTATAAACGTCATCCCGATCACTGACATACAGTATAAAAGTAGAAATTCAGTCTCCTTAAAATCGCTACCACTTAACAAAGATCTGACATCCCATTAAGGGTGACGTCAGAACGACCTTTCTTCCGACCAATCAGAGCGTCGCTTACCAGATCAGCAAGGTGACATTCGGGATGTGCTTTCTAATCATGCAACCTCGTAAAGGTTAGCACGGGGTATTCCAAACGACTGAATCCGTCAAAATTACCGTTTATCTCTCGCCTCAAAGCGATAAACATTTTAACGGAAGATACTTTGCGTAGCCCGTGCGAAATACAGCGCTTCAATCTAGGTCATCTATTGGACCTTCTAAAATGTTCTTTTGTTCAGTTTTCAAATTTTGAATCGAGAACTTTGTCAAAATATTTTTGAAAGTGTTGTCTGGAATGTAACGTGCCAATTTGAAATGCTGCTTTCTGATTGGGTTATGTCGACTTCTTGATATAAATCATTTTACTGGTCGGTTAAAGTACGCGAAATGTCGTTCTGACGTGATCGGTAATGGGGTGTCCTCATATCTTTCTTTAGCCGTAGCGAGTACTAAGATCTGATTTTAATGAGATTTGGAGAAATCGAGATAGTTTGTATTTGCTATTGCCAGAAAACATTTTTTAAGTCATCCACCATGTCTAACGAACATTTTTTTTGTTGGGACAAAATGAATTCACAGACCACCGACCACCCACCAGAATATCAATATTAGTCCCGTGCGTATGTTTGTCAGACTATACCTTTACATGTGCGATGAGTCTATCTGCCAGTAGGGACGCCTGCAGGCGATATGGCACGCCCCCTCCTCCCTGCCCAACATTCTTGGCCTGTCTTATCAACGGGTTCATCAACCTAGAATAGACATCTTCCATAAGATAATGCATAATCAGATTGATAATCAGCCTAGATTATTCAATGCATTATATCTCCATAATACCATGGACCAACTGGAGTCAACAGTCTCGTTTTGATCCCGATTCTATAAATAACCGTCCACTGAATACACTCATAGACGAGAGAAACTTTGTGCGAAGTTACTGATAAGAGGAATGGAAATTGTGACATCACTTCCGAATCGTAATTATGGTAATCAATCAGTCTTTATCATTAAAGATTATATTAATACTCACATATTACTAACACATGATGCTGGTTGTAAACAACTTATGTTTGTGCTTAACGCTGCAGTCAGCAATATTTCAGCTGTATTACTGCCGGTTGTAACCAGACAAACCAGTGATGAACAAACGTTGTGATACGATGACACGCAATTAGCCAAGTCACCGGATCCGCTACGATGCCTCTTACGACAAGCATAGATTACTAGGGACCTATTCTAACCCGGACCACACGGACCCACATACTTTAGTCTATGTGTTTACGGTTTGTGAACCAGTCTTCGCACATTTAAGGAACACAGTAGTTAACCTCGTTTGTATTCCGGGTGATAGTGATTTCTGGATTAACCATAATTTCCCGTCTGGATTAACGGGGTTTCACTGCATACCACTACTATGGCCTAAGATGTCATTCATTGGTTTTTGTTCTGTATGAACGAGGATTCCACCTTCCGTCCAGCCCAGTTTTAGGCGTATTACCTGGCGATGTTGTTCGCTTGCCGTTCCAACTTATTGGCATAACTGACAGCTCGGTTAATGATTGGTCGAAGTCGATCCCTTTCTGCGGCAGTGATGTATGTGGTGGATGCTCTTCTCGGCCTTGACCTTGACCCACGGTGTGGTCTCCTGTCGGTAAATGACACGGGCGCCAAAGGATTTATGCCTCCACCCCTCTGTCTTTTCAGATCTCCAGCAGCAATCCTGTTACCCTGAAGAAAAAACAAAAATCACAGTGAGGGATCAGCAATCTTGCAGTTATTCATGGCCAGGTTTCCGGAGACGACTCCGCCTACGATGCTTTGATTGTCGTGATATTCGCAAGTGATTGAATGCTGTTTGACGCCTTAGCAAGCATTTGGCAGAAATAGACGAACTGTAATACAAGGCCAGACAAACAACAAATTGATAGCATGAATATGCCTGGTATTGTGGATGACACCAGTCAGTCACCTCAAGCGTTCTAACCAACAAATACCCGGGTTAGTTGGCTTTTGGGGCAAACATGGGGTACTGAGGACCAAATACCGGCTTTGCACAATGTATTTTGAGAAGACACAAGCAATATGTCACAAGTGAATCCTTTGACTTCATGTCGAACGCCATAACCACTAGGCTAACCTACTGCCCCAACTGATCACACGTTAATTATTCATGTGGCCTAAGAACGAATCTGCAGACCATACCCTGGAGGTGGCAGCCGCCACTCTCAGCTCTTCTTTTGCCTTCCTGACCAAGTTGGATGCCACTATGATGTCGTCTCTAGCCGTCGCCCCATTTGTCAGCTGAAAAAGCATACCGGTACAAAATTAAATGTTGAATCTCTTTAGACGTCAGCAACTGGAAACTGCATCGATAATATACACAATGAATCTTCATACTGGGAGAACATTTTGACGCAGGACAAAAGAGAAAATAAATAATTATGTAATTTTATTCCTGGAGTAAAACAAAAACATTTCCCTGGTACTTTGGGGAGAGATTATTTCGGGAAACGCCAGTTCTTACCGAGAACCTGCCAAGCTTCCTTGCCACCATGGCGGTGTCGAACTCGGCTTGAAGCTTCCAGACCGTCATGTTGACATGGCGGACCAGGTCGGCCAGCTCGTGCTCATTGGTGTTGTCAGCTAGGATCTCCTCCAACTGCAGCACGTAGGAGGTCTGCTTCTCGCATTCGCTGCAAAACAGGTGCCCGTTCATAGACTTATCAACGTACAAAGCGAATGTAAAACACGTTCTCGATCCCTATATCTTCTTGAAATGTTGCATAAACAGAAATAACACCTACGGAAACTGTCAGTCCTGGGTTCCATGCCATAAAACGATCGTAGTGCTGAGGTTATCGTTACTCCCATACTTAGTACGATAAAAGACGTACGATAGTCGTAGCGCTGTTCGCTTTGTGGAACGGGGCCCTGGTCTACTAACGACATAGCTTGCCACGAAGTCAACACAACACACGGTCGCATTTACACAACCCGTGAAAGTTCCCACCCACGACTGACGTTACGCGGTCGCCTTTTATCACAATCCGTGAAATATCCATACCCATCACTGACGTCATCCGGTGGCCTTTTACCACAACCCGTGAAATATCCATACCTACCACTCACGTCATCCGGTGGCCTTTTACCACTACCCGTGAAATATCCATACCTACCACTGACGTCATCCGGTCGCCTTTTACCACTACCCGTGAAATATCCATACCTACCACTGACGTCACCCGGTCGCCTTTTACCACTACCCGTGAAATATCCATACCCATCACTGACGTCATCCGGTCGCCTTTTACCACTACCCGTGAAATATCCATACCTACCACTGACGTCACCCGGTCGCCTTTTACCACTACCCGTGAAATATCCATACCCATCACTGACGTCATCCGGTCGCCTTTTACCACTACCCGTGAAATATCCATACCTACCACTGACGTCACCCGGTCGCCTTTTACCACTACCCGTGAAATATCCATACCCATCACTGACGTCATGCGGTCGCCTTTTACCACTACCCGTGAAATATCCATACCCATCACTGACGTCATTCGGTCGCCTTTTACCACTCATTGCCTTTAAAATCGCTTACACCAATTCTTGTCATGACCTAAGCCATAAAGCAACCAAAGATATAATCAAATGTAACAATCGACGTTCTGGTGTACTGACAGCTGGTCCATTGCTGATATTGACGAAACTTGAACAAAATCGCGAGTATTTGTGACTCAATAGTCACAGGGATTTCTAAACTACAAGAGGGAAAATATGAACGTCTCTCCGAAAACATATATGTACTTACTCGACCATATGTTGAGCCTGATCAAACTGGACTTTAGACAGTCGCTGAGCGTTCTGCACCGAATCCAAATCCTGTCTAAAAGACTTGAATTTTGGCATTTCTTGTTTTCGGTACGTCCTTGGTCGGGTATCTCCCCGCTTATGCGCACGCATGTATATGTCTTTCGTGAGGAGGGATATATCCATGACGACATCTGAAAAAGAAGAAGATTTGTCTACATGTATAAAAAACAACGAGCCTCCGACTCTATACTGTTGATACATAGTCGGGTATATTGTCATAGGGCCCCGTCAACACGGTGAACTTTGTGTCACGAGTACTTCCTAGCTCCTACATTTGACACAAACGCACGAGTGCTAGGTTATATATGTAAAGGTGACTACAAGCAAGAGTATCTGTGATGGTAGCGTCCGCATAGACTGCAGTGGATCGCTAATCGTAACATTGGTCAAAATATACACTGAAACCATTTTCATGTTATAATAATAAAATCCAAATTATGGCTCAAATTGCCTCAAACAAGACAACAGATAAAAGTAAAATTGGAACATAGTTCCGAGGGGGTTATATCATGTTTCTGGGTTCATATCCATTCGGAACACTTGGCCGAGTCTCACATAGAAGCAATTGAGTAATAGTGAAATTGTTTGTTGAGGACATTACATAATGACATAGATGTATATCCACAGAAACGTCAGTCAATTGAGAAAATTGTTTTCTTTTGACGAGTCAGTAGAATAAGCAGGTGTACAAACTTGAACGTGCAGTGACCAAGTCCTTGCAGAAAATGGCTTCCATGACACCAAACCCCTCCATGCAGATATGAGTAAAAGACTAGGAATGGTATGCCCTTCCTATGTTACCGTAAAGATTTGGGCAGCGGAGGTTAAGCATACACTTTGGCAATGAAGAACGTATGAGGCACATGTCTCGTGATTATCTAGCTCTGTTTGAAGTTGTTCCAGAGTACGGTTCGTTACCGCAGAAACGTTAGCAATAAAGAAAAGATAGGTTTGATGGGTTGCAAAGCTTCTTACATCTGATAAAAACGCACCATGCACATGTCTCGTCATAATCTAGTTCTTTTTAAAGCTGACCAAGAAAGATTCTTGCAACGATTTGTGACTATGGATTGAACCTGGGTTCACCGCTTCCAGCCAAACACCAATCAAAACAGTGAAGGCATCTGACCACCACCAAATAAGGAAACCACTGTTCCATCAGCTGGAAAGGCCCCCGTGTTCTGGGATGCCGAGGGGAAGACCAGACAATAAACAAGGCATATTATACTGCTCTTCCGAGGCGACCGCGGGTTGAATTTAAGACCAAGACACGTGTGAAGCTATAGTCATCTCACCATACACCATGTCATTTGCCTTAGCAATGTTCTGGAGTTCGTGCCTCACGCCCATCATGATAGTATAGCGTGTACTGTTGAAGGCGAAGTCGTAGGTGTCATGCATCTGAAAGATGAACCAGGTACATAGTCAGTAGGACGCAAGTATTCTCAGTAGCCACTGCTTGCATGTTTAGTGCATATACATATATTAGTACTATATACTTTATTAACCCATCATGCCATGGAATCTATACATGCGATAAGTAAACGCACACTGTACAGCTTCTCTAGAACACACAACATAAGTACCATTTAGGCAGTAATCCCTGCATTTGTCTGTTGACAAGCTTTACGGGTAAATTAGAATATTCGATATTTACATTTGACTAGATATTTGCTCCTTCGGTTTAAGATATCTTTACAGCAAATAGGCCTAAATAGGATTTCGGTGTGGCTTTGATAAGTTCAGGCTGAAAAAGGCAAAATATCCCATTGTAACGTACAGTCAAACACCGTTGTGTCTAGGTTAATAGGACCAAGATAAATACTTCGAGACAAACTTAAGTTCGACACACTAACGTTCGACACAACAGTGTTTGATTGTATTTGTCCCGGCGGTACAACATAAATGTGTGCATGACATTTTTAAATGTATGAAGCGGCCGGAAAAGTCTCATAGCTTGAAAGCATTATTTCACTCGCCCTCCATCCGCTCACATTCGATATATGTCACTGCCGTGTGATAACAATTGTATCCAACGTATTATTTCGTAATCTTCATCAATAATGGTGATTTCGGGTCAGGGTGAGCTTGAGGGGACATAGTGACCCATATGTTCACGGGGATCTTATCGATGAGAATGGCTCACGCTGGAGTGACCCGATCCAACCCATCTAATGTAATGTGATTACTTACAAGGACGACTTACGCCTGGGAGCTGCGTCAATGATTGACGCATTAAGTACTTAACCTTGTACGACACTGGTTGGGGGGATTTGCGCAACACAACAACATAAGCGGATTATATGAGGGGTGAAAAACTTGCCTGTTGAATGTTCGACTTCAAGGCCATAATGACCCGGTCCATGGAGGACACGAGGTGATGGGTAGAAGTCCCCATGCTGGGGTGGAGTCGTCGTTCCTGATGAAACAAGATTGTTAATGACAAAAAATATCAATAATTGCAAACTAAAAGTAGGGGTAGTTACATGGAAAACTGAAAATAAATGTGAAACTTGCGCTAAGGCTCTGTAGCTCACCCGACGGATAACAACCACTGCACGTTCAACATTCTGGGTCATGTGTGTTTCAATAGTTTTTG
This sequence comes from Haliotis cracherodii, assembly GCF_022045235.1. Lineage (NCBI taxonomy): Eukaryota > Metazoa > Mollusca > Gastropoda > Lepetellida > Haliotidae > Haliotis > Haliotis cracherodii. The sequence continues at coordinate 29,436,161 of NW_027266343.1, read as the reverse complement.
TTTATAGGAAATACAGCCATTCACTCGAACAGAGAAAGTGTACACAATTATTCAAACATACATGAATAGGAAATCCTACCTGCTCTATATGGATGTGGATCATTATATTATTAACATGATTGGCACCTTTGTTTGGTCATAAAACTGGAACATGTTACAATGTGTTTAGATCAAAGATTACGTTTCGACGACATATTCGTTGAATATTGAATTAGACGTTGCTACATAAATAAATAGTTTGTTTGACAACAAAGAACATTTCAATATGGTTGCTGTGGGTGCCATGCTAAGCACGTGTATTGGAACTATGAGGACACTATAACTCGGCTCAGAAACATACACGTCCTGCTAGATAGGTGCCATAAGAGTAATTGAAAGTCAAAGGTCGGGCGCAGGGCAAAAGAACATAATAAATTAGTCACAATGTGTTACTATTGCTACAAATTGAAAGCACGGACAATTTTTAAACCAAACCCGCAGACTTGGTGGAGGAAAGGGCCTAAATGACATTTGAAAAATGGCCATGTTCAAATTCGGATGGGAATTCTATTACTATTGTAAAGCCTTGTGGGATTATCCATGCAAAGTTTCAGCTACGGTGGCCTTTTGACATTTAGAAGAGGTGTAATGTGAAATAAATACAAAAGTTCATGGGCGGGAGTTACTTATATTCCTCATTTTACTGTCAAAACCTATTTCTTGTTTGAGAAGGCCTAGTGTCAAGTATACATGTGCAAATGGGACTAGTTGTTCTCCAAACAATACACCCAGGTTTGTTATTTCAAGGTCGCTACAAACGGCTATAATTGTTTTTCCAAGAAGCAAAGTGCTTTGGTAAACCTAAAAATAAGTAATTTCCAATGTCGAATGTCTTCATCAAACGGAAATGCTGCTGTGTGATTTAACAAGGCTTATAAAGGGTTAGTTCTCCAAGTTGTAAAGAAGAACTTGAAAATGCGGCATGTCAGCGCGGATCGGACCGGTTCCAAAAAGCAATCTTAGCGTGACGTCTCTCGTGAGTCAATGTCAATGAATGTTAAAGAGTTCAAGATCTCACTATCATCGTAGAAGAACAAGGAACGTTTTCTGGAACGGGGCCTATGACCTTTATAGCAGTGGAAACAGAAGCCTGAATACATAACCATGTAAAGCTGAACACCGCTAAATCACTAACCAGTCTGTCAGCTTCAGGTGGCCTTTGTAGACGGTCGAAACCCCTACCAAACCCGGCATAGTACTGGTCGTATGACGCTCGTTCATGGTGATCCGCTAATACGTCCTCTGATTGAAACATGTCTTCCAGGGATACGGCGGCCATCTGGGATTTTTCCTTGCGTTGTCGGTTCTTTCTTCTCCTCTTCTTTTTGTTCTTTCCGTGTTTCTTTTTATTCATATTTTTCGGTTTTCCATGGTGGTGGCGACGTCGTTGCTCTTCCGCACGTTTACAACCTGATTTTAAATAAAATAAATTTAATTAAATAAAATCATAAATTATGTTGTTAGTCTCAATTCGGGAATTGCCCGACCTCGGTTATAACGATTCATGATATATTTCCAAGGTGTGTTATTGAAATATGATGTGAAAAGCCGATTTGGGATTATAAGTGATCTGTCTTTAATTTTTATTGTTTTACGTGTTTATATTGTATATATGTAAGGTGAAACGTTCAAACAATTATGCATATCTATATAACAGTAAGCTACGGTTATAACGAACTCGAAGGGACCACTAATTTTAGTTCGTTAAAATCGTTGTTCGTAATAAGCATATATACAGCATATACATAGCAATTGTCCGGGACAAAAAACACAGTTCGTTATATCCGCCAGTTTGTTGTAAGAGTGTTCGTTGTAAATGTATATATAATATATTAAGCGTGTATATCCACTCAAATCGTACACTTTAAACACTGAGATTAAAATCACAAGTGAAATGGTTTCATTGGCATTTTAACACGACTTTTACTTCATATAGTGTACATCTACATGTGCATCAAACACGTGGCACTGAGCCGGTCCATAAAATGACAATCGAGATTTTTACCAACTTTCTGTGAAACAAGCTTTCAAGTAAATAGAGATCAGAGAACGGATAGCATAAGGTTAAAGAAACAAATAGAATCTAAGTCAGATAACATAAAATCAAAATGGCACTTTATACATATCTACGATCGGTATCTGAAGTGTACATAATGTTGATAATACAAGGATATGTGTGTATGATAAAATCTGTAGTTCTGAAAACAGTTTGAGCTTCATTACATCCCACATGTCTATACTATGTAAGTATATGTCTATGAAATGTTTATAGAAGGTTTATAACACAGCTAGGGGTTAAGGAGTACATATCCCCAGACGGCCCACAGACTGGGGTAAGTGACATTAAGATAAGGGCTTTATGAACACCGGCTGTACAATACATTGTATACTGACCGGGCCCTACATACACCTGTGGCGACAAGTAGCGAGACACACGAGACGCCGGGTCATGTCGGGTCAGCTGGGAACAAATCTGCTTTGTCGCGAACATCAAAGTCGACTTGGGGTAGTGAGGAACGTAGAGCGATAACATCTCATTCTGAACAGCACTAAGAAGGTAACCAGTTCACCAGTAGCGCTATATGACGGTATTTCATTCATGGCTCAGCGATAAACTCTGCAGAGAGAATGGCTGATCTACACGCAAGCGTTGTCAGGGGGTAGTTTCGTGGGGTAACTAATTCATCATTGTAACAGCAAGTCTACACTTGGAGGTATCAAATGGTGAGAATGACGTTAGCCACACAAGATATCATTCAGATGACACTAAAAATGACAAAAGGCCCATATAGCGTAATTGTCTTTTGTTGTACTGCTTTTTTTGTTTATTAGTTGTATAATGCCGCATTATAAGTTGTATATTCATGCTATATCACAACAGCCTGCAAATAAACGAGTCTGGACCAGACGAGCCAGTAATCGATATTACCAACAACGTCTCATGTCATCGGGATATGATGACGTAATCATGTCAAGGAGCTCATCACTTAGTCGCCAACGGTTATGATTTATGCTTTCATTAAAATGCACCCGCATCATACCAAAAGATGTTAAATGCTGGTACTTGTTGTTACCCTGCCTGATGTTCTTTAAGAGGATGAAACTTAGTAAGGACTGGTCGTTTCGGAGTCAGTATACTCGGTCTGAGGGGAGTATCTATATTAAACTGACACACGGTATGTCAGTTGGCACTAAAACACCACTAGTTCGGAGGGGTACACATCACGCACGCAAGCACGCACGCACGTCGCTATAAAAGTGCAATTATCTTGAACGCAACGTTAAACCGATTACACCTCATGAGCGCGGGGGATTGTATGCTAAGTTAGAGATAGGAGGGATGGTGGAGGTGACGTTTTTTCCGATATTCATATATGGTAGCGAATGGGTCCAGGCTATTTCTTGAACTGAAATAGAGAAATAATATACTCGATCATGGAGGATGGCCTAAGGGATGCAATTCTGCCCTCTTGTCAAAGTAGGACTCAAACTCCGATATATCTTGAATGACCAACCCTCGACAGTTAGCCTGAAGCCATTCCGCAGCATACAGAAAATAACTGAACTAGCACTTGAATGATGTGGTCCTTGGATGTGAACTGGTCTTTGCGGACAGAACATGGGTACTATGTTTGCTCATCCCTGCGCCACCGTCAACGACCTTCACAGACGTATCCATCATCACCCCATACCACGCCCTCAGTAAATATGTGTCCCCTCGGGGCCGTCAGAATGTCAGCATGGCCTTATGTAGAGCACTCGAGTGTTGTCATTCGAAGCTCCGAAAAGTGGGCAAACAGAACCTTCATGCAATATCGCAGGCATTCATTCGTGGGTGTGATTTCGAATGCGATAGGAGTGGGTTAGACCAACCAACCATTGCAGCAAGCCAAAAGGATTCCACGCTACTAACACAATAGGTAAAGCTTAAGGGACTGGGAAAAGAATGATAAAAATAATTAAGTTTCAGATTGCTGAAAAAAGAGCTTATCTGAAACATGAATTGCATTAATGTAAGGTGTCCGTCTATAATAAATAATCGCGTTCATAGTTTTAATTTTAAAAATATGTGGTTGTGCACTCTACTCTATCTACTCTAATCACCAGAATCTCAAGACAGAGCCCACGTATACAAAATGTGAATGTTGAATCGTTGTGACAAAGAGCGGATAAATCAAGCCTACTGCAACCACGAGTACATTGCTAAATCCCCTCGATATCAATCTGTCTATATGTGTTAACCTTGCCCATGCATCCTGTAACCTAGATTCGGGTCAGACCCCGGCCCTCTGACACTACCTGCTATTTTCTGCAAAGGAGGACCGAAAGGTCAGCGGGACATGACCTCTCCGATGGGCACGAACAAACAGCACTATGTTGTGTTCCCAAACAATTACGGATAGTATCTAGACTGGACTACGGTGGAAATGTGCAGCACATGGGAAATGGGAGCGCGATCTCAGGCAGGATTCAAACCAACTGCATAGCGTTTCTATAAAACGTGCTTATTTGCATGTGTGCTATATTTTGGTATCGTGGGCAACACCCGGTTCCCATCTTGAAATGTAGGTCAGCGTGCGATGAATGTGAGGGTATACTACAGCAATACTCAGCATGCAGCAGTTGTAAACGCCACATTTTCAAGCGCATTCTCTGGTGTAAACATGTAAAGATGGGTACCCCTGGTAATAAAGTAGGTATCCGGGACAGAATAGGTCCTGAGTGCCTATGATTGTCGAACGAATCTACTAACCTGGCTGCAATTGCGTGCAATGGTGCCTTGCTGCCTTGGGTCGTTGATTATGCTATCGACCACTGGTTTCCCTGGATCCTGCGCGATATAGTCATATAGCTGGGCTACTGCTGATATTGTTTGTCACTTATACTTATATGAATCATTCAATAAATGACAGTTTGAACGTTATTGGTGGATCTTGTGGATCGTGAGAAATTGTGTCAACTTCAGTAATCAATGTGTCAAACGTACAGACTGTATTCCGACTTATCGTAAACTGAGATGCATGTTTCTCGTATGTTTGTAAGAAAAGAGCCATTGCCCAGATCTACATCGGAGTTGACTCCCTCAACTTAACATGGACATGTGAGAAAGTAGCGCTATCATAGATTTCTGGACGTAAGACCTGGGGCCGTGTTACGAAGCGAGGGTTTAGTGTTTCATCCATGTACATATGAGTACGGTAGTTGTGGAGAATGACTTCGTTGAAGTTTCGGTGTTACGATAGTCGCATCCTCGTGTACCCAGTGTATTATATCTCCTTAATAAAGCTGATTCTTTGAGTCATAAACACAAAGTTTCATTTCGGAAGTTACGTCACCATCCCCCATCTCTATCAACTTAGCACAGGATTTCTCTCGCTCATGGGTGAAAGCCGATTGGACGGCTATTTTTAGAGGCGTGTGTTGTGAACATGGTTCAAAGCGAAGCTATGGTAGCGAACGGATCCCGGTTGTTTATCATAATATAATAGAGAAATAACACACTGGATAATCGAAGATGCGATAGCGGTAACGCTAACACCGCTTTATGAATCGGTGCCAAACTCACAATGTCAAAGTATATACTTCTTTTTCTTTATTAACTGGAAAGGCAGGTATATAGTTTCACAATATAATCAACAGTTCTTTCAAAAGGTGTCATACTTGGCACGCTCAACAAAACATTCTGACGAACTGTCATCGCTTCCAATCTGACACCCTCTGTGGGCATCGACAAATCACCTGTCAGAGGTTGTGGGCAAAGGAAACTCGTTAACAACTCAGCTGTGAGCAGAGTCTTGACAACAGCATGTTTCTCATGTATTGCTGAGGACATCTGCACGAGTAATCAAGAGAAAACCTTGGTCAGTAGATGAGGAGATATCACAAACGAGTTTCTTTTATTTATTTTTATTACCATTTCGCCATAGCTTGGCAACTCAATAGATCGAGTAGTCAGGCTCAGTGACTTGGTTGATTGGTGTCACCGTACCCCGATGGTCTGGGTAAAAGGAATTAGGATTCAAGATCAAAAGAAAATCGGAACGGGTGTTGGAAAACAAGATGGCGTCCACCTCGAAAACACCCCGGTCTTAGTTTCGACATGAAATCCTTCTTCATTGTTCAGTTTGGATGACATAAACCACACCTTTTGAAGGTTTAAGTGACTAAGGTCGAGACTAGTATATAGATTTTTAAATGATTTAATGGTTTCTAGCCATTCGGCGATGTAGAAGTTAAAATCCTAGAGCGCAAATCCGCTAACTTTTCTTAGGGACGCCGTCACGGTAGGGCTGGAATATTGCCACTATCTCCACTATCCACACCCGCCAGTAGCGACGTAGGAAACTGATATTAAAAGAGGAACGGATGTGGGGATACGGTAACCGAAGCTACGCCATATCCGTGCTCGTGGGTTTCACCAAAGTGGTAAACGCCTGAGACTTACTCCCACATAAAGCTGACATGCCGTGGTATAAGTGTAAGCGACATTAAACCTACGCACGCAACGCACGCACGCATGCATAGCCATATCGCAACACTAGTTCCGGTGCACTGTGAAAGGTATCTTAACCACCTGTATGAATGCACCCCAAGTCAGTAAACAACAGCAGTAGAGCAGGTTTATCTGACTTAATATAGGTCAGGGTCCCTCGCCTTAACTTTCTGTCATTTACCAGCCGCGTCATTGCAGAAACAACATGAAAAGATACGTCAACACATGAACAGCGACGGATAATGCTAAATGTAAACACTGCATGATAAACATTGACTTGCTAAACACAACCGAGGTCACCCATGGTGCCACAGGCTTGGTGATTTATTTAGTATACCCTCCACAATGGTGGAGTATATGACCTGTATCATACCGCCTGCAGTTTAGGATCAATATTAAGGGTGACATCAGACTTCCCAGTTTACTGTATATTTTTAAAGATATTTAATTCATATATGATACTGGAAGTCAAGTTCTAAAATAGGACATTTATTAACTTGCCCTTTTCCAAGATGGTGTACATGGATTGCTAATAGAAACAGAAAAGATTGGGTAATGTATGATAAACCAGGTACCTGGTTCATATAAGAACGTCTTTGCAGCGTGTGACACTTCCATCTCTCTGAGAACAAGTTATCGCTATGGTTAAAAAGTCAGTAAATAATTTTGCAAGGCCGAAATAATTTTCAAATACACAACGCACATAACAAACAGATCAGAGCCAATACAAATGTCATCTTGTAGATTTTAACACATGCGTAGGACTATGTCTGGTCGCCTCAGGGAAGGGAGGTGACTTTGCGTTCGGCGTTTCTGTGACATACTTGGGTAAATATATGTACGTATAGAATAGTGATTTTTAATGAAGTAGCGAGGAATGATATCGTACTACCTACGTTGTTTATCACTGGCAGATGTATAGCCTAAGGACGGAGCGGCAGGTCGGATTTGTTTGTTTGTTTTTTAACGCCGCACACAATATTCCAGCTCTATGACGGCTGTCTGTATATAATCGAGTCTGGACCGAGTGGTTGATATTATGATTATCGATCCACGCAATTTGGATACGATGACATGCCTTAACCAAGTCAGCGAGCTTGACCACCCGATCCCGTTAGTCGCCTCTTACTCAGATCGGATTAAGGGATCATCACGTACTGACGCTAAATGTGTCAACCACGATGGGAGATAAGCGTTTAAAGCAAACACTTAGTATGAAGCGCCTGCGTATATTACCAATAACAACATAATCTGTCGACCTTGCTTCTGGATTGGCGGTATCGAATAGACATGCTTCCTATTCTGGAACACGAAATTTTACTTCATTTTCATCTTACATGTCAGCGAGAGAAAAATATTTAAATGCGTCTTGCCCTTGAACCAAAGTCCCTTGCCCTTTCTCCTTCAGACGTCTCAGCGTGCAATCGCAATGTTATCACATATGACTTCCGGATGAATTGCAGGCCTTCATTTATCATTCACATCGGACATAGGTTCACAGGCCCCGTGTGTTCTATCTGTGTCTGTCAACTTTAATGCTAGATACCACACAACGCACAAGGTTTGTCGAGGGAGATTAAGGGGGATATGATATATGCATTCTACGTCTCGGGATCGCGATCTGGGAGCACGAGTGGCACAGGTGTTTCTAGGTGAGGTTATAATAGAGCTACCAGGATCCGCAGATAGAGTTTTCGAATCCCAAGTTATGATCAATCACCCATGGTCTGTAAGCAACATAGCCGTGTTCCTGACTTTCACCCGTCCTCAAGGTTTTCCAGCAAGATAGGTCCTCAGCAACATGTGCTTGTCGTATATGAGGCAACTACAATGATGGGTGGTCAGTCTCGGTGACTTGGTTGATTGCATGTCAGGAAACGTCGACGGCGTCGGACGTTTCTCATGACATTAATCACGGGTTTGTCTGATCCAGACTCGATTATTTACAGGCCGCCGCGATAGTAGTAGTGAGTCGGTTTTATATTTTGTTTAAGCAACATCACGACGGGGTACACACAGTGAATTCTGTTCAACGCCACTTTGAATAGTATTTCAGTTATGCCATGTTAGCAAGTGTCGTGTAACTGTTCTAGGTTATCGTCTACGAGGATACTATATACTTATTATAATCAAATTTAAACTTTGAGCTAGTGTGAGGTATTTACTTTACTGACAGCGATGTTCTTGTAAATGATCGTGTCTGGAACAGGGAAACCGATGAAACCGGGAAAGAATAACCCCAATTGAATAGTTCTATTTAGACTTGAGCGCAACTTCTTTACCTACTTCAACGTGATTTAAACAGTGAAACCAGGACAGAATACTACATACATGAACGCACATGGTTTTGAGTCGTAAACTAGCTTATTTTCAAAGATAGATGTCATCGGGTTTGGAGGAGACAGAATTCATTTGTATGTAAATCGGTTCAAACAACAACTTGTTTGTCCACACTGCAACATGCAGTGGGGGATGGTTCGCCACAAGGGACGTCTGTTGAAGCTCTAGCTATCCTATATTCTTTGCATTGTGATAAACACAATACGCGCCTGCATATAGCACCATGTTTAACCCAATTAATAGCCCACCAAACTTGTGCACAGCAACAATGTGATATATAATGTCACCCGCTGTGTCATATTGCTAGCACACCCCAACGATGTGTATTCCTTTTCATAAGCATGTGATATAAAATGTCTAATCTTGTCACAAGTCATTCCCCTGATACGTATTTCTGTCCATAAACACATAACGCATAAATATCGATATGATAAAGCGTGTCATCCCATTATAAACTTGTCAATATACACTCCTAAAGGCGGGTTTGTTTTCATAAAACATATGACACAGTATATCACACCCGTGAGATATCAGCCTTTTCAACTGAAGCCACCATTTACGTCCTAAACATCCTATAATGCCATGTAAATGGCGTGTAAATACCCTCTCACAACCACGACTGCCCCGCTGATTCAGGCAGGTGTGCGTAGGAATACATTAGTGCCGGTGTGTACAACAAGATTGTGTTGCCTTCAGGAGCCCACACAGTTGCCTTTGTACCTACGAGCGGAAGTCCATGGAGCTTAAACCATTAAGTCCTTTACATTTAAATATAGATATATAGGGGATTACACTGCCATGTGTGTTTCCCTCGAGTTGTACGCGAGAAGAATTAAAAACATTGCTGATTCGCTATGCGTATGTGTGTGCTTGTATGTAAGCTCATGCATTTTGATGTTTGGCTTTTTGTTGGTTTATGAGAACGTTGTGGTTTGAAGTCCATTATCTGTGCGTGTTGTTTTTTCCTTTTAATTGTTTGACTCGGTGCAAACAACAAAAAGGTGCCTGTGATAGATATGTTTACGTTCATGTCTTTAACAGACGCATAAATAGAACCTGAGAGAGATAAGACCAGAAGAGGGTCGTATTAAATGGAATGACATAATACACTGAGCACTTCGAAATGTATTTATCATATCCATGGCTGAACAAGCCGCTTAAAGTGGCGTTCTTAATTGTCACTGTTGTCCTTTAGCAGTTAAGTGTCCTTTTTCCTTTTCTTCAGTACACTTTGGCTTTTGTTTGCGAGTTGTTTTGAATTCATTATTTGTATGTAAACAATGACCTTTATTTGTGACATTCATTCTTTATTCGTAACATTTGACTATTATTGCGTACGTTTTTCCTTTATTTCAACTTGGTATTTTTGACCGGATCGCCGCCCATATTTGTCCACTTTTCCCTTGCGAAAAAATATTCATCACAGGTTTCGTATAATTTATATCATCAGAAGCAAATTAGGAAAAATACAGCTATTCATTGCTGAGTGTGCCCTTTAGGCACCAGGAACTTATTTTAACTTGCTTTTACTAATTTAATGGTGTCATTGGCACAAGAAAGATCTAACCCTGATCCCATATGACTTCACTGTGCATGGGGGCAAGAAGCGAAGGCGTTTACTTGGAAGACCCGAGTTTGATGTCCTACATGCATACAATATTTGTAGCCAGTTCATGGTGGTCCCATATATTTCATTTTCAGATATTTTCCAATTTGAGGGGGCACGGGTGGTCCAGTTGTCGGAGGTGCCTCAATTCACCCGATAGAGTTGCGTCGCTTAGACTTGCCAGGAACCTATGGCCGGGTTTGAATCCAATATTCGCCCTCATTCTGTTTTCTAGGTTTGTCATAACCATTCCTGTGCTCGTGGGGTTTTACCAAAGTGGTAAATGTCTAAGACTTGCATCACATCGGGCTTTGCTCTCACACCGAGCCGATCTGATGTATCGTAACAGAAACATACCTGTATATACTCACTAAATATAACTCACTTAAGTTTGCAAAGCATGTGTTCGTCATGTCCTGAATCACACAATCTCTTTCCCATAACACCATGCCTCATATATTCACTTAGTCTACTGTGACAGGTTGCTCAACAGGCATTGTGCAATCACATCACATAAACAACTATGTTTAAAACTGCCATTTATGGCCGATATCCTGCTGCGGGTGCTAAAGGCTAACATCAAATTACGTTATGGGATCGCACAGGGCGCAATCATGTTTGTGACGTCACATCATGTACAGCACGTGCACATCAACCACACCAGGTGTCCTGACGCGAGGAATGACTGTCAGATGAACGTTAACACATCAGGACCGCCAAATGATAACGCTGATGTTTGTCATTTAGGAATTAATTAGGACGCAGACTTTCACCGGGGTTGAATGTATGCACCGTATAATAACAATATAATGAAATGTTACATGCATGCACACAAAGGCTTGGATGTTGCAGGACAGTTAGTGTCATTAAAAATGGATGGGGCGTAATTTCGACGCATGGTATTGGTCATCATACGAACTGACTGAAATGTTCTGTCATTGACAGTAAAATATACATATTAACAGTGTGTAACCCGAGCAAATAGTGCCATTTCTAACGTTGTATCCCTCAGATTTCGAGGTGAGATTCACACTCGTATCTAAACCAAACTGATATACAGTAAACTACGGTTATAACAAACTGATTTTTGAGTTCGATATAACCGTAGTTCGTTATAAGCATATATACATCAAATGGCCGGTACCAAAAATATGTTCGTTATATCCGTCAGTTCGTTAAAAGCGTGTTCGTTATAAACGTAGTTTACTGTTCAGTGAACTACAGTTAAATATACATGTAACTATGCTTACTCGATACGCCAATTTGTAAGACGCTGGCACTTCTAAACATATATACTGACCATAACAGCTGTGTTAAGAGTGCGTTGTTTAACGCCGCTCTCGACAATATTCCAACCACATGGTGAGAACATAATCGGGCCTGACCAGACGAACCAGTGATTGACATTATAAGCAACGTCCTACATCGTCGGAGTACGAGGACACCCAGTCAACCAAGTCACCGAGCCTGACCATCCGATACCTTTGTTATCGAACGACAAATTAAAGTTACCAGTAGCATATTCCAACCTCAGATCTCGGGGCGCGTTGACAGTACAAAGAAATGCATGTACAAAAACATATTTTTACTCAATTTATTTCTATCCAATAAGTGTCTTTCATCCACAGAATTCGTGGGTTTTTTTGTTAGGATATTTTCATAATATTTATATTCCAACATACAATGTTCTTTTTTCACATCATAACAAACCACATACCTGATATTCACATGTTAAATAATACGTACTGGGTCTTTTTCATGCTCACCGGCCCGAAACTAGGATAAACTGTCTGTATTAGCAGTCGCTGTAGGTTTCAGTGATAACTCATTGCGGGCCCTAAATTCGTTTAATTTGGCCCCGAAGAAGGATACCAAGAGTGAAATTGTCGTCGCCAGGTATGTAATCGTATACAGGTAGATCGACCGCGAGATGTCTACCTGGACACATGTAATGACCTTCAGCTAACGCGCCTTGCAATGATCAAAGCGCTCAAGAACGTGCATTTACCTGGAAAATGCCACACACGTCACTTGGCATAAAGGGAGCACTGTTCATGGCGAATCGTGGTTTCTTCTGGTAATTATGTAACCAAATATTGCATGTGCTAATATAGGTTATTTGTTTCGTGGGAAAACTGAAAGAATTTGAGCGTATCCGAACCACCCTTTTTTGTGGATTTATGTGGTATTTTGTCAACTGTCTTTGAAGGCATTTCCTTGGTCAAGAAATCAAATCATCCATGGAAAGAAAACCGACAATTAACCTTAATTTGCAAATGTACGATAGCAGAATGGTATGCAAGCCATGATTTAACTGGTTATTTAACGCTGCAAGGACAACACAAGGCCATGTTCGACAGAGAAGAGTAATGAAGCGGGGGTTCTTTATTTCAAAACGTGGCGGGGAGGCAGCCCAATGGTTAAAGCGTTCCCACACCACGTCGAAGGCCCTTGTTCAGTTGCCCACTTGGTGTCCCCCGCTGATATTGCGGGACTATTGCTTAAAGCGGCGTAAATCCATACTCACTCACTCACTCACTATTTCCAAACGTGAAGGAGACCACTCTTGAACATATAACTGAGTAATACATTGAATATATGAATAAATACCATTGCGATGAGGAAGACAGTGCCCTGAGTGAGTGGTTGTATCTTTCACGTCCCATTCAGCAAGGCCCCATCAATATCACGACTGTCAAGATATATTCAAGTCTGTATTGGCAAGCAAATGGTTTATATTGTGAACAGGATATGTTGACACACAATCAGCTAGGTCACACGGATGGTACTACGGACGCTAGTGTGGACACACTTGCAGTCGGATCGAGTGTTATAGCCAACAAATACCCCATGTAGTCGCTTCTTTTGACAAGCATGGGGACTAGGGACCTCTTCTGTTTGTTTGTTTGTTGTTTAACGCCGCACTCAGCATTATTCCAGTTATATGACGCCGGCCTCTAAATAATTGAATCTTGACCAGACAATCCAGTGATTGACATCATTAGCATCGATATACGCAATTGGGACACGATGACATGCTTTGTTTGTTGTTTAACGCCGCAATCAGCAATATTCAAGCTGTATGACGGCGGTCTGTAAATAATCGAATTTGGACAAGACAATCAAGTGATCTCTATCATGAGCATCGATCCACACAATTGGGATACGATGATATGCATCAACCAAGTCAGCGAGGATGACAACCCGATCCCGTTAGTCGCCTCTTTCGAAAAACATAGCCACCTTTTTCTTGCTGAAGATCTATTCTAACCCGGATCTTCACGGGTGTGATGACATGCATTAACCAAGTCAGCGAGCCTGACCACTCGATCCTGTTAGTCGCATCTTAAGACAAGCATAGTCACCTTTTACGCGTCCTGGTCCGGATTGAATCCTTTTAGTATGAGTGACTTCGAGATAAGAGATATAGCTGTCACTGACTGGGAAGAAGACAATCCGGAAACTGACATATTTGTATCATGTCAAAAACACCAAACAAATTGTTTTGGATTTTCTATTTAGTTTCTTTGACCAAAAAACCGCCTCCATGGTCTAGAGGTAGAGCGTCCGCCCGGGGAGCGGAAGGTCCGGGGTTCGATCCCCGGCAGCACCATACCAAAAGACTTTAAAAGATGGTACTTGTTGTTACCTTGTCTGGCGCTCGGTATTAAGGCGCTAAAACAAGGAATGGTCGGCTCGGAGTCAGTATACTGTGTCTGAGTGGGGTATATATGTTAAACTGCGGCATTGTATCTCAGTGAGCTAGCACTATAAATCGGCATCAGTCTGGACTAGTACAAGCAGCCACACACGCACACACACACACACACTCACACACACGTGCATGCACGTCGCTATATGAGTGCAATAATCTTGGACCCGACGTTAAACCTAATTTCACCCCACCTCACCTTATTTGACCAAAACAGAATGCAGGTATGTTCAACCTGTCCTATAGAAATACATGTGATCAAAAGTAATCTATGTCTGCAATTGGATGAGACAACAGGTCCATATCAAATAAATTTCTCCAAGCTTGATTTTGAAAGAAAAAGTATACTAAAATAAGATATATATATAGATATTATGTTGGCTGAGATTAGTAAGACATCGCACGAGTTGCCCTTCCCAAACTCGTCCTGAAGCTTAAGCCGCGCTTTTACTAATTAACCTTGAGCGTTACAGTGGATCATGCTAATTCTGTAGTCATCCTTTCAAACTTTCTATTTTCCCCAACAAATCTCTGGCACGCGGGGATAGGCTAAGCGAGTTGCCATTAAGGTCAAAAATGGGATTGATTCAAATCCCCCGTGTCCGTCTAACAAGGAATCAGGTCAGGGTAGAGGTCCTACCAACCAAATCAAACATTTGTTGTGGATAATAGACTTTAGGAACGATCGTTGGAAAATTCTACAATGTAGAGTTGCTTAATGCCTTAGTGGATTTTTCCCGCCTCAACTGACCGCTTACGCTGTACGACCAAGAGAATTGCTGGCAACAACCCCTGACACGTCCATGTCGGCGAATAACACTATTGAACAACATTTACTTGATGCAAACCACCTGAGAAATGCTAGAAAATATATTTATTGCATAGAAATCGTGTAAACATTCAGGAGCTTAAAGCTGAAATGTTGTTTGTGGACATTGCTATTGCATATTTCTATTACCCGTTTCAAAGACCATACCAGCCCAGACAACTACTGACAGTAGATTGCTGAAGATAATTACGAAAACCACGGACCTTATACAAGTCCGTGCGAAAACCTATACTTTCATCTGCAAATAATTTTTTATCGGAAAAGAATCCTGTCGGTATATGACATTTTACAAAATGGCTCTCAAAGTAAATCTGGAACGCACTTTTATGTAGAGAACATAGCGAGTTTATGACAACAATCATTAAGGTGGATTGTTGTGTGAAGATGTCCGGTGACCTTGTATTTCTGCCTAGAGAAATATTGACTAATGGGACAGTACGAGATACAGACAGAGTTCTCAATATCTAAACAATAATTCATGAATGCAGTTGGAAAATAATATTTGCTCACTTAAAGCTTCAAGAAATCCTTTCAATAAATACCGAGACAGCTCACGATCTACGCGGTTGCAAACGTCAATGAACGAGACATAACGCTCTGTGAATGGAGGTGAAATAAGAGCGCGAATACCCGGATAATTACAGCGCCCCCAAGTGGGCGGTAGTGTAAACACATTGTCTGTTCATTCATGAAAATCGGACGATCGAAAATCAGGCGATTTAAAGCATTTGTTTGAATAATAGGGGCCTTTTGGGGGTTGGAAAACGTTGCGCCCAATTATTGTCTGATCTAACAATAAGTAAGTAGGTTAACGCTTTAATGGTGTCATTAAAAGTACAGAATGCCACTTAAAAAGAACACTTCAAGTCCAAATACACATTTTTGTCGATAACAAAAATGACATTTTAACATCCTATTCCACTCAGCCACTTTTATTGTCATGTACAGTCGATCATTACATGGAATAAATCAGGTTAATCTTTTTGTATATGAGGAGAGTTGAATGGGTCAAACGTCGGGTTCAAGATTATTTCACGCAAATAGTGACACCCATGCACGTTATATAGTGCTAGCCCAGTAAGATATCCTGCCGCAGTTTCAAAGTATACCCCAGTCAGAGACTTTGCACTGACTCCGAGCCAGGCAGAGTGTTATCCCCTTAACGTGGACCGTTGGGCAGGGTAACAACAAGTACTATATTTTACAAGTATGGCGTTGCCAGGGGGTTGAATTTCCGCTTTCCTCTCTCAGAGCAGACGCCCTATCCGAGGCAGTGCGTGTGACGTTATGCTATCAGTCACTGTTTTGCATGGTGAAGGTTTGATTATTTATATCTCGTCGTGGCATAGCCTGAATATTGCCGATGTACCAATGCTGGACGTCAACATAGGACAAGTATCAACGATACTTTCGTGAATCGTTAAAGCCACAACAGTGTGTGCTTAACCCAATCTTAGAACACATGGACCTATTTTCATCTCTTGCATTAAAAGAATTAGTAGTTCTCTGTTGTTCACGTTCTCTTAGTTATGTCACGTGGTTATCGTTGAGATATCTAAATGTCAATAAACACTGAAATGAAATACAGAAAATAACAGGGAATATGAATAATTTGACCTTTTGGGGAAATAAGCGAGTCATAATTTTCATTTTGACTTATACGATCAATGACTGCATATATTCACGGTATTCGTAAGCTCCCTGGGCCCAGAACACACATTATATGTGTTTCCCTTGAAAACGTAATACATAATGTTCCTTACTTGAGCTAATGTGAGTGAGTGAGTTTGGTTTAACGCTACTTTTAACAGTATTCCAGTTATATCGCGGCGTGTCAGCTTAATGTGGGAGGAAAGCCCGAAGTAATGCAGGTCTCTGACGTTTACCAACTCGGTGAAACCCACGAGCATGCTGCTGGCAAACCTAGAAATATAATCGGGGCGAACCGGGATTCGAACCCACAATCATAGGTTTCTGGCGTGCCCAAGGGACGCAACTCTGCACTGCGAATCGCGGCGCCTTAGACGACTGGGCCACCCGTGCCCCCACTTGAGCTAATGAAGCAAATAGATTCAGGACACTTTCCAACCCCAACAAGGCCCCTCCAAGATCTGGACACGGGGAAGGTGAGAGAGGTGCAAGTGTAACCCAGGTCACCACGTGTGTAAGCCCAAACTAAACGCACCGTGGGACTCCGCCGACCTAATGCTGGTCGACAGTTGGACTAAAACGCAAAATTTGTTTTATATAAAAAAGTAACTTCCCTTTTTTCAGGTACGTTAGTTTCCTCCCGTGTATGTCACTCTGACATAGGAGTGTGTTCACTTAGTAGCTGGGAATAATTACATCCAACCATCATCCTCTTTAAACTATGGTGGTAGTAGCAGAAGTAGTTCTTGTAGTAACAAAAGACGTGTCATTCTTCATTAGACATGCGGTAAGTATCCATCCCGGCAACGAATACAGAGCAGCTGTATACAGCATACAGCCGCTCTTCATAATGTGGAACTGTAGGTTCAAAGTGAGGAGAAGGCAAACACCTTGTCTAGATTCGCTGTATCGGCCATGGAACTTCAGCTGGCTAATAGCTTCCAAAATCACAACCAGCTTTTTATGCGATGCCAATATTCCCATAATGTGTCAACCATTTTACAATAACGGAATGAAGAACTGTAATCCTTTACATACACGACTACAAAGGGGAAGACTAGCTTTGTTTGGTGATGTTGTTTAAAAACTATATTCGTGTTGTGAAACAAAACAAGAGTATTTGCTCAGTGCAGAGCGCTGTGGCGGGTGGAATTCAGTGAACGCTAATGTTTAAGAAACGACATTTTGGTATTTGAAGTCCAGTATTTGATTCACAGCTAGAATCAAGCAAAGAACAGTGTTCAGAACAAGTGAAATACCTGCATATGGTAACTCTTCAAGAGCGATGTTTCTTCTTAACATTTGCACGTTCGATAGTAAATGTACACGTTCGAAAGTAAATGTGAAAGTACTCACATATAGCAAGATCGCCGCTCTCTGTACTTGTGTAGTCTTATCTCTGAAAGCTAGTCCGCCATAGGACTTAACATATTGCAGTCACAACAGCATTCGGACCAGGTCCCTGGATGTTAGTTTCCACTAATAGTCTGGTCCCCTTATCAAATCCAGAGTGAGTGAGGAATTACGTCGCTGTAGGTTGTATGGAACAACATCGTGACAAGAGAAACTGCAAAATGAGCTTCACACGCTGTTTCAGTTTTGGATCAGAACCTCGGTGTGCCAAGCGAACACTTCAACCACAAGGCTACCGATCAGCATAAACAGAACGTTGTGAGATACCAAGCCAGCCAAATCATGTTTGTGACCATTTGATTGGTGATATTACACTGACTGGACTAAATCTTATGCTAATTTCTTACGATTCGTACTCAACAGTTATGTTTTGCCAACGTATTTTTATGATAAAACCATTTGCGCAATGGGAAGCTCGAACCAGTTCACGAAGATACTGGTGGTGCCTTATGTATATGTCGACAGGCAGTTTTCAATAATCTGTCATCGTGCAGGCATTTGTCCTTTAAGCCGCAGCAGCCATGTGTTTAGGATCGACACGTTAGATTAGAAGCAGAGCGTCAAGTCATTGCTGTTCAGTTATTGATCAAATACCCCAAGGACTTGTTTGGAAGTGTGCCATCGTTTTCCGGCGACGTGGGACGTTGCTAATTATATCAATCACTGGTTTGTCTGGTCCAGGATGGTTTATCTGGTCCAGGATGGTTTATCTGGTTCAGGATGGTTGTTCTGGTCCAGGATGGTTTATCTGGTCCAGGATGGTTTATCTGGTTCAGGATGGTTGTTCTGGTCCAGGATGGTTTATCTGGTTCAGGATGGTTGGTCTGGTTTAGATGGTCGTCTTTACAGGCCACCTTCATATAGCTGAAATATTGCCTACTGCGGCGTTTACAACAAGGCTGGTGAGTGAGTTCGGTTTAAAACCGCTTTAAACAGTATTTCAGTTATACTACTCAAAGTCTGCTTAGGATCACCACTTTTAACGGGAATACGTCAAACTGGTGCAACAGGCCAGAGACAATATTGCGTGATGACATGGTTAAGGACCATTAGTCATGTACCAAACAATGGTTGCCAAGGGACTGTTCCGATCTTTAGCAAGAGCATTGCCGAATTCCTGTACAGTTGCCGGAAGGACAGAATGTCGTGAGAGGGCTATCTGCAGATCGTTCAACATGTGTTCGATAGGGTTGGTGACCGGGCTGGCCACTCCATGCGGACAATGGTCTCCTACTCTAAGTAGGTATCAACGAACCTGGCACGATGAGGTCGTACGTTATCGTCCATGAGGATGAAGTCCGGCCTGATTGCGCCAGCATGCGATCTCACGTACACATCAAGAATATCAACCCTGCGGCGCACACTTGTCATCGTGCTCCGCTTTAGGACAGAGGGATCGGTTCTTCCAGCTCTACTGATCCCACCCCAAATCATGATTGAGCCCCTCCATAGCGGTCATGTTCGGCTATGTTGGAATGCTGAAATCTTCACTCTGGCACGACAATCTGTGAAGTCTAGACAGTATCTCGATTCATCAGGGAAAATTACTGGAGCCCAGTCCTGGTCTGTCCAACTGACGTGATATTCAGCCCAATTCAAACGTGCCTGCCTGTGATGTTGGGTCATTGCGAATGCGAATGCATCACGGAGACTATTTCTAACTGTCTAAGCAGAAACGTTAAAGCCACTAGCGTTCCGCGGGTCATTTCTGAAAGTGGTGGCAGTCACGAAGTGATGACGCCTTACTACAATCAGGAGAAACCTGGCTTCCCGCTGCGTGGTGGAACGCCATGTTGCTCGGTTGCTGATCCAAACGTCTGATATCGATTCCATGCCCTGTTGATCACTTGGCTGACACCAAAGACGTTTGAGATGTGACGTTGTGTTAACCAAGTTTCAAGCATGCCTATGCATCTGTCTAATATATTCCGTCGTCAAACGACGTCTTTGACACTGAGGGTGCATTCGATTGTTGCATTCCCCAGTAGCAAATATTGTTTTGCTCTCCGAAAATGATGTGCAGTGATTCTGTCACTATACATCGAAACACAGGTTTTCAAGCACCTCGTGCACTTCTTGCCAATGACTGCGTGCTTCGGTCCGTTCATCATGACACTAAGGCCCTGTAGGGGTTACCCAATCATTGTGTATCGGGCTTTTTCCATCTTTATTTGTTGGATGACTTGATTATGTCATCAAACTCAAAATTGATCCTCAGCAAACTTTGAGTAGTATAAATATATACAACAGAACATTACTACTTTACTACTGGTGAAAACCCAAGAACATAGGTATGCTGTTGACAAATCAAGGGTCTGGTATTCGAAACCACGACCAGAGGATCCTAGCACAAACTAAGGGACGCAACTCCACACAAAAATTACAGCAGCTTAAACTAGTGGGCCAACGTGGCTCCTCTGTACAGATGAATACCCTGGTTGTGTTTTTTTATCGATAGCATAAAAACGCGGTTCTCCTTCTTGCGTTAGATACTTAAATCATCTCACAAGGCTTCAAGCGTATACTCGGCGTACATCCCGACGTCGCACAGTGAGCCCACCTTACTCCAGATATGCAGTAAAATAGGTCATTATATGAATCACGATGTGAAGATGTACCCGATACCCTTTTAACGTGATTCACGCGGCTTTGTGCTTGGGATGTCATACTAAAAGGATTACACTGGCTTTGCGATTTGCACCACAGACAAAACATCTCAGAGACACCATACATAAAATATATTTTCGATTTTCAAGAGCGTGTAAAGAAATATATTTTTTATCAAAAAACGCAAAGAAAATTTTAACCAGTGTAACGCCTGATTGCACTATATGTAATGCAAAAGGGTAATTATCTATTTACGTTGCTGCAACTGCAACTGTCTGTTTCTTAAATGTAATGCCATATTTAAAGTGAGTACCCAAAACCTCTGTTTCTATTTTAGAGATTATATTTGTGGATATTATGAGTGTGTGTTATGACTCATATCGTACTGGTCCCCTTGACAGTTTGAACTGTGATAGCCTTCACCTTTCAGGGACATCATATTAATCGGAAACACAAAAAAAACAATTTGCACTGGATGGTATGTGTAACGGGACCTTGCACTCTCACCCATTGTTATTGATGTTAACATATTCATAATAGCGGCTGGTGTCACGGGAGTTATTAACCCTGTGTCACAATGCACACTTTGATTGACTGACTGTCTGTCAGAAAGTGACGCCATCGATCACTGGGGCCACGTCATCATTCAAGCACACATGTAGTTGGATATATCAGAGTTAGCTGTTAACGGGTCACAATAAAACCACATGTCCAACAAAGAAAATACGGAAGGAATTAGAAACAAAGAAAACGTGACGGTATTATATGTTTAACTTTTGTAAAAAGAGGACTTCGTGAAAGTTTCCGCATACGGCTTCTGTACAGGTTTTAACAACATCGAATTTATGAGATGGGGTGATCTGGTCACGTGATCTGCCCACACTCAGGTGGGTCGGGTTTGCAAGTGTCGAAGGGGAAGGAATTCTCCCCTACGTGTTTTCGTTTAGTCTGCCCTGACTGCAAGATTGTCAAGGAACTTTGTAAACAGAGAGTTGCTCCGCTGCTGGTCCTGGTTAAACACTCTCCCTCGCTCCCCCTGGCGTCCCCTCCCCCGCATACCTGTTCACATGACAAGTAGCCATCACCCGACACTGCAAAAGTCGCATGTTCTCTTTCGACCAATACGCAATTGACGATCAGCTACACCATAATGCATCCGTGGGCTTCATTCATGCGTTTGTACTACTGTGTTAAAGCGCAGGGACTGAATTGAAAAAGGCCATACACTCGTAAAACGTGTATAAGCGTCAGTGTGATTCAAAGTCTAGCCAGTGCACATGAATATCTGAACATTTGTTTATCTACAATACACAGCGTTTCCGTCTTTTGAATACCGCGGACCCCACATATACATTAAACTAGTACTTCTGCACTTCTATATGTGTTTTTGCCTTGGACATCCCAGGCTAAGCTCTGTATCTATGTATGCATGACGTTTTACTTGCTCTTTGATCATCAATGCAGTTAAGCGTTTGGATGAAACCTCTCTGATGTACAACAACCTGCAATAGTACTGTAACAGTACTTTAGTTGATATCGAAGTACAAACCTCTGTCTGTCTTTACTGCTACAGTTAAAATCAAACCACTGGTATTCTCCCTGCCTCATGGCATTCATTCACCTGATGAAGGAGTAAGCATATACTCCAAAACGTTGTGTTCCTCATAATAAATAAGTTGACATCCGTATATTCTTCCTTAAACCACATATATACTCTGTTTGATATGGTATTGTCCTGGACACGCTGGACATAACGTCCAATAAGTCGACAGTGTATGATGCAAGGCAAAACAAATATGACGCTGGTTTCTGGTATTCTGAGCCA
The DNA here is from genome assembly GCF_022045235.1 of Haliotis cracherodii. Taxonomy (NCBI): domain Eukaryota; kingdom Metazoa; phylum Mollusca; class Gastropoda; order Lepetellida; family Haliotidae; genus Haliotis; species Haliotis cracherodii. The sequence continues at coordinate 29,413,647 of NW_027266343.1, read as the reverse complement.
ACCATTATTTCATTTGCGAGCCTTTTTTATCACCTCTTTAACTCGTCGTCATAAAAAAATAACAAAAAATATTAATGACTCACCTATTCTACCGACCAGTGAATGTTAAGCACATAATAACAGTATATATATTTTCCTAATATCCCTAGATCCGAGGATTCGAGCTACGCGTTACTGCGAACGAGGACATGATAGTGTATTTAGTCATGAGACTCTAATAAAGAAAACGGTCAAAATAAAAACAATTATTGATTATACGATGCTATTCACGGGTGTGGCAATTTATGTTATGTGACACGACCCTGAAAGAGATGCTATTCGGGTGCCGAAGCACGTGGTATCTCATTCAGAAGACGACATTAGAATGCGATCACCTTCCCGCACTGAGCGGTACAACTGTCTCTATGATGCAATAGCGCAAGACACAGCAAGGCAGCGAGTGCGAAGATCCTATGTAAAAGGGCTTGGCTGAAAGTTGTCTCACGGTAGATTTCTATGGTAAACATTCAGAGCATGATGAGTTTATCTTTTTTAGTGAGGAAAATATATCAACATATATATCCTGCATGGCAGTCGTGTTCTTTTCATGCCCTTATTATAACCGGATGTTCCTCCAATGCAGGTAATTGATGCATTGTACCATATATCAAGAGAATGCCGACGGTCATAGTGTATTGGTTGAATATTTATATTGTTTGACTCCATTGAATATTTTTAATTCCCCATTAGCATGAAAAAGAAGAAACAAAGTTTAAATAATTCATCATGCACTAAATTTCATTGATAGAAAGTCAAAAGTAATTGAAACATGATTGAATTGCGGTTTCATTATAAGTAGGTCAATAAACCCTTTTGTCTGACATTGTTAATTTAACTTAATTCCGGTTTAATTGATAATTATAATAACAATGTAATCCTGTTGGAAGTACTACAACGACATCAATTGTAAGGACTCCAAGAAAACCTGTGCCTACAAATGTGTGTTTATCCAAGATGTACTGTGTGTTTTATTGGGTAAATATGTCTTTGTGTCACCACAAACAAGACTTGAACATTTCACTTCCCTGACCTACCTTTCAGGTATACTCGGTAAAGTTAAACATGCTTTTCACCCTAGTCACCGAGACCTCGGTGTAGGGCACGACATAAATGCGTATCAAACGACGCTGTCAATATGGGGAACACAAGTGAGAATATATCATCTGTCTAGTATCTATCACCAGATCACGTCACACTGTCGTGGGTTGATTTGATGTCAAGTCAATATCGCTTGATAATACCTGTGCTGATGAAGTTCGACCTGATTACCGATAAATCTATTTAAGATTCTGATGCACACAGATACATAAGGTTGAACAAAAACAAATAAGTTATTATCAATTATATACCTAATATTCTTAATTGGCTTACCTGAACCGTGGCAGATGACTTCAGTGTTATCCGACGACGTTCGTTTAAAATATATCTCAACAGAATCATCCGATCTCCCTGCTTGTTTTTTCTTGTGTTTTCGGCGTAAAATCCCTCTGCCTTCGATAAACTCCGAAAGAAATACCATCAGGGTGAAGACAATCACGAAAAACACCAATTGGTTTATTTGAGACATGATTTATCGTCTGTAAGTAGCGTCCAGTACTCGCATGTTCCCACAGTCTCGCGGTGTTATGTCGTCTGGGTGCTTGTATCGTCTGCTTAGTCACGTGATCGTAAGGTATCGGGGTCACGGCTAACAAAGCCGTATTTCGGTATTTACCAAGCAGCCGGCGAACATACACAGTTTTTACTTCACACTGACAAGAAAAATGCGCCTAAACTACGTACATGAAGTATATTGGTGTAGTAATATTATGACAAAGTATAGGTTATGATAAACGCATGTGCTCGTTTTGAATTTAATAATAGCCTTACTGCTTGAATGATTAAAAAGATTATATTACCTGTTTATGGTTATTAAATGAAACTATTATGCACGGTTGAACACACGAATCACCTGTTGGTATCTGTATCGATGTGGCCAAATGTAGACAGCTTTATACCTGTGGGACTCGATAGGGTCATAGATTTGCATTCATTAAGAGCCTAATTCAGGTCAGGTGAGGTGGGGCTTAACGTCACGTTCAACATTATTGCACTTATATTGTGACGTGCATGTACCTTAGTGAGTGTGTGTGTGTGTGTGCGCGCGCGCGCGCGTGTGTGTGTGCGTGTGTGTGTCACCTTAATGCCGAGCGCCAGGCAGGGTAACAATAAGTACCATGTATTTAATATGACGCGACCGAGGATTGAACCACCAAACTTCCGCTCTCAAGACAGGAGCTCTGTCCACTTGACCAAGAAGGCGGTGCTTATTTTAGGAGATAAACTCGCTGTGTTTGAAAAGTAGAGGAATGCTCTACTGAATTGATAGCCTTCAATTTCATTTGAAAACGAAATAAAATAGAGGTATCAATTCGGTATAACATTCCACTAATTTTCAAATACGGTGTGTCTGTCTCAATTCTACCATGTATCCAAGTATTGAACGGAACCATGGTAGACTATACAGCTAATACTAGGACACACCGCAAGCGCACATTGCATGGTTCTAGACATTGAGATTATACATATAAAAAGCACATATTAGGCAGATATATTTTGAGATCTTTTTTCCAATATAGCCCGGATTAATTAAATATCATATGATATTTACGAGTTACAAGGCGGTGCGGCCTTCTGGAAAAGGGGCTTGCATTGTACATGCTAGATGGGTGGGATATATATGAACAAAGGTAATGTTGGATTTCCTCAAACAAAATGAAGAAGAATAAAATCGTTCTTTTGTTTTCTTGTTTGTTTGTTTGTTTGTTTGTTTGTTTCACGCCACACTCAGCGATATACAAGCTATAAAATGGCAGTCTGTAAATAATCGAGTCTGGAATAGACAATCCAATGATTGACATCACGAGCACCGAGCTACGCAATTGGGATACGATGACATGCATCAACCAAGTCAGCGAGCCAGACCACCCGATCCCTTTACTCGCCTCTTACGGTAAGCATGGGTTGCTGAAGACCTATTCTACCCCGGATTTAAAGAGAAATCTGTTTCTGTTCTCCTTTAAGAGAAAAGGTATTCCACGGAAGTCTATAAATAATCGAGAACAGACAAACCAGTGGTTAATATAATGAGCAACGTTCCACGCCATCAGGTTACGATAACCCCCAATAACACCCAATCTTACACCCAATCTTACACCCAGTCTTACAAGCAATAGGAACCAACGTACCAACGGGTTGTACATAATCATGTGCGTTAGGATCGTAACCTTTTTCATAAACAACACCATAGCATAGACATGGGATTTCAAACGCTTAAATCATAAATCTGTTGATTACCAATTAGTTTGATTTCCAGCATGTGCTCTGCCCCTAGATCAGGAGATCAGAGCTCCCTGGCTGTCACCAGGGGGGCCTTGCGTTAAACACTCACTCACTCACTCTGAGACCTGCGTTACTTCGGGCTTTCCTCCATGCTAACAGGCCGTTTTAAAACTGAATTCTCATTCACTCGCTCGCCCGCCCACTCACTCACCCATCCACCAGCCCAAAACTCAAAGTTATGTTTTCAGATATGACAAGAGTCAAATGATATCTTCAGATAATATCCCACGGATGACGCATCCCCTCACACCACTGTCGGTGTGCACCTGTTGGTGAAGGAGCCAAGGAGGGACTGCCACGGCGTGGGTGGGATACAAAGGGGTGGGGTAGCGCGTTATGCCGACATGCTCGAGGGTCATACGCCTCCATCTGTGAGCGGACAATCATGTTATTGCCATATTCAGATGTGTTGGGGACATTTGGGCTTTCTTACCTATTGGTGTGTGAAGTCTACCCCATTTATAACGTCCTTTAAGCTCGGGAGGATTAACGCCTATCTCTATTCCATTAAAACGCAGTGTACAAACACGGTCTGTATTCTAGAGTCCGACTCAGTAGCCACGAGTCCTATGAAGATTCAAGCGACAGGAACGATTATTCCTAAGTGGACGAATTAGATATTCAGTCTGGAAATGAACTCGGCACCAACAAAGATATGAACTCGAGAGAAACGACATATCGATTGAAAAGTTAATCAACTTACGTTTGAGCAATGTTTTTCTTGAATGGTGAAAGATTTATGTTTGAATGAAACTTTATTGAATATTTTCTTTTAACATATAGAAAGTTATTTCTTTTTGAAGTTAGACACCTAAAGTTAGGGTTTGGTCAGCATCAAACCTAAGTGACCATTCCGCGCATCCGTCATTAATGTCTTTGCTCGATCACAGTATATCTATGGCAGGATATATTGTCTTGTTGTAATAAGGATCGGTTGTCCAAAATGGCTGCTGGTCACGGGCAGTAGTTGAACCCGATAAACAAAAGACCTCACTAGGTAAGACCTCAATGTCCAGTATGCCAAAACGAGAAGCTTGAATTGAATCATGTTCCCCACACTCGAGCTGTCTCTACGCTTCTCTTTTACTTGAATCGAAAGAAACTCCTAGTATGTAAGAGTGAGTGAGTGACTGATTGAATGGCGTGTATTGGTCATGCTTCTAGTCACTGGGGGCGGTCGGGTAGCCTTGTGGTTAAAGCGTTCGCTCGTCACGATGAAGACCCGGGTTCGATTCACCACATGGGTACAATGTGTGAAGCCCATTTCTGCTGTCCCTTGCCGTGATATTGCTGGAATATTGCTAGAAGCGGCGTAAAACCTTACTCACTCATTCACTCTAGTCACTGGTTTGCTTGTTCCAGACGGAATTATGCACAGGCGGCTGCTTAAATATTGCTGACTGCGGCGGTAAACAACATTCACTCTCTCACCATACCTTGTTTCATTAACCGGGAATATTCATAGGATGGGCAAATTGGCAGCAATGCTTAGTATGAATTCAACCGATTTAATAATTACATTGAAACGTTGATTCATGTTAAATCTTCATTATTCACAACGAATGTCAATAAACAGTGAAACATCCTTAAAATGGATGACATGTGTCAAAAAGACTGAACATGAGTCATGCCTTTGTTGCAAGCTGATGTTCTTAGATGTAGACGTAAACAGTACACACTTATGATCTGAAGCTTATCTTTGACCAAGGACTTGCTCTCGATGAACAGGGGGCGTTGCAGTAGTGTAGTGGTCAGTGCGTTCCTTCGTCACACAAAAGGCCCGTGTTCGATCCCCGCATGGGTGCCATGTGTTATTCCCCGCTGTGATAGTGCTGGGCGGTTGCTAAAACGGCGTTAAGCTATACTCACTCACTCGCCAAATAGGGGGGCAGGGAGGTAGCTAAGTGGTTCATGCTTTTGTTCGTCACGCCAAGGCATGGGTTCGATTCCCCGCATGAGTGCAATGTGTGAGGCCATTTCTGTGTCCCTGACGTGATATTGCTGGACGATTGATAAATGCGGCGTACAACAATACTCGCTCATTCGACAAATGGACCCTCTCACTCATTTAGTCAAACCTCTGAGTAGTTGTTAGCCATCTGATAAGTTTAATGTTTTCCACAAATTAAAATCTTAAGCGAATATTATTTGGCAATGTAGCGGGAGCGGGAAAACAGAGGAAGAGTTTTCATGAATCACAGCAATACTCATAATTCTAACATAACAAGATTTACTTTATTACTGAAAGGTAGAGACGTACATGTTGCTTTTCAAAATATTTTTTTAGAAAACCCAGTGTTTCCAGAGAACATATATTTTCATATTTTTTAAAAACTGCGAAAGGATGGAATTTTCTTATCTTAGCAGCAATTGCATCAATGGTGCTCATGGCTTCTAACAGTATACGATGTACGATTAGAACAACATGGGTCTCGTATTCATTCTTATCCTCACAAGGTTCATTCACAGCCCTCCTCCTACATATTTGGTTGTACAGGCCCCGTAGAGGAGTTTGACATTAAGCCTCCATGCGGCGAGAATACCGTTATATGTCACGGGGTAATTGTGTCGAGTAGTATACCTGCATTAAGTAACAGATACCAACTGGGGTTTGCATGTGGCATTCACAGAAATATACCAGAATGGTGTGCTGTACATATGGACCTGTAATACAGTATTCGCTTGGTATGCAAGATATCGGAACATGAATCTAACCTATCTATATCTATATCTATATCTATATCTATATCTATATGTTTAAAATTGGCTGTTGTGAATTAATGGCAATAGGAGTTACGATGTACAGTCTAGTGCATTGAGGAAATAAACGATGTATTAAATTAAATACAAGGTTATAAAGTCTATATCACTAAATTTTGACCTTGCCTTAAATGTTCACTCATTATTGCTGAGGAACGAGTGAATGAGTGCGTAAAACCAAATTCAATCACTCACTTCCTTTTAGACATCTATTGTAAGTCGCTGTGGTGATATTAAACCAAAACTTCACGTACACAAAAACATGGAGGTATGTAGTGTATCAACATCGACCCGTAAGCTACACGCAGACAAACTATGAATGGACTTCACATTTCAGTCCAAGCTCTGTCTGATCTTGCACAATATTCATTCATTCAACGTGGCTGAACAGTACATATTAAAAACTTGAACACGACTGAACTCCTCCTTTTGGTTGAAATGTGCTTGACATTTCCTTTGTTAGCAACATCAGACCACACCCACTGCGTCCTACAACAGCGCGGGGGCGGAAAAACAGATAGCCGTTCAACAGGGAGCCCGCCTTTACCCTTGTCATTTATGGTATCTTGATTAATGCATGGGTAAAACTAGCATTTGTCTTTCAGCCCAAGGCAGAATTCCTGTAAAGTTAGGTATTTGAGAATCTCTTGCGAAGCTCTTTTTATGCATTGGCCTGACTAATATCTAATTTATGTCATGACTGTTAATGTATTAATATAAATACCGCACAATTCCTTTTTAACAGGCTATCACAATTTCGTGCCTTCGTCAACATGGTGAACATGAGAAGATTTCATTCGATATTTCTACCATTAATTGCCATTCTCATGTAAATGTGCGTTGAAGTGAAATTATAAGTGTTGGAATTCGAAACATACAATAATCGAAACAAAATATCTTTGTCAATATAACTTTCGATAGTGTAATGGTAAAAGTGCAGTCTTGACCATGCCTCATAATCTAGTTTAGTATATCGTCATGAACAAACGCTACTAGTCTAGCAAACGAACCTTATATCCACACTCCAAACAGTGGATGTATATTATCATGCATGTATCCTGATTTGTAAAACTCGACATTATGTTAGGAATCTTATTATGTGCATTTTACGTCATTTGGCCATAAACATAATCTTTGTGTTTGCAGCCTCATCAATAATAATATGCACATGTTATATAAGCGACAAATAGCCTTTTATCCTGCAAACTGCTTGAAGTATTCTTTAAATTCAACCACCTTGTGAAGTATTTGAAGCCATGTGAAAACGTCAGTATAAATAACGAGACCATTTTGGATTAAAGTAGAAAAAAATTATCATCCTAGCAACCAGTTCCATTTATATAGGATAATATATTTTTGAATAAAATACAACTTCGTATTATGTCGAAGCTGGGCGCATCTGCCGCCAGTCAACCCTGACATATATGGTGTTGGAGCAAAACGTTAGACTTAATCAGTCCCTATTTTATCATAAAATGTTAAATAAATGTCTGAATTTAACGAAAATGTCTAAACATAGACGTTGAAATGGTGTTTCGGAAAAGATACTAATTGTTTATAATGTATTCAGAACACCAGTAACAGGGAGTAACATAAACCTCGGAATTAAAAAGAATATGTCATCAAAGTATTTTTTTAAACAGAGACCATTTCCAGTCTAGCCTCCCATAACCGTCAGCTAATGGGAAAATAGTTATTCTTTTTTAACGGTTCAAAGTCGTAATTTTTCGGAGATGAATTTAAACTTAATGTCCGACAGCGGAAACTGCCGAGACATTGATGCGGGAGTCTAAACGGGTTCCGGAGGAGTAGATGCTGTCAATGTCAAGTTATGCTCACTCTGTGTTGTTGAAAATAGTGTACTATGTAGTTGCAGTGAGGGAATCATCGCCGCGTTGGACTTGCACCTACTTGGAATTTACAGTGAATATGTTAGTTCGAGTGAAACCCTTGCAATGGCGTGGACTTGAGTGAATGAGTGAGTGAATGAGTAAGATTTTACGCCGCTTTTAGCAATATGCGACCAATATCAACACGGGGTGCACCAGAAATGGACTTCACACATTTTGCTCAAGTGGGGAATCGAACCCAGGCCTTCAGCGTGACGAGCGAAAGCCTTGTCTTGTATCGTGGATGTATGTGATAAAACTCCACGCAAATGTAGAGTGAGTGGTTGAGTTTTATCTTACAGAATTATTCAAGGCATATCAAGCTACCCCAAGAATGTAAACTACCTGACAAAATAAAGTATACAACCATGTTTGATAGTGGCTAAAAATGAAACATACAAGAAATGTTTATTCGATGGTGATGTATTTTATACGGGATTCGTAGTAGAGTGTTGTTTTACATGTTGTTCAAAGTACATTCTCTATAACGCTAGGGCTCGCATTTCGGTAAAGCTACCAAATGTAAGTTTACAGAAGAGGGGGAGGGGGTAGTCCACAGTAGGATTCCTTTGGAATCCCAGACAACCTGAGGAGACAGTGGGGGTTTCCACTGCTTTGACTGTTGCTTAGTTTGTGGTTGATAGTGGTGATCCAATACTCATCTAGGCTACAAATAGCTCAACAACTGCTTCAAAACGACGTACATTCTCACGGGACAGGATGAACCAGGTCGGTAGTCAGGCGTGCTGAAACATCTGACGTGCACAGTTCATTCCTCAGAATGTTCTCAACTCTGTCATAAGACGCGCCTACTGTATTGGCTATGTGACGTGTAGTGTGTCGTCAATCATTCGTAATCACAGTTTGCATTTTATCAACATTTTCCTCATCTAGTCACTTTGTTGCCTGCAGAAATATGCTGCCTGGTTGTGTATTTGGTTCAAATGCAGCCTGTAGCATGGAACGTATTGTACTCAATACATACAAAATGGTAAGGTTGTACAATCCATTATTGGCTGTTATGCTCAAAACGTGTTAGCCACCCCTGGTATTTCACATAGCTCCTGCTTGCTTGATGTGAGGAAGCTCAAAATGTTGGATGTTGTAGACTTTAACACGGGTATTGTGCTGACAAATGCCAGCACTATCTGTGCATGGTGCTCTCCAAACACGACTTAATTTTCCGGGTCGACTTGAACATTGTTTTTACGCTGAACAGTTTCTAGTACAACCTTCACCTAATGGCTGAGGTCACAACCCAATACAATTGTTTTGAGAACCATAATGAAAAACAACGTCCGCTGCGGTCTTTTAACTGAATGACTACAGGTCACGTACTGTGTGATGGACACAAGGATTCACTGGACGCATTTTGTGTTCATTTCTAACTTTCAGTGTACATGGTCTCTGGTACAAGCAGCCGTGGTTTTAGTCCGAAATTCGAACGTATATCTAATATGAAATAGTACAAGGCAAGCGAGGTAAGAAGAAATATCTTAACGAATCTACCTGTTTATTGATTATATCTTTAGTTGTTATGGCCAAATTGTTTTCAAAATATATTCAAACATGCAGGAATTCGCGGTATGGCCTTCAACAATTTCCTGCCCTCGGTAATAGATGAGTAGGGTAGTGATTAAAGTTTGACACCGTTTTGTACAGTATTCGGTTAAATCTCAGCTTCATGTGGGAGAAAAGCCGGAAGTGATGCAGATCAAAGACTTTGACCACTTGGGAGAAACCCAAGAACACGGGTCGGGTTTTGACAGACCAAAGACCATTACAACTGCGAATCAGGGATTCGAGGTCATGTAATAATTGAGCGTGAGTCAGACAACCAGTGATTGATAACATGAGTATCATCCACGCCGATAGGGTACGATGAAACGAAATAAAAAAAGTCACTGAACCTGACCACCTGATCCACGATTCCAATGGTGTAACGAAGAGCAATAGAGTGCTGGGTTCCATTACAGTGCCTCGTTCCATGGTTTGTATTCTTGGTCATTCAGCGCAACACCCACGTGTAAGGAGAGCCCAACACCGCACTCGGCAATATTCCATCTATATGACGGATGTCTGTAAATAATCCAGTCTGGACCCGTTGGTGTAACACACTAGTAGTGTGCTGACAAACCAAACATTTACAATCAGAACGAATCTGGGATTCGAACCCACAAGCATAGGTTATGGCACACCTATTACGGACGGACCTAGTACCTCAACACAGCCACCCCTTGATGTAGGGCTAGTTAGATTTTGCTTGATATTGACGGGAGCTGACTGAAATAATTAACTCACTCACTCGCTTACTATTTATAGACCCGTGAAGATCCGGGTTAGAATAGGTCCTCAGCAACCCATGCTTGTCGTAAGAGGCGACTAACGGGATCGGGTGGTGAGGCTCGCTGATTTGGATGATGCATGTCATCGTATCCCAATTGCGTGGATCGATGCTCATGATGTCAATCACTGGATTGTCTGGTACAGACTCCATTATTTACAGACCGCCGTCATATAGCTGGAATATTGACGAGTGCAGCGTTACACAACAAACAAATCTTACTATATATATGAAACATGACTTTCGGAAGAAACAAATATGGATTTTATGTGCTGTAAGCGAGGGTGTGCATGTTTCAATAATCAATAAACAGCTTTATATGCAATACAAAGTTACAAACCCAATTAGATCAGGTGGAGTTATTTCCCTTTAAAGGGGCATCGTCAACATTTCACGTCTGAGAAGAGTTCTTTGCTGCTTACTTGTCTGTCAAGCATTGGTTTGTTGAATAACCAACAGGCATATATGCATTCTAGCGCTATTTCCAGCGATATCTGCATACTGATTCTTACACCTCGTCCTGATCAGTGGGTGAATTTATATTCAACGTCCCGGCCCACAATATCAACCACTCCAGCGAGTGACTTTGGGACAGACCGTTTCATATTCTGGATTTGGTATGAAGACTGGACATTTTTCCAGCTACACATTCAAACCACGAGTCTACAATTTATTTATTTTTAGAAGGCTCTTGCAACAAAATATTTTTTTGTGGCAGATAACATATTTTTTTCAGTCTGAAGCAAAAATATTTTTAGGAAGCATTTTCTGAGACAATTTTGTTTTCTCTTTGTATGATCCTGTGGCACATGAGGGTGTGGTTTTGACTGATACTAATTGAATGAATGCTATTCAATAATGAAAATAGTAAGGCTATATTCGCCTACTGCCAATGCTGTGTACATGCCATGGCGTATAATTTCATTTATCTGCCGACCCGTGAAGATTCCGGGGTAGAAAAGGTCTTCAGCATCCCATGGTTGCCGTAAAAGGTGACTATGCTTGTCATAAAAGGCGACTAACGGGATCGGGTGGTCAGGCTCGCTGACTTGGTTGATGCATGTCATTGATCCCAATTGTGTGGATCGATGCTCATGATATTAATCACTGGATTGTCTGGTCCAGACTAGATTATTTACAGACCGACGTCATATAGCTGGAATATTGCTGAGTGGGGCGTTAAACAACAAACCAAGCAACCAATCATTTATCTGCCATGTCGTTTACGGTTGAACAATTATATGCCCCCAATTCGTAGCACCTGATTCATAGAGTTTTTTAATGTAACCACAAGCTGTCAATGTGTTGGCAGTGTGCCTTGCCTTGCCTTGCCTTGCCTTTCCTGTATGCCATGCCTTGCCTTGCCTGTATGCCATACCTTGCCTTGCCTTGCCTGTATGCCTTGCCTGTATGCCTTACCTTGCCTGTATGACCATGCTTTTACCAAACTTCCAGCAATTTCTTCTTCTTCTTGTGGGGGGCGGTCAGGTAGCCTAATGGTTAAAGCATTCGCTCGTCACGCCAAAGACCCAGGTTCGATTCACGACATGGGTACAATGTGTGAAGCCCATTTCTGGTGTCCCCTGCTGTAATATTGCTGGAATATAGCTAAAAGCAGCATAAAACCATACTCACTCACTCACTCATCTTCTTGTCACAGGTGAAAGTTTGTTGGTGTGGATGGCATTCGTGATATGCATTGAAGCAATCTTGTTATATGAGACAATGTTCAAGGTCTGATTCACAGGTCATCACAGCTGTGACTGTTCCTCTGGCACTAGGGGGTCATAACGTCCATGATAATGACTGTCCACATCAAGCACCAGTTTGCATTCAGGCAACCAGTAGTTACTGTATCTTACACCCCAAATTACATGGGTTTGGCCTCCCAGTTCATAGTCAATATACACACTGGTGCAGGGACCTCACAGTCAGACCAATGAACGCTTCAGAAAATCATACCAGCCCTCCAAACGTGTTATAAATCCAACATATCCATCTCACTCTAACGATTTCGAACTGTTCTGAATCTAGTGTAAAGTTGAAGGAAAAACAGAAAATAAAAACAGAAACATGACAGGTTGTCTTCTCTATTTTAAGTTTAATAACACATTTTCTTTGATTATAAATACAAAAAATAAAAATTGTTTTATACACTCTCCTCACTTCCTTCAAATACACAACTGGCAGTGATATACATGTAAATATATTTATATGGTACAAATTCATACCCAGATCTCAGTAAAATTAACCATGACAAGGACTCTATTGTTTGCTATACAGCCTTAACATTGGTGCGTGGAGGGCGGGGCCACAGATCAGGACTAAGAATACACGGGCCTGAGTTTCTGTGGTATTTTAACAATAAAACAACTAAGCAAGACTAGGTGGTATACATATGTATCCCTTTGACATAATATGGCACAAAATGTAGGCATCAAATTAGGAGATTGTATTGACCTTATTTGACTCGGAACATTCAATGTGTGTAATGAACTCTTAATTGATAAACAATGAGCAATCTTCAATACGTAACAGAAACATTGAAGTAAATGCTTAGAGTGTGAGTGAGTTGGGTTTAACGCTGCTTTTAACAACATTCCAGTTATATCGCGGCGTGTCAGCTTAATGTGGGAGGAAAGCCTGAAGTGATGCAGGTCTCAGACGTTTACCACATCGGTGAAACCCACAAGCACGGGTATGGTGCTGACAAACCTAGAAACATAATCGGGGCGAACCGGGATTCGAACCCACAATCATAGGTTTCTGGCATGCCCAAGGGACGCAACTCTGCACAGCGAATCGCGGCGCCTTAGACGACTGGGCCACCCGTGCCCCCAATAAATGCTTAATGTTAACTGTTGACAGAATAAAATACACCATTAAGAAAATTGATAAACAATAACAAGAAATGCTGGGATGATTACAATGTTATCTGAAGCAAACACTTCTTCACTTCAACACCCACTTGAGTATGAAATATGTCCATGCTTAAAGTCTTCACTCATCAATCTGCACGTAACCTTGTTAACTTCTTTCACAACCTACGTTACCATGGTCACTGAAGATGATGGTCCTGACAACAGCCTTATGAATATTGTAGTAATGCCACCCAGAGGTGGATCTAAGTGTGCACAGGGGTATTTCAATAATAAAGAAAAGGGTATTTGTGTTCTGTGTCATTGGTCCATATCTTACACTCCCCACCTGTCTTTGAATACACCAGTGGACTGGTCTCAAATAAAAGATCACTTGATGCATTCTTGATCATCACAGGGCATTCGGAATCATGACTTACCCAAACAAATTCTCTAATTTCTAACTGTATTTTTTATATTTTATCCCTACTTTTAGGGACTTTGTTATATTTGAACTATTTCGAAACTTGGTACACACTGCATTCTAATATTATCAATCATTAACCTTCTGCTTCATACTGACTTTAATCAATAACCCAGTAATTTGGGTTCAAAACAATGACTTGGTTTCATGGGTGAAATCATACCTAAACTTCCAAAGTTTGTTACACCTACATGACAGGCACTACTATCTTTTGATTTGTACACATAGAATAGGCCATGAATTCATAACCTTAAATAGGCCTCAAAATCATAGACCCTAAATAGGCCTTGAATTCATAGGCCTTAAATTCATACACCTTAAACATGCTTTGAATTCATACACTCTGACTTCATACACCTCATGAATGAACTTGTTCAAGGGGAATGAATTCAAGGCTAAGTTTGGAAATCCTTCATTCTACTTGGCATTCAAACAATCCTCTTTCTTAAGTTATCTTCACAACACTTCTACTACCATCGGATTAATTGTCACTCATTCATCACACAATTCAAACTATATTTACATATGAAATGATATATGTCTCTAAGCTAATACAATATCAATATTGTCCTTTGTTCAAAACACCCTGTATTTTCTTCATCATGCCCGGGAGCATGTCTACGTGGGCATTGCCACATTTGACAACGCACGCCTCCAGCTCTGATCGGTACTTGCTAGCCTCTGCCTCCGTTGTGTTGGCCGTTACTTTGTCTCGGACTCTGTCTTGGCAGTCCATGGCACACCGCTGGAGACGGTCCTGAAACAATACCAGTTAGTTCCCTTATATTTAAGTCAGTGTTATATCAGCTGTATCACAACAGGCTGTAAAAAGGTTTTTGCAAGCATTATGTACAGACTATGTCATTAAGGTCCATCTTCCCGAGGCAAAGAAGTCAACTGACTGTAAAGTCCAGTTTCCACCCTTGCCGAACTTGGCAGAATTATGGAGTTCTATTTTGGCTGGACAAACAGTCTTTGCATAGTCCAATCAAAATCACATTACGAAAACAACATCCAGTTTATAAACAACTGGCAACTGCTGTGCGGATTTCAGTCGACTGCAGGATTTGTGGAAACGGGACTTTTACAGAAGTTAACTGCCATGCCTAGGGAAGATGTTAAAGTACAATATACAAATATCAAAATGGACTAGTTAGTCACTTGGAGCGCAGAACAGGGAAAAACATTCTGTCCTAGAATTCTCAGTTTTTCTTGGTTGATCATGTTGATAATGATTCTGTGACATAAAAGTAATGCTCACCTGAAACATTTGGAGTTCTTTATGGAGATAGGTCTGAGCTTTGTTCACAGGAATGGAACATCTTTCAAGGCAATTTTGAGTTTCATCAAGTCCTGCACTCGTGTTTTCACAACATTTCACACTACACCGATGCATGTCTGCCTGTAAAAGATAAAATCTGTATGTCAAGCTTAAAGGCTGTTATCATATTATACTTATAGTGCTGTTATTATATTATACTCATAGTGCTGAACTTTTCATCAAGTCTGTGATTATATATAGTGACTGAATTAAGCTTAATATTGAACATTTATTTGATGTTTTGTAGGATTCACATTCGGTATGCAAGATATTTCAAACCCAACAAGCTATTGAAATATAAGAATTATAGAGTACCAATGTCAGTTTTATTGTAAACCAATACAACATTGACAAAAAATTGGCTGGATTTGACAAAACTGCTATTACCTAACTTCTTAATTGAAATTGTTTGTATCAGGAAAGGGGGATTTGACAGTAATCACATTCAGGAGCTAACTATTAGCAATTCTTTCTGGAATAATTATTATGTTGATTTTGATCATCGAATTTAGACACAGACCATATCCCTCTCTTAATTACTTTCTGTATGTATTGATGTATTCCGGGGATGAATTTGTGTCCACAGTGATGTGATGGTCAGATGACTTAAGTACATTTAGAGGCAAATAGGCTTTTCATCCCTGACACACATCCATGTTTTTATTAGTTTCTCTGTTTCGAAAAGTGAGCTTTAGCATTAAAAGAATTGTGTAATATAGCCCTACAACGTAAACAGCAGTTTCGAATGGAACATAATAATGGCTGCTAAGTGTTGTAAACCCTAAAATATGAGTCACTTCGGTTCTTTCAATCAATGACATAACAATTTGTTTGCTGCAGTTTTATTTGTACCACTACCCACAAAAAATCTGTGTTTGTTAATGTCTCAGCTGAATCTTCCAGTTATCATTATGCTGTCGTCAGGCCTATGTGAGATTTCATCATGTTCTTCAATGACATCAGATCGTTCAGTGTCAGTTTCAAATTATATGGACTAGATCTTGTTTACCCTCACAAGAGTCTAGAATGATATGTCATCGACATTTTTATGTTTTACTTCTTTTCATGTTTAAAATAATGTACCCTGACATTACTGGTTAAAGAACTGTGTTGCAGTTCAATGTCAGATGTAAACGTGGAAATGAACTGTAAATTGGAATGGGAATCGGAAAACGCCCACTGCACTCACACTTTGATATCATTCAAAGGTCATAAAGATTTTTTTGGCGGTTGTATGTCAACTGGCATTTAACTATGTCTCACAGACAAAAGTCTATGTACCTGCATTTTCCGCAGACATTCTTTGTCGACTCGTGCAACAGATTCATGAACTGCTTTCTGCACACGTGCTTGTATATCCTCCATTTTGTTTGATGCTAAGGGCAACGGAGGAAATACTAATACGGGTTTTATTGGATTATTTTCGCAACGAATTTCATCAAACCATTTTATTAAGCATACATAAAACCTTTTTCGTACAGCATAAGCACAGATAAATTTTAATATACTATGAAAACATAATATATCTGAAAAGAAAGTTGTAAATATTTATTTAGATAAACCGGAAGTAAAGTGCAGACATGTCAAGCAGACGACGCATATTTGTCTGTCTGTGCGTCGCACCTGTCAAGAAAACATTGGTTGTATCAGCATGTTTACAGACGAAAGTCTTGATCCAGTTGAATTCAAATCATCGTGGAAAAAAGAAAGGTAGGTGTGATCGGTTGGCTAAGTCATTATTAATCATTACAATGACTGATGTGTCCAAATAGACTGGGTTGATCGTGTTTTTGTTAATCGTTACTGACAAATAGGCCTACAACCAAGTTACATGAAGTATTCCCCGTTCAGCGTTCTGGCTAGGTTTCATTACTTAGATGGATTTCTGATTGATTGAGAGTATCAATTTCGAACTCATTTTTTTCTGTCTTTGAAGGCATCTAAACAAAGGTGCAGTCAGGGATTTTGTAAGAGACAAATGGCCTATGGGCATTTCACTTTTCGGGACATAAAATATGAGTGTATAAAATTCACTAACATTTCAGTCAGACAACCGGACTGTCAACTAATGAACTGTGCAAAGTTGTCAGGCCAGATATAATGTTGCCAGTCCAGAATTGTGTAGACTAACCAACAAAAGTAAGAAAACAGTAAACATAAGAATACTACAGTCTAATGTTAGTTTTCTAAAAATAACATTAATCTGGACGATTGTCAACTTAGTAACTGTATGTGGGAGCACCTTTAGAATACAGTACCACAACTTCTCGTGAGGACGGTCTCTGCCGTAGGTCACATGTCTCAAAGACAAGCAACCAGTGTTTGTGAGAATTACTTGAATTACGAGAAACACGAACTAAAAAATATACAAAAAATAAAAGTGCTTTCTTAAACTAGCGCTTGCTATAAAATGCGCCGCCGCAGGCTATAGTCAGTAAACAAATACTCAAAACTCTCCATAGCGCTGGGCGTATTCAATGACACTTCGTGTAGAGATGATAGATCACTGGGAGGAGCTTATGCACACTCGATGACCCCTGACGTCACAGGGCATTGTTTCTCCGGTGTGACTGGCAACAAAAGGCTACAAATTACGTCATAGGGTATTGTCACGTGTTTGAAAAGTTTGTGGTACTGTATCGGTAGGCCCTGTATGTGTAACTCATTGAATTTTTAATTATCAATAATGTTTTTAACATTTACAGTTAATTTACCTCTTACATTGAATTAAAACTAGAGTACTTTGGTAATTTATATAGCTCAACCATCAGGCGTGAAACTTTTCAACACTGAACGTCCGTCAGTAGATAGACAGAAACATCTTGGACTGTCGGACAGGCGGTTATTTTGGAAACACTGATAAATTAGTGATAATATAAAGTTTTCGTCGGATATTCATTCAAGATTCTGTCATTACCAAATTATAACATCCTCAGGACATGTTGGCAGACTAGTTATTCCAGGGAAGAATTGGTCCCTGGCTTGTGGAAAGCGCCAAATATTTGTGGAGATCAAACACCATTGGTCATATCCAACAGTATGCAGCTCATTTCAGACTTGTTATGTAAAGTAACCAGATTTCTGGAACAAACAACTAACCTGTCAGAAATTGGCACTAGTCCTATAGTCCTTGCCAATCTGCCCAATAGTTAAGGAACTGGGCTAGAGTATTTGATGTGTATAGATACATGTCAAATTAATTTGACTAATGTTATTTTGGGGGGCGGGGGGTGCGCTTTGTTTCTTTTATTTTATTTATTTTGATGTTTGTCTTTTGCTACTAAGTTTAAAATGTTAACTGTATGACATGTACAAGCAGCTAATAAATTGAACATTTTCATGTAGGGCCTACTTCTGCAACCCATGCTTCTAAGAGGCGCCTAAAAGGAACGGGTGGTCAGGCTCGCTGACTTGGTTGATGCATGTCATTGCAGCCAAATTTGCATAGATTGATGCTTATGATGTCAATCACGGGATTTTCTGGTCTAGAATCGATTATTTACAGATTGCCTTCATATTGCTTAGTGTGGCATTAAAAAACAAACAAAGAAACTTGCATTCGAGATTAGGATGCCTTTGGCTTTATTAAATGAAAAGTGTTGAGTCATAGTCAACACTTAGGATACTTGGACTTGCCTTAATAAGATGTTCCAGGATACACGGTACAGTATTTAGAACTAATACTGGTAATAATGTTACACTCTACAGTTAGTATTGGCATTCAGAAGAAAAAAAATCTTCTTTTTTTTTGGTCAGTCTTAACTTTACACTTTGCCTATCGTAATTAACTGTATTTGATTTTTGAATAAACATTATAAGACTTTCTCATCTGTTCACAGACATGTAGCTGACAATAGCTGCCAAACAAGTGATTTGCTCATTGAAGAGGTTGGATGTCAGTCCATAGAAAGAAATGATGAAGGGGTAAATTAAAAGATATATGATATTGGTGTCTTTAGACTGACTGTACATAAAATAAGAATAACTTGAGTTAATTGTTATGTTGTTTAGACAAACATGTTAGATCAGATAAACGATTGGGATGATTTTCTATAAATAAGAAAGTTAGATATGCTTTTTAGTGTGATCCTAAGGTCCTAAGGTATTCTGCGGTAGTCTTTCTATTTAAATCGAAGACTGCTTACAGCACGCATATCGCTACATTTTATCATTAGGTTTATGTAAAGTAGTTTTGAAAATTTGAAATGAAATTCAAGGGGTTTTAGTGACATAAAATAAAAACTTAGGGGGTCCCTAGATTCAAATACCATAGCAGAAAACCTCAAGAACCCCAGGACCCCCTCTTACTTTCAGACTTTGGAAAATGTTACTTTGATTTTTATGTTACATTTTGAAGACAGCTTTTTGTTTTTTGGATTGTATTTACAATTCATGACATTTATGCAAGAAAATTGACTTTTGGCTTCCGTTTTAATTAGACACAGACAGATGATGGACGTGAAAGGGCACTTAACCTTGCTGAGACTGACTTACACAGATTGAATCAGTTCCTCCAAAGAGTGGAACCTCTAATAGTCACAGCGCTGTCCAAGAACCTCAAAAGTCATGCCTTTGATAGTAGGTTAAAATTTGACATTTTAGGAATAGTCATATCCCCTGAAAAGAGTACAACACATTTATGTTAGGAACCATTTTCTCCATACGATTTGTCAATTTCAGTATTTGTATCACATTTACAATTATACTTCCATTTATTAAATGAATACTGATAGTTCTGGTTTCTTATGTAATCTCATTGATAACCAACCATTGACTCTGATATGATACCTCTTGAGCATCATCTTGGGATCTGATTTTAATTGGTATCTTGTGGTAAACTGTCTCTTTTTGAAAACAGATGTATAATTTCACATTTACAAGGTTATTACTGATCGATGTTTCAGATTTATTGTCAAGCACTGAAAATGAAGGAGCCTCGGTCACCTGTGTCCACACACTTGGCCATATAGCTCTTGGTGAAGAGGTAACTAGACTAATGTCAAATTTGTTTCCAATTGATTTTTTATCTGTGGTGATCCCTGGCAGCTTATGCTGGTTGTAGCTAATAAGATGGATCAGGTGGTTAGGCTTGGTGACTTGGTCAATTTTGTGTCATAGCGATGTGGTAGCCTAGTGGTTGAAGCATTTGGTTGTCATCCTAAAGACCCAGGTTCAATTCCTCACACTTTTACAATCTGTGAAGCCAATTGCTGATATCCCCCGCCATGATATTACAGGACTATTGGTGAAAGCGGCATCAGACTCAATTCAGTGTATGACTCTAGCCTCTAGTCTGAAGCCCAAGGCTAATCAAATTGTGTTAGGTCTTGTAAGCTCAGTTAATAATACTCCATATCATAACACTAATATCTAGTAATATCTAGAAACAATGCCACTCATTTGTACGGATAGATGGGTTTTTTTTATATGCAATTGGTTTATTTTGAACATAAATGTTTGTTCACTAGAAAACTATTCATGATTTTCAAATAGTCATATGACAGAATTAGTATTTTCTTGTATTTTCTTACAGCTTCAAGTCACAGGATTGTCATGGAATTGTACGGGTTCAGTCATAGCAGCAGCATATCCTTTAATGTATTTTGGGGTTAGTTTCCTGTTAAGGTTGATATCTTGTTTTGTATTGTGAGATACATGTGTTTATTGTGTGTTAAGATGTTAGTGTTGTGTGCATTGAATATGCAGTAAAAGTTGCATACTAGTAAATACTACATTCTGTAAATGTGGTAAACTCTTTAAGCTACTTTTGAACTTTGTCATGTCAAGTTTTCCTGTTATTGGTATATGAAAATTGATGCAATATCCTTGACATGCTACTTATGGGAGATATGATCATGAAGACTGGTGTACACACAAAGCAGCAGTAGCCACATGGAACCTCGACAAACGATCTCTCAATGTCAACAAACCAGACACTGTCATTGATTCATCTTGCTGTATCATGTGTCTTGAATTCCATCCTGAAAACCCAGCATGGATAGCTGGAGGGAACTTCAATGGTAAGATTAATGACACTGTCCTGAAAATCTGGATTGTATTGACACTTTTGCAGTATTTACAGGGGATAGAAACTTTCGTTTAATAGATGTAGACTTAGAATGTACATATAATACTCATATCCAATATAAGATTCATGAATGTGAGATCTGTGTCATGTTACAGGTCATATCATACTTAGCATGTTGACAAACAATGAAATAATGAAGAGGATTGAGTTTGTATTTGTAAAGGTCACTCCCCTAACCATGATTATAACACAGATCCAGGATAGTAAGGGGGTGCCCAAGGGCAAGGATAGTGTTCGTGAGAGAACATAAAGAATTAAAGTCATTCGTTTCAAAAGTTTATTCCTGCTACACCATCACTTGGATACATGAAATTGTGTTTGTGTTTTGCTTCATGCGTCTCATAGCACGTCATACATGTGTTTACCTTCAACCGAGTTTCTTCATGTTTCCAACTGTGTTGGACCGCAGGTGACACTAAGGGGAAGTAATTCTTGAAAGTTACGGAAAAACATAAATTGCTATTCAGTAGCAGCTTAAATTAAAACGAAAAATGATTCTACTTATTGTCAACAGATAGTGATGAGTTATTCTAAATGAACCAAAGAGTCAAACATTTATGCCTTGGTAAAACTACCACAACATGATGTTCTGTATGACAAGGGTACTGTACACTTCTGTGAGACCTGCATGTACATAAGACTAGACTAGTGCTAATTGTTTTTGCTTGATATTCCTCTGTTAACAGTGTCTTTCAGTCATTGAGTCTGATTAGGTACACATGGTGAGGGAGAAATTGTCTGGTTTCAAAGGGTTATGAATTATTAAGCTGGACAGTATGGAGTAGCAAGGTAACACCCCTTGTAAGGTGTCAACACATGGCCACTTAATATATGCAGGAAACAGTTGTTGAGCAAATGAATCGCTTTTTAGATATGGCAATGTGTACATGTGCACAGTTATTGTGTCAGTTAACAATCAGAGACCACCTTCTTGATGTGTAATTTGTGTTTGAAGGTGAGGTTATGGTTTGGGATCTGAGCAAGGAAGATGACCTGCTCGTAGCATCATCTGGCATTGGAGACGATGCCCACAGGGAACCTGTCACTAAAGTCAAGTGGATTCCTGATCCTGCATCCAAGAGTAGGAGGCACCAGGTCTGATATTTTATGATTTACAGATGAAATATGTCTCAAAATGTTTACAAACAATAAATTTGTTGTACATATCATCAATAGAAACATGTTTTTCTCAAATTCATCAAACTAAAATGTTAATTCTCATAATATATCACGACTTTTTGTTGTTTATTCTAATTTTTGTAGCACTGTTTTAGCATGGTAGGTTCAATTTTCATGGCAACGTACGATGTCTTCCATTGTATTATAATGTCATAGCATTCCAGAGTGACATTACAGATGTCTCACAATTGTCTGAGAATTTGTTTTAGGAGAGTCCTGTGGAAAAATAAGTATACTTTTTTCCTGTAAAGATCCTGGTTAGAATTGTGTGGAAATATTAACTTTTTGAACCTCCCGCTTATGTATGAATATAATATGCACATGCAGAATCCATATACCGGTAGATGGTCTCTGGCACAAGCAACCCAATCTGTTGTGTAGTGGGACAGCTTGTTGATCTCATCTCCAAACATGTTCTGTCACTCCTGAAGCAGCACTAACATGCATGTCCCTGGATCTAATAGCCTGTATGTAACATTGGTGTGACACTTTGATATTTACACTACACAGATAATCAGTGCCAGTGGTGATGGAAAGATTCTTATTTGGGCTATGAGTTCAAAGAAGCAGAGACTGAAACTTGTTGATGGGTGAGTTGACTACATGTAAATATATGCCACTCACATGATATTCTGTTCTAACTCCTCAGGTTTCAAAATGTTTGTAATTCCTTCCAAACTGATCCTAATAGTACACGAGTGCATGTGAACCATCAGATTGACACATGATGGTAGAAAATGGATGTAGTAACTAGCTTTCCACCAATATATGATTGAAGGATATTGCAGATCAACATGGATAGGTGAGGTGAAATTGAGTTGAATGTCACGTCCAAGATTATTGCACTTATGTAGCGACGTGTGTGTGTGTGTGTCAACAGGGATAGACATGGCTACTAGTTAGTTAGTCTGAGACTAGCATAACTAGGGCCTGGAGGTTTTCTCCAAAATTCTAGTTATTTTACATGAACCATTTGTCAGAAATGAGCTGCAGACAAGTTGGTTGTAACCAATAGTATTTACCCATGAATCCAACCTAGTTATATCGTTTGTTTGTTGTTTAATGTCACACTCAGCAATATTATAGTCGTATGACAGCAGTCTGTAAATAATCGAGTCAGGACCAGACAATCCAGCTATTGACATCATGAGCATCAATCAAGATGACATGCATCAAACCAAGTCAGCAAGCCTTGACCACCCGATTCCCTTAGTCCCCTTTTACGAGAAGCATTGGTTGCTGAAGACTTATTCTAACCTAGATCTTCATGGGTCAACTCATTTATAGCGGAATTGGAAGATTTCCTGCTATTTTTTACATCCAACAGATTTGTGTTAATGGCCCAGAGTTTGCCCCGGAGTATGAAGACCCGGTCTGTGAGAGCCGACAAGGAGATTGGAGTGACGTGTCTGTCATACAATGCGGAGGACAAGGACATGTTCATC
Organism: Haliotis cracherodii; assembly: GCF_022045235.1. Lineage (NCBI taxonomy): Eukaryota > Metazoa > Mollusca > Gastropoda > Lepetellida > Haliotidae > Haliotis > Haliotis cracherodii. The sequence goes on along the minus strand of NW_027266343.1, from coordinate 29,389,859 downwards.
ATTGGTTCCGAAAGTGGTTGTGTGTTCAAATGTTCCATGCACGCACAGGGAAACCCTGCTGGAAGTGAGATATTACCTGAACTAATACTATGCACTGTTCGAAATTGAGGAGCTATTTGAATCGACAACCCATGAATTTCATGCTTTATTTCCCTTGAATTTTACTCATGTAATGAAAATGAAATGAATGTTAATTGTGATCACAGCAATGAATTGCCATCCTAGGTAGTTCAAAGGTAATTTGTTTGCATTCCACTCAGAAAGCCCAAGACTTAATTTCCCACTTAGTTAATCAATAATTTCCCTGTTTTATACTGTTAACAGTTAAAGTATGCAATATTATAATATACCCTAAACTTGTTCATTACTCTTGTTCAATTTGCCCAAGATTCACACAGCTCTAAAAACATTTGTGTTGAGACATTACCTTGAATAGCTGTCAACACGTTTGGTGTCTCTTGAAAGTGACCTTATAGACACATTATGTGATAATAATATTATACTGATTTCATCATTTATTATGTACATACTAATTACTCCTTAATGTCAAATATTTCTGGCAGGTCACGTGATCTCTTCTGTGCCTTTGCGATCTCCTGTCACCTTTACCTTCAACCCTCACCATGGCCCTGTGTACTCCGTGGATTGTTCCCCATATCACAGACATGCCTTCCTCAGCTCAGGCATGGACCAATGTCTCCGACTGTACAACATGCTTCAGGTACAGAGTAGGGATGTCATCATACCTATCATATCTTTGTAGCGATACAATGCATACTGTAAATCTTGAAATTAACGCAAGCGTGAATTAAATGCGAAAGATGCGAATGAATGGTCTTTGCTCGTATTATTAAATATTGCATTTATATGAGCAATAAAATATTTAGATTGCAGATATACCAGCTTAGGCAAATGCATACAAATGAAATGTTTAAGAAACTGTTAGAGAAATGTTCTATGGTGACCAGAATCGGAACAATTTAAGCTATTTCCTCATTGAAACAACCGACAATGAAAGTAAAATATAACATCATAAAAATTGTTTGAAAAAACTTTATTCATTACAACATGTTGTTTACAACCCTTTTTCTGATCCATATTCCTTGCCATCTCCGTCAACCACCACCGTTAGAATTTAACAGGAGTGGAGTTGAAAGTCCATCAGAAAACACTCCCCTTCGAAAGTCCACGAAAACAATGTCCCAGCTGAAGTGACAGCTTATTAAAACTTGATGAAGTTCATTTCAGAACACGCACAATTAAGAAAATCATACACGATCCACTATTTCTGGGACACAAATGTCTAAGTTCTGTCACAATTTGGCTTTGGATCTGTGAAATCTTGAAATTGACAGGTCACACCATGCAGATTCCTCGTTTCAAAATATCCGGCTCGTCTGCAGCCTAAAAAGCAGCTGTTCAGTCATACTCAGTCTCATTGGTAGTCATATGGATGTACCAGCAGACTCGATCAATCCCAGATAATCTACATGTTAAAGTTGCACATCATAGATTGGGGTTGTCATGTTGCTTCATTCTATAACTCGTTACGGAGAATGTAAACACAAGATTGTCAGCCATTGACAGCTGTGAGGTGTAAGTAACCGTGATGTAGGTCAAGTTCAGCCACACCCAAGTTCAGGGTGGAGAGGCATTTATTTTGATTTTATTATTGTTTACTGGGTGTGATTGCTAACTAACTAATAACACTTACACACGTCAAATGTATAATAGAATGCTAATTCATAAAGTTTTTTGTAGAAATATATTCGTTTAGCATTTTAAACCCTTTTTCTAATAACCCATCACCCCTACAATAGAAATGATAGCATGTTCGATTTCCAAGAAATGACCTCTCTGCAAAATTCTGAGAAATGACAGTCAGTTCACAGTGTACAACAGTTTGGTAGAAATTAAAACATCTCTCTCTTTGGACTAAGTTTGGAGTGGTATTTGTCAACTTCTTTTGAAAAACTATGTGTTTTGAACACTTATTATGAACTACTCACAACTATGGTGTTTTAATCTTGAACTTTAGTAATAATTGTTACATATATAACTAACTACCTGTGACCACTTTTCGGAATGTTCTAAGATTGCAGGTATGTGCACCTGTGTTGTTACGCGTTGCAAGAGAGCACCATTTTCAAAGCGTTGTTGCCGTCATGGTAGAATGGAGATAAACCTCCTGTATTTTGAAATTTGATGTAGTCCCGCTCGGTTCAAAATTAAAATAAAGAGGTATCTACTCTACAGTTGGACTACATCAAATTTCAAAACACAGTAGGTTTATCTCCTAATTGATGGGTTTTTCAAACACAGGAAAACCTGTTACACAGGGTTGAGAAGTTTTATTTTGAATCATACACTTATTTGAAATTGAAAATCAGAACCATATCAGACAACTGTCTATGTAGGTTCATCCCCAGGCACCTGCTTTCTGCTCATCATTGGTCCTTTTACAGATCCTGATATCTTCATCCTGAAATGTACAAGATTTAATGGTAGACATTTATATAGCATGTGTACTTCCTTTTAGAATCTGGAACCCTAAAATGTAAGCATATATGTATAGATCCGTGACATCACAATCCATATTCATTTTCCACTTATTTGATGGTAACTTATGTACTTAGTAAATTACTATAATAAAGGACCATTAACAGAGATGCGAATGGATATTTTCCTTTTCAGCTGAAATGTCTTTTCAATGGAGCGTGGTCCATAATTTGGGGGTGTTTATAGGGGGTTTATCAGAATTTAACAATTTTATGTTCACTAAAATTCGCAGAAAATCGTGGAGCTGCAGATTTTAGTGCATCTGGATCATTCAAATCAAAGTTGAAAAGCTGTAAAATGACTGTGCTTTGAATTGTCAGACAATACATTGACCCCTATGTCCAATAACAGTGTTTTGTATCACAGAAAGGCTGTTTATTAAACCACACAATACTTTATATGAAGATATTATAAATATTCCTCACTGTAATTTGTCTTTAACACACTTTTTAAAAATTTATATGTGCTAAGCCACAAGAAAAATGTGCAAGTATGTTCAGATTTACTTTTTCACTATATTAGTTGAAAAGATTGACTTTGATTTGTAAAGTATTTCAAAATTTCAAAATTTGTCTTGTTTCAGGACCAGCCAATCCTCACAATAGAACCAGGTGATGGCTACCTATTTGGGGCCAAGTGGTCACCTGTCCGGCCAACAGTGCTGGCAACTGTCAGTGAGAATGGCAGCCTGCTAGTGTACGACCTGCGAGAGGGTCATCTAGCTCCGCTGCAGAAACTGGAGGCAGGGATGAAGAAGGCATCTGTGTACAGCTTACAGTTCAATGCTCACCAGTAAGTACTTGTCCATAGCCTGAAACTTAACTTCATTTGTCTGGTTTTGTCAGTTAAGCAACTGTTGCCAGTAAGTTGAATTTATGCAAATAAGTTTGTGCATAATGTCAAATAATGAACAATTAGTTTGTCACTGCTACTGTACTGTGGTTTCATACACTTAGTCATATACTTCTGTGTTTAAACACTATAAGCCTCCTGCCTAAGAAAAAAGGATTTCCAATAGATTCATAAATTTTAAGTTGTGCCAGTTTTATCAGAAAATAGTACAGATGACACCCTTTGGCTAAATACCATCTTAAGTGACCAAAACCTGAAATAACTTTGTTATTGTTTGGCACAGGCTAATTTTAAGTTAAGTGCTAACCAACACAGGCTGAAATGATTCACCAGCGAAGACCATATCTTAGTTCTACACCTCCGTCTGTATCATTACATGTCGTTTCATTAATTGTTTTTATTATCTTAGAATCAGAGTTTTCAAATTGGTATTGATTGGCATGTGACCTTTATCAGATATCATATTAAGTCCAATCATTCAGTTGGATCATGTATTGATTGTTTGTTATTGTAAGCACTTTTAGACAAAAATAGTGTTTTTTACGATGTATTGCATTATGTGTCATGTGGTGACTTTGGTGTATCATTTGAGCACTATTTTGTATTATTTTAAAAAATGTAAGTTTTGTTTGATCATAGGCGCCATCTCCTGGCAACTGGTGATGGACTTGGCTACATCAAGATCTGGAAACTTGGGGACGAACTTACTACACAACTACCACGAGAGAATGATCAGCTAAATAATCTCATAAGCACTTCAGCTGATTAGGAGCTGTATAGTGTTAACAGGTCAAAATTGTAAGTGATATCTTGAATGTATTACAAGATAACATTGTTTTTTACTTCTCCTATTTTACGGAATAATTCTTGAAATTTGTTGTAATTGTAGACGGCAATCATGACTTAGACTATTACAATTTAAGAGTTGAACAAATAGTTTATACACTGTTCAACACAACCACTTGTCTGCTGATATGATATTAACAAAATCTAAAGAGGATTAATACATATTTACCCAAATGTAGTAATTTTCCTCAAATCTGACATTTTCTCATCAGTTATTCAGCATGGAGATGCCTAAATTCTCAAAGCGAGCAAAGCATTTAGGGCAGAAAACAGGATCTTGAAAACAAATGTAAAGTGCAGTTTCAAATTCGAGAATAATAATTTCCACATTATATATTTAGATATTTTACACACTGAGCATCAGTGGCTTCTACATGCACTTGGGTATACTACTGAGGGAGCTTTCCTGTTTTTTGTAAAGGTTTTCTTTTGTTCAGTATTACCAAATCAAGGGCAGGTGGTAATGTACCATAGAGAAACTGCAACTGACAATGGAATGTGTTGACATTAAGACTGAAATAAGGCCAAAACATTTTAGAAATCTGATATTTGATTGGCTCAAAAACTAATGCATACTTCTTTTTGTACGTTCAAACTTTGAATCGGAGAAAATGATCTGATAATGTTACATATACAACTGATCCAAAATTGTGGACTAGCTGGATTAAACTATGTCAAACCCCTGAATTATGATAATACAGCATGTACATACATTTCTAAATGCTGAATTAAGTGAGTTTTGGTCAAGTAATTATGTATGTTTTCCTCACGATACAAATTCTTTTACCTAAAAAATCTGCTAACTTTTGTACATCCTATCAGTACTTTACATGTGGAAAATTCATCCAGCAACTTTATTGTTTAAGGAGGACAGTACAAACTTTCCAATGGTTTGCAGTTTTTTAAACATGATCCTTTAACGTAAGATAGATATAAGAAATGTCACCAGTATTTATGATTGTTTCTTCCTGTTATTAGAGAAAAACTATCATTACATCCATACAATTTGTGCAACCCGTCCATAGAGTCTGTGATATTTTCCATTCATCACCTCATATTATATCATGTTTCATAGAACAACGTGAAATATATCTTCTCAAGTCATTGTGTTTTGTACTTCTATTTACTCCAACTGAACAGAGATCCTTGTAAAACTTGATGGAACAGACAACTTGGAAATACTGCAATAATAAATCACTTGTGTAATGTTAATTACTTGCACAAAAATGGTTTGCTGATCCATGGACCTAAATATAGGTTCCTCCATAATCAAAGTGCATTAACAAGTACATTTGTATAACAATCCCAGCTGAAAGTCATGTGTATTTAGTGAAAAAGACTGCAGTACACACAAAAATCCTTCTGCCTCCAACTTAATTTCTGACAGAAACTGGGTTCTAGTTACTCAGGACAAAGGACTAACTACACCGGCACTGCATTCCGGTTGTGCAAGGTGGCACAGTTTGTCATGTCCTCTCCCACATCCAAATCGCCATAACTGAACATACTGTTCAAAGCGTGATAAAACTCACTACGTAGGGATGGTCTTTTAATCATGGTTGTCATTTCTGTACAATTTTATCAAAACAAAATTATTCAGCAGTACTAGGATAGAGCCAATCTGAGATTGATCCATATTAGGGGACTTGAAAACAGGTGCAAAAGATTGCCTCCACAAGTATTGTAAGTTAAAGTTAAAGGGTTGGAGTTATAAGATTGCTCTGGGCCTATAGGACCTGATCAGTATCACACTGGTTTAGAGAGATGCCCAAAATGACATCCGAAGATGACATATCCCCCCGACATGGCATGTCGGTAAACTGTGTGTACCTTCAAATGTATTTAGATTGGCAAGGAAATCTTTTCCTTGATGCCAAAACCAGAAATATAATGAAGGTTATTAAATATTGGTTCATGTAGCTCACTTTCTGATGATCTCAGGAAATTGTAATAACAATAACTTCGCAGATTTGCATATGAATAGCTCTGTGGTAGCCTCATGACACAAAGGCATAAAGAGAATGTACTAGGTTATGTAGCTCACATCATATATAGTATATGAATCATGATATCAGTAAATAGTATCACCTTAGAATTATATGTCAGGGGCTACAAATTAAAAAGATTAAAATCTATAAATAACAAACTGCACTACTAGTGAACATGATTGATATGTGCATAAAGTTTGGTGAAACTCTGTCGCATGGTTTAGAAGATATGCAATATCAATTTTCAATTTGAATTGAAAAAAAGAAGACATCTGTTAATAGCAAAGTCACCACTACATAACCTGCTTGATAGGTGTAAAAACTTTTGAGAAGCTAAGCTGTATGGTTCAGGAGAAATGGTCAAGACAAGAGCAGTACCCTCAAATTTCCTAAGTTCATCATATTTCCATGGAAACGACAAAAATATAAAATTCTAAAAATCCCTAAATAGCAAAAGGCACTTCAACTGGGCCTGATTGTTAAGTGTACCAAGTTTCGCAAAGCTAGGTTGTACGGTTTAGAAAATATGCTCTGGACAAGAGCAGTACCCTCAAATTTCCTAAGTTCATCATATTTCCATGGAAACGACAAAAATATAAAATTGGAAAAATCTCTAAATAGCTAACTACTACTACTGAGCCTGATTGGTAAGTGTACCAAGTTTTGTGAAGCTAGGTTGTATGGTTTAGGAAATATGCTCCGGACAAACAATGATTACAGACGGACGGACAGACAGACAGACATACTGATGGCTATATTTTCTTCCCCCCTCCGTCATTATAAGTCGTGGGCGATAAAAACAAGGTTCTAGAAATCTTTAATAATTAATACTGGTTGGTAATCAATTTAATCAAGTAAAGACAAACGTTAAAACGTCAAAATGTATAAATGACGTTCATTTGTGAAAAGTGAAAACCGCAAATGTTCGAAAGGGTCCAAAATGCCTATAGCACAAAGTATTACTATTTTGTATTTAAATGTATTCTAATGATTCAATGTGGTCATTATATGACGCAACTTCCGAGAAGTACCAAGATGTCACTCCAAGCATCTATCTTGACAGGAAACACTCCTCAAGGATCCAGAACAAGTCTGGCATTGAAGTAGGGTAAATGACTTGATCTCAAATGGGTCATTATTAACTAAGCTTGTGTGTAATATCACAACAAAAACATGGAGCTAGAAAATCAAGCCAATCTTTAATGGTTATAACTAATTTTTGAATAATTAAGTTGAAAGTTTGTCCGAAATGGCCAAAATGTAAACAAATTTTCATAAAGGTCAAAAGCACAATCTATCTTTGTTTATTTATATATCAAGTATTTCCCATACATAAAAAGTTTAGATTTTTAAAACGTATTCATTGCAAGGTCCAAAATATCAAAATGATGAAATTGTGCAAATATTTTCAGAATGTCCGAAAGGTCCAAAATGTAGAGAACACATATTTGTTTTTCAAAAGTATTCTAAAGGTCCAAGGTAATTATTAACACAAGTTCTAAGAGGTAGCAAGATGTCACTCCAAGCGTCAATCTTGACACAGAACACTCTCCTGAAGAATCCAGACACACGTGACTCCCACTGGGTCTGGGTCGTGGTGTCATCATCATCCAGGTTGATATCGAAGAAGTGAGGGGCGTCACGGAGGACGGAGGCAGGGATAGAGGTGGGAGGGATTATTTTTGCCTTGCTATTTTCTGTTTTTATGAAATAGCAAAACCACACCATTTCCGTTCCTTTTCTGCATTTGGTTCCGCTAAGAGAAAAATAATTAAGATTCGAAATATATTAACAAATCGTAAGTGCAGTCGTAGAGAATTACTAATTGAACGTATCTTGGATACTCAAGGTGAGTACCTTGCTGACCCTTTGTGTTTCCGGGTTAGAACTGGTCCCTGTGCAGTTCATGGACCAGGTTGTCAGTGTCTCGGATGACCGCTTGTCATCGTACCCAGATAGCAGTCAATAGACTCCCTGTAGCTGAAATACTGCTGAATGCGGTTAACATACATAAAAGCCCTCAAATACTGCCAACAGTTGGTGAAACCCACAAGCACACGGGTATAAGGGGCTGACAAACCAAGGAGATTGCATGCAACAACATAACTAAAGGAAAAACGGCTAAATGGAAAAAACAAAACAACAATAAATATTGAATCATAATGATTTAATGAAGTCCAATCTTGAAAGTGTAAAGCCAAAAGTGTCTGAAAGAGCCAAAAGCACATAACGTATTTCTATAAGTAATCCAAAATGGCCCAAGTATCTAAAAAGTCCAAAAACACTGAAGGTTTAGTACTTAAAAAAGTATTTATTCCGGGGTCCAAAAATAGCAAAATTGCCCTAAATGATCAAAAATGATTAAAAAAGTCCGAAAGGTCCAAAATATAGAGAACACTATTGCATTTATTTTTTAAAAGTATTCTTAAGGTCCAAGGTAATTATTAACACAAGTTCCAAGAGGTAGTGAGATGTCACTTTAAGCGTCCATCTTGACACGGAACACTCTCCTCAAGAATCCAGACACACGTGACAGGAAGAGTCGAACTGGGGACTGGGTCGGGGTGTCGTCATCATCCAGGTTGATATCGACGAAGTGAGGGGCATCAGGGAGGACGGAGGCAGAGAGAGGGGCAGGGTCGGGAATAGAGGTGGAAGGGACGGGAAGTTCTGACAGGGGTTCAAGGATGGTCATGTACCTCCCAGTAGGACGCTGACAGGGAGGGAGAGAAGGACATGTAGAGAGAGACAGAAGATAGGAGTACAGGAAGAAGAGGGTAGTTGTTGGAAATGGATCAATAAGGGGATAATTAGGATGTTATAAGGACGTGAGTGAAAATGATACGTGGTTAATAATATTCATGAACTTTCCAAATCAGCAGTATATGTTTTGCTACCACGTGTTAGTAATTCATTACAATAACAGTAAATTACTGATTCCCTAAGACACCCACTTGGCGAGGAGGGGCCCAGATGTCAAAGTTCAAAGGGAACCTGATCACGAGGTCAAGAGCTGTCAGGAAAGAAAGAATGAGAGCGTTAAATGGGAATAAATGCAACAGGATCAACTTGGACAGTATATAAACTACTTTAAGACAAATGTATAGTGGTCCTGATGATCCATTCGATCACTGTCATCAGATCAGTTCAGAATAGGCAAGTATATAAGCCAGGGTTTCCGATAGGTACATTTTCTAGGAAATTGACTGATTGTCATCCAAAATGTTGTAAGGGTGTGTCTGTAGTTTGGTGATGCTATGGAAGTACATTCAATCTAAATTTGCTCAAATCATGAAAAGGTCCTAATGGTGTGTTTGTTTGTTGTTTCAACGCCGCACTCAGCAATATTCCAGCTATATGACGGCGGTTTGCAAATAATCGAGTCTGGACCAGGCAATCCAGTGATTTACATCATGAGCATCTATCCACGCAATTGGGATACGATGATACCTGATCCTGTTAGTCGCTTCTTACGACAAGCATGGTTTGCTGAAGACCTTTCTAACCTGGATCTTCATGGGTTGTCCTTATGACATTTGCCGTTAGCAAAATAAGTGTTAGCAACAGAATTATTAAGATATACAGCGTTTTCCCAGACGCATTAATATTGCGCCCTTTTCTCACAGGAGAGAGTCATTACATCAACCTATATATTGTATATGAAGGAAAGGTTTTCTCAGCGGTCAGTACCTGTATGCGGAAATATACTTAGTGAATGTAAACTACACTGTGTGTGGCGTATACTCATCGTTTATACTTAGAGCCAATTCGTCGGTACCCTGGTAGGAACGTTATACAAGTTTGTTAAGTATTGACGTACAATTGTTTTGCATTTCATGTTACATGAAAAGTTTAATTAGTCTAAATGTCCAGTGTTCGTGTTGATAATGATTGCGAAATTGATTTGTTTTCCGGTATTAAGTGGTCGTAGCGTGTACATTCACAGAATAATACTTGATAGAACATATTAACACTATTAATGATTTTGTTCTATATTATGATATTGATTGGTCATTGTCACAAACGTTATGAAAGATTCATAAAAGCACAGGATTTCAGATACTGTTTTAGCCATGGTGTAATTACTTACATGTTACCATTGACCCTGGGTATTGATAATTCTCTTTAGGTTTTCAATATGTTTTTATTCCCTTGAGTATTTTTTAACCAATGAGTAAATTTAAGTTTTTACAATAATTCAGCTTAAGATATTGTTTCATGTTATTTCAAACATTCATGTGCAGCCCCAATGTCACATGTCATAAATGTTTACAACTGTATATACCTGTCTAAACGACAATAAACCAAATGCACCTGTTGTGAATTATTCACGGCAGTAGAATTCACTTTTATGTGATGCCTGTATTGGATCAGTAAATAAATATCTATGGGGAAAATAGGTGCGCAAGGTGGAAAGGTTACGTTTGGTATTTACGCACTGCACCGTGAAGAACCTTGGGGTTTTGACTGTTGTCATGCCCATTTGTTCGGAAGCAACTCATTTTGCGTACTTTACGTAGATCTAAATACGCAGCTTATTTTATCATTTCAAAATGAAACCAGTGGTTGTGTCGCTGCTATACTATGTTTTAGAATTCTACTATTTGTACATTACATGTATATTTACTTTCTCCGTAAGTGAATCTCATGCATATGATGGACAGAAGGGAAAGTTTCTATGTTGATGTTAGCGTTATCTATAGGGATGGAAGCCTTTGCAGGGATAGACACCACAGATTGGTCATATCCAACGATTCCGTAGTTTAGAATAGTGGTTTGATTAAAGCAACAAGATTTTGGAATAAAACAAACAACTAGTCCCTTTCCATTTTCACTTGTCTCGAACTAACGGACTAGCTGTCGTGTCTATGCCCTCTTTGAAGTCACTTGCACATTAGCACCTTGAAAGCTTCAAAATATTTATGATTGAGTCTGATAATAATCTTCAGTATATTTATTTGGAACGGTTTAACCTTAAAGTTATAATATTGTGATACCACAACCTCATTGACAAAGTGGGATGTTAAATATTACCCTGAGCTAGATTTACTGTTGTTACAGAAGGGCTACAAATATCTATGTTATGAAAAGGCAAAATTAACACACCAGTGGTTTTTAGTATATGTATTTGAAGAGAAACAACTATGCCTAGATCTATCAGCCTTGGAAATTAAATCTGATACAACTGACAAGTATTTTGATATTGGAAAGATAAATCAAATGAAACGTTTAAAATAGATGATTTGTTTTATCGACAGACTGAAAAGGATGAAATGGCCCCAATTTAACCTGAAAAAAATCTTTATTTAAACGACAAACATTTCTTTTCAGAATAAGAATAAGGAAAGTATATATCGGACATGTTTCAGACTCAGATGTGGAAATGTTATCAATGGCTACAAAAATGCAATCTTATATAAATGGTGAATGGTTGGTGGTAGAAATCTAGGCCTACTAGAATAATTTTTCAATGGATTTAGATCTCGGCTTACTTCAAATTTAATTAAGAAATTTAATCAGAAAACAAGGAAATGGGCCAACATGGCTAATTCAGAAACAAAGAAATACCTTGAGTGTATGCGCTCATGGTTTGCACAACCGGAGATGAGCAAAGACAAGGCAAAAAGCAGCAGATAAGTTGTAATTTGACAGCAGTATAAACTCAACAATGGCGATGCCAGTAGTGAAAGTGTCGTCAAGGCGACGTCATAAATCTCGCGAGACTGTCATGCATCACGTGACGTTAGCAGCTTGACTGGTTCTCTCCCTGCTCTACTCGGACGTCGTATGCCAAATCAGGATCCCAGTCATGTTTCAAGCGAAATCAGTTGAGTTGGCGCCTCGTTCAAATAAAGCTTCTAAGTGATTTGCTCGCAGTGGATGCATATCAAACGATTTTAACAGCGTGGTTATTAGTTACATGGCCCAGTGAGTGATTGCATGAACAACAATCCACACCAATCGACCCTGTCCGTTTGTCCATCAGTCACAATCTAGCCCAGAACACCTTTACATGGTGAGAAGCAGCAGCTGTAAAGAGATATGTGTCTGATGGCATCTTGTAATTTTTCACTGATTTACTGGAGACAAACAGCGTGCCAATGATTGTATCAACTCTTTCTTCTATTATACTACAAAACTCTATATACAAAACACTGGTTTGTTTAGTCAAGGAGGATTGCCCAGTGGTGTAAGGGTCTTTGGATGAGAATCAGGCAGTGTGGGAGATGTGAGGTGAAAGCGCAATGGGATGCAGGTCTTACATATTTACCACTTTGGCGAAACCCATGGGTATGGGGCTGACACACCTAGAAATATTACCTGGATAACAGGGATTCAAACCCATGATTAAAGGTTTCTGGTATGTCTAAGCGGCATAACTCTGGACAGCAATCTGCGTGGGTTATAGAGATAATGGCCCAAGAAAATTTGAAGAAAATGACCTCCAATAAAATTAGTTAGTTGATACAATTGTTACATAGAACCTTGTCTCCTGTTTGACATTATTAATTGCAACTGTGTTTGTTTTTCAATTAGTAGTAGTAAGAATTGTCACTTAAAAAGCCAGTGAGGAGAGAGACAATGGCACAGACTGGAGAAGTGAGGATAAGTGATGGTCCCCAAAATGGCCCCATGTATTAATTAAAAGGTGAGGTGAAATGGTGATTAACATCACGTTCGAGATTATTGTACTCATATAGCAATATGCGTGTGTGGCTGCTTGTACTAGTCCGGACTAATGCCAATTTTATAGCGCTAGCCAATTGAGAAACCATGCGGCAGTTTAACATGAATACCCTACTGAGACACGGTATACTCCGACTCCGAGCTGAACAGGCTTTGTTTTAGCTTCTTCTGCTGAACGCCAGGCAGGTTAACAACAAGTACCATCTCTTAACATCTTTTGGTATGACATAGCCGGGGATCTAGCCCCGATCTTACGCTCGCCGGGCAGACACTCTACCACTAGATCACGGAGGCGGTCCTTGACTAAACAAGCAGATATATCCATATCATTCAGAATGTTCAGTAACAGTGATGGATATCATGGCATTATTTGTAACATACACCGTGTTTAGTTGATTAAATTACACACTCACTTCATTGATTATTTTGAAACATTTTATTGTGGATAACAACAATTTACAAATAAATAATGATTAATTATTTACTTCAATTAACATAGCTTCATACCTCTCAGAAATAACAATGATTAATGAATTCTACAGAGATTGATGGGAATAACAATATTCTAAATAGTTCTACTACATTAGAACATACATAAACACATATTTTGATTTACTCTTGTAAGTTCAGTCACTGTTGGGCAGAGGAGTTAGAAATGACAACTAGCAATAGTCATTGATAGTTGATTGATTCACAAAACGAGATTTATATTTATGATGAAACCTGAATAAATGATAAATAATTTCAGGTTATTTATGACAGTCGGTCTCGTAAACCAACGAAAAAAAAACATGCAAAACCTAAATACATATAAATTCAACCCTAAACATTGCTTAATAGTTCTGGCAGTGTTTACAGCGTGTTCAGTCTAGATTTATCCATAAGTCTAACAGACTGGTTGCAATACATGGACTTATACTGGAAATAGTCATTACATCACAAAGCACGACTATCTGTGAATTGGGGTTTCCACGGCTTCCAACAGTAAGAGTGTGTTTCGCATAGAACGTGGGCCAGACAATCCAGCGACAGCATGAACAATCCACATCGTCTGTCTGTCCATCACACACAATCAGCGGGGTCACACAATGTAATTATACAAGCCACCTGATCCTCATTATTCGGGCCCTACAAGCAGGGGTACTTGGACCCATGACCAAGAATCCCAATGGGGGTCTATGGAACAGCTGTACAAAGAGTGAGTGAGTGTGTGAGTGAATGTTGTCAGCAGTATTCCAGCCATTTCACGACGGCGTGTATATAATCGAGCATGTCGAGTGGTTGATAGCATGAGTGACGCTTTGTAACTATGTATGATGCACCCGATCCTTGTTAATTCTTCCAAGCAGGAGGTGCTGGTGGAGTCGTCTCGCCCGGAATGAACACAAGAGACTCTCATCAACTACATTCTCAGGGAATTTGGGTTAAAATAAGAGTAGCACCTGTGTTTGTAGATTTGAACAATGTTGAACGACGTTGTTTTACGCCGCACTCAGTAATATTCCAGCTATATGACGGCGGTCTGTGAATACTCGAGTCTGGTCCAGACAATCCAGTGATTGATATCATGAGCATCGTTCCACGCAATTGGGATCGATGACATGCTTCAACTAAGTCAGCGAGCCTGACCATCCGATCCCGTTAGTCACCTCTTACGACAAGCATAGTCGCCTTTTACGGCAACCATGGGTTACTGAAGACCTTTTCTACCCCGGATCTTCACAGAACCTGTGTTTGTAGATATGAACGAAAAAGGAAACACAAATCAATACGTTTCTCCGGCTATTTACCCACATATCGACCAAACAAGCTTCCAATATAATTATATATACGTTGTAGTGTTTTGTCCCTGCCTCTTTGCTGGAGCAAAATCAATGACAATTTGGCCAGCCTGGTTGTTTTTTTGTCGGAGAAGAAATATTTGTAAACAACGTTTGCGCCTCTTCCATTCACACCATGCCGAATCTGGGTTCCTTCTGCCTTTGGAGATGCCTTTGTTTTCCGGCCTCAGTCCCAGGGGAAGGGCGTAGTGGAGTAGGCTAGTGGCAACAGGGTTCTTTTCCCCACATGAGAACAATGTGTGGAGTCCATTTCTCGGCCCACTTGCACAGAACAATCTTAGTTACAATTGATCTTAGGCGCCTGCAATCAACTTTACAATCACCATACAACTGTCCTATTCCACTTTCACCAACTGATCTCAGGGCGATTGTAAGACGGTTTGGATTTAAGATCGCGATCTTCGCTAAGTTTGAAATCTTCAACGGTGGAGATACGATTATCTTAAACTCGACTCCCGTCTACAGTTGTCTACAGACACGCATAACCTGCTGCGCATACAGTAAGTGGAACCAGTACCTCCCTCCCTCCATCGCATCTTGCACAGATTTAAGAAAGGTCCCAATTATTTGAAGGAAACGATTACTGGAATGATGGCATATATTTTTGTCGGCATTAATACTGTCGTGATTTAGGAATTGTTTTGTATTGCAACTAGAGAAATACCTAATCGTGTTTTATCAACAATATTGAAATACGAATCAATGCATTATTTAGTGACATAATTATTATGAAAATTAAAATGAATAATAGTAATATGTCCTGACATACCACGTAAATGTACGATCTTCATCTATTTGAGGGAGCTTTTCGTAAAATCCTAAATATGTCCTTCATGTTTTCGTTTCGTTGCTATAACAAAGGATGTTATGCCTACCTTTTCAAAACACAGAAAAACGGAGAATTTCAAGAATGCATGGACGGGAAATAAGAATAATAAATATTATTAATGTTTCGAGAAAGCAGTTGTGTAATATGTATTCACTGGGTATTAATTATATTGATAATTATTTTTTAAAAGTGTGATATTTACGTTTGCTATTTATGGGATATTTCACAAACATTTCAAATGTCTCATCATGTGCATTTGCTTGTTTGATGAATACTTGTGTTGTATTTATTTTAAATTCAGATATTAAAACCCGTCCAACTCGATTTTAGATTTAAACATGTCTGGGTTTGCTCTTCAACTTGTTTTTATTTGTAGATTAATTTAATGATAAACGAAAGACAAAATAACTGACACGAATGTGACCCAAAAGAAATATAGGGGGAGCTCAGCGATTCTACAGCATTAATACACTGGGCAAGGTAGATTGTACTCTACGGGCTTATACAAAGGGAAACCACTCCTATTTAGAGTATGAACTAAGATTAGCTGCCCTTGATTTCTCCAAAAGGTCACGGACGTTACAAATCGGTTGCAGACTATACTTAGGTTTTTATCCTTCCCGTGATTAGCGAAAAGGTATGTTGTTTCACTCTTCTTTCAGAATTGAGTCGGGTGGAAATAGTACTTTTAGCTTTCGGCTCGATAATTATGTGGTTAACTATCCCAATTAACGATAATTCTAACGTTAAATCTGTGGTGCGTTCTTAATGTTGTTAAAGTGTCGATTAGAATCATTAAGTTTAAGAAAATAAAGAGGCAATGTTTGAACGTAAAACAGATTATTTATGTGAAACAGACCAAGTCTTGCACGCCATTTTGTCAAGTTTGATGAGGGACTGCAACGATTTTAGCTACTTAAGATTGGTCCGGACCAATTGTAAGTTTCGTTTGTAGCTTACAATGATCTTAGCCTACATTCGCTTTGTACAAGTGGGTGGCGATTGAAGCCAAAGCGTAAGATCGCGATCTTTAGGATTTACAATGATTGTAACGATAGAACCGCTTTGTGCACGTGGACCCTGGTGTTCCCCGCCGTGATATTGCTAAAAGCGGCGCAAAACCCAGACTCACACTCAAGGGAGGTGTTTGCCTTACTATGAGACGCATGCAGTTGCGTCCCTTTATTTACATACGATACTGCCAAGAGAACACGAGTTGCGTCCCTTAAATTACGTGCCAATACGATACCGTGCAGATAAACTCCGACATGTTGAACTGTAATCAATCAAAAATATTATTTGTTTAAATCGTGTTCACCATTAACTCTAGTGGTGTTGTTTCTCACTGAAAACTAACGTGTAAGCGTTTATTTGTGTTTCGTTGAAGCAGGAATGCGTGTTATGTACAATGTGCCCTTGGCAACGTCTTTAAAGAAGTCGCACAGAAAAGAAAAATTGAGAATTCTAAAACTAAATGGAGTAAACTAGTAGTGACTTAAGTGTTTTAGAATTGAAAACTAACGTGTAAGCATCTATTTGTGTTTGGTTGAAGTTTAGAGTGCGTGTCCAACATATATCCATCTCTTGGCGACAGCTTTAATGCAGTCGCACGGGTGGGAGGCAAAGGTTAAATTGAGAATTCTAAAACGAAGTGTAAAAAAGTAGTAGTAAAGTGTAATTATTACGAGTAAGCACCCACAATATTCTATTCTAAATGATTGTCATTAAAATATATTGTCTTTGTCCTTGATAATGTCTGTTTTCATGAAATAACAACGTCAAACCATTTCCTTGGTACGAGAATGTACGAGGCGACTAAGTCCATGGATCAGGTTGTCAGTGTCTCGGATGACCGCGTGTCATTGTAGCCCGATTGCAGTCAATAGACTATCTGTAGCTGAAATACTGCTGAATGCGGTTGGCATACATAAAAGCCCTTAAATACTGCCAACAGATGGTGAAACCCACAAGCACACGGGTATAAGGGGCTGACAAACCAAGGAGATTGTATGCAACAACGTGACTAAAGGAGAAACGGCTAAATGGAAAAAACAAAACAACAATAAATATTGAATCATAATGGTTTAATGAAGTCCAATCTAGAAAGTGTAAAGCCAAAAGTATCCGAAAGAGCCAAAAGCACAAAACGTATTTCTATAGGTAATCCAAAATGGCCCAAGTATCTAAAAAGTCCAAAAAAACTGAAGGTTTAGTATTTAAAAAAAATATTTATTCCGGGGTCCAAAAATAGCAAAATGGTCCTAAATGATCAAAATATCCAAAACATTAAAAAAAGTCCGAAAGGTCCAAAATGTAGAGAACACTTATTTTTTTTTAATATTCTAAAGGTCCAAGGTAATTATTAACACAAGTTCCAAGAGGTAGTAAGATGTCACTCTAAGCGTCCATCTTGACACGGAACACTCTCCTCAAGAATCCAGACACACGTGACAGGAAGACTCGAACTGGGGACTGGGTCGGGGTGTCGTCATCATCCAGGTTGATATCGACGAAGTGAGGGGCATCACGGAGGACGGAGGCAGAGAGAGGGGCAGGGTCGGGGATAGAGGTGGAAGGGACGGGAAGTTCTGACAGGGGTTCAAGGATGGTCATGTACCTCCCAGTAGGACGCTGACAGGGAGGGAGAGAAGGACATGTAGAGAGAGACAGAAGATAGGAGGACAGGAAGAAGAGGGTAGTTGTTGGAAATGGATCAATAAGGGGATAATTATGATTATAAGGACGTTAGTGATAATGATACGTGGTTAATACTGCTCATGAATATAACTTTCCAAATCAGCAGTATATGTTTTGGTATCACATGTTAGTAATTCATTACAATAACAGTAAATTACTGATTCCCAAAGACACCCACTTGGCGAGGAGGGGCCCAGATGTCAAAGTTCAAAGGGAACCTGATCACGAGGTCAAGAGCTGTCAGGAAAGAAAGAATGAGAGTGTTAAATGGGGAAAAATGCAACAAAATCAACTTAAGACAGTATACAAACTACTTTTAGACAAATTTAAAGTGGTCCTGATCATCCATTCGATCACTGTCATCTTGTCAGTTCAGAATAGGCAAGTATATAAGCCAGGGTTTCAGATAGGTACATTTGCTAGGACATTGACTGATTGCCATCCAAAACGTTGTAAGGGTGCGTCTGTAGTTTGGTGATGCTATGGAAGTACTTCCAATCCAAATATGCTCAAATCATGAAAATTTCCTAATGATGTGTTTGTTTGTTGTTTCAACGCTGCACTCGGCAATATACCAGCTATATGACGGCGATTTGCTAATAATCGAGTGTTTTTCCAGACGCATTAATATTGCGCCCTTTTCACACAGGAGAGAGAGTCATTACATCAACCTATATTATTGCATATGAAGGAAACGTTTTATCAATGGTCAGTACGTGTATGCGGAAATATACTTAGTGTATTCGTGTATAGGTACCCTGGTAGGAACGTTATACAAGTTTGTTAAGTATTGACGTACAATTGGCATGCATTTCATATGTTACATGAATAGTTTAATTAGTCTTAATGTTGTCAGTGTTCGTTTTGATAATGATTGCGAAATTGATTTGTTTTCCGGTATTAAGTGATCGTAGCATGTACATTCACAGAATAATACTTGATAGAACATATTAACACTATTAATTATTTTGTTCTATATTATGATATTGATTGGTCATTGTCACAAACGTTATGAAAGATTCATAAAAACACAGGATTCCAGATACTGTTTTAGCCATGGTGTATTTACTCATATGTTACCATTGACCCTGGGTATTGATAATTCTCTTTAGGTTTTCAATATGTTTTTATTCCCTTGAGTATTTTTTAACCAATGAGTAAATTTAAGTTTTTACAATAATTCAGCTTAAAATATTGTTTCATGTGATTTCAAACATTCATGTGCAGCCCCAATGTCACATGTCGTAAATGTTTACAACTGTATATACCTGTCTAAACGACAATAAACCAGATGCACCTGTTGTGAATTATTCACGGCAGTAGAATTCACTTTTATGTGATGCCTGTATTGGATCAGTAAATAAATATCTATGGGGAAAATAGGTAAGCTAGGTGGAAAGGTTACGTTTGGTATTTACGCACAGCACCGTGAAGAACCTCGGGGTTTTGACTGTTGTCATGCCCATTTGTTCGGAAGCAACACATTTTGCGTACTTTACGTAGATCTAAATACGCAGCTTATTTTTATCATTTCAAAATGAAACCAGTGGTTGTGCCGCTGCTATACTATGTTTTAGAATTCTACTATTTGTACATTACATGTTTGTTTACTTTCTTCGTAAGCGAATCACATGCATATGATGGACAGAAGGGAAAGTTTCTATGTTGATGTTAGTGTTATCTATAGTGATGGAAGCCTTTGCAGGGATAGACACCACAGATTGGTCATATCCAACGATTCCGTAGTTCAGAAAAGTGGTTTGATTAAAGCAACAAGATTTTGGAATAAAACAAACAACTAGTCCCTTTCCATGTTCACTTGTCTCGAACTAACGGACTAGCTGTCGTGTCTATGCCCTCTTTGAAGTCACTTGCACATTAGCACCTTGAAAGCTTCAAAATATTTATGATTGAGTCTGATAATAATCTTCAGTATATTTATTTGGAACGGTTTAACCTTAAAGTTATAATATTGTGATACCACAACCTCATTGACAAAGTGGAATGTTAAATATTACCCTGAGCAAGATTTACTGTTGTTACAGAAGGGCTACAAATATCTATGTTATGAAAAGGCAAAATTAACACACCAGTGGTTTTTAGTATATGTATTTGAAGAGAAACAACTATGCCTAGATCTATCAGCCTTGGAAATTAAATCTGATACAACTGACAAGTATTTTGATATTGGAAAGATAAATCAAATGAAACGTTTAAAATAGATGATTTGTTTTATCGACAGACTGAAAAGGATGAAATGGCCCCAATTTAACCTGAAAAAAATCTTTATATCAACGACAAACATTTCTTTTCAGAATAAGAATAAGGAAAGTATATATCGGACATGTTTCAGACTCAGATGTGGACATGTTATCAATGGCTACAAAAATGCAATCTTATATAAATGGTGAATGGTTGGTGGTAGAAATCTTTGCCTACTAGAATAATTTTTCAATGGATTTAGATCTCGGCTTACTTCAAATTTAATTAAGAAATTTAATCAGAAAACAAGGAAATGGGCCAACATGGCTAATTCAGAAACAAAGAAATACCTTGGGTGTATGCGCTCATGGTTTGCACAAGCGGAGATGAGCAAAGACAAGGCAAAAAGCAGCAGATAAGTTGTAATTTGACAGCAGTATAACCTCAACAATGGCGATGCCAGTAGTGAAAGTGTCGTCAAGGCGACGTCATAAATCTCGCGAGACTGTCATGCATCACGTGACGTTAGCAGCTTGACTGGTTCTCTCCCTGCTCTACTCGGACGTCGTATGCCAAATCAGGATCCCAGTCATGTTTCAAGCGAAATCAGTTGAGTTGGCGCCTCGTTCAAATATAGCTTCTAAGTGATTTGCTCGCAGTGGATGCATATCAAACGATTTTAACAGCGTGGTTATTAGTTACATGGCCCAGTGAGTGATTGCATGAACAACAATCCACACCAATCGACCCTGTCCGTCTGTCCATCAGACACAATCTAGCCCAGAACACCTTTACATGGTGAGAAGCAGCAGCTGTAAAGAGATATGTGTCTGATGGCATCTTGTAATTTTTCATTGATTTACTGGAGACAAACAGCGTGCCAATGATTGTATCAACTCTTTCTTCTATTATACTACAAAACTCTATATACAAAACACTGGTTTGTTTAGTCAAGGAGGATTGCCCAGTGGTGTAAGGGTCTTTGGATGAGAATCAGGCAGTGTGGGAGATGTGAGGTGAAAGCGCAATGGGATGCAGGTCTTACATATTTACCACTTTGGCGAAACCCATGGGTATGGGGCTGACACACCTAGAAATATTACCTGGATAACAGGGATTCAAACCCATGATTAAAGGTTACTGGTATGTCTAAGCGGCATAACTCTGGACAGCAATCTGCGTGGGTTATAGAGATAATGGCCGAAGACAATTTGAAGAAAATGACCTCCAATAAAATTAGTTAGTTGATACAATTGTTACATAGAACCTTGTCTCCTGTTTGACATTATTAATTGCAACTGTGTTTGTTTTTCAATTAGTAGTAGTAAGAATTGTCACTTAAAAAGCCAGTGAGGAGAGAGACAATGGCACAGACTGGAGAAGTGAGGATAAGTGATGGTCCCCAAAATGGCCCCATGTATTAATTAAAAGGTGAGGTGAAATGGTGATTAACATCACGTTCGAGATTATTGTACTAGCAATATGCGTGTGTGGCTGCTTGTACTAGTCCGGACTAATGCCAATTTTATAGCGCTAGCCAATTGAGAAACCATGCGGCAGTTTAAAATGGATACCCTACTGAGACACGGTATACTCCGACTCCGAGCTGAACAGGCCTTGTTTTAGCTTCTTCTGCTGAACGCCAGGCAGGTTAACAACAAGTACCGTCTCTTAACATCTTTTGGTATGACATAGCCGGGGATCTAGCCCCGATCTTACGCTCGCCGGGCAGACACTCTACCACTAGATCACGGAGGCGGTCCTTGACTAAACAAGCAGATATATCCATATCATTCAGAATGTTCAGTAACAGTGATGGATATCATGGCATTATTTGTAACATACACCATGTTTAGTTGATTAAATTACACACTCACTTCATTGATTATTTTGAAACATTTTATTGTGGATAACAACAATTTACAAATAAATAATGATTAATTATTTACATCACTCAACATAGTTTCATACCTCTCAGAAATAACAATGATTCATGGATTCTACAGAGATTGATGGGAATAACAATATTCTTAATAGTTCTACTGTTAGAACATACATAAACACATATTTTGATTAACTCTTGTAAGTTCAGTCAATGTTGGGCAGAGGAGTTAGAAATGACATCTAGCAATAGTCATTGATAGTTGATTGATTCACAAAACGAGATTTATATTTATGATGAAACCTGAATAAATGATAAATAATTTCAGGTTATTTATGACAGTCGGTCTCGTAAACCAACGGAAAAAAACATGTAAAGCCTAAATACATATAAATTCAACCCTAAACATTGCTTAATAGTTCTGGCAGTCTAGATTTATCCATAAGTCTAACAGACTGGTTGCAATACATGGACTTATACTGGAAATAGTCATTACATCACAAAGCACGACTATCTGTGAATTGGGGTTTCCACGGCTTCCAACAGTGAGACTGTGTTTCGCATAGAACGTGGGCCAGACAATCCAGCGACAGCATGAACAATCTGGGGTCACACAATGTAATTATACAAACCACCTGATCCTCATTATTCGGGCCCTACGAGCAGGGGTACTTGGACCCATGACCTAGAATCCCAATGGGGGTCTATGGAACAGCTGTACAAAGAGTGAGTGAGTGTGTGAGTGAATGTTGTCAGCAGTATTCCAGCCATTTCACGACGGCGTGTATACAAATCGAGCATGTCGAGTGGTTGATAGCATGAGTGACGCTTTGTAACTATGTATGATGCACCCGATCCTTGTTAATTCTTCCAAGCAGGTGCTGGTGGAGTCGTCTCGCCCGGAATGAACACAGGGATATACAACAGACTCTCATCAACTACATTCTCAGGAAATTTGGGTTAAAATAGGAGTAGCACATGTGTTTGTAGATTTGAACAATGTTGAACGACGTTGTTTTACGCCGCACTCAGTAATATTCCAGCTATATGACGGCGGTCTATAAATACTCGAGTCTGGTCCAGACAATCCAGTGATTGATATCATGAGCATCGTTCCACGCAATTGGGATCGATGGCATGCTTCAACCAAGTCAGCGAGCCTGGAAAAGGAAACACAAATCAATACGTTTCTCCAGGTATTTACCCACATATCGACCAAACAAGCTTCCAATATAATTATATATACGTTGTAGTGTTTTGTCCCTGCCTCTTTGCTGGAGCAAAATCAATGACAATTGGGCCAGCCTGGTTGTTTTTTTGTCGGAGAAGAAATATTTGTAAACAACGTTTGCGCCTCTTCCATTCACACCATGCCGAATCTAGGTTCCTTCTGCCTTTGGAGATGCCTTTGTTTTCCGGCCTCAGTCCCAGGGGAAGGGCGTAGTGGAGTAGGCTAGTGGCAACAGGGTTCTTTTCCCCACATGAGAACAATGTGTGGAGTCCATTTCTCGGCCCACTTGCACAGAACAATCTTAGTTACAATTGATCTTAGGCGCCTGCAATCAACTTTACAATCACCATACAACTGTCCTATTCCACTTGCACCAACTGATCTCAGGGCGATTGTAAGACGGTTTGGATTTAAGATCGCGATCTTAGCTAAGTTTGAAATCTTCAACGGTGGAGATACGATTATCTTAAACTCGACTCCCGTCTACAGTTGTCTACAGACACGCATAACCTGCTGCGCATACAGTAAGTGGAACCGGTACCTCCCTCCCTCCCTCGCATCTTGCACATATTTAAGAAAGGTCCCAATTATTTGAAGGAAACGATTACTAGAGAAATACCTAATCGTGTTTTATCAACAATATTGAAATACGAATCAATGCATTATTTAGTGACATAATTATTATGAAAATTAAAATGAATAATAGTAATATGTCCTGACATACCACGTAAATGTACGATCTTCATCTATTTGAGGGAGCTTTTCGTAAAATCCTAAATATGTCCTTCATGTTTTCGTTTCGTTGCTATAACAAAGGATGTTATGCCTACCTTTTCAAAACACAGAAAAACGGAGAATTTCAAGAATGCATGGACGGGAAATAAGAATAATAAATATTATCAATGTTTCGAGAAAGCAGTTGTGTAATATGTATTCACTGGGTATTAATTATATTGATAATTATTTTTTAAAAGTGTGATATTTACGTTTGCTATTTATGGGATATTTCACAAACATTTCAAATGTCTCATCATCTGCTTTTGCTTGTTTGATGAATACTTGTATTGTATTTATTTTAAATTCAGATATTAAAACCCGTCCAACTCGATTTTAGATTTAAACATGTCTGGGTTTGCTCTTCAACTTGTATTTATTTGTAGATTAATTTAATGATAAACGAAAGACAAAATAACTGACACGAATGTGACCCAAAAGAAATATAGGGGGAGCTCAGCGATTCTACAGCATTAATACACTGGGCAAGGTAGATTGTACTCTACGGGCTTATACAAAGGGAAACCACTCCTATTTAGAGTATGAACTAAGATTAGCTGCCCTTGATTTCTCCAAAAGGTCACGGACGTTACAAATCGGTTGCAGACTATACTTAGGTTTTTATCCTTCCCGTGATTAGCGAAAAGGTATGTTGTTTCACTCTTCTTTCAGAATTGAGTCGGGTGGAAATAGTACTTTTAGCTTTCGGCTCGATAATTATGTGGTTAACTATCCCAATTAACGATATTTCTAACGTTAAATCTGTGGTGCGTTCTTAATGTTGTTAAAGTGTCGATTAGAACCATTAAGTTTAACAAAATAAAGAGGCAATGTTTGAACGTAAAACAGATTATTTATGTGAAACAGACCAAGTCTTGCACGCCATTTTGTCAAGTTTGATGAGGGACTGCAACGATTTTAGCTACTTAAGATTGGTCCGGACCAATTGTAAGTTTCGTTTGTAGCTTACAATGATCTTAGCCTACATTCGCTTTGTACAAGTGGGTGGCGATTGAAGCCAAAGCGTAAGATCGCGATCTTTAGGATTTACAATAATTGTAACGATAGAACCGCTTTGTGCACGTGGACCCTGGTGTTCCCCGCCGTGATATTGCTAAAAGCGGCGCAAAACCCAGACTCACACTCAAGGGAGGTGTTTGCCTTACTATGAGACGCATGCAGTTGCGACCCTTTATTTACATACGATACTGCCAAGAGAACACGAGTTGCGTCCCTTAAATTACGTGACAATACGATACCGTGCAGATAAACTCCGACATGTTGAACTGTAATCAATCAAAAATATTATTTGTTTAAATCGTGTTCACCATTAACTCTAGTGGTGTTGTTTCTCACTGAAAACTAACGTGTAAGCGTTTATTTGTGTTTCGTTGAAGCAGGAATGCGTGTTATGTACAATGTGCCCTTGGCAACGTCTTTAAAGAAGTCGCACAGAAAAGAAAAATTGAGAATTCTAAAACTAAATGGAGTAAACTAGTAGTGACTTAAGTGTTTTAGAATTGAAAACTAACGTGTAAGCATCTATTTGTGTTTGGTTGAAGTTTAGAGTGCGTGTCCAACATATATCCATCTCTTGGCGACAGCTTTAATGCAGTCGCACGGGTGGGAGGCAAAGGTTAAATTGAGAATTCTAAAACGAAGTGTAAAAAAGTAGTAGTAAAGTGTAATTATTACGAGTAAGCACCCACAATATTCTATTCTAAATGATTGTCATTAAAATATATTGTCTTTGTCCTTGATAATGTCTGTTTTCATGAAATAACAACGTCAAACCATTTCCTTGGTACGGGAATGTACGAGGCGACTAAGTCCATGGATCAGGTTGTCAGTGTCTCGGATGACCGCGTGTCATTGTAGCCCGATTGCAGTCAATAGACTATCTGTAGCTGAAATACTGCTGAATGCGGTTGGCATACATAAAAGCCCTTAAATACTGCCAACAGATGGTGAAACCCACAAGCACACGGGTATAAGGGGCTGACAAACCAAGGAGATTGTATGCAACAACGTGACTAAAGGAGAAACGGCTAAATGGAAAAAACAAAACAACAATAAATATTGAATCATAATGATTTAATGAAGTCCAATCTTGAAAGTGTAAAGCCAAAAGTATCCGAAAGAGCCAAAAGCACAAAACGTATTTCTATAGGTAATCCAAAATGGCCCAAGTATCTAAAAAGTCCAAAAAAACTGAAGGTTTAGTATTTTAAAAAAATATTTATTCCGGGGTCCAAAAATAGCAAAATGGTCCTAAATGATCAAAATATCCAAAACATTAAAAAAAAGTCCGAAAGGTCCAAAATGTAGAGAACACTTATTTTTTTTAATATTCTAAAGGTCCAAGGTAATTATTAACACAAGTTCCAAGAGGTAGTAAGATGTCACTCTAAGCGTCCATCTTGACACGGAACACTCTCCTCAAGAATCCAGACACACGTGACAGGAAGACTCGAACTGGGGACTGGGTCGGGGTGTCGTCATCATCCAGGTTGATATCGACGAAGTGAGGGGCATCATGGAGGACGGAGGCAGAGAGAGGGGCGGGGTCGGGGATAGAGGTGGAAGGGACGGGAAGTTCTGACAGGGGTTCAAGGATGGTCATGTACCTCCCAGTAGGACGCTGACAGGGAGGGAGAGAAGGACATGTAGAGAGAGACAGAAGATAGGAGGACAGGAAGAAGAGGGTAGTTGTTGGAAATGGATCAATAAGGGGATAATCATGATTTTAAGGACGTTAGTGAAAATGATACGTGGTTAATACTGCTCATGAATATAATTTTCCAAATCAGCAGTATATGTTTTGGTATCACGTGTTAGTAATTCATTACAATAACAGTAAATTACTGATTCCCTAAGACACCCACTTGGCGAGGAGGGGCCCAGATGTCAAAGTTCAAAGGGAACCTGATCACGAGGTCAAGAGCTGTCAGGAAAGAAAGAATGAGAGTGTTAAATGGGAAAAAATGCAACAAAATCAACTTAAGACAGTATACAAACTACTTTTAGACAAATTTAAAGTGGTCCTGATCATCCATTCCATCACTGTCATCTTGTCAGTTCAGAATAGGCAAGTATATAAGCCAGGGTTTCAGATAGGTACATTTGCTAGGACATTGACTGATTGCCATCCAAAACGTTGAAAGGGTGCGTCTGTAGTTTGGTGATGCTATGGAAGTACATTCAATCCAAATATGCTCAAATCATGACAATTTCCTAATGATGTGTTTGTTTGTTGTTTCAACGCTGCACTCGGCAATATACCAGCTATATGACGGCGGTTTGCAAATAATCGAGTCTGGACCAGACAATCAAGTGATTGACATCATGAACATCGATCCATGCAATTGGGATACGATGACATACAACCTGTTCCTGTTAGTCGCCTCTTACGACAAGCATGGTTTGCTGAAGACCTTTCTAACCTGGATCTTCATGGGTTGTCCTTATGACATTTGTCGTTAGCAAAATAAGTGTTAGCAACAGAATCGTTAAGATTTATTATTATACAGTGTTTTTCCAGACGCATTAATATTGCGCCCTTTTCACACAGGAGAGAGAGTCATTACATCAACCTATATTATTGCATATGAAGGAAACGTTTTCTCAATGGTCAGTACGTGTATGCGGAAATATACTTAGTGTATTCGTAGGTACCCTGGTAGGAACGTTATACAAGTTTGTTAAGTATTGACGTACAATTGGCATGCATTTCATATGTTACATGAATAGTTTAATTAGTCTTAATGTTGTCAGTGTTCGTTTTGATAATGATTGCGAAATTGATTTGTTTTCCGGTATTAAGTGATCGTAGCGTGTACATTCACAGAATAATACTTGATAGAACATATTAACACTATTAATTATTTTGTTCTATATTATGATATCGATTGGTCATTGTCACAAACGTTATGAAAGATTCATAAAAACACAGGATTCCAGATACTGTTTTAGCCATGGTGTATTTACTCATATGTTACCATTGACCCTGGGTATTGATAATTCTCTTTAGGTATTCAATATGTTTTTATTCCCTTGAGTATTTTTTAACCAATGAGTAAATTTAAGTTTTTACAATAATTCAGCTTAAAACATTGTTTCATGTGATTTCAAACATTCATGTGCAGCCCCAATGTCACATGTCGTAAATGTTTACAACTGTATATACCTGTCTAAACGTCAATAAACCAGATGCACCTGTTGTGAATTATTCACGGCAGTAGAATTCACTTTTATGTGATGCCAGTATTGGATCAGTAAATAAATATCTATGGGGAAAATAGGTAAGCTAGGTGGAAAGGTTACGTTTGGTAATTACGCACAGCACCGTGAAGAACCTTGGGGTTTTGACTGTTGTCATGCCCATTTGTTCGGAAGCAACGCATTTTGCGTACTTTACGTAGATCTAAATACGCAGCTTATTTTTATCGTTTTAAAATGAAACCAGTGGTTGTGCCGCTGCTATACTATGTTTTAGAATTCTACTATTTGTACATTACATGTTTGTTTACTTTCTTCGTAAGCGAATCACATGCATATGATGGACAGAAGGGAAAGTTTCTATGTTGATGTTAGCGTTATCTATAGGGATGGAAGCCTTTGCAGGAATAGACACCACAGATTGGTCATATCCAACGATTCCGTACTTCAGAAAAGTGGTTTGATTAAAGCAACAAGATTTTGGAATAAAACAAACAACTAGTCCCTTTCCATTTTCACTTGTCTCGAACTAACGGACTAGCTGTCGTGTCTATGCCCTCTTTGAAGTCACTTGCATATTAGCACCTTGAAAGCTTCAAAATATTTATGATTGAGTCTGATAATAATCTTCAGTATATTTATTTGGAACGGTTTAACCTTAAAGTTATAATATTGTGATACCACAACCTCATTGACAAAGTGGGATGTTAAATATTACCCTGGGCTAGTTTTACTGTTGTTACAGAAGGGCTACAAATATCTATGTTATGAAAAGGCAAAATTAACACACCAGTGGTTTTTAGTATATGTATTTGAAGAGAAACAACTATGCCTAGATCTATCAGCCTTAGAAATTAAATCTGATACAACCGACAAGTATTTTGATATTGGAAAGATAAATCAAATGAAACGTTTAAAATAGATGATTTGTTTTATCGATTGAAAAGGATGAAATGGCCTCAATTTAACCTGAAAAAAATCTTTATTTAAACGACAAACATTTCTTTTCAGAATAAGAATAAGGAAAGTATATATCGGACATATTTCAGACTCAGATGTGGACATGTTATCAATGGCTACAAAAATGCAATCTTATATAAATGGTGAATGATTGGTGGTAGAAATCTAGGCCTACTAGAATAATTTTTCAATGGATTTAGATCTCGGCTTACTTCAAATTTAATTAAGAAATTTAGGCAGAAAACAAGGAAATGGCCCAACATGGCTAATTCAGAAACAAAGAAATACCTTGGGTGTATGCGCTCATGGTTTGCACAAGCGGAGATGAGCAAAGACAAGGCAAAAAGCAGCAGATAAGTTGTAATATGACAGCAGTATAACCTCAACAATGGCGATGCCAGTAGTGAAAGTGTCGTCAAGGCGACGTCATAAATCTCGCGAGACTGTCATAACATCACGTGACGTTAGCAGCTTGACTGGTTCTCTCCCTGCTCTACTCGGACGTCGTATGCCAAATCAGGATCCCAGTCATGTTTCAAGCGAAATCAGTTGAGTTGGCGCCTCGTTCAAATATAGCTTCTAAGTGATTTGCTCGCAGTGGATGCATATCAAACGATTTTAACAGCGTGGTTATCAGTTACATGGCCCTTTGAGTGATTGCACGAACAACAATCCACACCAATCGACCCTCTCCGTCTTTCCATCAGACACAATCTAGGCCAGAACACCGTTACATGGCGAGAAGCAGCAGCTGTAAAAGATATGTATCTGATGGCATCTTGTAATTATGCACTGATTTTCTGAAGACAACAGCATGTCCATGATTATATCAACTCTTTCTTCTATTATACTACGAAACTCTATATATACAACACTGGTTTGTTTAGTCAAGGGGGATGGCGCAGTGGTGTAAGGGCCTTTGGATCACAATCAGTCAGTGTGGGAGATGTGGGATGAAAGCGCAATGGGATGCAGGTCTTACATATTTACCACTTTGGCGAAACCCATGGGTATGGGGCTGACACACCTAGAAATATTACCTGGATAACAGGGATTCAAACCCATGATTAAAGGTTTCTGGTATGTCTAAGCGGCATAACTCTGGACAGCAATCTGCGTGGGTTATAGAGATAATGCCCCAAGACAATTTGAAGAAAATGACCTCTAATAAAATTAGTTAGTTTATACAATTGTTACATAGAACCTTGTCTCCTGTTTGACATTATTAATTGCAACTGTGTTTGTTTTTCAATTAGTAGTAGTAAGAATAGTCACTTAAAAAGCCAGTGAGGTGAGGGACAATGGTACATACTGGAGAAGTGAGGATAAGTGATGGTCCCCAAAATGGCCCCATGTATTAATTAAAAGGTGAGGTGAAATGGTGATTAACATCACGTTCGAGATTATTGTACTCATATAGCAATATGCGTGTGTGGCTGCTTGTACTAGTCCGGACTAATGCCAATTTTATAGCGCTAGCCAATTGAGAAACCATGCGGCAGTTTAACATGAATACCCATCTTAGACACGGTATACTCCGACTCCGAGCTGAACAGGCCTTGTTTTAGCTCCTTCTGCTGAACGCCAGGCAGGTTAACAACAAGTACCATCTTTTAACATCTTTTGGTATGACATAGCTGGGGATCTAGCCCCGATCTTACGCTCGCCGGGCAGACACTCTACCACTAGACCACGGAGGTGGTCCTTGACTAAACAACCAGATATATCCATATCATTCAGAATATTCAGTAACAGTGACGGATATCATTGCATTATTTGTAACATACACCAGTCTAGTTGATTGATTTACACACTCTCTTCATTGATTTCTTTGAAACATTTTATTGTGGATAACAACAATTTACAAAAAAATAATGATTAATTATTTACATCACTCAACATAGCTTCATATCTCTCAGATATAACAATGATTCATGGATTCTACAGAAATTGATGAGAATAACAATATTCTTAATAGTTCTACTACATTAGAACATTCATCAACACATATTTTGATTAACTCTTGTAAGTTCAGTCACTGTTGGGCAGAGGAGTTAGAAATGACAACTAGCAAAAGTCATTGATAGTTGATTGATTCACAAAACGAGATTGATATTTATAATGAAACCTGAATAAATGATTAATAATTTTAGGTTATTTATGACAGTCGGTCTCGTAAACCAACTAAAAAACCATGTAAAACCTAAGTACATATAAATTCAACCCTAAACATTGCTTAATAGTTCTGGCATTGTTTAAAGCTTGTTCAGTCTAGATTTATCCATAAGTCTAACAGACTGGTTGCAATACATGGACTTATACTGGAAATAGTCATTACATCACAAAGCACGACTATCTGTGAATTGGGGTTGCCACGGCTTCCAACAGTAAGAGTGTGTTTCGCATAGAACGTGGGCCACACAATCCAGCGACAGCATGAACAATCCACATCGTCTGTCTGTCCATCACACACAATCAGCGGGGTCACACAATGTAATTATACAAACCACCCGATCCTCATTATACGGGACCTACAAGCAGGGGTACTTGGACCCATGACCTAGAATACCAATGGGGGTCTATGGAACAGCTGTACAAAGAGTGAATGAATGTTGTCAGCAGTATTCCAGCCATTTCACGACGGCGTGTATACAAATCGAGCATGTCGAGTGGTTGATAGCATGAGTGAGGCTTTGTATCCATGTATGATGCACCCGATCCTTGTTAATTCCTCCAAGCAGGAGGTGCTGGTGGCGTCGTCTCACCCGGAATGAACACAGGGATATACAACAGACTCTCAACAACTACATTCTCAGGGAATTTGAATTAAAATAGAAGTAGCACCTGTGTTTGTAGATATGAACGATAGGTTTGTTGTTTTACGCCGCACTCAGCGATATTTCAGCTATATAACGGCGGTCTGTAAATACTCGAGTCTGGACCAGACAATCCAGTGATTGATATCATGAGCATCGTTCCACGGAATTGGGATCGATGACATGCTTCAACCAAGTCAGCGAGTCTGACCACCCGATCCCGTTAGTCACCTCTTACGACAAGCATAGTCGCCTTTTACGGCAACCATGGGTTACTGAAGACCTAATCTATCCCAGATCTTCACAGCACCTGTGTATGTAGATATGAACGAAAAAGGAAACACAAATCAATACGTTTCTCCAGCTATTTACCCACATATCGACCAAACAAGCTTCCAATATAATTATATATACGTTGTAGTGTTTTGTCCCTGCTACTTTTCTGGAGCAAAATCAATGACAATTTGGCCAGCCTGGTTGTTTCTTTGTCGGAGAAGAAATATTTGTAAACAACGTTTGCGCGTCTTCCATTCACACCATGCCGAATCTAGGTTCCTTCTGCCTTTGGAGATGCCTTTGTTTTCTGGCCTCAGTCCCAGGGGGTGGGCGTAGTGGAGTAGGCTAGTGGCAACAGGGTCACGCCAATGACCCGGCTTCTATTCCTGACATGAGAACAATGTGTGGAGCCCATTTCTCGGCCCACTTGCACAGAACAATCTTAGTTACAATTGATCTTAGGCGCCTGCAATCCACTTTACAATCACCATACAACTGTCCTATTCCACTTGCACAAACTGATCTGAGCGCGATTGTAAGACGGTTTGGATTTAAGATCGCAATCTTAGCTAAGATCGAAATCTTCAACGGTGGAGATACGATTATCTTAAACTCGACTCCTGTCTACAGTTGTCTGCAGACACGCATAACCTGCTGCGCATACAGTAAGTGGAACCGGTACCACCCTCCCTCCATCGCATCTTGCACAGATTTAAGAAAGGTCCCAATTATTTGAAGGAAACGATTACTGGAATGATGGCATATATTTTTGTCGGCATTAATACTGTCGTGATTTAGGAATTGTTTTGTATTGCAACTAAAGAAATACCTAATCGTGTTTTATCAACAATATTGAAATACGAATACATACTTAGTGACATAGTGACATAATTATTATGAACATTAAAATGAATAATAATAGTAATATGTCCTGACATACCACGTAAATAATCTATTTGAGGGAGCTTTTCGTAAAATCCTAAAGCTTTCGGCTCGATAATTATGTGGTTATTTCTAACGTTAAATCTATGGTGCGTTCTTAATGTTGTTAAAGTGTCGATTAGAATCATAAAGTTTAACAAAATAAAGAGGCAATGTTTGAACGTAAAACAGATTATTTATGTGAAACAGACCAAGTCTTGCACGCCATTTTGTCAAGTTTGATGAGGGACTGCAACGATTTTAGCTACTTAAGATTGGTCCGGACCAATTGTAAGTTTCGTTTGTAGCTTACAATGACCTTAGCCTACATTCGCTTTGTACAAGTGGGTGGCGATTGAAGCCAAAGCGTCAGATCGCGATCTTTAGGATTTACAATAATTGTAACGATAGAACCGCTTTGTGCACGTGGACCCTGGTGTTCCCCGCCGTGATATTGCTAAAAGCGGCGCAAAACCCAGACTCACACCCAAGGGAGGTGTTTGCCTTACTATGAGACGCATGCAGTTGCGTCCCTTTATTTACATACGATACTGCCAAGAGAACACGAGTTGCGTCCCTTAAATTACGTGACAATACGATACCGTGCAGATAAACTCCGACATGTTGAACTGTAATCAATCAAAAATATTATTTGTTTAAATCGTGTTCACCATTAACTCTAGTGGTGTTGTTTCTCACTGAAAACTAACGTGTAAGCGTTTATGTGTGTTTCGTTGAAGCAGGAATGCGTGTTATGTACAATGTGCCCTTGGCAACGTCTTTAAAGAAGTCGCACAGAAAAGAAAAATTGAGAATTCTAAAACTAAATGGAGTAAACTAGTAGTGACTTAAGTGTTTTAGAATTGAAAACTAACGTGTAAGCATCTATTTGTGTTTGGTTGAAGTTTTAGAGTGCGTGTCCAACATATATCCATCTCTTGGCGACAGCTTTAATGCAGTCGCACGGGTGGGAGGCAAAGGTTAAATAGAGAATTCTAAAACGAAGTGTAAAAAAGTAGTAGTAAAGTGTAATTATTACGATTAAGCACCCACAATATTCTATTCTAAATGATTGTCATTAAAATATATTGTCTTTGTCCTTGATAATGTCTGTTTTCATGAAATAACAACGTCAAACCATTTCCTTGGTACGAGAATGTACGAGGCGACTAAGTCCATGGATCAAGTGGTCAGTGTCTCGGATGACCGCGTGTCATTGTACCCCGATTGCAGTCAATAGACTCTCTGTAGCTGAAATACTGCTGAATGCGGTTGACATACATAAAAGCCCTCAAATACTGCCAACAGTTAGTGAAACCCACAAGCACACGGGTATAAGGGGCTGACAAACCAAGGAGATTGTATGCAACAACGTGACTAAAGGAGAAACGGCTAAATGGAAAAAACAAAACAACAATAAATATTGAATCATAATGATTTAATGAAGTCCAATCTTGAAAGTGTAAAGCCAAAAGTGTCCGAAAGAGCCAAAAGCACATAACATATTTCTATAGGTAATCCAAAATGGCCCAAGTATCTAAAGTATCTAAGTCCAAAAACACTGAAGGTTTAGTATTTAAAAAAATATTTATTCTGGGGTCCAAAAATAGCAAAATGGTCCTAAATGATCAAAATATCCAAAACATTAAAAAAGTCCGAATGGCCCAAAATGTAGAGATCACTTATTTTTTTTTAATATTCTAAAGGTCCAGGGTAATTATTAAAACAAGTTCTAAGAGGTAGTAAGATGTCACTCTAAGCGTCCATCTTGACACGGAACACTCTCCTCAAGAATCCAGACACACGTGACAGGAAGACTCGAACTGGGGACTGGGTCGGGGTGTCGTCATCATCCAGGTTGATATCGACGAAGTAAGGGGCATCACGGGGGACGGAGGCAGAGAGAGGGGCGGGGTCGGGGATAGAGGTGGAAGGGACGGGAAGTTCTGACAGGGGTTCAAGGATGGTCATGTATCTCCCAGTAGGACGCTGACAGGGAGGGAGAGAAGGACATGTAAAGAGAGACAGAAGATAGGAGTACAGGAAGAAGAGGATAGTTGTTGGAAATGGATCAATAAGGGGATAATTATGATTTTAAGGACGTTAGTGATAATGATACGTGTTAAATACTGCTCATGAATATAACTTTCCAAATTAGCAGTATATGTTTTGGTATCACATGTTAGTAATTGATTAGAATAACAGTAAATTACTGATTCCCAAAGACACCCACTTGGCGAGGAGGGGCCCAGATGTCAAGGTTCAAAGGGAACCTGATCACGAGGTCAAGAGCTGTCAGGAAAGAAAGAATGAGAGTGTTAAATGGGAAAAAACTACTTTAAATTTAAATTTAAAGTGGTCCTGATGATCCATTCAATCACTGTCATCTTGTCAGTTCAGAATAGGCAAGTATATAAGCCAGGGTTTCAGATAGGTACATTTGCTAGGACATTGACTGATTGCCATCCAAAACGTTGTAAGGGTGCGTCTGTAGTTTGGTGATGCTATGGAAGTACTTCCAATCCAAATATGCTCAAATCATGAACATTTCCTAATGGTGTGGTTGTTTGTTGTTTCAACGCTGCACTCGGCAATATACCAGCTATATGACGGCGGTTTGCAAATAATCGAGTCTGGACCAGACAATCAAGTGATTGACATCATGAACATCGATCCATGCAATTGGGATACGATGACATACAACCTGTTCCTGTTAGTCGCCCCTTACGACAAGCATGGTTTGCTGAAGACCTTTCTAACCTGGATCTTCATGGGTTGTCCTTATGACATTTGTCGTTAGCAAAATAAGTGTTAGCAACAGAATCGTTAAGATTTATTATTATACAGTGTTTTTCCAGACGCATTAATATTGCGCCCTTTTCACACAGGAGAGAGAGTCATTACATCAACCTATATTATTGCATATGAAGGAAACGTTTTCTCAATGGTCAGTACGTGTATGCGGAAATATAGTTAGTGTATTCGTAGGTACCCTGGTAGGAACGTTATACAAGTTTGTTAAGTATTGACGTACAATTGGCATGCATTTCATATGTTACATGAATAGTTTAATTAGTCTTAATGTTGTCAGTGTTCGTTTTG
The DNA here is from genome assembly GCF_022045235.1 of Haliotis cracherodii. Classification (NCBI taxonomy): domain Eukaryota; kingdom Metazoa; phylum Mollusca; class Gastropoda; order Lepetellida; family Haliotidae; genus Haliotis; species Haliotis cracherodii. The sequence continues at coordinate 29,353,178 of NW_027266343.1, read as the reverse complement.
ATAATGATTGCGAAATTGATTTGTTTTCCGGTATTAAGTGATCGTAGCATGTACATTCACAGAATAATACTTGATAGAACATATTAACACTATTAATTATTTTGTTCTATATTATGATATTGATTGGTCATTGTCACAAACGTTATGAAAGATTCATAAAAGCACAGGGTTCCAGATACTGTTTTAGCCATGGTGTAATTACTCACGTTACCATTGTTACTAGGTATTGATAATTCTCTTTAGGTATTCAATATGTTTTTATTCCCTTGAGTATTTTTTAACAATGAGTAAATTTAAGTTTTTACAACAAATACAGCTTAAAATATTGTGTCATGTGATTTCAAACATTCATGTGCAGCCCCATTGTCACATGTCGTAAATGTTTAAATGTGTATATACCGGACTAAACGTCAATGAACCAGATGCACCTGTTGTGAATTATTCACGGCAGTAGAATTCACTTTTACGTAACGCCTGAATTGGATCAGTAAATAAATATCTATGGGGAAAATAGGTACGCTAGGTGGAAAGGTTACGTTTGGTATTTACGCACAGCACCGTGAAGAACCTTGGGGTTTTGACTGTTGTCGTGCCCATTTGTTCGGAAGCAACTCATTTTGCGTACTTTACGTAGATCTAAATACGCAGCTTATTTTTATCATTTTAAAATGAAACCAGTGGTTGTGCCGCTGCTATACTATGTTTTAGAATTCTACTATTTGTACATTACATGTTTATTTACTTTCTCCGTAAGTGAATCTCATGCATATGATGGACAGAAAGGAAAGTTTCTATGTTGATGTTAGTGTTATCTATAGGAATGGAAGCCTTTGCAGGGATAGTCACCACAGATTGGTCATATCCAACGATTCCGTAGTTCAGAAAAGTGGTTTGATTAAAGCAACAAGATTTTGGAATAAAACAAACAACTAGTCCCTTTCCATTTTCACTTGTCTCGAACTAACGGACTAGCTGTCGTGTCTATCCCTTCTTTGAAGTCACTTGCACATTAGAGCCTTGGAAGCATCAAAATAATTATGATTGAGTCTAATATTAATCTTCAGTATATTTATTTGGAACGGTTTAACTTTAAAATTATAATATTGTGGAAACAAAACTACCACAACCTCATTGACAAAGTGGGATGTCAAATATTACCCTGAGCTAGTTTTACTGTTGTTACAGAAGGGCTACAAATATCTATGTTATGAAAAGGCAAAATTAACACACCAGTGGTTTTTAGTATATGTATTTGAAGAGAAACAACTATGCCTAGATCTATCAGCCTTAGAAATTAAATCTGATACAACCGACAAGTATTTTGATATTGGAAATGAAACGTTTAAAATAGATGATTTGTTTTATCGACAGACTGAAAAGGATGAAATGGCCTCAGTTTAACCTGAAAAAAAATCTTTATATAAACGACAAACATTTCTTTTCAGAATAAGAATAAGGAAAGTATATATCGGACATATTTCAGACTCAGATGTGGACATGTTATCAATGGCTACAAAAATGCAATCTTATATAAATGGTGAATGATTGGTGGTAGAAATCTAGGCCTACTAGAATAATTTTTCAATAGATTTAGGTCTCGGCTTACTTCAAATTTAATTAAGAAATTTAATCAGAAAACAAGGAAATGTGCCAACATGGCTAATTCAGAAACAAAGAAATACCTTGGGTGTATGCGCTCATGGTTTTCACAAGCGGAGATGAGCACAAGACAAGGCAAAAGGCAGCAGATAAGTTGTAATATGACAGCAGTATAACCACAACAATGGCGATACCAGTAGTGAAAGTGTCGTCAAGGCGACGTCATAAATCTCGCGAGACTGTCATAACATCACGTGACGTTAGCAGCTTGACTGGTTCTCTCCCTGCTCTTCTCAGAAGTCGTATACCGAATCAGGATCCCAGTCATGTTTCAAGCCTAATGTTGACTTGGCGCCTCGTTCACAAGAAGTGCTTATCTGAAGGAGTGACCACGAATATCTTAAATGGTTTCTTATCGCTAGAATTATGGGACAATGCATCCTCCCTCATCATAGACTAAATAGTTTCAAAGCCTGACGCTTGTTCCGTACGCAGGACCAAAACTCCTCTAAATCGACCTTGTGATTTATGTGCGAATATAAAAAATGCATACAATATACATTCGGCTGGGCCAGACAACCCAGTAATTCTCAGGACCATGTTACTACTACTAATAATAATAACAATGAAAAACCTTTACATGGCGAGAAGCAGCAGCTGTAAAAAGATATGTGTCTGATGGCATCTTGTAGTTATGCACTGATTTACTGGAGACAAACAGCATGTCCATGACTGATCAACTCTTTCTTCTATTATACTACGAAACTCTATATATACAACACAGGTTTGTTAAGTCAAGGAGGGCGAGGATGGTCCAGTGGTGTAAGGGCCTTTGGATCACAATCAGTCAGTGTGGGAGATGTGGGATGAAAGCGCAAAGGGATGCAGGTCTGACATATTTACCACTTTGGCGAAACCCATGGGTATGGGGCTGACAAACCTAGAAATATTACCTGCATTATTTGTAGCATACACCATGTTTAGTTGATTAATTTACAACTCACTTCATTGAATATTTTGAAACATTTTATTATGGAAAATAACAATTTACAAATAAATAATGATTAATTATTTACATCACTCAACATAGCATCATACCTCTCAGAAATAACAATGATTCATGGATTCTACAGAGATTGATGGGAATCACAATATTCTTAATAGTTCGACTATATTGGAACATACATATACACAATTTGGATTAACCCTTGTAAGTTCGGTCACTGCTGGACAGAGGAGTTAGAAATGACAACTAGCAATAGTCATTGATAGTTGATTGATTCACAGTACAAGATTTATTTTTATGATGAAACCTGAATAAATGATTAATAATTTCAGGTTATTTATGACAGTCGGTCTCGTAAACCAACTAAAAAACCATGTAAAGCCTAAGTACATATAAATTCAACCCTAAACATTGCTTAATAGTTCTGGCAGTGTTTACAGCGTGTTCAGTCTAGATTTATCCATAAGTCTAACAGACTGGTTGCAATACATGGACTTATACTGGAAATAGTCATTACATCACAAAGCACGACTATCTGTGAATTGGGGTTTCCACGGCTTCCAACAGTAAGAGTGTTTTTCGCATAGAACGTGGGCCTGACAATCCAGCGACAGCATGAACAATCCACATCGTCTGTCTGTCCATCACACGCAATCAGCGGGGTCACACAATGTAATTATAAAAACCACCTGATCCTCATTATACGGGCCCTAAAAGCAGGGGTACTCGGACCAATGACCTAGAATACCAATGGGGGTCTATGGAACATCTATACAAAGAGTGAGTGAGTGTGTGAGTGAATGTTGTCAGCAGTATTCCAGCCATTTCACGACGGTGTGTATACAAATCGAGCATGTCGAGTGGTTGATAGCATGAGTGACGCTTTGTAACCATGTATGATGCACCCGATCCTTGTTAATTCTTCCAAGCAGGAGGTGCTGGTGGAGTCGTCTCACCCGGAATGAACACAGGGATATACAAGAGACTCTCAACAACTACATTCTCAGGGATTGAATAAAAATAGAAGTAGCACCTGTGTATGTAGGTATGAACGAAAGAGGAAACACAAATCCATACGTTTCTCATGCTGTTTACCCACATATCGACCAAACAAGCTTCCAATACAATCATATATACCTTGTCGTGTTTTTTCCCTGCCACTTTGCTGAAGCAAAATCAATAACAATTTGGGAAGCCTGGTTGTTTCTTTGTCGGAGAAGAAATATTTGTAAACAACGTTTGCGTATCTTCCATTCACACCATGCCTACTAAAGGTTACTCCTGCCTTTGGAGATGCCTTTTGTTTTCCGGCCTCAGTCCCAGGGGAAGGGCGTAGTGGAGTAGGCTAGTGGCAACAGGGTCACGCCAAAGACCCGGCTTCTATTCCCGCATGAGAACAATGTGTGGAGCCCATTTCTCGGCCCACTTGCACAGAACAATCTTAGTTACAATTGATCTTAGGCGCCTGCAATCCACTTTACAATCACCATACAACTGTCCTATTCCACTTGCACAAACTGATCTTAGCGCGATTGTAAGACGGTTTGGATTTAAGATCGCGATCTTAGCTGAGATCGAAATCTTCAACGGTGGAGATACGATTATCTTAAACTCGACTCCTGTCTACAGTTGTCTGCAGACACGCATAACCTGCTGCGCATACAGTAAGTGGAACCGGTACCACCCTCCCTCCATCGCATCTTGCACAGATTTAAGAAAGGTCCCAATTATTTGAAGGAAACGATTACTGGAATGATGGCATATATTTTTGTCGGCATTAATACTGTCGTGATTTAGGAATTGTTTTGTACTGCAACTAAAGAAATACCTAATCGTGTTTTATCAACAATATTGAAATACGAATACATACTTTATTTAGTGACATAATTATTATGAACATTAAAATGAATAATAATAGTAACATGTCCTGACATACCACATAAATGTACGATCTTCATCTATTGGGAAGGAGCTTGTACGGGCTTATACAAAGGGAAACCACTCCCATTTAGAGTATGAACTATGATTAGCTGCCCTTGATTTCTCTCAAAGGTCACGGACGTTACAAATCGGTTGCAGACTAATACTTAGGTTTATATCCTTCCCGGGGTTAGCGAAAAGGTATGTTGTTTCACTCTTCTTACAGAATGAGTCGGGTGGAAATAGTACTTTTAGCTATCGGCTCGATAGTTATGTGGTAAACTATCCCAATTAACGATATTTCTAACGTTGAAGCTGTGGCGCGTTCTTATGTTAGGGAAGAGAATATATGGATGTCAACTTCTTTATTATGAGGAACACAACGTTTCGGAGTATATGCTCACTCCTTCATCAGGTGAATGAATGCCATGTAGCAGAGAACATATATATGTACAGGTAAGGACAACAAAATTAATAAGATAACAAAAGGTGTAAACTAACAAAGGGTTCGAGCTAACAAAGGAAGTCAACAGATGATTGGCGCTGATAAGGTGATTAGCAATAGACAATGGAAGCCAACACTTAAGTCACCATAGCTAAGTAATAGGTAAGGGCATTGGTTAAATGTGTGTGTGTTGGGGGGGGGGGGGGGGGGGGGGGGCACTGCTGACATGTGTGAGAATGGACATGGCAAATGGGGCAAATTGAAGCCGGTAAGGCTATTGCCCCGACAAAGATCAAAGTAATAAGTCCCAAGCACTAGGCATGTCTCGAAACAAACTTAAGTTCAAAAACTGACATAAGTCTGAGTTTTAAGTCAAATTTGAGAAAACTCAGCAAAAAGCATTTCTCGAACCAAACTGAGTTCAAAAACTGACATAAGTCTGAGTTTTTAGTCAAATTTGAGAAAACTCAGCAAAAAGCATTTCTCGAACCAAACTGAGTTCGATTTTGAACTCAAACTGAGTTTACAATTTGAGTTAGGTAGGAAGGTAACTTAAGGTGTTTTTTTGTCGGTCATATAATGGCGGTGTTGATTAGGCGTGGACGTCGTAGGCAAAAACAAAAATCAAGATTAATCGATACACAAAATCCTCTCGAGTTCATGGAACCCGAGGAGTTTTTCATGAGGTTCCGTTTCCGTGCGGGAAGCATTTTATTTATTGTTTCCCTTGTTTTTGAGAAACTTGAACGGTGCTCCAACGATGCAGCCAATTACCTGTTTTAACGCAGGTACTTGTCGCCCTGCGTTTCCTGGCCACTGGATCTTTTTATTCTTTGATCGCCGATTCATATACCTTATTTCAACTTCTTCAGTGTTTCGGTCAGTCAGAGATGTATGCTTTTGTCTGATCCAACATCTCCGGCATTTTGTATGTATGCCAACTGGACAAGATGCAGACAAGATCAAGAAAATGTTCTTCCAAATTGTCACAATGTCACGGTCAAATAAAGGGGAGCTACTCTAATTCTTGTCATTTCTATATGAAAAACCTTTCCCTTTCTAAAACGAACAGATATCATCATGACATAAATCCTGATATTCTGACGAAAACTTCCAATAATAATTACATTTAACATATTTTAAGATATACACTTTAAATTTTCCAATCCCTTTTGTAAAATGCATAAAAATAAACGCCTTCAAGCGTTAAAAAATCAAATTTTAAAGAAATATTTTATAAAATATAATCAAGGATAATTACTATAACAGCCAACTCAAAATTCTTGACATAATGTTAGTTAGAATTGACAATATATTCCTGATGATAACATAATAATTTATCATTAATGAATCTGAGAAATGACATATAATATAATTTTTCAGGATTCCTCAATGTTCTTGGCTGCTTAGATGGAACCTCATTTGCATTCTAGCACCCTCAAGGAATGAAGTTGATTATTTGAATCGAAAAGGATTTCACTCACTCAATGTTCAGGTAATAATATTATGTTTATGAGACTTAATAATTGTTATTGCCTGAAGCTAAAACCACTTTATGTTCATGAACTATTTTTGTTTCATGAAATGTATGAAAATAAAATCTATATTTTGAAATTCACAAATCACTACCTACACAGTGGCAGCCAAAATATGAATCATACCATTTCTATTATTCTTTTTACTGACCAGTGACCTGTGTTTTTGCTTATAAATGTATTGAACTGACCTATTAATTCTATCACTTTTCAGATGATATGCGATGCCAACTACAAGTTCTGCAATTGTGTTGTGAAGTGGCCAGGGAGTGTCCATGACAGCCGCATCTTCCGGGATAGTAAAATCAGCGCTGCTTTTGAAAATGGTATGAGATCATGAATCATCTGTATCTAACATGATTTGAACTGTAAATTATACCAAATGACAAAACTTTTAAGGACACAGTTCATTTACAGAACCAATAATATTTATTGCTGAGGGAAAGAGGTAAACAGCCTCTTGATATGATTATTTCTTAAAAATGTATTATGATGGTTCCAAGACAATTGGTTATTGAATCACTGTTAAATCAGTAATAAATTAATTTTCTGCATGTCATGATCAAATATCACCAGAAAGAATCACACAGATTCTGATCTGCTTCATTTTATAGGAACATACAAGGGCTTTCTCCTTGGAGAGTCGGGATATCCATGCAAGTGTACTTAATGACACCTTTCGTCACAACCTCATGCCGGGCTGAAGAAAGTTATATCAGAAGTCATTGTAGAACTAGAGTTTTAGTAGAACAGAGTTTGGGAATTTTACAACGAAGATTTTCTTGCTTACACAGTGGATTAAGAACAACACCTCAAAATGCTTGTAAAATTATAACTGCCTGTGTCATTCTACATAATATTGGTATTGATAGAAAAGATATAATAAATGTTGATCATGATGATATTGAGACGAATGATAATGTCAGTGACCATGTTGCTGATGAATGGACAGGTAACAATGTTCATAAACACTTGTGCTAGCAGTTTTTCAGCTAAATGCTTGTAAGTATTTTCAACAAGACTGTTTCCCAAGAAAATCTTTTTTTCGACTTTGTGCCGGACCCAGGCCATTTATCATACACATGTAATAGGAGATACTTTTAGTGGGAAGGGGGCAAGGGATTGGCTTGTTCAATTTTTTTCCAGATTATCCATGTAATAAATTGCAACTGACATTTACTGACCTATGCATAAATGCATTGATACTATCTGTATTTGATGTAGATCAACAATTTTTTTGATAATGCTGGTTAATATTTGGTATCTTTCTGCTTCTTCTAATTCTTTAGTACAGGTAAAGAGTAGCTATTAGACAGTCCAGGTATAGTCAGGGATGAGTGACTTTGCTAGTTAGACAAAGTAGGCATGAGGATCCATCCATGTTTCTGTCAATAGGAATTCTTGAAATTAAAACAAAAAGACAAATTTTCTTGTATTATTTATTTATCTTAGCAATTAAAATAGCCATGAACATAATCTACCACCATAGGTTATGGTGGAAAGACAGATATACTATAGCAATCTCCATAACTGATCATAGTACTGGATGACTGTCAGGACACATTTTATATGTTGAAGTTGGTGTCTTAAAATATTTTTGGGAAATGATCGAAAAATGGTTTTTTTTGCCCTTTAAAATATGACAGTTGCCATTGAAATATCAAGTAACTACCGATCTACCTACCTGTGGTTTGAAGTACTTCAGTCACAAGGAGTTCTATCAAAAGAATGTCTATTGTCTATATCAGTGATAATTCTATATTGTCAAACTAACTTATTTCCCTTACATTTCTTGATTGAAGAAAACCCTTGTATTAATCATATCCCATTACTTTTTTAATAAATACACTTCTTTATTAATCTCCATCTCAAGTTGTCCCAACCACAAATCCCCCCTATACCCATTGACAGACACTCGCAAATAGATTATACGGGTCAGTGACTTACATGAGATAAGATACAATTTTATTAAGGTGTCAAACGTCATATGATATAGTGGAATGAAACCAATCTTCGCAAAAATATTCTTTACTGCCCGGCCAAAAAGGCCTATGAGACATAATATTATGTTGATGATACAATAAGAGCACTCAACATAATGAAATATCAGTACATAACTGACTAGAGTTATGTTGGTTAGAATATATTGGTTTGCTTCATATACACCATACTTGACCAAAGAAGACATTATACTTTATTGAGAATTAGATAATTACAGATTATAAAAAAATATAAGTACGCGGGTGGGTATAGCAAAAACATACTATAGAAGATGAGTTACATTTTTTGTTAATATGCCAAACTTATGATATTTTAAAACACACGGTTTCTAACAGTAACCTTAAAAAAAAAAAAATTCTCTCGTATCTTTAACTTTACTACAAACTTCCAACATTGAAACATTGTCATTTATGTGTTGAACACATTATAGATGCTATCTTTATGTTCTTCATTATACAATTATATTTTGTACTTTAATTTATTTTTACTCACATTGTCACACATTTCTTTCTTAATACTCCGGGTATTTGTATTTCAAGCTCTAACTTTTCCTTCTCTATGACGTTATTGGTTCTGAAGTATTCCGCTTGTTCTTTTAGTGTTATTGTTTCCTGTAAGAACTTCTCTTTTTCGGCCCTCAGTGTCAGAAGTTCTTCCTCTTGTAATTTAGCCTTCTTTTTGGTAGGCTCCTTGATAGTACTAGTGCAGTCACTTTGGGTTGGAACTTGTAAGATTCCATGTTTGTCAAGGATAATATCCAGTTGCACAGGGCAATCTGAAAGAATAATAATACATCCAAATTCATAAATTGCTTATCCATGTATCCACTGTATTTTTATGAGTGATAATGTTACTCAAGTGATGAAATTAAATATTTTCCTTGACTTCACACTCAACAAATTGCCTGTGTATTTTTTATGTAAGATGCAACAATTTGTTGTATTACTGACTTACCTCTAATGGTGTTTTCAGTGCCTCCAATTTTCACCTATCCACCTAATAACAGGTAGGACAGCCATAGAGATGTCAATGGCTTTCCTTTGTCGCCAGTTGTTTTTGTTGGTAGACAGGACTTTGGTGGCTTCCCACATGATGTTATGGTTTATGTTCTTCAGGATGTGTTCGGAAATAGCTGATTTTTGTTCGAGTTTGCTAACAGAGGTCCGATGTTCTTTGAGTCTTGTGTTGAGGGGTCTAAGGGTTTCTCCAGTGTACTGGTGGATACAGGTGCAGGGTATCTGGTATATACATCCTCGGGGGTTGGGACTCGCGCTGCTAGTGCCTCTGCCATTTGCTTGTAGATGGGTTTTGAAAGATAGTCGTAGCGCTACGATGGCTTTGTGGAACGGGATCCTGGATCTTAATATTTTTAAAGTGCCAATTAGAACCATTAAGTTTAACAAAATAAAGAGGCAATGTTTGAACGTAAAGCAGATTATTTATGTGAAACAGACCAAGTCTTGTACGCCATTTTGTCAAGTTTATTGAGGGACTGCAACGATTTTAGCTACTTAAGATTGGTCCGGACCAATTGTAAGTTTCGTTTGTAGCTTACAATGATCATAGCCTACATTCGCTTTGTACAAGTGGGTGGCGATTGAAGCCAAAGCGTAAGATCGCGATCTTTAGGATTTACAATAATTGTAACGATAGAACCGCTTTGTGCAAGTGGACCCTGGTGTTCCCCGCCGTGATATTGCTAAAAGCGGCGCAAAACCCAGACTCACACCCAAGGGAGGTGTTTGCCTTACTATGAGACGCATGCAGTTGCGTCCCTTTATTTACATACGATACTGCCAAGAGAACACGAGTTGCGTCCCTTAAATTACGTGCCAATACGATACCGTGCAGATAAACTCCGACATGTTGAACTGTAATCAATCGAAAATATTATTTACTCTAGTGTTGTTGTTTCTCACTGAAAACTAACGTGTAAGCGTTTATGTGTGTTTCGTTGAAACTAGAATGCGTGTTATGTACAACGTAAATGCACTTGGCAACGTCTTTAAAGAAGTCGCACAGAAAAGAAAAATTGAGAATTCTAAAACTTAATGCAGTAAATTAGTACTGTAGTGACGTAAGTGTTATAGAATTGAAAACAGAGTGCGTATCCAACATATATCCATTCTCTTGGCGACAGCTTTAATGCAGTCGCGCTGAATGGGAGCCCATGCAAAGGTAAAATTGAGAACTCTAAAACGAAGTGTGATAAAGTAGTAGTAAAGTAGTAAATTTGTATATTTCATTAATCAATGTAATATTACGAGTAAGCACCTAAAATATTCTATTCTAAACGATTGTCATTAAAATATATTCACGGCTTTGGCCTTGCTAATGTCTGTTTTCATGAAATAACAACGTCAAACCATTTCCGTTCCTTTTCTGCAATTAGTTCCGCTAAGAGAAAAATAATTTTGCTTCGAAATATATGAACAAATCGTAAGTGCAGTCGTAGAGAATTACTAATTGAACGTATCTTGGATACTCAAGGTGAGCACCTTGCTGACCCTGTGTGTTTCCGGGTTAGAACTGGTCCTTGTGCATGAGGCGACTAAGTCCGTGGATCAGGTGGTCAGTGTCTCGGATGACCGCTTGTCATTGTACCCAAATATCAGTCAATAAACTCTCTGTAGCTGGAATACTGCTAATGCGGTTGACATAAGAAAGAGAAGTAACAGTAGCCCTCAAATACTGCCAACAGTTGGGCTCAACCGGACAGGGTATGCCCGCCCCACTGCATGTGAACCTATTGTGTGACATATTCTATGCTCACAATGCATGTCTTGTCATATCTTGTTTGTTTACCTGTAGATGTTTACCACTTTGGTGAAACCCACAAGCACACGGGTATAGGGGGCTGACAAACCAAGGAGATTGTAGGTAACAACGTGACTAAAGGGGAAACGACTCAATGGAAAAAACAAAACAACAACAAGTATTGAATTATAATTATTTAATGAAGTCCAAAGTCTTAAAAGCCAAAAGTGTCCGAAAGAGCCAAAAACGTAAACAGCATATAACAATAAACATCATTCAAAATTTAATCCAAAATGGCCAAATTCCCTTTAAAGTCTAAAAACACTGAAGGTTTAGTATTTAAAAACGTATTTATTCCAAGTCGAAAAATAGCAAAATGATCAAAATACCCGAAAAATGCCTCAAAAGTAAGAAATGTCCGAAAGGTCCAAAATGTAGAGAGCACTATATCATTTATTTTTTAAACGTATTCTAAAGCTCCAAGGAAATTATTATGACACAAGGTCCAAGAGGTAGCAAGATGTCACTCTAAGCGTCCATCTTGACACGGAACACTCTCCTCAAGAATCCAGACACACGTGACAGCAAGACTCCAACTAAGGACTGGGTCGGGGTGTCGTCATCATCCAGGTTGATATCGACGAAGTGAGGGGCATCACGGGGGACGGAGGCAGAGAGAGGGGCAGGGGCAGGGATAGAGGTGGGAGGGACAGGCAGTTCTGACAAGGGTTCAAGGACGGTCATGTACCTCCCAGTAGGACGCTGACAGGGAGGGAGAGAAGGACATGTAGAAAGAGACAGAAGATAGGAGTACAGGAGGAAGAGGGTGGTTGTTGGAAATGGATCAATAAGAGGATAATTAGGATGTTACGTGGTTAATAATGCTCATGAATATAACTTTCCAAATCAATAGGCTATATTTTGTATCACATGTTAGTAATTAATTAGAATAACAGTAAATTACTGATTCCCTAAGACACCCACTTGGCGAGGAGGGGCCCAGATGTCAAAGTTCAAAGGGAACCTGATCACGAGGTCAAGAGCTGTCAGGAAAGAAGGAATGAGAGTGTTAAATAGGAATAAATACAACAGGATCAACTTGGAGAGTATATAAACTACCTGATGATCCATTCGATCACTGTCATCTTGTCAGTTCAGAAAAGGCAAGTATATAAGCCGGGGTTTCAGACAGGTACATTTTCTAGGACATTGACTGATTGCCATCCAAAATGTCGTAATAGTATGTTTATAGTTTGGTGATGCTATGGAAGGAAATTCAATCCAAATATGTTCAAATCATGAAAATGTCCTAATGGTGTGTCTGTTTGTTGTATAACGCCGCACTCAGCAATATTCCAGCGATATTACAGGGTTTTTCAAATATTCGAGTCACATCATAAGCATCGATCCACGCAATTGGGATACGATGACATACCACCTGATCCTGTTTGTCGCCTCTCACGACAAGCATGGGTTGTTGAAGACCCATTCCAACCGGGATCTTCATGGGTTTTCCTTATGGCATTTGGTGTTAGCAAAGCGAGTGTTAGCAACAGAATCATTAAGATATACAGAGTTAAGACGCATTAATATTTCGCCCTTTTCACACAGGAGAGAGAGAGAGAGAGAGAGAGAGACATTACATCAACCTATATTATTGCATATGAAGGAAACGTTTTATCAATGGTCAATACGTGTATGCGGAAATATAGTTAGTGTATTCGTAGGTAACCAGGTAGGAACATTATACAAGTTTGTTAAGTATTGACGTACAATTGGCATGCATTTCATATGTTACAGGAATAGTTTAATGTTGTCAGTGTTCGGGTTGATAATGATTGCGAAATTGATTTGTTTTCCGGTATTAAGTGGTCGTAGGGTGTACATTCACAGAATAATATTTGATAGAACACAATAACAGTACACTATTCATGATTTTATTCTGGATTATGATATTGATTGGTCATTGTCACAAACGTTATGAAAGATTCATAAAAGCACAGGGTTCCAGATACTGTTTTAGCCATGGTGTAATTACTGACGTTACCATTGATACTGGGTATTGATAATTCTCTTTAGGTATTCAATATGTTTTTATCCCCTTGAGTATTTTTTAACAATGAGTAAATTTAAGTTTTTACAATAATACAGCTTAAAATATTGTTTCATGTGATTTCAAATATTCATGTGCAGCCCCAATGTCACATGTCGTGAATATTTAAATGAGTCTTGTGTATATACCGGACTAAACGTCAATAAACCAGATGCACCTGTTGTGAATTATTCACGGCAGCAGAATTCACTTTTACGTGATGCCTGAATTGAATCAGTAAACAAATACCTATGGGGAAAATAGGTACGCTAGGTGGAAAGGTTACGTTTGGTATTTACGCGCAGCACCGTGAACCTTGAGTTTTTGACTGTTGTGATGCCCATTTGTTCGGAAGCAACGCATTTTATGTACTTTACGTAGATCTAAATACGCAGCTTATTTTTATCATTTCAAAATGAAACTAGTGGTTGTGCCGCTGCTATACTATGTGTTAGAATTCTACTATTTGTACATTACATGTTTATTTACTTTCTTCGCAAGTGAATCTCATGCATATGATGGACAGAAGGGAAAGTTTCTATGTTGATGTTAGTGTTATCTATAGGGATGGAAGCCTTTGCAGGGATAGACACCACAGATTGGTCATATCCAAGGATTCCGTAGTTCAGAATAGTGGTTTGATTAAAGCAACAAGATTTGGGAATAAAACAAACAACTAGTCCCTTTCCATTTTCACTTGTCTCGAACTAACGGATCAGCGGTCGTGTCTATCCCTTCTTTGAAGTCACTTTCACATTAGAGCCTTGGAAGCATCAAAATAATTATGATTGAGTCTAATATTAATCTTCAGTATTTTTATTTGGAACGGTTTATCTTTAAAATCATAACATTGTGGAAACAAAACTACCACAACCTCATTGACAAAGTGGGATGTTAAATATTACCCTGAGCTAGTTTTACTGTTGGTACAGAAGGGCTACAAATATCTATGTTATGAAAAGGCAAAATTAACACACCAGTGGTTATTACTATGTATTTGAATATATATGAAACAGCTATGCCTAGATCTATCAGCCTTAAAATTTAAATCTGATACAACCGACAAGTATTTGATATTGGAAAGATAACGTTTAAAATAGTTGATTTGTTTTATCAACAGACTGAAAAGGATGAAATGGCCTCAATTTAACCGGGAAAAATCTTAATAAACGACAAATTGTCATATTTGAAGTTTCTTCTTTCGATACTTGACATTGAGTGTAAACAAATGGTCTTTTTTCAGAATAAGAATAAGGAAAGTATACATCGGACATATTTCAGACTGGCTACTGGTTATCAATGGCTACAAAAATGCAAAATCTAGGCCTCCTAGAATAATTTTTCAACAGATTTAGATCTCGGCTTACTTCAAATTTGATCAAGAAATTTTATCAGAAAACAAGGAAATGGGCTAACAAGGCTAATTCAGAAACAAGGAAATACCTTGGGTGTATGCGCTCATGGTTTTCACAAGCGCAGATGAGCACAAGACAAGGCAAAACGGAGCAGATAAGTTGTAATATGACAGCAGTATAAGCACAACAATGGCGATGCCAGTAGTGAAAGTGTCGTCAAGGCGACGTCATAAATCTCGCGAGACTGTCATAGCATCACGTGACGTTAGCAGCTTGACTGGTTCTCTCCCTGCTCTTCTCAGAAGTCGCATACCAAATCAGGATCCCAGTCATGTTTCAAGCGTAATGTTGAGTTGGCGCCTCGTTCAAATATAGCTTCTAAGTGATTTGCTCGCAGTGGATGCATATCAAACGATTTTAACAGCGTGGTACTGTACAAGAAGTGCTTATCTGAAGGAGTGACCACGAATATCTAAAATGGTTTGTTATCGCTAGAGTTATGGTGGTAGAGGTGATTGCAAAAAGGATTTTAGAGGTTAGAATGGACACCTTTAGTGACACGAGTAGGGTTTTCAGTGTCATACTCTTGAACAACTATATCATCTGACTGAGCTCCGTTAATTTTTTCTCCTCTTGGAAGATGCCAGGTTTGGGGAAGTGAAGTTTTGCAGACATCATTTTGAATGGCAGTAACACCAAGACACTTGTAGTTTGCTATCTGGTACATAACACCTGTGATGTGGCCACAACTCAGACTCTAACCAATGGTACGGGAACATACAGCAGTCTCCACAGAAAGTAGATGACAACCGAAATGTATCTGGAGGAAAAAAAGAAATAAGTATTACTATTTATAGAAACGGGCTCCGTCCGTCACGTTTCGTTTCCGGAGCATAACTAATAAACCGTTAAATATTTTTTTTCATCAAACGTTGCAGGTCTGTCAGGTACATGCTGAACTGGTGCCTTTTTTCTATTCAGAAATTTTTATTTTTTACGTTTCCATGGCAACAAGATGGACTTAGGTTCTGTTAGGGTAGAGTTCGATTCCGGAGCATAACTCATAAACCGTTCAATATTTGTTCATCAAACTTTGCAGGTCTGTCAGGTACATGCTGAACTGGTGCCTTTTGCATTTTATAAATTTTTATTTTTTACGTTTCCATGGCAACAAGATGGACTTAGGTTCTGTGAGGGTAGGGTTCGTTTCCGGAGCATAACTAATAAACCGTTCAATATTTTTTCATCAAACTTTGCAGGTCTGCCAGGTACATGCTGAACTGGTGCCTTTTGCTATTTAGAAATTTTAGAAAAAAAATAATTTTTTACGTTTCCATGGCAAACGATGGACTTAGGTTCCAAACTCTTCTTTTTTTACAATTTCCATGACAAGTTCCACCTCGGTTAAAAAAGGTTAGGGTTTGTTTAGATTTCATTATGTCATAAATTCTGCAACAGGGGCGGGGGATATAGCCACGTTAGTGGCAAACTCTTGTTTTAACTACATTCCTTTTCACAATCATTTAAAAATAAAATTATACCACAGTAACCAGTAGCAACTGATTTCAAAATACTGAGTTATAGATCTCATTATTAACAGTCACATGAATTGAAACAAAGTAATTATAATCCTGGTGAAAGTGACAAACAATTACTGATGAGTATTATAAATAACTTTAACTGATACAGTATGAATGTAGGCCTGTTCATTATATATGCAGGGATAATTCTAGGCTGCGGCCTTGTTCCTAAATTTGAAAAAAGGCCCACATTTTCAAATACAATGAGGCATTTTAACATGCTGTATGGGCAAGCGTGGGTGTCTCTGGAATATTTGAAATTTTCACATTCATGTCAGAAAATTCCTAGAGTGAACCCTGTACGGTACTTGTCTTCAAATAAAATTAACATTACTTTAACACCATATATTATAAAAACCTCAAGTTGATGAGGGGATTCGTTTTTCCTCTTTGATCTGTAACAAGATGCTGTTACACGAACAACATTATCACCTGTAGGAACCACTGAAAAAAAATGGGCAAGATGGCTGAAATATTTAAACAGGAAAAACAAAATTAATAATTGTATCACATTAAGAATACAAAAGATCTACTGGAGTAGAGCTATCTAGATCAAGCATATGCTTATGCTTACTTATGATCTCGATTATCCAACTCAATCAATATATACTGCTTGCTTGAAGAATTTCGAATCGGAATTGAAGAATTTGAAACCTGGACACAAAATAAGTTGATTATTCTGTTTTGTTCATGCTGATAAGTAAACGTGAATGACGTCCCCTGATAATATTTCAATGTTATGACTTTAGAGTAGCTTCCCCTAATAAGTGCCGAGCAACATCGTAAACATTAGCCGAGATATCTAGGTCATACGACTTTTCGTGTTGTGTAGACAAGTGAAGAACAGCGATTACTCAGCCCTCAAGCCGTGGATATAAGCTTCAGAAAAGTATTTGTAGCCCTTTCACATCTGTGATTTTCCCGAGCTACCGGACAGATGATGAATATAGCGTTCGACGAAGGAAAACGTGAAATCAGGAAGCACGTTCAGATTTTTCGCATTAGCCGCCATTATGTTTAAGGTGACTTTGCCTACGTTAGCCTCGTTCTGGTTGAGATATGAATATTCATAGGGCCTCATTAAGAATGGTCTATTGAGACTAGACTGGTTCCCGTTCGTTCCTGCGTTCACCTTGACGTTACGGTAAACTGGTTTAGCGCTTTTGCTGGTTAAATAGACAGAAACATAGTCAAGACAAGATGGCGACTAATGTGTCGTCTGTCAACAGTGACATAGAATTTCAAATATTTTGGATCGGGCGAACAGGTACCATTCTTGTATTTTTTTCCAATTAAAGGCTAAACAACGTGATGCTATTTTGGCATGTGAATCAAGGGATGTTTTAGGTGTTCTACCGACTGGTTACGGCAAAACTGTGTAATACAGTGCCTACCGTATTTGAACGATTTCGCCAGCACTGTAGTTGTTGTGAATCCACTAAATGCGATTCTCGAAGAGCAGCACAATCGGCTTGGTAGCCGCAGTGTAATAACTAATCATGAAGATGTTGATTATCTATCTAATGGGTGTTCGGGATCTGCAGAGTCGGAGAAGAAAATGAAGCGAGTAAAGAGTGGCCATGTTAACTTCAATTTGGGTCACCCCCAGAGCACCTGTGTAGTGTGGCTGTTACACGATTTCTAATGTCAGAAGACATAGCATCACAGGTAAGTTAGAAGTCAGCTCAAAACTCAAAGCAGAGATTGTTACGATAAATGTCACCTACAGAAATCTAGGTTGATTTCCTATAGCATGTTGTATGTTGTTAGTGTTTCCATATAACCATGGACACATGGGTGTACCTTATATAACCTGAACATGCTGATTGAACACTTGATGAATTATTGAAACATGATCCAAAACGTGGCAATTATGCAAAGAATCACATTGAAATAAAGAAAATGTGTTGCATAGCCTATCGATATGGTCATGATATTGTCTTCGTGAATTCTATGAAAATGTTATTATTATTATTATTATTATTATTATTATTATTATAACTGTTCATCAAACAAGCTATTGGTGGAAATTAAATGGATGTTTCATGCGTGGGAAATAGTGCTATTTAAACCTTCTGAAAGGGCGATACCTTGACGTGGTCAGGAGGCTTAATTCTCTTTGACTTAGATATGGTCGTAAGAGAAGACCAAAATCGCCTTGTTGTAGTGGTTATTTTATTGCACATTTTGTTAAATGTTTTCTATAAATAAACATGTCTTAGTGTACTGTGTCCCATTATCCTCACCCCATGTTCAAATTTCAGATCAGTCACATTATTGTTGATGAGGCGCATTGTGTCATATCATGGGGGAAATCTAACTTTCGACCCGCCTTTCTCAAAGTAGGGGATTTACGTGCAATCCTCCCACAGACTCGCATGCTGGCTTGTACAGCTACCATTAAAGCCCAGCATGAAATTCAGGAGGCTTTGTGCATGGTGTATCCTCTAATTGTAGCTGAAACACCTGACAGGTGATGGTGTTTTTTTTAATTTTTAATGCCATGTCATTAAGTTGTTACACCACCTTTTGAAACTTTTTTTTTGTCTTGAATAGACCTGTATGTGTATGTAATTTACAAGAATGAAGGCTATATACTGGTACAATATTATAAAAATATTTATGTAATGTTGAAGTTGCAAAGTTTGACTGCAGATGTACTGTCTTCCATCCATTTGTATTATCATACCCTTAGTATAGAACAACATGAATCCCTAACTAGCATAATTCATAATATAAGTTGTTTTATTCAATGTTTGAAATTAGCATAGTGATACATCTTCTAGTCTAGGACTACTGACATTTCCTTGTGGATTACCACTTCGTCCAAGGTAGATGGTAACTCTGAAGCAGATTATTTGTAGACTAGTGAAAATACCCCAATTATTTGCAATCAAAATAAATTTATAAACAAAACAGTATACACCAGCAAGGTATCGATACACTTTGTTGATACTGAAGTTATGAAAACATGACATGTTTCGGAAACATTTCCCTAATCAAAAGAAATCTATTTAATTGTATCCCAACTAACATTTAGTACATTGAGCCATTTGATAACACTGATGTAGATATGGAGATCTAAGATTAAGTATAGCCATAGACTTGTATAACTTGTATATAGGTCCGTGGTATAGCATACAATACAGCAGCCTATAACCTAAAGGGCATCCACATTACTTACAAGACTTTCTGCACATGGTTGACCATTGGACAAAAATGATGTTTTACATGTACAATGTAGTTCAATAGTTTCACACATACGGTACATACATATGAATTTAAAAATACTCTTAACATTCTTAATGCTATTGGAAATGTGAAGTAAATCCAAAGTAGTACAGTATACTGTCATCTCAAGAAGAAAATTAACACCACAACAATTTCACACAGAAATCTTTCAATATATTTCCGAATATACACACTACAACATGTACAATCTACAGTATGGTTTGAAAAGCTAAGGCAATTCATGTAGAAAAGCACTTTGACAATTACAGAGGTTAGTTACAAATAATCAAGACATGACAAATCCCAAATTTGAAAAGATACCATTCATCTAATCAACTCTTAAAATATGTGCTAATAATCACATTTATTAGTGAAATCATAGAAAAAATTGTTTACTTTTCTTATTCTCCAATCACCGATGTTTAGAAAACATATTGTTCTTAAATGCCAAGTTTAGACAAATGGAAACATTAAAACAATTTACAGTCTTTTAAGCATTCGTTTTAGAAATGGTAACATGAACTCAATATCCTGATTTTATTTCAAAGTAAACTGATTGTATTATTGCTTATGTCTGTATGTTTACACTAGTGATCATCAATCAACATTGTTACTAAAAACAATTGTGAAGGTGAAATTCTTATCACAGAATAGGTATGTTTTTGCCACGGAATACATCTGGGATTGATATCAATTACAAAAATAAATAGTTATAACACTGAAATATCTTTCTTTGATACTGCACAAGACAACAGTACAATATGATCATAGAATTAATATCACCCAATCCAATTTAAATGGCCCTAATATATTTTGAAAATATACAACCAGTGAACATTAACCTCATTAACAAACATTTGCAAATTGATAACCCATCTCAGCTGTTTCCTGAACCTGTGAAAGTATCCATGCCAAATGGCAAAGAAATCTCTTGTTGCGATAATTGAGTATTTATTCATTTTGTTGTACATGAATACCAGTGATATTGATAAAGTATTTGGTTATCATATGATATATAGATTATTATTACAGTTAATGTTTTGTATTTATGTAATAATAACATTCATAAGTACCTCCTCTCTTCTCACAGAAGTTGCAATAATTATTAATAACATTTCCAAGCATCCTTTTAATCTCTGAAAATGAACTGCATCCTTATCGTAGGTAACACAGCTTCAAATTCTAGAAAGATTGTTCCTTTTAAGAGCATTCCTTGCACGGTATGTTCACGCAGGTGTTAGTGCAGCTCTGATATGCTAGGTTTTCATAACAATTATTGTAATGTTGTGTGTTTTTCTATCTGAAAATCATTTTCACGTACAAGTTTTAGGGTTAAGGAATGAAGTTTTTATTTATCTGACATTAACAATTTGAATCTTCCCTTTAGTCAACGCTTTAATGACATTCCAATATAATTTACAGGCCAAACATTTATCTAGAAGTTAAAGTAAGACCTCCATCCACTGGCAGTGGTCATTCTGTGGAAACTTCATATGAAACAGCGCTAGATCCAGTTCTTCTTACTTCGAGAACTGATGGAATACATTTTGACAGAACTATCATATACCTTCCTCTGAAATGGTGTGGGCACATCCACCATCGGGCCATTACAGAATCTCTCCTACTTCACCAAGAAAATCAAGAAACTGAGCAAGGATTTTCTTAAATGCTTCATTGCCCAATACCATTCTCCCCAGACACAGGAGGTAAGTAAAAACAGCACAGGTAGTACTGGTAGTTTAACCCTGTAGCTCCAAGATTGAATCCAAGATTTTAACAGTGTCCTGGTAATATTGCTCATTATATCATGGCAGTACTGTCAATGGGACAACTCTGGTTTTGTCACAGAAAAGATTACTCTCAGGCCCAGCTAAGGTTACAGGCACAGAATCTTTCACAAATCCTAAATGAGTTAGATATTTGCGTAGTGTATGTGCCACAATGCTTACTACACCGTGTCTAAGCAAACAATACTCTGCTTGAGATAGTAAGACATTGTTGATTGTGAGATGAGCAAGAGGTATTTCTGGAATTTCTTTTTTTGACATAAAGTAATGTTCAGATATAAGAGTTTGAGTGAATATGGTTTTACGCCGCTTTTAGCAATATTCCAGCAATATCACGGCAGGGGACACCAAAAATGGGCTTCACACATTATACCCATGTCGGGAATCGAACCCGGGTCTTCGGCGTGAAGAGCGAACGCTTTAACCACTAGGCTACCCGACCGCCCCTCAGATATAAGAGCTGCTGAGGCAAACATATGTACTATGTGTTTGTGCTTCCCATATCTTTCCTGATTGACATCCACACTGAAGTTCAGATTGTCGCCAACTAATCGAATTCTCTTTCCAGAATGAACAGCATCAATGAGGACATCATTGAAATGGCCACCAACCTGCTTGAAAACCTCAAAGGCTCGACAATAGGAAACTGTTACACCAAGCTTGTTCATCTGGTCATACACTTTTTGATCACATATGTTGTCAAGGAGACATTAAGCAATGACCCTTTGAAACCTTGATAGTTCAGGATTTCTTGTAAACAGCATGACTGAATAGATCATAGCAAGACGAGGTAGTATATCTTGTTAGTTCTCTGCTGAGTTTTGCTTAGACTTCGGAAGCATGACACGTTGAACCATAAGAAAAAGTTCAGGAAATTTTAATCTAAATTCATCAACAATGTCTTCAATGACTAATGACTTCAGACTTTCAAAATCTTTCTTCATCAGTACCGATGCATTGTATTTCCTACCAGTCATCAAAAGAGGTGTGCCCTGCACAGAATCAGCAAGCAGATCGATGCAAGCATCTTTTAGCGATGGTGTGTTCATGAAATATCGTGCAATATTTCTTGGGTTCCTTGTGTTAAGGAGAAGCTTGAGTTTGACCATTTGAGTCAAAGATACTCTTGCAAGAACATTTCTTGATTGGTGGGAAAGAAATTCTGACAATTGACTCATTATTTTTTCTGCCTCTTAATCTTTTTCTTTGATAAGATTTTGGTTCTCTTTTGATTTGAGTAGTTATGCTCAAGCATAATTGAACAACAATCAACTGGTGAGGCTGGTTCAACGACTGTAAGTGGTTGCGAGTAGTTATGTTAGGGCACCAACGGAGAAGTGGCAGCAGTTGACGGTATGTCAGAGACATGGCAGGTTTGTGGGCGTATAGCAGGTGCGGCTGGTTCACTGACTGTAAGTGGTTGCCAGTAGTTATGTGTGGCATCAGTTGACAGTATATCAGAGACATGGCAGGTCTGTGAGCGTATAGCAGGTGAGGCAGGTTCACTGACTGTAAGTGGTTGCAAGTAGTTATGTTCGGGCACCAACGGCGAAGTGGCATGAGTTGATTGGAAAGCGGAATAAGAGCAGCGACACCAAGCGGAGGATCCAGGAACCAGTCTAAATTGAGACCAAATAGTTTCAAAGTCTGACGCTTGTTCCCTACACAGGACCTTAACTGCTCCAAATCGAACATATGATTAATGTGCGAATATAAACATTGCACACAATATATACATGCGACCTGGGCCAGACAACACAGTGATTCACCGCACCATCTGATCAACTGATAATATAACAATAACAATATAGATCTAATAATAATAACAATGAAAAAACTCGAAAAAACATAGTAGGCAAGGCCTTGTTTTTTTATCACTAGTTACATGGTCCAGTGAGTGATTGCATGAACAACAATCCACATCAATCGACCCTGTCCGTCTGTCCATCAGACACAATCTAGCCCAGAACACCTTTACATGGCAAGAAGCAGCAGCTGTAAAAAGATATGTGTGTGATGACATCTTGTAATTTTTCACTGATTTACTGGAGACAAACAGCATGCCAATGATTGTATCAACACTTTCTTCTATTATACTACGAAACTCTATATATACAACACTGGTTTGTTTAGTCAAGGGGGATGGCCCAGTGGTGTAAGGGCTTTTGGATGAGAATCAGTCGGTGTGGGAGATGTGGGATGAAAGCGAAAGAATGCAGGTCTGACATATTTGCCACTTTGGCAAAACCCATGGGTATGGGGCTGACAAACCTAGAAATATTACCTGGATAACAGGGATTCAAACCCATGATTAAAGGTTTCTGGTATGTCTAAGAGGCATAACTCTGGACAGCAATCTGCATGGGTTATAGAGAGAATGGCCCCAGACAATTTGGAGAAAATAACCTCCAAATTAAATAAGTTAGTTGATACAATAGTTACATAGAACCTTGTCTCCTGTTTGACATTATTAATTGCAACTTTGTTTGTTTTTCAATTAGTAGTAGTAAGAATTGTCAAATAAAAAGCCAGTGAGGGGAGAGACAATGGCACATACTTGAGAAGTGAGGATAAGTGATGGTCCCATGTATTAATTAAAAGGTGAGGTGAAATGGTGTTTAACATCACGTTCAAGATTATTGTACTAATATAGCAATATGCGTGTGTGGCTACTTGTACTAGTCCGGACTAATGCCAATTCTACAGTGCTAGCCCATTGAGAAAGTATGCAGCAGCTTAACATGAATAGCCCACATAGACACCGTATACCGACTCCGAGCTGAACAGGCCTTCTTTTAGCCACTTATGCTGAATGCCAGGCAGGTTAACAACAAGTACCATCTTTTAACATCTTTTGGTATGGGGGCGGTCGGGTAGCCTAGTGGTTAAAGCGTTCGCTCGTCATGCCCAAGACCCGGGTTCGATTCCCGACATGGGCACAATGTGTGAAGCCCATTTCTGGTGTCCCCCCGTCCCCGTCCCGTGATATTGCTGGAATATTGCTAAAAGCGGCGTAAAACCATACTCACTCACTCACTCTTTTGGTATGGGATCAAGCGCTGATCTTACGCTCCCCGGGCAGACACTCTACCATTAGACCACAGAAGCGGTCCTTGACTAAACAACCAGATACATTGTATATCCATATCATTCAGAATGTTCAGTAACAGTGACAGATATCATGGCATTGTTTGTAACATACACCATGTTCAGTTGATTAAATTACACACTCACTTCATATTATGGAAAACAACAATTTACAAATAAATAATGATTAATTATTTACATCACTCAACATAGCTTCATACCTCTCAGAAATAACAAAGATTCATGGATTTTACAGAGATTGATGGGAATAACAATATTCTTAATAGTTCTACTGTTAGAACATACATAAACATATTTTGATTTACTCTTGTAAGTTCAGTCACTGTTGGGCAGAGGAGTTAGAAATGACAACTAGCAATAGTCATTGATAGTTGATTGATTCACAAAACGAGATTTATTTTTATGATGAAACCTGAATAAATGATAAATAATTTCAGGTTATTTATGACAGTCGGTCTCGTAAACCAACTAAAAAAACATGTAAAGCCTAAAAACATATAAATTCAACCCTAAACATTGCTTAATAGTTCTGGCAGTGTTTACAGCGTGTTCAGTCTAGATTTATCCATAACTCTAACAGACTGGTTGCAATACATGGACTTATACTGGAAATAGTGATTACATCACAAAGCACGACTATCTGTGAATTGGGGTTTCCACGGCTTCCAACAGTAAGAGTGTGTATGCATAGAACGTGGGCCAGACAATCCAGTGACAGCATGAACAATCCACATCGTCTGTCTGTCCATCACACACAATCAGCGGGGTCACACAATGTAATTATACAAACCACCTGATCCTCATTATTCGGGCCCTTCAAGCAGGGGTACTTGGACCCATGACCTAGAATCCCAATGGGGGTCTATGGAACAGCTGTACAAAGAGTGAGTGAGTGTGTGAGTGAATGTTGTCAGCAGTATTCCAGCCATTTCACGACGGCATGTACACAAATCGAGCATGTTGAGTGGTTGATAACATGAGTGACACTTTGTATCCATGTATGATGCACCTGATCCTTGTTAATTCTTCCAAGCAGGAGGTGTTGGTGGCGTCGTCTCACCCGGAATGAACACAGGGATATACAACAGACTCTCAACTACATTCTCAGGAAATTATGATAGGAGTAGCACCTGTGTAGATATGAACGATTGGTTTGTTGTTTTACGCCGCACTCAGCAATATTCCAGCTATAACGGCGGTCTGTAAATAATCAAGTCTAGACCAGACAATCCAGTGATTGATATCATGAGCATCGATCCACGCAAATGGGATCGATGATTGCTTCACGTTAGTCACCTCTTCCGACAAGCATAGTCGACTTTTTCGGCAACCATGGGTTGCTGAAGACCTATTCTATCCCGGATCTTCACAGCACCAGTATATGCAGATAAGAACGATAAAGGAAACACAAAGTCATACGTTTCTCCAGCTATTTACCCACATATCGACCAAACAAGCTTCCAATATAATTATATATAGTAGTAGTGTTTTGTGCCTGCTATATTTCTGGAGCAAAATCAATGACAATTTGGCCAGCCTGGTTCTTTCTTTGTCGGAGAAGAAATATTTGTAAACAACGTTTGCGCGTCTTCCATTCACACCATGCCGAATCTAGGTTCCTTCTGCCTTTGGAGATGCCTTTGTTTTCCGGCCTCAGTCCCAGGGGAAGGGCGTAGTGGAGTAGGCTAGTGGCAACAGGGTCACGCCAAAGACCCGGGTTCTATTCCTGACATGAGAACAATGTGTGGAGCCCATTTTTGGTGCTCCCCGCCGTGATATTGCTAAAGCCGGCGGAAAACCCATACTCACACCCAAGGGAGGTGCTTCCCTTACTATGAGACGCATGCAGTTGCGTCCCTTTATTTACATACGATTCTGCCAAGAGAACACGAGTTGCGTCCCTTAAATTACGTGACAATACGATGCCGTGCAGATACACTCCGACATGTTGAACTGTAATCGATCAAAAATATTATTTGTTTAAATCGTGTTCACCATTAACTCTAGTGTTGTTTCTCACTGAAAACTAACGTGTAAGCGTTTATTTGTGTTTCGTTGAAGCTAGAATGCGTGACATGTACAACGTACATGCACTTGGCAACAACTTCAAAGAAGTCGCAAAGAAAAGAAAAACTGAATGGAGTAAAGTACTAGTAGTAGTGACTTAAGTGTTATAGAATTGAAAACAAACGTGTAAGCATCTATTTGTGTTTGGTTGAAGTTTTAGAGTGCGTGTCCAACATATATCCATTCTCTTGGCGACAGCTTTAATGAGTCGCGCAGGGTGGGGGGCAAAGGTAAAATTGAGAATTCTAAAACGAAGTGTAATAAAGTAGAAGTAAAGAGTAAATATTACGAGTAAGCACCCAAAATATTCTATTCTAAATGATTGTCATTAAAATATATTGTCTTTGTCCTTGCTAATGTCTGTTTTCATGAAATAACAACGTCAAACCATTTCCTTGGTACGAGAATGAACGAGGCGACTTAGTCCATGGACCAGGTGGTCAGTGTCTCGGATGACCGCGTGTCATTGTACCCCGATTGCAGTCAATAGACTCTCTGTAGCTGAAATACTGCTGAATGCGGTTGACATACATAAAAGCCCTCAAATACTGCCAACAGTTAGTGAAACCCACAAGCACACGGGTATAAGGGGCTGACAAACCAAGGAGATTGTATGCAACAACGTGACTAAAGGAGAAACGGCTAAATGGAAAAAACAAAACAACAATAAATATTGAATCATAATGATTTAATAAAGTCCAATCTTGAAAGTGTAAAGCCAAAAGTGTCCGAAAGAGCCAAAAGCACATAACATATTTCTATAGGTAATCCAAAATGGCCCAAGTATCTAAAAAGTCCAAAAACACTGAAGGTTTAGCATTTAAAAAAGTATTTATTCCGGGGTCCAAAAATAGTAAAATGGTCCTAAATGATCAAAATATCCAAAACATTAAAAAAGTTCGAAAGGTCCAAAATGTAGAGAACACTATATCATTTATTTTTTAAAAGTATTCTTAAGGTCCAAGGTATTTATTAACACAAGTTCTAAGAGGTAGCAAGATGTCACTCTAAGCGTCCATCTTGACACGGAACACTCTCCTCAAGAATCCAGACACACGTGACAGGAAGACTCGAACTGGGGACTGGGTCGGGGTGTCGTCATCATCCAGGTTGATATCGACGAAGTGAGGGGCATCACGGAGGACGGAGGTAGAGAGAGGGGCAGGGTCGGGGATAGAGGTGGAAGGGACGGGAAGTTCTGACAGGGGTTCAAGGATGGTCATGTACCTCCCAGTAGGACGCTGACAGGGAGGGAGAGAAGGACATGTAGAGAGAGACAGAAGATAGGAGTACAGGAAGACGAGGGTAGTTGTTGGAAATGGATCAATAAGGGGATAATTAGGATGTTATAAGAACGTTAGTGATAGTGATACGTGGTTAATAATGCTCATGAATATAACTTTCCAAATCCACAGTATACGTTTTGGTATCACGTGTTAGTAATTCACTAATTGATTAGAATAACAGTAAATTACTGATTCCCTAAGACACCCACTTGGCGAGGAGGGGCCCAGATGTCAAAGTTCAAAGGGAACCTGATCACGAGGTCAAGAGCTGTCAGGAAAGAAAGAATGAGAGCGTTAAATGGGAATAAATGCAACAGGATCAACTTGGACAGTATATAAACTACTTTTAGACAAATTTAAATTGGTCCTGATGATCCATTCGATCACTGTCATCCAGTCAGTTCAGAAAAGGCAAGTATATAAGCGGTAGCCAGGGTTTCCGATGGGTACATTTTCTAGGACATTGACTGATTGCCATCCAAAACGTTGTAAGGGTGTGTCTGTAGTTTGATGATGCTATGGAAGTACATTCAATCCAAATATACTCAAATCATGAAAATGTCCTAATGGTGTCTTTGTTTGTTGTTTCAATGCCGCACTCAGCAATATTCCAGCTATATGACGGCAGTTTGCAAATAAACGAGTCTGGACCAGACAATCCAGTGACTGACATCATGAGCATCGATCCACGCAATTGGGATACGATGACATGCCACCCTCTTACGACAAGCATGGTTTGCTGAAGACCTTTCTTACCTGGATCTTCATGGGTTGTCCTGAAGACATTTATCGTTAGCAAAATAAGTGTTAGCAACAGAATCATTAAGATATACAGCGTTTTTGTCCAGACGCATTATTATAGAGCCCTTTTCATACAGGAGAGAGAGAGACACAGAGAGAGTGAGAGAGAGAGTGAGAGACAGAGTGAGAGAGAGAGAGTGAGTGAGAGAGAGAGAGAGTGAGTCATTACATCAACCTATATATTGTATATGAAGGAAAGGTTTTCTCAAAGGTCAGTACCTGTATGCGGAAATATACTTAGTGTATGTAAACTACACTGTGTGTGGCGTATACTCATCGTTTATACTTAAAGCCAATTCTTCGGTACCCTGGTAGGAACGTTATACAAGTTTATTAAGAATTGACGTACAATTGGCATGCATTTCATATGTTACATGAAAAGTTTAATGAGTCTAAATATTGTCAGTGTTCGTGTTGATAATGATTGCGAAATTGATTTGTTTTCCGGTATTAAGTGGTCGTAGGGTGTACATTCACAGAATAATACTTGATAGAACATATTAACACTATTAATGATTTTGTTCTAGATTATGATTTTGATTGGTCATTGTCACAACGTTATGAAAGATTCATAAGAGCACAGGGTTCCAGATACTGTTTTAGCCATGGTGTATTTACTCACATGTTACCATTGATACTGAGTATTGATAATTCTCTTTAGGTATTCAATATGTTTATATTCGCTTAAGTATTTTTTTTAACCAATAACATTCATGTGCAGCCCCAATGTTACATGTCGTAAATGTTTACAACTGTATATACCTGTCTAAACGACAATAAACCAGATGCACCTGTTGGGAATTATTCACGGCAGTAGAATTCACTTTTACGTGATGCCTGAATTGGATCAGTAAATAAATATCTATGGGGAAAATAGGTACGCTAGGTGGAAAGGTTACGTTTGGTATTTACGCACAGCACCGTGAAGAACCTTGGGGTTTTGACTGTTGTGATGCCCATTTGTTCGGAAGCAACTCATTTTATGTACTTTACGTAGATCTAAATACGCAGCTTATTTTTATCATTTTAAGGTGAGGTGAAATGGGGTTAAACGTCGCGTCCAAGATTATTGCACTTATATAGCGACGTGCATCTACGTGTGTGTGTTTGTGTGGCTGCTTGTACTAGTCCGGACTGATGCCGATTTATAGTGCTAGCACACTGAGATACCATGCCGCAGTTTAACATGAATACCCCACTCAGAAACAGTATACTGACTCCGAGCCGACCAGTCCTTGTTTTAGCCCCTTCATGCCGAGCGCCAGACAGGGTAACAACAAGTACCATCTTTTAACGTCTTTTGGTATGACGCGGTCGGGGATCGAACCCCGGACCTTCCGCTCTCCGGGCGGACGCTCTACCACTAGACCACGGAGGCGGTCTTTATCATTTTAAAATGAAACCAGTGGTTGTGCCGCTGTTATACTATGTTTTAGAATTCTGCTGTTTGTACATTACATGTTTATTTACTTTCTTCGCAAGTGAATCTCATGCATATGATGGACAGAAGGGAAAGTTTCTATGTTGATGTTTGTGTTATCTATAGGGATGGAAGACTTTGCAGGTATAGACACCACAGATTGGTCATATCCAAGGATTCCGTACTTCAGAATAGTGGTTTGATTAAAGCAACAAGATTTTGGAATAAAACAAACAACTAGTCCCTTTCCATTTTCACTAGTCTCGAACTAACGGACTAGCGGTCGTGTCTATCCCCTCTTTGAAGTCACTTTCACATTAGCATCTTGAAAGCTTCAAAATATTGAGGATTGAGTCTAATATTAATCTTCAGTATATTTATTTGGAACTGTTTAACCTTAAAGTTATAATATTGTGGAAACAAAACTACCACAACCTCATTGACAAAGTGGGATGTTAATATTACCCTGAGCTAATTTTACTGTTGTTACAGAAGGGCTACAAATATCTATGTTATGAAAAGGCAAAATTAACACACCAGTGGTTTTTACTATGTATTTGAAGAGAAACAACTATGCCTAGATCTATCAGCCTTAGAATTTAAATCTGATACAACCGACAAGTATTTCGATATTGGAAAGATAAATCAAATGAAACGTTTAAACTAGATGATTTGTTTTATCAACAGACTGAAAAGGATGAAATGGCCTCAATGTAACCTGGAAAAAAATCTTTATAAACGACAAATTGTCATATTTGAAGTTTCTTCTTTCGATACTTGACATTGAGTGTAAAGAAATGGTCTCTTTTCAGAATAAGAATAAGGAAAGTATATGGATATATCGGACATATTTCAGACTCAGATGTGGACATGTTATCAAAGGCTACAAAAATACAATCTTATATAAATGGTGAATGGTTGGTGGTAGAAATCTAGGCCTACTAGAATAATTTTTCGATAGATTTAGATCTCGGCTTACTTCAAATTTAATTGAGAAATTTAAGCAGAAAACAAGGAAATGGGCCAACATGGCTTATTCAGAAACAAAGAAATACCTTGGGTGTATACGTTCATGGTTTTCACAAGCGCAGATGAGAACAATACAAGGCAAAAGGCAGCAGATAAGTTGTAATATGACAGCAGTATAACCACAACAATGGCGATGCCAGTAGTGAAAGTGTCGTCAAGGCGACGTCATAAATCTCGCGAGACTGTCATAGCATCACGTGACGTTAACAGCTTGACTGGTTCTCTCCCTGCTCTACTCGGACGTCGTATGTCAAATCAGGATCCCAGTCATGTTTCAAGCCTAAATGTTGAGTTGACGCCTCGTTCAAATATAGATTCTAAGTGATTTGCTCGCAGTGGATGCATATCAAACGATTTTAACAGCGTGGTACTGTACAAGAAATGCTTATCTGAAGGAGTGACCACGAATATCTAAAATGGTTTGTTATCGCTAGAATTATGGGCAATGCATCCTTCCTCATCATATACTCTTATTGAGACCAAATAGTTTCAAAGCCTGAAGCTTGTTCCCCACACAGGACCTTAACTGTTCTAAATCGAACATGTGATTAATGTGCGAATATAAAAATAGCACACAATATATACATTTGCCCCGTAAATACTCGACCTTGGGCCAGACAACACAGTCGTTCACCGGACCATCGGACCAACTAATAATAATAATAATAACAATGAAATAAAATCGCAAAAAATAGTAGACGAGGCCTTGTCTGCCTCTGACTTTTTTTATATCACAAGTTACATGGTCCAGTGAGTGATTGCATGAACAACAATCCACACCAATCGACCCTGTCCGCCTGTCCATCAGACACAATCTAGCCCAGAACACCGTTACATGGCGAGAAGCAGCAGCTGTAAAAAGATATGTATCTGATGGCAACTTGTAATTATGCACTGATTTACTGGAGACAAACAGCGTGCCAATGATTGTATCAACACTTTCTTCTATTATACTACAAAACTCTATATATACAACACTGGTTTGTTAAGTCAAGGGGGATGGCCCAGTGGTGTAAGGGCTTTTGGATCACAATCAGTCAGTGTGGGAGATGTGGGATGAAAGCGCAAAGGGATGCAGGTCTGACATATTTACCACTTTGGCGAAACCCATGGGTATGGGGCTGACAAACCTAGAAATATTACCTGGATAACAGGGATTAAACCAATGATTAAAGGTTACTGGTATGTCTATGAGGCATATCTTGGACAGCAATCTGAGTTGGTCATAGAGAGAATGGCCCAAGACAATTTGGAGAAAATGACCTCCAATAAAATTATTTAGTTGATACAATTGTTACATAGAACCTTGTCTCCTGTTTGACATTATTAATTGCAATTTTGTTTGTTTCTCAATTAGTAGTAGTAAGAATTGTCACTTAAAAAGCCAGTGAGGAGAGAGACAATGGCACATACTGGAGAAGTGAGGATAAGTGATGGTCCCCAAAATGGTCGCATGTACTAATTTAAAGGTGAGGTGAAATGGTGTTTAACATCACGTTCAAGATAAGTGTGCTCATATAGCAATATGCGTGTGTGGCTGTTTGTACTAGTCCGGACTTTTATAGTGCTAGCCCATTGAGAAAACATGCGGCAGCTTAACATAAATACCCCACTCAGACACCGTATACTGACTCCGAGCTGAACAGGCCTTGTTTTAGCCACTTATGCTGAACGCCAGGCAGGTTAACAACAAGTACCATCTTTTAACATCTTTTGGTATCACATGGCCGGGGATCGAGCCCCGATCTTACTCTCTCCGGGCAGACACTCTACCACTAGACCACGGAGGCGGTCCTTGACTAAACAACCAGATATATCCATATCATTCAGAATGTTCAGTAACAGTGACGGATATCATTGCATTGTTTGTAACAAACACCATGTTCAGTTGATTAAATTACACACTCACTTCATTGATTATTTTGAAACATTTTATTATGGAAAACAACAATTTACAAATAAATAATGATGAATTATTTACATCACTCAACAGTTTCATACCTCTCAGAAATAACAATGATTAATGGATTCTACAGAGATTGATTGGAATAACAATATTCTTAATAGGTCTACTACATTAGAACATACATAAACACATATTTGGATTAACTCTTGTAAGTTCAGTCACTGTTGGGCAGAGGAGTTAGAAATGACAACTAGCAATAGTCATTGATAGTTGATTGATTCACAAAACGAGATTTATATTTATGATGAAACCTGAATAAATGATAAATAATTTCAGGTTATTTATGACAGTCGGTCTCGTAAACCAACTAAAAAAAAAACCATGTAAAGCCTAAATACATATAAATTCAACCCTAAACATTGCTTAATAGTTCTGGCAGTGTTTACAGCGTGTTCAGTCTAGATTTATCCATAACTCTAACAGACTGGTTGCAATACATGGACTTATACTGGAAATAGTGATTACATCACAAAGCACGACTATCTGTGAATTGGGGTTTCCACGGCTTCCAACAGTAAGAGTGTGTTTCGCATAGAACGTGGGCCAGACAATCCAGCGACAGCATGAACAATCCACATCGTCTGTCTGTCCATCACACACAATCAGCGGGGTCACACAATGTAATTATACAAGCCCCCTGATCCTCATTATTCGGGCCCTACAAGCAGGGGTACTTGGACCCATGACCTAGAATACCAATGGGGGTCTATGGAACAGCTGTACAAAGAGTGAGTGAGTGTGTGAGTGAATGTTGTCAGCAGTATTCCAGCCATTTCACGACGGCGTGTATACAAATCGAGCATGTCGAGTGGTTGATAGCATGAGTGACGCTTTGTAACCATGTATGATGCACCCGACCCTTGTTAATTCTTCCAAGCAGGAGGTGCTGGTGGCGTCGTCTCGCCCGGAATGAACACAGGGATATACAACAGACTCTCAACAACTACATTCGCAGGAAATTATGATAGGAGTAACACCTGTGTAGATATGAACGATTAGTTTGTTGTTTTACGCCGCACTCAGCAATATTCCAGCTATAACGGCGGTCTGTAAATACTCGAGTCTGGACCAGACAATCCAGTGATTGATATCATGAGCATCGATCCACGCAAATGGGATCGATGATTGCTTCACGTTAGTCACCTCTTCTGACAAGCATAGTCGCCTTTTACGGCAACCATGGGTTGCTGAAGACCTATTCTATCCCGGATCATCATAGCACCAGTGTGTGTAGATAAGAACGATAAAGGAAACACAAAGTCATACGTTTCTCGAGCTATGTACCCACATATCGACCAAACAAGCTTCCAATATAATTATATATACGTTGTAGTGTTTTGTGCCTGCTATATTTCTGGAGCAAAATCAATGACAATTGGGCCAGCCTGGTTCTTTCTTTGTCGGAGAAGAATTATTTGTAAACAACGTTTGCGCGTCTTCCATTCACACCATGCCGAATCTAGGTTCCTTCTGCCTTTGGAGATGCCTTTGTTTTCCGGCCTCAGTCCCAGGGGAAGGGCGTAGTGGAGTAGGCTAGTGGCAACAGGGTCACGCCAAAGACCCGGGTTCTATTCCTGACATGAGAACAATGTGTGGAGCCCGTTTTTGGTGCTCCCTGCCGTGATATTACTAAAGCCGGCGCAAAACCCATACTCACACTCAAGGGAGGTGCTTCCCTTACTATGAGACGCATGCAGTTGCGTCCCTTTATTTACATACGATTCTGCCAAGAGAACACGAGTTGCGTCCCTTAAATTACGTGACAATACGATACCGTGCAGATACACTCCGACATGTTGAACTGTAATCAATCAAAAATATTATTTGTTTAAATCGTGTTCACCATTAACTCTAGTGTTTTTGTTTCTTACTGAAAACTAACGTGTAAGCGTTTATTTGTGTTTCGTTGAAGCTAGAATGCGTGACATGTACAACGTACATGCACTTGGAAACAACTTCAAAGAAGTCGCAAAGAAAAGAAAAACTGAATGGAGTAAAGTACTAGTAGTAGTGACTTAAGTGTTATAGTATTGAAAACAAACGCGTAAGCATCTATTTGTGTTTGGTTGAAGTTTTAGAGTGCGTGTCCAACATATATCCATTCTCTTGGCGACAGCTTTAATGAGTCGCGCAGGGTGGGGGGAAAAGGTAAAATTGAGAATTCTAAAACGAAGTGTAATAAAGTAGAAGTAAAGAGTAAATATTACGAGTAAGCACCCAAAATATTCTATTCTAAATGATTGTCATTAAAATATATTGTCTTTGTCCTTGCTAATGTCTGTTTTCATGAAATAACAACGTCAAACCATTTCCTTGGTACGAGAATGTACGAGGCGACTTAGTCCATGGATCAGGTGGTAAGTGTCTCGGATGACCGCGTGTCATTGTACCCCGATTGCAGTCAATAGACTCTCTGTAGCTGAAATACTGCTGAATGCGGTTGACATACATAAAAGCCCTCAAATACTGCCAACAGATGGTGAAACCCACAAGCACACGGGTATAAGGGGCTGACAAACCAAGGAGATTGTATGCAACAACGTGACTAAAGGAGAAACGGCTAAATGGAAAAAACAAAACAACAATAAATATTGAATCATAATGATTTAATAATTAAAGTCCAATCTTGAAAGTGTATAGCCAAAAGTGTCCGAAAGAGCCAAAAGTACATAACATACATCTATAGGTAATCCAAAATGGCCCAAGTATCTAAAAAGTCCAAAAACACTGAAGGTTTAGCATTTAAAAAAGTATTTATTCCGGGGTCCAAAAATAGCAAAATGGTCCTAAATGATCAAAATATTCAAAACATTAAAAAAGTCCGAAAGGTCCAAAATGTAGAGAACACTATATCATTTATTTTTTTAAAAGTATTCTTAAGGTCCAAGGTATTTATTAACACAAGTTCTAAGAGGTAGCAAGATGTCACTCTAAGCGTCCATCTTGACACGGAACACTCTCCTCAAGAATCCAGACACACGTGACAGGAAGACTCGAACTGGGGACTGGGTCGGGGTGTCGTCATCATCCAGGTTGATATCGACGAAGTGAGGGGCATCACGGAGGACGGAGGCAGAGAGAGGGGCAGGGTCGGGGATAGAGGTGGAAGGGACGGGAAGTTCTGACAGGGGTTCAAGGATGGTCATGTACCTCCCAGTAGGACGCTGACAGGGAGGGAGAGAAGGACATGTAGAGAGAGACAGAAGATAGGAGGACAGGAAGAAGAGGGTAGTTGTTGGAAATGGATCAATAAGGGGATAATTAGGATGTTATAAGAACGTTAGTGATAATGATACGTGGTTAATAATGCTCATGAATATAACTTTCCAAATCCACAGTATACGTTTTGGTATCACGTGTTAGTAATTCACTAATTGATTACAATAACAGTAAATTACTGATTCCCAAAGACACCCACTTGGCGAGGAGGGGCCCAGATGTCAAAGTTCAAAGGGAACCTGATCACGAGGTCAAGAGCTGTCAGGAAAGAAAGAATGAGAGCGTTAATAAATGCATACATAAATGAATAAATACAACAGGATCAACTTGGACAGTATATAAACTACTTTAAGACAAATTTAAATTGGTCCTGATGATCCATTCGATCACTGTCATCCAGTCAGTTCAGAAAAGGCAAGTATATAAGCGGTAGCCAGGGTTTCCGATGGGTACATTTTCTAGGACATTGACTGATTGCCATCCAAAACGTTGTAAGGGTGTGTCTGTAGTTTGATGATGCTATGGAAGTATGGAAGTACATTCAATCCAAATATGCTCAAATCATGAAAATGTCCTAATGGTGTCTTTGTTTGTTGTTTCAATGCCACACTCAGCAATATTCCAGCTATATGACGGCGGTTTGCAAATAAACGAGTCTGGACCAGACAATCCAGTGATTGACATCATGAGCATCGATCCGCGCAATTTGAATACGATGACATGCCACCCGATCCCGTTAGTCGCCTCTTACGACAAGCATGGTTTGCTGAAGACCTTTCTTACCTGGTTCTTCATGGGTTGTCCTTAAGACATTTGTCGTTAGCAAAATAAGTGTTAGCAACAGAATCATTAAGATATACAGCGTTTTTGTCCAGACGCATTATTATAGCGCCCTTTTCATACAGGAGAGAGAGAGCGAGAGAGAGACAGAGAGAGTGAGAATGAGTGAGAGAGAGAGAGTGAGTGAGAGAGTGAGAGAGAGTGAGAGAGAGAGAGAGTGAGTCATTACATCAACCTATATATTGTATATGAAGGAAAGGTTTTCTCGAATGTCAGTACCTGTATGCGGAAATATAGTTATAGTTGTAAACTACACTGTGTGTGGCGTATACTCATCGTTTATACTTAAAGACAAATTAGTCGGTACCCTGGTAGGAACGTTATACAAGTTTGTTAAGTATTGACGTACAATTGGCATGCATTTCATATGTTACATGAAAAGTTTAATGAGTCTAAATATTGTCAGTGAACGTGTTGATAATGATTGCGAAATTGATTTGTTTTCCGGTATTAAGTGGTCGTAGGGTGTACATTCACAGAATAATACTTGATAGAACATATTAACACTATTAATGATTTTGTTCTAGATTATGATATTGATTGGTCATTGTCACAAACGTTATGAAAGAGCACAGGGTTCCAGATACTGTTTTAGCCATGGTGTATTTGGTGTCGTAAATGTTTACAACTGTATATACCTGTCTAAACGACAATAAACCAGATGCACCTGTTGGGAATTATTCACGGCAGTAGAATTCACTTTTACTTGATGCCTGAATCGGATCAGTAAATAAATATCTATGGGGAAAATAGGTACGCTAGGTGGAAAGGTTACGTTTGGTATTTACGCACAGCACCGTGAAGAACCTTGGGGTTTTGACTGTTGTGATGCCCATTTGTTCGGAAGCAACTCATTTTGCGTACTTTACGTAGATCTAAATACGCAGTTTATCTTTATCATTTCAAAATGAAACCAGTGGTTGTGCCGCTGTTATACTATGTGTTAGAATTCTGCTATTTGTACATTACATGTTTATTTACTTTCTTCGTAAATGAATCTCATGCATATGATGGACAGAAGGGAAAGTTTCTATGTTGATGTTTGTGTTACCTATTGGGATGGAAGACTTTGGAGGGATAGACACCACAGATTGGTCATATCCAAGGATTCCGTACTTCAGAATAGTGGTTTGATTAAAGCAACAAGATTTTGGAATAAAACAAACAACTAGTCCCTTTCCACTTTCACTTGTCTCGAACTAACGGACTAGCGGTCGTGTCTATCCCCTCATTGAAGTCACTTTCACATTAGCATCTTGAAAGCTTCAAAATATTGAGGATTGAGTCTAATATTAATCTTCAGTATATTCATTTGGAACGGTTTAACTATAAAACTATAACATTGTGGAAACAAAACTACCACAACCTCATTGACAAAGTGGGATGTTAAATATTACCCTGAGCTAGTTTTACTGTTGTTACAGAAGGGCTACAAATATCTATGTTATAAAAAGGCAAAATTAACACACCAGTGGTTTTTTACTATGTATTTGAAGAGAAACAACTATGCCTAGATCTATCAGCCGTAGAATTTAAATCTCATACAACCGACAAGTATTTGTGGGAAGGATAAATCAAATGAAACGTTTAAACTAGATGATTTGTTTTATCAACAGACTGAAAAGGATGAAATGGCCTCAATGTAACCTGGAAAAAAATCTTTATAAACGACAAATTGTCATATTTGAAGTTTCTTCTTTCGATACTTGACATTGAGTGTAAAGAAATGGTCTCTTTTCAGAATAAGAATAAGGAAAGTATATGGATATATCGGACATATTTCAGACTCAGATGTGGACATGTTATCAAAGGCTACAAAAATACAATCTTATATAAATGGTGAATGGTTGGTGGTAGAAATCTAGGCCTACTAGAATAATTTTTCGATAGATTTAGATCTCGGCTTACTTCAAATTTAATTGAGAAATTTAAGCAGAAAACAAGGAAATGGGCCAACATGGCTTATTCAGAAACAAAGAAATACCTTGGGTGTATGCGTTCATGGTTTTCACAAGCGCAGATGAGAACAATACAAGGCAAAAGGCAGCAGATAAGTTGTAATATGACAGCAGTATAACCACAACAATGGCGATGCCAGTAGTGAAAGTGTCGTCAAGGCGACGTCATAAATCTCGCGAGACTGTCATAGCATCACGTGACGTTAACAGCTTGACTGGTTCTCTCCCTGCTCTACTCGGACGTCGTATGTCAAATCAGGATCCCAGTCATGTTTCAAGCCTAATGTTGAGTTGACGCCTCGTTCAAATATAGATTCTAAGTGATTTGCTCGCAGTGGATGCATATCAAACGATTTTAACAGCGTGGTACTGTACAAAAAGTGCTTATCTGAAGGAGTGACCACGAATATCTAAAATGGTTTGTTATCGTTAGAATTATGGGCAATGCATCCTTCCTCATCATATACTCTTATTGAGACCAAATAGTTTCAAAGCCTGAAGCTTGTTCCCCACACAGGACCTTAACTGTTCCAAATAAAAACATGTCATTAATGTGCGAATATAAAAATAGCACACAATATATACATTTGCCCCGTAAATACTCGACCTTGGGCCAGACAACACAGTCGTTCACCGGACCATCGGACCAACTAATAATAATAATAATAACAATGAAATAAAATCGCAAAAAATAGTAGACGAGGCCTTGTCTGCCTCTGACTTTTTTTATATCACAAGTTACATGGTCCAGTGAGTGATTGCATGAACAACAATCCACACCAATCGACCCTGTCCGCCTGTCCATCAGACACAATCTAGCCCAGAACACCGTTACATGGCGAGAAGCAGCAGCTGTTAAAGATATGTATCTTATGGCAACTTGTAATTATGCACTGATTTACTGGAGACAAACAGCGTGCCAATGATTGTATCAACACTTTCTTCTATTATACTACGAAACTCTATATATACAACACAGGTTTGTTTAGTCAAGGGGGATGGCGCAGTGGTGTAAGGGCCTTTGGATCACAATCAGTCAGTGTGGGAGATGTGGGATGAAAGCGCAAAGGGATGCAGGTCTGACATATTTACCACTTTGGCGAAACCCATGGGTATGGGGCTGACAAACCTAGAAATATTACCTGGATAACAGGGATTAAACCCATGATTAAAGGTTACTGGTATGTCTAAGAGGCATATTTTGGACAGCAATCTGAGTTGGTCATAGAGAGAATGGCCCAAGACAATTGACCTCCAATAAAAAAAATTAATTGATACAATTGTTACATAGAACCTTGTCTCCTGTTTGACATTATTAATTGCAATTTTGTTTGTTTTTCAATTTGTAGTAGTAAGAATTGTCACTTAAAAAGCCAGTGAGGAGAGAGACAATGGCACATACTGGAGAAGTGAGGATAAGTGATGGTCCCCAAAATGGTCGCATGTACTAATTGAAAGGTGAGGTGAAATGGTGTCTAACATCACATTCAAGATAAGTGTGCTCATATAGCAATATGCGTGTGTGGCTGCTTGTACTAGTCCGGACTTTTATAGTGCTAGCCCATTGAGAAAACATGCGGCAGCTTAACATAAATACCCCACTCAGACACCGTATACTGACTCCGAGCTGAACAGGCCTTGTTTTAGCCACTTATGCTGAACGCCAGGCAGGTTAACAACAAGTACCATCTTTTAACATCTTTTGGTATCACATGGCCGGGGATCGAGCCCCGATCTTACGCTCGCCGGGCAGACACTCTACCACTAGACCACGGAGGCGGTCCTTGACTAAACAACCAGATATATCCATATCATTCAGAATGTTCAGTAACAGTGACGGATATCATTGCATTGTTTGTAACAAACACCATGTTCAGTTGATTAAATTACACACTCACTTCATTGATTATTTTGAAACATTTTATTATGGAAAACAACAATTTACAAATAAATAATGATTAATTATTTACATCACTCAACATAGTTTCATACCTCTCAGAAATAACAATGATTCATGGATTCTACAGAGATTGATGGGAATAACAATATTCTTAACAGTTCTACTACATTAGAACATACATAAACACATATTTGGATTAACTCTTGTAAGTTCAGTCACTGTTGGGCAGAGGAGTTAGAAATGACAACTAGCAATAGTCATTGATAGTTGATTGATTCACAAAACGAGATTTATATTTATGATGAAACCTGAATAAATGATAAATAATTTCAGGTTATTTATGACAGTCGGTCTCGTAAACCAACGAAAAAAACCATGTAAAGCCTAAATACATATAAATTCAACCCTAAACATTGCTTAAAAGTTCTGGCAGTGTTTACAGCGTGTTCAGTCTAGATTTATCCATAAGTCTAACAGACTGGTTGCAATACATGGACTTACACTGGAAATAGTGATTACATCACAAAGCACGACTATCTGTGAATTGGGGTTTCCACGGCTTCCAACAGTAAGAGTGTGTTTCGCATAGAACGTGGGCCAGACAATCCAGCGACAGCATGAACAATCCACATCGTCTGTCTGTCCATCACACACAATCAGCGGGGTCACACAATGTAATTATACAAGCCACCTGATCCTCATTATTCGGGCCCTAAAAGCAGGGGTACTTGGACCCATGACCTAGAATCCCAATGGGGGTCTATGGAACAGCTGTACAAAAAGAGAGTGAGTGTGTGAGTGAATGTTGTCAGCAGTATTCCAGCCATTTCACGACGGCGTGTATACAAATCGAGCATGTCGAGTGGTTGATAGCATGAGTGACGCTTTGTAACCATGTATAATGCACCCGATCCTTGTTAATTCCTCCAAGCAGGAGGTGCTGGTGGCGTCGTCTCACCCGTAATGAACACAGGGATATACAACAGACTCTCAACAACTACATTCTCAGGAAATTTGAATTATGATAGGAGTAGCACCTGTGTAGATATGAACGATTGGTTTGTTGTTTTACGTCGCACTCAGCAATATTCCAGCTATAACGGCGGTCTGTAAATACTCGAGTCTGGACCAGACAATCCAGTGATTGATAATGGGATCGACCAAACAAGCTTCCAATATAATTATATATACGTTGTAGTGTTTTGTCCCTGCTACTTTTCTGGAGCAAAATCAATGACAATTGGGCCAGCCTGGTTCTTTCTTTGTCGGAGAAGAAATATTTGTAAACAACGTTTGCGCGTCTTCCATTCACACCATGCCGAATCTAGGTTCCTTCTGCCTTTGGAGATGCCTTTGTTTTCCGGCCTCATTCCCAGGGAAAGGGCGTAGTGGAGTAGGCTAGTGGCAACAGGGTCACGCCAAAGACCCGGGTTCTATTCCTGTCATGAGAACAATGTGTGGAGCCCATTTTTGGTGCTCCCCGCCGTGATATTACTAAAGTTGGCGCAAAACCCATACTCACACCCAAGGGAGGTGCTTCCCTTACTATGAGACGCATGCAGTTGCGTCCCTTTATTTACATACGATTCTGCCAAGAGAACACGAGTTGCGTCCCTTAAATTACGTGACAATACGATACCGTGCAGATACACTCCGACATGTTGAACTGTAATCAATCAAAAATATTATTTGTTTAAATCGTGTTCACCATTAACTCTAGTGTTTTTGTTTCTTACTGAAAACTAACGTGTAAGCGTTTATTTGTGTTTCGTTGAAGCTAGAATGCGTGACATGTACAACGTACATGCACTTGGAAACAACTTCAAAGAAGTCGCAAAGAAAAGAAAAACTGAATGGAGTAAAGTAGTAGTAGTAGTGACTTAAGTGTTATAGTATTGAAAACAAACGTGTAAGCATCTATTTGTGTTTGGTTGAAGTTTTAGAGTGCGTGTCCAACATATATCCATTCTCTTGGCGACAGCTTTAATGAGTCGCGCAGGGTGGGAGGCAAAGGTTAAATAGAGAATTCTAAAACGAAGTGTAACAAAGTAGAAGTAAAGAGTAAATATTACGAGTAAGCACCCAAAATATTCTATTCTAAATGATTGTCATTAAAATATATTGTCTTTGTCCTTGCTAATGTCTGTTTTCATGAAATAACAACGTCAAACCATTTCCTTGGTACGAGAATGTACGAGGCGACTTAGTCCATGGATCAGGTGGTCAGTGTCTCGGATGACCGCGTGTCATTGTACCCCGATTGCAGTCAATAGACTCTCTGTAGCTGAAATACTGCTGAATGCGGTTGACATACATAAAAGCCCTCAAATACTGCCAACAGTTAGTGAAACCCACAAGCACACGGGTATAAGGGGCTGACAAACCAAGGAGATTGTATGCATCAACGTGACTAAAGGAGAAACGGCTAAATGGAAAAAACAAAACAACAATAAATATTGAATCATAATGATTTAATAATTAAAGTCCAATCTTGAAAGTGTAAAGCCAAAAGT
The DNA here is from genome assembly GCF_022045235.1 of Haliotis cracherodii. NCBI lineage: Eukaryota > Metazoa > Mollusca > Gastropoda > Lepetellida > Haliotidae > Haliotis > Haliotis cracherodii. Next base: position 29,309,763 of record NW_027266343.1, on the reverse strand, counting down.
GTCCGAAAGAGCCAAAAGTACATAACATACATCTATAGGTAATCCAAAATGGCCCAAGTATCTAAAAAGTCTGAAGGTTTAGCATTTAAAAAAATATTTATTCCGGGGTCCAAAAATAGCAAAATGGTCCTAAATGATCAAAATATTCAAAACATTAAAAAAGTCCTAAAGGTCCAAAATGTAGAGAACACTATATCATTTATTTTTTTAAAAGTATTCTTAAGGTCCAAGGTATTTATTAACACAAGTTCTAAGAGGTAGCAAGATGTCACTCTAAGCGTCCATCTTGACACGGAACACTCTCCTCAAGAATCCAGACACACGTGACAGGAAGACTCGAACTGGGGACTGGGTCGGGGTTTCGTCATCTTCCAGGTTGATATCGACGAAGTGAGGGGCATCGCGGAGGACGGAGGCAGAGAGAGGGGCAGGGTCGGGGATAGAGGTGGAAGGGACGGGAAGTTCTGACAGGGGTTCAAGGATGGTCATGTACCTCCCAGTAGGACGCTGACAGGGAGGGAGAGAAGGACATGTAGAGAGAGACAGAAGATAGGAGGACAGGAAGAAGAGGGTAGTTGTTGGAAATGGATCAATAAGGGGATAATTAGGATGTTATAAGAACGTTAGTGATAATGATACGTGGTTAATAATGCTCATGAATATATTTTTCCAAATCCACAGTATACGTTTTGGTATCACGTGTTAGTAATTCACTAATTGATTAGAATAACAGTAAATTACTGATTCCCAAAGACACCCACTTGGCGAGGAGGGGCCCAGATGTCAAAGTTCAAAGGGAACCTGATCACGAGGTCAAGAGCTGTCAGGAAAGAAAGAATGAGAGCGTTAATAAATGCATAAATAAATGAATAAATGCAACAGGATCAACTTGGACAGTATATAAACTACTTTAAGACAAATTTAAATTGGTCCTGATGATCCATTCGATCACTGTCATCCAGTCAGTTCAGAAAAGGCAAGTATATAAGCGGTAGCCAGGGTTTCCGATGGGTACATTTTCTAGGACATTGACTGATTGCCATCCAAAACGTTGTACGGGTGTGTCTGTAGTTTGATGATGCTATGGAAGTACATTCAATCCAAATATGCTCAAATCATGAAAATGTCCTAATGGTGTCTTTGTTTGTTGTTTCAATGCCACACTCAGCAATATTCCTGCTATATGACGGCGGTTTGCAAATAAACGAGTCTGGACCAGACAATCCAGTGATTGACATCATGAGCATCGATCCGCGCAATTGGAATACGATGACATGCCACCCGATCCCGTTAGTCGCCTCTTACGACAAGCATGGTTTGCTGAAGACCTTTCTTACCTGGTTCTTCATGGGTTGTCCTTAAGACATTTGTCGTTAGCAAAATAAGTGTTAGCAACAGAATCATTAAGATATACAGCGTTTTTGTCCAGACGCATTATTATAGCGCCCTTTTCATACAGGAGAGAGAGAGCGAGAGAGAGACAGAGAGAGTGAGAATGAGTGAGAGAGAGAGAGTGAGTGAGAGAGAGTGAGAGAGAGTGTGAGAGAGAGAGAGAGTCATTACATCAACCTATATATTGTATATGAAGGAAAGGTTTTCTCGAATGTCAGTACCTGTATGCGGAAATATAGTTATAGTTGTAAACTACACTGTGTGTGGCGTATACTCATCGTTTATACTTAAAGACAAATTAGTTGGTACCCTGGTAGGAACGTTATACAAGTTTGTTAAGTATTGACGTACAATTGGCATGCATTTCATATGTTACATGAAAAGTTTAATGAGTCTAAATATTGTCAGTGAACGTGTTGATAATGATTGCGAAATTGATTTGTTTTCCGGTATTAAGTGGTCGTAGGGTGTACATTCACAGAATAATACTTGATAGAACATATTAACACTATTAATGATTTTGTTCTAGATTATGATATTGATTGGTCATTGTCACAAACGTTATGAAAGAGCACAGGGTTCCAGATACTGTTTTAGCCATGGTGTATTTGGTGTCGTAAATGTTTACAACTGTATATACCTGTCTAAACGACAATAAACCAGAAGCACCTGTTGGGAATTATTCACGGCAGTAGAATTCACTTTTACTTGATGCCTGAATTGGATCAGTAAATAAATATCTATGGGGAAAATAGGTAAGCTAGGTGGAAAGGTTACGTTTGGTATTTACGCACAGCACCGTGAAGAACCTTGGGGTTTTGACTGTTGTCATGCCCATTTGTTCGGAAGCAACTCATTTTGCGTACTTTACGTAGATCTAAATACGCAGCTTATTTTTATCATTTCAAAATGAAACCAGTGGTTGTGCCGCTGTTATACTATGTGTTAGAATTCTGCTATTTGTACATTACATGTTTATTTACTTTCTTCGTAAATGAATCTCATGCATATGATGGACAGAAGGGAAAGTTTCTATGTTGATGTGTGTGTTACCTATTGGGATGGAAGACTTTGGAGGGATAGACACCACAAATTGGTCATATCCAAGGATTCCGTACTTCAGAATAGTGGTTTGATTAAAGCAACAAGATTTTGGAATAAAACAAACAACTAGTCCCTTTCCACTTTCACTTGTCTGGAACTAACGGACTAGCGGTCGTGTCTATCCCCTCACTGAAGTCACTTTCACATTAGCATCTTGAAAGCTTCAAAATATTGACGATTGAGTCTAATATTAATCTTCAGTATATTTATTTGGAACGGTTTAACTATAAAAATATAACATTGTGGAAACAAAACTACCACAACCTCATTGACAAAGTGGGATGTTAAATATTACCCTGAGCTAGTTTTACTGTTGTTACAGAAGGGCTACAAATATCTATGTTATGAAAAGGCAAAATTAACACACCAGTGGTTTTTACTATGTATTTGAAGAGAAACAACTATGCCTAGATCTATCAGCCGTAGAATTTAAATCTCATACAACCGACAAGTATTTCGATATTGGAAAGATAAATCAAATGAAACGTTTAAAATAGATGATTTGTTTTATCAACAGACTGAAAAGGATGAAATGGCCTCAATGTAACCTGGAAAAAAATCTTTATAAACGACAAATTGTCATATTTGAAGTTTCTTCTTTCGATACTTGACATTGAGTGTAAAGAAATGGTCTCTTTTCAGAATAAGAATAAGGAAAGTATATGGATATATCGGACGTAGTTCAGACTCAGATGTGGACATGTTATCAAAGGCTACAAAAATGCAATCTTATATAAATGGTGAATGGTTGGTGGTAGAAATCTAGGCCTACTAGAATAATTTTTCGATAGATTTAGATCTCGGCTTACTTCAAATTTAATTGAGAAATTTAAGCAGAAAACAAGGAAATGGGCCAACATGGCTTATTTAGAAACAAAGAAATACCTTGGGTGTATGCGTTCATGGTTTTCACAAGCGCAGATGAGAACAATACAAGGCAAAAGGCAGCAGATAAGTTGTAATATGACAGCAGTATAACCACAACAATGGCGATGCCAGTAGTGAAAGTGTCGTCAAGGCGACGTCATAAATCTCGCGAGACTGTCATAGCATCACGTGACGTTAACAGCTTGACTGGTTCTCTCCCTGCTCTACTCGGACGTCGTATGTCAAATCAGGATCCCAGTCATGTTTCAAGCCTAATGTTGAGTTGACGCCTCGTTCAAATATAGATTCTAAGTGATTTGCTCGCAGTGGATGCATATCAAACGATTTTAACAGCGTGGTACTGTACAAGAAGTGCTTATCTGAAGGAGTGACCACGAATATCTAAAATGGTTTGTTATCGCTAGAATTATGGGCAATGCATCCTTCCTCATCATAAACTCTTATTGAGACCAAATAGTTTCAAAGCCTGAAGCTTGTTCCCCACACAGGACCTTAACTGTTCTAAATCGAACATGTGATTAATGTGCGAATATAAAAATAGCACACAATATATACATTTGCCCCGTAAATACTCGACCTTGGGCCAGACAACACAGTCGTTCACCGGACCATCGGACCAACTAATAATAATAATAATAACAATGAAATAAAATCGCAAAAAATAGTAGACGAGGCCTTGTCTGCCTCTGACTTTTTTTATATCACAAGTTACATGGTCCAGTGAGTGATTGCATGAACAACAATCCACACCAATCGACCCTGTCCGCCTGTCCATCAGACACAATCTAGCCCAGAACACCGTTACATGGCGAGAAGCAGCAGCTGTAAAAGATATGTATCTTATGGCAACTTGTAATTATGCACTGATTTACTGGAGACAAACAGCGTGCCAATGATTGTATCAACACTTTCTTCTATTATACTACGAAACTCTATATATACAACACAGGTTTGTTTAGTCAAGGGGGATGGCGCAGTGGTGTAAGGGCCTTTGGATCACAATCAGTCAGTGTGGGAGATGTGGGATGAAAGCGCAAAGGGATGCAGGTCTGACATATTTACCACTTTGGCGAAACCCATGGGTATGGGGCTGACAAACCTAGAAATATTACCTGGATAACAGGGATTAAACCCATGATTAAAGGTTACTGGTATGTCTAAGAGGCATATTTTGGACAGCAATCTGAGTTGGTCATAGAGAGAATGGCCCAAGACAATTGACCTCCAATAAAAAAAATTAATTGATACAATTGTTACATAGAACCTTGTCTCCTGTTTGACATTATTAATTGCAATTTTGTTTGTTTTTCAATTTGTAGTAGTAAGAATTGTCACTTAAAAAGCCAGTGAGGAGAGAGACAATGGCACATACTGGAGAAGTGAGGATAAGTGATGGTCCCCAAAATGGTCGCATGTACTAATTGAAAGGTGAGGTGAAATGGTGTCTAACATCACATTCAAGATAAGTGTGCTCATATAGCAATATGCGTGTGTGGCTGCTTGTACTAGTCCGGACTTTTATAGTGCTAGCCCATTGAGAAAACATGCGGCAGCTTAACATAAATACCCCACTCAGACACCGTATACTGACTCCGAGCTGAACAGGCCTTGTTTTAGCCACTTATGCTGAACGCCAGGCAGGTTAACAACAAGTACCATCTTTTAACATCTTTTGGTATCACATGGCCGGGGATCGAGCCCCGATCTTACGCTCGCCGGGCAGACACTCTACCACTAGACCACGGAGGCGGTCCTTGACTAAACAACCAGATATATCCATATCATTCAGAATGTTCAGTAACAGTGACGGATATCATTGCATTGTTTGTAACAAACACCATGTTCAGTTGATTAAATTACACACTCACTTCATTGATTATTTTGAAACATTTTATTATGGAAAACAACAATTTACAAATAAATAATGATTAATTATTTACATCACTCAACATAGTTTCATACCTCTCAGAAATAACAATGATTCATGGATTCTACAGAGATTGATGGGAATAACAATATTCTTAATAGTTCTACTACATTAGAACATACATAAACACATATTTGGATTAACTCTTGTAAGTTCAGTCACTGTTGGGCAGAGGAGTTAGAAATGACAACTAGCAATAGTCATTGATAGTTGATTGATTCACAAAACGAGATTTATATTTATGATGAAACCTGAATAAATGATAAATAATTTCAGGTTATTTATGACAGTCGGTCTCGTAAACCAACGAAAAAAAACCATGTAAAGCCTAAATACATATAAATTCAACCCTAAACATTGCTTAATAGTTCTGGCAGTGTTTACAGCGTGTTCAGTCTAGATTTATCCATAAGTCTAACAGACTGGTTGCAATACATGGACTTACACTGGAAATAGTGATTACATCACAAAGCACGACTATCTGTGAATTGGGGTTTCCACGGCTTCCAACAGTAAGAGTGTGTTTCGCATAGAACGTGGGCCTGACAATCCAGCGACAGCATGAACAATCCACATCGTCTGTCTGTCCATCACACACAATCAGCGGGGTCACACAATGTAATTATACAAACCACCTGATCCTCATTATTCGGGCCCTACAAGCAGGGGTACTTGGACCCATGACCTAGAATCCCAATGGGGGTCTATGGAACAGCTGTACAAAGAGTGAGTGAGTGTGTGAGTGAATGTTGTCAGCAGTATTCCAGCCATTTCACGACGGCGTGTATACAAATCGAGCATGTCGAGTGGTTGATAGCATGAGTGACGCTTTGTAACCATGTATGATGCACCCGATCCTTGTTAATTCCTCCAAGCAGGAGGTGCTGGTGGCGTCGTCTCACCCGTAATGAACACAGGGATATACAACAGACTCTCAACAACTACATTCTCAGGAAATTTGAATTATGATAGGAGTAGCACCTGTGTAGATATGAACGATTGGTTTGTTGTTTTACGTCGCACTCAGCAATATTCCAGCTATAACGGCGGTCTGTAAATACTCGAGTCTGGACCAGACAATCCAGTGATTGATAATGGGATCGACCAAACAAGCTTCCAATATAATTATATATACGTTGTAGTGTTTTGTCCCTGCTACTTTTCTGGAGCAAAATCAATGACAATTGGGCCAGCCTGGTTCTTTCTTTGTCGGAGAAGAAATATTTGTAAACAACGTTTGCGCGTCTTCCATTCACACCATGCCGAATCTAGGTTCCTTCTGCCTTTGGAGATGCCTTTGTTTTCCGGCCTCATTCCCAGGGAAAGGGCGTAGTGGAGTAGGCTAGTGGCAACAGGGTCACGCCAAAGACCCGGGTTCTATTCCTGTCATGAGAACAATGTGTGGAGCCCATTTTTGGTGCTCCCCGCCGTGATATTACTAAAGTTGGCGCAAAACCCATACTCACACCCAAGGGAGGTGCTTCCCTTACTATGAGACGCATGCAGTTGCGTCCCTTTATTTACATACGATTCTGCCAAGAGAACACGAGTTGCGTCCCTTAAATTACGTGACAATACGATACCGTGCAGATACACTCCGACATGTTGAACTGTAATCAATCAAAAATATTATTTGTTTAAATCGTGTTCACCATTAACTCTAGTGTTTTTGTTTCTCACTGAAAACTAACGTGTAAGCGTTTATTTGTGTTTCGTTGAAGCTAGAATGAGTGACATGTACAACATACATGCACTTGGCAACAGCTTCAAAGAAGTCGCAAAGAAAAGAAAAACTGAATGGAGTAAAGTAGTAGTATTTACTTGAGTGTTATAGTATTGTAAACAAACGTGTAAGCATCTATTTGTGTTTGGTTGAAGTTTTAGAGATTGTCTTTGTCCTTGCTAATGTCTGTTTTCATGAAATAACAACGTCAAACCATTTCCTTGGTACGAGAATGTACGAGGCGACTTAGTCCATGGATCAGGTGGTCAGTGTCTCGGATGACCGCATGTCATTGTACCCCGATTGCAGTCAATAGACTCTCTGTAGCTGAAATACTGCTGAATGCGGTTGACATACATAAAGGTTCTACTACACCAAATCAGAACTGGTTGTGACAGTGCGGTTTTCGTCGCCTTCAGTGCAGATCAAGAGACATCTGCAGGCTGTGATTGGATGATATTATGTAAGATTTTTATGTCTCTTAAATGTACATCCATCCAGCAATTAAAACTGCCCATATTTTTCAATATTTGGTGCTGACTTTTTTAACAAGATGACTTGTGCTTTATGTGAGCACAGATATTTTCAAGTAGGCGACATTTGGTGCGGAACTTGGGTTGGTGTGTTCAGCTTCCTGAACTCGGAAAAGGAGCTGACTAACCTAGCCAAAATTTGTGTTTTTATTGCAGCTTTAAGGCCAGACTGTGCATATATGTAAATGTAATGGCTGTTGAATGCCTAGTTATTTTTAAAAAAGATATAACGTTACTATAGAAGTCTATGGGAAAACATTTGGTTGTGTGTAACCTAAAAGCCCTCAAATACTGCCAACAGTTGGTGAAACCCACAAGCACACAGGTATAAGGGGCTGACAAACCAAGGAGATGGTTTGCAACAACGTGACTAAAGGAGAAACGGCTAAATGGAAAAAAACAAAACAACAATAAATATTGAATCATAATGATTTAATAAAGTCCAATCTTGAAAGTGTAAAGCCAAAAGTGTCCGAAAGAGCCAAAAGCACATAACGTATTTCTATAGGTAATCCAAAATGGCCCAAGTATCTAAAAAGTCCAAAAACACTGAAGGTTTAGCATTTAAAAAAGTATTTATTCCGGGGTCCAAAAATAGCAAAATGGTCCTAAATGATCAAAATATCCAAAACATTAAAAAAGTCCGAAAGGTCCAAAATGTAGAGAACACTATATCATTTATTTTTTTAAAGTATTCTTAAGGTATTTATTAACACAAGTTCTAAGAGGTAGCAAGATGTCACTCTAAGCGTCCATCTTGACACGGAACACTCTCCTCAAGAATCCAGACACACGTGACAGGAAGACTCGAACTGGGGACTGGGTCGGGGTTTCGTCATCTTCCAGGCTGATATCGACGAAGTGAGGGGCATCGCGGAGGACGGAGGCAGAGAGAGGGGCAGGGTCGGGGATAGAGGTGGAAGGGACGGGAAGTTCTGACAGGGGTTCAAGGATGGTCATGTACCTCCCAGTAGGACGCTGACAGGGAGGGAGAGAAGGACATGTAGAGAGAGACAGAAGATAGGAGTACAGGAAGAAGAGGGTAGTTGTTGGATATGGATCAATAAGGGGATAATTAGGATGTTATAAGAACGTTAGTGATAATGATACGTGGTTAATAATGCTCATGAATAAAACTTTCCAAATCCACAGTATACGTTTTGGTATCACGTGTTAGTAATTCACTAATTGATTAGAATAACAGTAAATTACTAATTCCCTAAGACACCCACTTGGCGAGGAGGGGCCCAGATGTCAAAGTTCAAAGGGAACCTGATCACGAGGTCAAGAGCTGTCAGGAAAGAAAGAATGAGAGCGTTAATAAATGCATAAATAAATGAATAAATGCAACAGGATCAACTTGGACAGTATATAAACTACTTTAAGACAAATTTAAATTGGTCCTGATGATCCATTCGATCACTGTCATCCAGTCAGTTCAGAAAAGGCAAGTATATAAGCGGTAGCCAGGGTTTCCGATGGGTACATTTTCTAGGACATTGACTGATTGCCATCCAAAACGTTGTAAGGGTGTGTCTGTAGTTTGATGATGCTATGGAAGTATGGAAGTACATTCAATCCAAATATGCTCAAATCATGAAAATGTCCTAATGGTGTCTTTGTTTGTTGTTTCAATGCCACACTCAGCAATATTCCAGCTATATGACGGCGGTTTGCAAATAAACGAGTCTGGACCAGACAATCCAGTGATTGACATCATGAGCATCGATCCACGCAATTGGGATACGATGACATGCCACCCGATCCCGTTAGTCGCCTCTTACGACAAGCATGGTTTGCTGAAGACCTTTCTTACCTGGAGTCATTACATCAACCTATATATTGTATATGAAGGAAAGGTTTTCTCAACGGTCAGTACCTGTATGCGGAAATATAGTTAATAACTGTTATAGTTGTAAACTACACTGTGTGTGGCGTATACTCATCGTTTATACTTAAAGCCAATTCGTCGGTACCCTGGTAGGAACATTATACAAGTTTGTTAAGTATTGACGTACAATTGGCATGCATTTCATATGTTACATGAAAAGTTTAATGAGCCTAAATATTGTCAGTGAACGTGTTGATAATGATTGCGAAATTGATTTGTTTTCCGGTATTAAGTGGTCGTAGGGTGTACATTCACAGAATAATACTTGATAGAACATATTAACACTATTAATGATTTTGTTCTAGATTATGATATTGATTGGTCATTGTCACAACGTTATGAAAGATTCATAAGAGCACAGGGTTCCAGATACTGTTTTAGCCATGGTGTATTTACTCACATGTTACCATTGATACTGAGTATTGATAATTCTCTTTAGGTATTCAATTTGTTTACATTCCCTTAAGTATTTTTTTAACCAATAACATTCATGTGCAGCCCCAATGTCACATGTCGTAAATGTTTACAACTGTATATACCTGTCTAAACGACAATAAACCAGATGCACCTGTTGGGAATTATTCACGGCAGTAGAATTCACTTTTACTTGATGCCTGAATTGGATCAGTAAATAAATATCTATGGGGAAAATAGGTGGAAAGGTTACGTTTGGTATTTACGCACAGCACCGTGAAGAACCTTGGGGTTTTGACTGTTGTCATGCCCATTTGTTCGGAAGCAACTCATTTTATGTACTTTACGTAGATCTAAATACGCAGCTTATTTTTATCATTTCAAAATGAAACCAGTGGTTGTGCCGCTGTTATACTATGTTTTAGAATTCTGCTATTTGTACATTACATGTGTATTTACTTTCTTCGCAAGTGAATCTCATGCATATGATGGACAGAAGCTATGTTGATGTTTGTGTTATCTATAGGGATGGAAGACTTTGCAGGTATAGACACCACAGATTGGTCATATCCAAGGATTCCGTACTTCAGAATAGTGGTTTGATTAAAGCAACAAGATTTTGGAATAAAACAAACAACTAGTCCCTTTCCATTTTCACTAGTCTCGAACTAACGGACTAGCGGTCGTGTCTATCCCCTCATTGAAGTCACTTTCACATTAGCATCTTGAAAGCTTCAAAATATTGAGGATTGAGTCTAATACTAATCTTCAGTATATTCATTTGGAACGGTTTAACTATAAAACTATAACATTGTGGAAACAAAACTACCACAACCTCATTGACAAAGTGGGATGTTAAATATTACCCTGAGCTAGTTTTACTGTTGTTACAGAAGGGCTACAAATATCTATGTTATAAAAAGGCAAAATTAACACACCAGTGGTTTTTTACTATGTATTTGAAGAGAAACAACTATGCCTAGATCTATCAGCCGTAGAATTTAAATCTGATACAACCGACAAGTATTTGTGGGAAAGATAATTCAAATGAAACGTTTAAAATAGATGATTTGTTTTATCAACAGGCTGAAAAGGATGAAATGGCCTAAGTGTAACCTGGAAAAAAATCTTTATAAACGACAAATTGTCATATTTGAAGTTTCTTCTTTCGATACTTGACATTGAGTGTAAAGAAATGGTCTCTTTTCAGAATAAGAATAAGGAAAGTATATAGATATATCGGACATATTTCAGTCTCAGATGTGGACATGTTATCAAAGGCTACAAAAATACAATCTTATATAAATGGTGAATGGTTGGTGGTAGAAATCTAGGCCTACTAGAATAATTTTTCGATAGATTTAGATCTCGGCTTACTTCAAATTTAATTGAGAAATTTAAGCAGAAAACAAGGAAATGGGCCAACATGGCTTATTCAGAAACAAAGAAATACCTTGGGTGTATGCGTTCATGGTTTTCACAAGCGCAGATGAGAACAATACAAGGTAAAAGGCAGCAGATAAGTTGTAATATGACAGCAGTATAACCACAACAATGGCGATGCCAGTAGTGAAAGTGTCGTCAAGGCGACGTCATAAATCTCGCGAGACGGTCATAGCATCACGTGACGTTAACAGCTTGACTGGTTCTCTCCCTGCTCTACTCGGATGTCGTATGTCAAATCAGGATCCCAGTCATGTTTCAAGCCTAATGTTGAGTTGGCGCCTCGTTCAAATATAGATTCTAAGTGATTTGCATATCAAACGATTTTAACAGCGTGGTACTGTACAAGAAGTGCTTATCTGAAGGAGTGACCACGAATATCTAAAATGGTTTGTTATCGCTAGAATTATGGGCAATGCATCCTTCCTCATCATAAACTCTTATTGAGACCAAATAGTTTCAAAGCCTGAAGCTTGTTCCCCACACAGGACCTTAACTGTTCTAAATCGAACATGTGATTAATGTGCGAATATAAAAATTGCACACAATATATACATTTGGCCTGTAAATACTCGACCTTGGGCCAGACAACACAGTCATTCACCGGACCATCGGACCAACTAATAATAATAATAATAATAATAATAATTAAAGCTGCAAGCAGCAATGGCGGGCTCCAAGTAACACTGTGCACAAACATCCTTGTTCGAATCCTCAAAGGGTTTCCTTGAACCAAATCCGTCAAATGTAGGCATCACTTGCAGGGCATCGCCGCTACAAAATCGGCGTGTGCCAGGGTGTACAGGTCTGTTCTAAACCCATTTACGATCTCGAACATGTTCGAATCCATAAAGGGTTTGCTTGTACCAACTCTGTCAAAAGATAGTCACCGGAAATCGTCGCTACGAAATTGGCGTGTTCCAGGGGTGTCCCAAATATTAATCAAATATTACCACCAAGCAGTGTTACTTTTAGCATACAACCATGAACAAAAAATGAGATGCATATGGCACACTAACTTCATGTAAACTTGCAATAGTTTCTGTCAACAACCTTACAAGATATGATCTTTAAAGTAAAATTTCGGTGAAAAAAATGATCAAAATCAAAATCCAATATGGCCGCAACTAAAAAAGATATCCAAAATCGGCTATTAATGTTTGATGTGTTGTGTATGGAGACAATTATCAGAAAGTTTGAAAGCATTTCATTCAGTGGACTCAAAGTTGTTTGCATTTGAAGACAGGTACCCTAAAAACACTGTGAAAACCTTGAATCCAATATGGCTGCCAAACCATGTGACCAATGACCAAAGTCAAAGAACATAAAATGTCAAGCAGCTCAAGCAGCAGATACATGCTAGGTTTCAAAGTAATAAGATAAGCGGTTGTGGAGCAATAAAGCGAAATACATCTTCAAAATATTCTGTTCTTTTAGTTATCTGCCCTTGGCCTTTCCGCCTACGGCCTTCGGTTTTTGGCGGGCACCAGTACCCATCGGTCCTCATACACACACAAAATTTGAACAAAATCGAGCCAGTGGTTATTTTTCTAGCTCTGGTACAAAAATCAGCGGAATGATAATAATATTAAATCAAACGCTAACACTGGGACTCTTCAGCCTTTCGGCTTGGTGACTCTTTAACAGGCTGTAACTTCTTTGTCAGTTGGGCTCCAGTCAAACGGATTAGCGTTCTGCGTTCGTCCGGGTCCTGGGTTCCTGTCGCATTGCTGAGATAAAGTGCTAAACCTGTTTCCCACCTCTTTCATATATTCGAATCCTCAAAGGGTTTACCTGTACCAACGCCGTCAAATGTAAAGAACCTCTGGTGAGACATCCCCACTACTAAATTGACATGTGCCTGGGTGTCCCAGGATGATTTTACCAATTTCCAACTTCGACCATGTTCGAATCCTCAAATGGTTTATTTGTACCAAAGCCATCAAATGTTAGGAACCGCTTGCGAGACATCACCACATTTGTCCGAGTGTGTTCTTAACCCATGTTTGACTTCGACCATGTTCGAATCCGCATATGGTTTGTTTGTACCAACGCCATCAAATGTAAGGAACCGCTTGTGAGACATCACCACATGTGTCCCAGTGTGTTCTTGACCCATGTTTGACTTCGACCATGTTCGAATCCTCAAATGGTTTGCCTGTACCATCGCTGTCAAATGTATTGAACCGCTTGTCAGACATCCCCGCATGTGTCCATGTGTGCTCTTAACCCATGTTCGACTTCGACCATGTTCGAATCCTCAAATGGTTTGCCTGTACCAACACCGTCAAATGTATTGAACCGCTTGTCAGACATCCCCGCATGTGTCCATGTGTGCTCTTAACCCATGTTCGACTTCGACCATGTTCGAATCCTCAAATGGTTTGCCTGTACCAACGCCGTCAAATGTAATGAACCGCTTGTCAGACATCCCCACATGTGTCCCAGTGTGTTCTTAACCCATGTTTGACATCGACCATGTTCGAATCCGCATATGGTTTGCTTGTACCAACTCATGCAAATGATAGTCACCGTTTGCAGGACATCACCACTACGAAATTGGCGTGTGCCAGAGTCAACCAGTGTGTTCTAAACCCATTTACCACCCAGACAATGTTCGAATCCCAATAGCCTCTAAAGACAAGCGTGGGTTGCTGAAGACCAATTCTAACCCCGATCTTCAAGGGCAGCATACATACTGCAAAAGACACTTGACGGTCAAAGGGAAATAACCCTAGGTTTTCTGAGCGATATATTCGGTATTTTGTCAATATTACCACCAAGCGGTTTTACTTTTAGCATGCAGCCAAGAACAAAAGATGAGATACATGTGCCCGACTAACTTCATGTAAACTTTCAATAGTTTCTGTAGAGAACCTTACAAGATGTGATCTTTATTTAAAGGAAAAATTCGGTGAAAGAAATCATCAAAATCAAAATCAAACAGAGCCGTCACTAAGACAGATATCCAAAAACGGCTAACAGAGTTTGGTGTGTTATGTGTGGAGACAATTCTCAGAAAGTTTGAAAGCATTTCATGCAGTGGATTCAGAGGAGATAGTATTTGAAGACAGGTACCCAAAAAACCCTGTGAAAACCTTGAATCCAATATGGCAGCAACTAAAAAAGATATCCAAAATCGGCTCACAGAGTTTGATGTGATATGTATGGAGACAGTACTCAGAAAGTTTGGATGCATTTCATGCATTGGATTCAGAGGAGATAGGATTTGAAGACGGGTACCCCCAAAACCCTGTAAAAACTTTGAATCCAATATGGCTGCCAAAGCACGTGACCAATGACCAAGATCAAAGAACAGAAAATGTTAAGCACCCGAAGCAGCAGACATGTGTAAAGTTTGAAAGTAATCGGACGAGCGGTTGCGGAGCAATAAGGCGAAATATATCTTCAAAAAAAACTTGTTTTTCAGTTATCTGCCCTTGGCCATAGGGCCTACGGCCTTGGTTTTTTTGTGGTATCTGGTACCTAACAACTTGCACACACACACAAAATTTGAACAAAATCGAGCCAGTGGTTAAACTGCTATCTCTGGAACAAAAAACGGCGGAATAATAAATAATAATAATAATAATAATAATAATAATAAATAATAATAAATCGAACGATTACAATAGGGCTCTACAGCCTTTCGGCTTGGAGCCCTAATAATAATAATGGAAAAACTCGCAAAAGAAATCGTAGACGAGGCCTTGTCTGCCTCTGAGGTTTTTTTTATATCACAAGTTACATGGTCCAGTGAGTGATTGCATGAACAACAATCCACACCAATCGACCCTGTCCGCCTGTCCATCAGACACAATCTAGCCCAGAACACCGTTACATGGCGAGAAGCAGCAGCTGTAAAAGATATGTATCTGATGGCAACTTGTAATTATGCACTGATTTTCTGAAGACAACAGCATGTCCATGATTGTATCAACTCTTTCTTCTATTATACTACGAAACTCTATATATACAACACAGGTTTGTTCAGTCAAGGAGGGCGAGGAGGGCCCAGTGGTGTAAGGGCCTTTGGATGAGAATCAGTCAATGTGGGAGATGTGAGGTGAAAGCGTAAAGGGATTCAGGTCTTACATATTTACCACTTTGGCGAAACCCATGGGTATGGGGCTGACAAACCTAGAAATATTACCTGGATAACAGGAATTCAAACCCATGATTAAAGGTTTCTGGTATGTCTAAGAGGCATAACTCTGGACAGCAATCTGTGTGGGTTATAGAGATAATGCCCCAAGACAATTTGAAGAAAATGACCTCCAATAAAATTAGTTAGTTGATACAATAGTTACATAGAACCTTGTCTCCTGTTTGACATTATTAATTGTAATTTTGTTTGTTTTTCAATTTGTAGTAGTAAGAATTGTCACTTGAAAAGCCAGTGAGGAGACAGACAATGGCACAGACTGGAGAAGTGATGATAAAACGATGGTCCCCAAAATGGTCGCACGTATTAATTAAAAGGTGAGGTAAAATTGTGTTTAACATCACGTTCAAGATAAGTGTGCTCATATAGCAATATGCGTGTGTGGCTGCTTGTACTAGTCCGGACTTTTAATAGTGCTAGCCCATTGAGAAACAATGCCGCAGTTTAACATGAATACCCCACTCAGACACCGTATACTGACTCTGAGCTGAACAGGCCTTGTTTTAGCTACTTATGCTGAACGCCAGGCAGGTTAACAACAAGTACCATCCATTTACATCATTGCATTGTTTGTAACATACACCATGTTCAGTTAATTAAATTACACACTCACTTCATTGATTATTTTGAAATATTTTATTATGGAAAACAACAATTGACAAATAAATAATGATTAATTATTTACATCACTCAACATAGCTTCATACCTCACAGAAATAACAAAGATTCATGGATTCTACAGAGATTGATGGGAATAACAATGATCTAAATAGTTCTACTATATTAGAACAGACATAAACACATGTATATCAGTCACTGATGGACAGAGAAGTTAGAAATGACAACTGGCAATAGTCACTGATAGTTGATTGATTCACAAACAAAGGTATATTTTAATGATGAAACCTTAAAAAATGATTTCAGGTTATTCATGACAGTCGGTCTCCTAAGCCAACTGAAAAAACATGTAAAGCCTAAATACACATAAATTCAACCCTAAACATACTGGTTGCAATACATGGACTTATACTGGAAATAGTCATTACATCACAAAGCACGACTACCTGTGATTTCATGACTCATCAGCATATGAGAGGAAAGCCCAGAGTCACACAGATTGCAGCATGAGGATTTGGGGGTCAGAAACTGTGACTTGGTTGATAGCATGGAAAACATGCCCTGATTGTTGCTCATAATACCAATCCTGGATTGTTTTGAACATTTACAGAATGCCACCATATAACTTGAATTTTTGCTGAGTGCAGCATTAAATAATAACACACAAACATTGGTGAAACCCACAAGCATGGTACAGGATGGACAACCCAAGGTTCATAATCATGGATTTAAACCCAGGATCTTCTGCAGAGCAATTTGCCCTAGCTTACACCACATGGCCACCAAAAGAGGGCATTCGACTGAGAAGTCATGACGCCTGATGATTCCAAATTAGGTCCAACTCAAGACATCTGAAAGCCCAAAGTGATGCACATCTTAAGACATTTACAATTTGTGGAACCCCACGAGCACGGGTATGGTGCTGACAAGCCTAGAAACATAATGGGAGTGAATCAGGATTCGAACCCATAATCCTAGCTTTGTGACAGTGAATTGCGGTGCCTTAGATAACTGGGCCACCTGTGCCCCCTCATTGAGTTCTGAAGGGTCCAGTATTAACAATGACAATCTTTCCTAGATTTATCATACAAATATTTCATACACACATACCAATGACTGTTGAAGATGAACATTAAGTGACATCCTTTTGCTTGTATGAAGACAATGAAAACACTTCACATTTCAAAACAACTGATTATGAAATAATAGCTTGTACCTTGCATAGAACTCTTTCACAACATGATTAATTCACAAGTAAAAGTCCACAAATTCTTACTTGAAAAACAATTTCACAAACACAAAACATTTAAATACTATCACAAAGTAAATTATTTAGATATTTTAAATATGTAATAATGAAGCATGGTTCACTCAAAAGTTTGCAGCATAAAATGGCCTACTCACAAGTAATCCAAAAGTCGTCATCACCTCACATAGGTCAGTTAAAACTGACGACCCTCACACATAGGTCAGTCAAACATATACTTCCCTGGTACAGTAAAATGCACCCTAATGGACTGGTCATTTGTTATAGGAGGAGGGGCCGGTGAAAATGGTCTCAGGATTTTTTCCATTTTTTGTTTTGATAATTCAATAAAAGTTATATCAACTAATGTTCAAATAGAACTGTGTCATTTGTTCATGATACGGTCCTGAACAATGTGGTTTTACTGTATAAAAAAACACAGGTAGGACAACTGTTATTGTGCTTTGTCTGTGCTTTATTGTTACTTTCCTGCATAATCAACATAAAAACTTTTACTCCATTATTGTTATTTTCCTTAAGATCTTTTACTCTGTTATAATACCCCTCTAAATGAAGATCTGACGACTGTCAGGTGAACTTTTTTCCTTAAGATCTTTTACTCTGTTATAATACCCCTCTAAATGAAGATCTGACGACTGTCAGGTGAACTTTTTTATCAGCCACTTACACTTGAGGCATCAGAATTCTTGGTATGAATAAGTGAAGGACTCCGACCTGTATTTCGGATTTCTGTATCTCATGAATGAACTTTAATGTCTAAAATATATAAACTGTGATGTTAAACTGATGATATCTTATACACCCTGCCGTTAATGACAGCCATGGCATTTACCTCCAAATAAGTTGACCATTTGTGTTCTGTGCGGGTTTTCGTTTGTACAAGTGAAAATGTCCAACACCTGATTGGTGAACCAACGCATCCTTCCTTTAACTTGGGCAGTCAGAGTTTTCCCTGAGGACATCTCTATGTCAGGACAGGTAAACCTTGAGCAAACACTGACTGTCAAAACTCCTAAATTTGGATAATGGCAGAAGACAAATGCCACCAAGCATTAATATACTCTTGATAGTACACCCTATTGAGTGAAGATGGCCCCAAGAATCAGCAACAATATATTAACATGGCTCATTATTGCATTTGGAAGTCGATTATATTCATTTTCGATATACAAAATCAGTCTGCTTATCTGGATGTTTCACTCGCTGGTACCAACATCCTGATCCCATGGAGGTGGCCTCAGATCATCATGCAGGCTAAATAAAACTTTTGCTAAAATAGAAATTTCCCAATCAAGGTGGTAAATGAATGAAATCTAATCATTTAGGAAAGCCAACATCTGATTGGTTCAAGATTCCATACATCCTTCATTTAGAATTGGCGGTCAAACATGATGTTCACTGATTCCACATTCTGTAGGGAGGTCAGACCTTCACACAAAGTGGTATCATGTCAGCACCACGGTCTTAGGGATAGATTAACAAGATTGAACAAAACACAGACAGCACTATCTTGACTAAAGACAGAGATTGTTGCCAGGTTTCACCCCATGGCTTATTTCTGTGTGGAGACACGATGATGATACACAAAGAAAACATTTACCTAAGTCTGAGTCAGTAGCATAACGACTCTTTGGCCCCGTCAATACTGTTTGTGCAAACCTTAAAACATATTCTGAAACACAAACATCATGGAGAAAGTGATGTCTAATAATTTTTAAAATCTAAAAATATCTGTACACACATCACAACATGAAAAAGCCATTTAAGTATAACTGCAAATACAATTATGTCTGTGCTGTTAGAATTATAACTTCATCCAAATGTCTTTCATTCCCTCAGTCATTAGTAAACAGTTAGATCCGTGAAGATCCAAGTTGAGAATAGGTCTTTAGCAACCCATGCTTGCAGTAAGAGGCGACTAATGGGATCAGCTGGTCAGGCTCGCAGACTTGGTTGATGCATGTCATCGTATCCCAATTGCGTGGTTCGATGATCATGATGTCAATCCCAGAATTGTCTGGTTCACACTCGGTTATTTACAGACTGCCGTCATATAGCTGGAATATTGCGGAGTGCGGCGTTAAACAACCAACAAAGTAAACACTTAAATTGCTAAACTATCAACTCAAAACAGTTTTGAACAGTTTTAAGAGCCATTGTCAAAGTACTATAACACCTATCTTTCACTCAAATGAAAAGAATTTACATGTATTTGAAACGTAAACAGCTTCTTCACATGTTCAAAGTACACAATATTGGTTTCATTAACCACAGCAGCTCATAAATAATATGTCTGATCTCATAAGATCCATTGTCAAAACTTCACATGCTTGTACACACCTTTGAAAACATGGTGGCTGGGTGGTGTAAGCATGTCACCTAAATGAGGCCATTTATAATCCCTACTCCACACATTGACATTCATGATGCCTACCACTGAGGCAATGTGTGGAGTAGAGGTTGCAAGGGTGTGGCACTTGATGACACGTTTCCATGGGAGGAAGTTGAGTGTTGATTTGTCTGAGGACTAGCTGGCTTCCTGTTGGCTGATCTAGGCCTTTGTTTAAACATAGCAACTACAGACTGGTCCTGTGTATCCATGAGTGAGGATGGAACATTGCATATACACTCTATAGGCAACGCAGGGCTTGGTTTAACTAAGGAACAGGATTTAACTTGTAGCAGATACATGCTGACATGAAAGCCGACTTGCACCAGAAAAAAACAGATTGGACCCTGATCCCATAAATTTATCAAAGTTGCAACAAAAGCCGGTTTTCAGCCAGTCAGTAAATTAAGGACGTATTGCTGTAAAACTTTACTGAAGCATGTGCACACAATCTTTAAGTGTCAACAGTTTGATGATGTCAAGCCCAACAAAGCATGGCAAATGACGCACAACACAAGGCTAAGTGGTATATTATGGTACATGAAGCTTAGCAGTAATGTGTTCAATTTCAATGTTGTGAGAACTATCAGTTTGTAATGGTGCATGTTGACAAATATTAGGTCTCATTTTTCACTAACAGGTTGCACTGGTCATGTTCATATAGCTAAATCGAGCCCTGCAATGCATTAGACTACACTACAAAGAGGCCATATGTATTCAAGGGTGATGGAGGATGAAAGAGCATACAAAACCGTGATGTATTGACGATGTAGTAGGCCTGATACCATTCCTAATATTCCCCATGGTATGGGTGCAAAATATGCAAAATATACAAAATATACAAAATGCTAAAAATGTGTTATGCCATTATCACTGATGATATCTGCAGCCAAGTGACCATGTCATGTAATAATGCAGTGTCCAGTCCAACATTCAGTTTGTTCTGATAGTAGTTTGTACATCTGCTAGGATCAACGACACACTTGAAACTATGTACAGAGACCTGATAATCTCACCACCTTCCATAATTACAACTTACAATGCTCTGTTTCTAGACACTGATGGGATGATGAGTAGGAACAAAGCTCTTTCTCCATCTGGACAATTTGAACGATGCAACACCATTCCTTAAGTAATTTGTTCTCAGAACCATTTGGTCTTTCAGGTAACAAATGAGGATTAGTCCAAGTCTATAGCTTGTGGTGATGGGTTTTTGTCTGGGGAATCTGGTTCTTCCTCCGATTCGGATATAGATTCTTCAGCAGGAGACAACAGCTGCAGTATTCTGTCCATCTTGTTGTTCAACCTAGCTTCCATGTCCGACATCTGTTGCTGTACCTGAGTCAGGATCCGTTCTTCAGCTGAATGGATTTGTTTTGACACTTCCTCCAGAACAGCTGGGTCCACGTGGTTCTGTGTTGCTGGGACGTCACTGTAATAGAATAATAAACTGTCCTGATATTGATAAAGTGAGAGGTGAGGTGGAGTGGGGTTGAATGGTGTGTCCAAGATTATTGCACTTATATAGCAATGTGCATGCACATGTTGTGTGTGGGGCAACTTGAACTAGTCCAGACTAATGCCAGATTTATATCGCAAACCCACTGAGAAATTGTTTGATAGGCATTACTTAGAAGTTGACGGATGACAAGGTAGACACAATTTTGTGGAAGAAGTTGTTATCCATAAAATTGTGTCTAACTAACCCACTGAGATACCATGCTGCAGTTTAACATTGATGTCCCACTCAGATACATTATACTGAACTCCTGTTAAAGCTGAGCACCAGGCAGGGTAACAACAAGTACATTTTTTTTCTTTTTTGACATGCACTTGCTGTATGATGACATAAATATTCGGATGCATTCTTCAATAATGGGTTGCACTTGTGCATGTTTTATATAGCTAATTAAAGCCCTGTTGTGTGAACAATTAAAGTTTTAGTTGTACATAAGAGTAATAACAGGGTAAGACATTATTTTTCATTTTGACTAATCCACAAAAATGGTTTGTTAAATTGCCATCTACATAAAAAGTATGTAAAGAATGGTAGTCTACAAAGATAATCACTTGACATTCATGCTCAACAAATCATTCCAGACACCGATCTTTCAACATGATCATTTCACGTTATAAAACAACATACAAACCTGTTGGTTGGAATTATCCCTGGGTTTGTATTTTCAGTGTGCCGCAGTTTGGACACTCTCCCGCAGACTGACTGTAGAAACTTGTACATGTCATCGCTGTGTAAACTGTCTCCGTTCTGACTCATGGACATATGAGTCAACAGATTCCCAGCCAAGTCACTGGGGTTGTTTGTACCGTTGTCCCCCATCGGAACACTGGACGGATTCCTCGGCATGCTGGTGTTCATCTTGGAAAACATGGACAACAGACCAGCCATGCCAGATAATGAGGATTCTTTGTCAGGCGGCAATGAGCTCTCAGAGATCATGCTTCGAACATTGTCTAGCGCACCCCGCTGATTCTGAAATCAACAGTGCTTATTAATATACAAGTACTTATAAACAACACTACCAAAAGAAATGTGAATGCCATACATGTTGGTTAATATGTAAAGAATTACTCATATTCAAGAGACAATACTCAAACGAACATACTAGTATGTTGTGTGAACCGACGCTCATAAAAATGATGTCATACATCCGTGACTCGAGATGCACCATTTTTCTCGTGCAGGATTAGCATGTATGGCTTGGAAATCATGTGCAGTATATCGTGATAAGAATAAAGTCACTGTATGGTAACACTTGACTGATTGTTAGTTTTGTCAGTAGTTGGCACACATTGGAAACATCTCTTCTTAATGTACATTCTTCTCTAAATGTTTCTATGGTCTTGTTTCTTTTGGTGGTGAGTATATATATAAATCATAGGTCCTTTGTCTATGACTGTGCATTGAATAATTGAATTGTTAGCGGTTAGTAAACACAACTTGGCAATGACAGAACATTTCTTTTATTTCGCATCATGTACCTTGATGAAAAGACAATGTTAGAAAAAAAGATGCGCAAACAGGATTCTGCAGTAAAGACTAATAAATATAGTCTTCTATCACAACAACATGGAAGAAATTATGTGGAATTATCAATGATCAACAATGACATGTTCACTATCATCAAGACAAAGAGTGCATGGTGCACGTGTGAAATGCACAGGGAAACAAATTTCATGTGCATCACGCATGGGTGACAGTGTTCTCACAGTTCAGCATAGAGTTCTAGAAAATCTTGTTAACTACAGTTATTTAGATTACATTTTGATACTGTTCCATGGTGTCCAGGAGAGACTTTGCTTTGTCTGAGACTTTATCTCCTAGTTCTTTCACATGATTCCTCAGTTTACCGATGTCCATCTGAGTGGAACTGTCAGGCGGCGCCATCTGGGTAAGAGTTATCTGCAGGCGCTTGATCAGGAATGAGGCTCTGTCTTTCAGTGACAGGAACTGCAATAACAAATCAAATGTCTTTCGTTACTTTAGTGTATCTCATGTTCTTCCAGTGCAATATTACATGAATACATTTGGAAGAATAAGTCAGGAGGCTTTCCGAATATTTGCAACAGTATTGATCAAATTAATTCAAACTAACATTATAAAGGTCATACACATTAGCACCTCCAGGCACTGACTGCATATAGACTTCCTCCTTACATTTTTAGAAATGTGATTACAACCCATCAGAACCTTCATAAAATTACAGTTATAATATCCCCTTTTGTTTGGGTACATGACAAATCCTGATCCGTTATCAAATACAGGTACCTGAGTACCCGTCAGAGCCCTAGTCATCAGCATACTGTCCTAGTCTATGTTCTCTGTTTTGCATTACAATTCCTTTTACATTATCATATTTTATCATACATACCAGAATTTTATCTACTGGGAGTAATAGATATGGTGCAAATCACCATGTCCACAGCCTCTTTCATTTGTAAAGAAATGTGAAAAGTGTGCGTGCGTGCGTGCGTGCGTGCTAATACTGATTTTTTTTGTGCTAGCCTACATAGATACCATGCTGCAGTTTAACATGAATACCCCAATCAGACACAGTACACTACAAGTACCATCTTTTAACTCTCTTAGTATGACACGGCTGAGACACATCATGAACTGATATACAATGATATAGGTTGATATTTTTATCAATTTTACCATTTCTATCCAATACATCATTTCTGAAAATAACTTGATGGTAAACTGCTTTAAGACAGTATCAATGTTTTTTTCTCAAGATTTATTAATAAGTGTAATCCTGGTTTGTTTTTTCCTAGTTTCAAACACTGCAAAGTAGTAGACTTGTATTATCACTGTCAAATCTGCCAGTAATACATCCAGTTTGCTTGTCATTTCATGTACAATACCTTTCAATGTTGATGTAATATAGTTTGATATACAAGATATACATGCATTAATACTTTTATATAGTGCATATAAGGGGGTAACTGGTGTCTAGTTTGTTTAGGAGGTTTCTATTCATAGTAGTTCTTGGAATACATGTAATAACACCTCATTTCTATGTACGTCTCATTCCATTTTTGTTTTGAACATTCTTAACACAGTCTGTTCCAATAACCAATGATAACATTTCAGTCTATTCTTTATTTGTTTGTTTGTTGCTTAACATGCACTCAGCAATATTCCAGCTATGACGGCAGTCTGTAAATAATCGAGTCTGGGCCAGACAATCCAGTGATTGACATCATGAGCATCAATCCATGCAATTGGGATACGGCATCAACAAAGTCAGCGAGCCTGACCAACCGATCCTGTTAGTCGCCTTTTACGGCAAGCATGGGTTGCTGAAGACCTATTCTACCCCGGATCTTCACGGGCCTTCAGTCTACTAGTCTGAACTTGTATTTTGGCATTTTGGCAAACATAAGTCTTAGCATATCAACTAGCACCAGCTGATCTTATAACACCAGAAGATATTTTACTAGACACCGACTTCAGACTAGCGTCTACAGTCACAGACTGTTAACATATCTGACATTTCTTCATATAAAAAATTAAAGATCATTATAAAAGAATGTAAAGATTTCAATAGGGAAGCCAGGTATTTTTCATATTTTCTTTCACAGCAAATGCAATTACTTCCGGAACTATTTCTTTTAGGTTATTTTTAATTAATTACTTGATCGGTAGGATTAACTGTGCTGTCATAGACAGAAGCCATTGTGGCGACTGGAGTCCTATGTTACTTGCTTTCACTCAGCCCAGCTATTTTGACAAAAGGGATGATAAAATACTTGAAGTTTACCTTAAAGGTAAGGCAGTTTGTTGGTTCTTGTGTAGGCAAATTTGAGATAAAATAGTGGGTATCATCTTCAGAATTGGGAACTGACTTTCCTCGGATTGTATGCATGTATCCTTCAGTTTGTCCATAGACTTCCATGTTCCGAGATTCACTGACAATCTGGACACCTGTTATTCCAACATGGTACACAGACTTGCATCGGATTGTCAAGTGACAGTTACTGCTCTCATCATCAGCTCCTTTGAACACTTCCAGCTTACTAGGGAAAGAAAAGGATTCAAGGCTGAAACAAAGGAAATGTATCATGTCATGCTTGCTTTCACTGAAAATGCAGAAAAACATACTGAATGACAATGTATCTTTTTCATAATGCTGATGTCTGAAGATTTACATGCATTCTTGTCTTAGGTTTCATGTATACATAGGAACGTGTCAGGGTATGTGTAACTGTAAAAATACACATAAACGTCTCTGTGTACTTAAGGTTATCATCAACTGCTAGATTGATATGATTGATCAAACAAGTCTTGACTGCCACCTGGGTAGTCTAAGAAAAATACTCATGTCCGGAGGATGAGAAAATGATTAAATTGTGAGGCCCTCCTCCATTCGGACATTAGCATGATAAGTGTAGTGTTGTGTACACTATTAATAACAAGACATTGTAATTTGTGGGCTGCTTTGGATGACAGAGAGACAAATTCGTACACGTCAGACTTCCAAAGGGAGGGAATTATGAAAGAATTTAAAGCTGACATTTGAGTGAAACCAGAGAGTTCACCTAAATGCATGAGAGCACGGCCGGTGCCATATGTTCTGAAAAATGCCTTTGAGAAAGAATTAACATGATTAAAGAAGGGATCCTAAAGAAAATTGAAAGGTCAGATTGGGCTACGCCTATTGTTATTGTACCAAAAGCAAACAAAGATATTAGGGTCTGTGGGGACAACAACAAAGTCACTGTAAACCCAGTACTAGAAGAGAACATATACCTGTTGTAGAAAAACTTGCTGAGCATGATGTCGGGGGCCAAATGCTTTACAAAGTTAGATTTGACAAATGCGTACAGGTAGGTCTACAGTTAGAGTTGACAGAAGGAAGTAAACTCCTATTCTACTCTACTAGTCATCAACACTCACAAGGGCATGTATGAGTACCTGGGATTGTCTTTTGGAATTTTGACAGCACCTGTTATGTTTCAGCAAGTGATGCATCAGATATTACAAGGGCTAGACAATGTAGACTCATTGCTGGTCATTAGGGGCTACCTGTTTTACAAGGGGGAAAGGTAGTGTTGTGTACACTATTAATAGTAAGGGGTTTTCCCTAGCTCATGCTAGTACCCACAGTCAGTCATTACATCATTTTATATGTATGTTGTATGTAGTCTGCCTACTCTGCAGATGGCAAACACCACCATGAGGATAGGACACATTTAAAGAATTTTAACTGTGTTGACCTAACATGTAGTTAGTCCTTACTGCGGCGGTCAGGATTTCTATGGGTTCATAGGCAAGAACATGACAATTAGGCAGTTATATTGTCTATATACTCACAATCCAGGCAAATTATAATATAGGCCTTCCCAGTATCTTGCAATCAACACTTCGCCACAGCCTTTTGAAAATATTCACTTACCCATACTTCTTGTCTTTCTCGTCATTTTCTTGAAAGTAATCAATGATGGAGTTAGGATCCCTATCACAATCCCAATCAAACTGGATATCGCAGTATTCTGCCATAGCAAATTATCTTATTCATACAAATGTCTCAAAATAGATCCTGACAAACAAGCACCGCTAAATAATCCGAATGAGAACCCACGTTCACCTATTCACCGTTGATAACTGATGACCGCCAGACTTAATGATTATAAATTATCTTTGAAATTCTCCTGTTACGATACTATTTAAATACGCGACTTTGTTTTTTCACATATGATCATTTTTGTATCACTTAATCCTACAAAGATAGATTGTACAAGAAAATACGCCTCATAAATTGTACCCCGGAAGTTAACACCGTTTTCTAACTCCGATTCTAAAGAGCACTGAACTAGGGACGTGTCATTGCTGGTATCTTGTTCAATAAAAATATTTTATTTGGTTTTGTAATTGTCATCTAAATATATTATAATTAAAAGATATGAACTAAGTGAAAGGTTTCGTATCTTCTTTAACGTATTATTAAAACATTAAATCACTTCTCTTTATCTTTTTGTCCTTTTACAATGAGTACTCCCATAGCAGACAAAATGTCGAAAGAAAATGTGCCACCTGAGTCAGATTCAAAAGTTAAAGAATTGTTCAAGATACGCGATCCTGGTGCTCGCAAACTGGATTCAACATCACTATTTCGAACTGTAAACTTTGAGCTTTATGCACGTCCTGTAAGTAAAAGCAGTATTTTGATGGAAATTTCAAATCCATTCCATATTTCATCACACGGACTACAAGTCTATCATCAGCTGATCGTCCTGGCCATGTTTATGATTTATTTGACACCAAACTGATCAATATGGATGAACAAAATAAATATCTCTCATAGTTATGTCAAGCTGATTCTATATAACTGTTTGACTCCTATATACCACATCACATATCAATCGCTACATAAAAATAAAGCATTTTTTGACAGCTATCAGATTGGAGCACCTTTAGAATACAGTACCACAACTTCTCGTGAGGACGATCTCTGCCGAAGGTCACATGTCACAAGACAAGCAACCAGTTTTAGTGAGAATCCGTCGGACGCGAACCCGCGACCTTCGGATTATTAGCCTGACAGCTAACCGACTGAGCTACGTCCACACTGTTAAACTTAGTGCAAATCTATCTAGTCAAGCCTATGATGTTACGGAACTGAACGAAAAGGGTCGAATAGGTGACGGACACTTACGAAGGTTACAGGTGGGCATGGTGTCTCGTGACTTTAGTCTACGGACACTTACGAATGATCCCGATGCCATTTGGCACACTCGTCACATTCCGTAATCTACAAGAAACCGGGTGGTGAGGAATGAGCCGATATGCTGCGAACTGAAAACGGCTCCAGGCGTCAGACGTCAGACGTCGATCTCGCGAGTGCGCATGAATGATATGGTATTTAAAAATTCGTCGGGTGATTTTTGTGACAGAAAAGTGTGGTAGGGAACACTGTAAGGATGATGTGGATAAAAGTAAGGAACGATGGAGGAATAAGCATGACTAGTGACGACACAACGGTGAGTTCGCTTTTGAATCAGTACTGAAAAATGTAGCCGGTGAAAGTGGCTTTTGTGAATGTTCCGGGACAGTTTCCAGTTGCCAAAATATTCGACACAAAACCATTTCATCCTTTTTACTCGACGTTTTTGTGGGAAGAATATAAGGAGCCCCTATATAATCTATAATAGCCACTAAACGAGTACCTAGCCCCTAACCCTAATGATCGTAAAGGGGTGATTGATCGTAAAGGGGATCCAAGGGTTAAGGATAGACCTAGGGTAATCTAATAGCCACTAAACGGGTTCCTAACCCTAATGATCGTAAAGGGGTGAATTATCGTAAAGGGGATCCAAGGGCTAAGGATAGAGTTTGGAGTAACCTACCCTAACACTGGCGACATTTGGATGTGTTCAGCACCACTAAATATCCCTAACAAACTACATTCTTTTGCATAATAATGAAAATTAATGCACCGAAAAAATAATATGTGTATATTAGATCCCATTTATAACCCTTTTAGACACTTGAATTACGAGAAAAACGAAATAAAAAATAAATAAAAAATAAAAGTGCTTTTGTAAACTAGCGCTTGCTATAAAATGCGCTGCCGCAGGCTATATTCAGTAAACAAATATTCAAAACTCTCCACAGCTTCGTGTAGAGAAGATAGATCACTGGGAGGAGCTTATGCACACTCGATGACCCCTGACGTCACAGGGCATTGTTTCGCCGGTGTGACTGGCAACAAATTACGTCATAGGGTATGATCACGTGTTTGAAAAGTTTGTGGTACTGTATTCTAAAGGTAGGCCATCAGATTTATACATGCCATTTTTAATTCCAACTTCAAGGTCAATGTACATGATAAGCTATTTGTCATGTTTGTAGATGGATACTTCATAATATCATGTTTTTGTTTTGTCTTAGAACAAGTTTGTGATGTTTACGGGCTTGGCAACATTTCTTACCTGTGTGGGCTACATGTTTTACATGAAGCAAGCTGATGAGAAAAACAACACCTATGCTGCTATGAATCCAGATGGAACATTGTCAACAAGAAAGCGGACGTCCAGATGGGATTGATGGTTTCTGTTGCTTGTTATAACGGCAAAACAATAATGAACAGTGATGGAACATATTTTTTGTTTCAGTCATGTTGCTGTGGATGCATTTTGTAACTAGCAGTCAGCCAACTTTCTACATGATGTACATAGTCATGTTATACAAGACATAATTTGAAATGAATGTGTATGGATGTAACTTGTAAGGCTATTCTTTAAAGTCTTGAATGGTTTACAATTAATGAGTAAAAAATGAAGGTCCTGTGATGTGTGCTTGTAGATTCTTTTACAATGTCGACAATGTTTGTATATTTCTTAGTAAATGGATGAAATGAAACTGGACTGGATCTTGGTTGTTTTTCAATCTTAATACAGAAGAAAAGGAATATTATATATTAATAATTTGTGCCCAGTATTTAGGGGCTTTGGAAAGCCTTGCTCCGTATGACTGCTGATAATTTGTAGGTTGATATGTGTGCTCCATAGCAGGTGGTGTCAGGTGAGCGAGGGTTTGAATGCCCAGTCTAATTATACAATCAAATGTTAGCTTCTGAAACAATTCTGCTTAATTTCTTTACCACCTTGATTTGCAAATTTCAATCTTAGCAAAAGAAAATAGAACACACATATACCTCTATGGATGTAGATTCCATGGATGTATAAAATACCCTCAACAGTAAAATAGTGTGGCTTTATGTTTCTGCACTCAGATTCCCCAGTTATGTTTGTTTAGAGATGCAGAATCATGTATGCTTGTCTAAATGCTTTGCTCTCTTGCACCAAGAATTTATAAATTAAAGATAGGCCTCTTAAACTCCATATATTTCCATGTTTTGCCTGGAATTCATGTACAAAGAATGCAGTCAACAGCAGCAGATCGGGACACATAACCCTTCTGTATGTTTGTTTGTTTTTTATCACTGCACTCAGCAATATTCCAGCTATATGACGGAGGTCTGTAAATAATTGAGTTTGGACCAGACAATCCAGTGACTGACATCAAGAGCATCTATCCACGCAATTCGGATACGATGACATGCATTAACCAAGTCAGCGAGCCTGACCACACGATCCTCATAGTCGCCTTTTACGGCAAGCATGGATTGTTGAAGACCTAGTCTACCCCAGATCTTCACAGGTGTCAAGTCCTGTGATTCCAGTTTGGAACTTGCTACCAGCAACCCATGCTTGTCATACGATGTGACTTAAAGGTTTAATTGGTCAGGCTTGGTGTATTTGTTGATTGCTCTTCATTGCAGCCTGACAACTTAAGATTGGTTCTTGATATCAATCAGATCAATTGACAGTACCAGCAAATTTGATTGTAGTCATTCAGAAACCATTCTCCATATCTCAAGAGCTCGCATTTTGGTGAACCTACATATTTCATGTGGGGTTATCGAAATGCTTTGTTGGTTTGTCTGTTGTTTAACACCGCACTCCGCAATATTCCAGCTATATGATTGTGATCTGTAAATAATCAAGTTTGGACCAGACGATATCATGATCATCCACGCAACGTGTATACGATGACATGCATCAACCAAGTCAGCGAGACCCACCACCCGATCCTGTTAGTCGCCTCTTATGACGAGCAGAGCTGCCTTTCACG
Organism: Haliotis cracherodii; assembly: GCF_022045235.1. Taxonomy (NCBI): domain Eukaryota; kingdom Metazoa; phylum Mollusca; class Gastropoda; order Lepetellida; family Haliotidae; genus Haliotis; species Haliotis cracherodii. Next base: position 29,278,848 of record NW_027266343.1, on the reverse strand, counting down.
GCAAGCATGGGTTGCTGAAGACCTATTCTAACAGTGTCTAATCCGAATCTTCTTCTGTTATCAAATTCGATGTGAGCCCTAAAGAGACAAAGGATTAGTTCAAACATGTAACCTAGTTACATTTTCACACATGTTAAATTAAAGAGCCTGGATCTCAATGGACAACAGATCGCGGAGTGTTGTTCCTCTTTGACACAGTTTGTACAGCAGCATCCAAGATGTGTAATAGCGACGACAGTGACCAGCAGGATGAGGGAGACGGCAAACTTCAAGTTGGCTAGGTGCTTGTGGGAGAGGAGTGAACATAGATCTGTGGTGCTTGGTCTGACCGCGATCATCTGGCTAACGTAACCAGATGGGCAGATGAACCTAATTCTCATGTGGTCCAGTACTCTTGAGATACATGCTTTGATTAATATTGCTTAAACATTCATATATTGCTGTCTGTGTTGTGTTAATTCATGTGGCATCTTGCTTTTAAAACATAAGTAAGTGAGTATGGTTTTACGCCGCTTTAAGTAATATTCCAGCAATATCGTGACGGGGGACACCAGAAATGCGCTTCACACATTGTACCCATGTCGGGAATCGAACTCGGGTCTTCGGCGTGACGAGCGAACGCTTTAACCACTAGGCTACCCGACCGCCCCTTTAAAACATGAAAGCAATACATAAAGTTTACGGAGGAGACAACTTTTCAGTGAATTATTACAAAGGTGTCATTTTAATTTCAAATATGCTCTATTGTTTGTATTTGAAAAATTGAAATTATCCTCAATGATATTATGTCGTGATGCTTTGTCCATCATTTTTGTCCACAAATTTTCGATATTTCCTACACAAGGCCCGTCTGAAACTTTGTATGAATTTTCCCAGATATGGTGTTTTTTGCTTTCTGTCTGTTGGCATTATTGACCCAAAGTATCTTGGGGGTGGTCGGGTAGCCTAGTGGTTAAAGCATTCGCTGGTCACGCCGAGGACCCCGGTTCAATTCCTGACATTGGTACAATGTGTGAAGCCCATTTCCGGTGTCCCCCACCGTAATATTGCGAAAAGCGGCGTAAAACCAAAGTCGCTCACTCTGGCTTACTTGTGTTTAATACTTGATAACTATCACTTGATGAGTGCCGACCTCCGTGGTGAAAAAGTGAGTGAGTTTGGTTAAGCCATTTTTAGCAAATATTCCACGGAGACCAGAAGTGGGCTTCATACTTTGTACCCATGTGGGGAATCAAACATGTGCCTTTGACATGATGAACGAACTCTTTAACCTCAAGGCAACCTCTGCCCCATATGTACAAACAACATTGATAGCAATTGCCTATAATTTGAAAATATTCTTCCACCCTGTATTCTCCTTCTGGATATCTTTTGGCAAGTCATGTTAAAGTTGTTAGATGAGAAGGGTTATGAAACTACCTCATGGGCAATCTAGTTGTTAAATGAACGGGATGCCAGGTGACTTGGTTGATTGTGTGTCTTCATGCTGTGGACTCTTGCTCATGCTTTCAATCACTGGTTTGTCTGGTCAAGACTGAATTAAATAACATGTACATTTATGTGTGGAATACTATCTATACACACATATTCACATGTAGTCAATTGGCAGTGAAATATGTATGATATATGTTTGCTTGTTTGTTGGTTTGGTTAGTTTGTTGTGTAACGCGACACAGCTTATACGGGGTCTGTAAATAATCAATTCTGGACCAGACAATCCTGTGATTGACATCATGAGCGTCAATCTATGCAATTGGGTTACGATGAAATGCATCAACCAAGTCAGCGAGCCTGACCACCCGATCCTGTTAGTTCATGAATAGCATGTATGTATATTTTCACTTCTCTGGTAAAGGAGTAGGTTGAGTTTAACTCGCTTTCTTCCGTCTCCTGGTTATACCACTGCATGGCAGCATATTGTGTGGAGACAGTCTCTTATAAAACAATGTCCTTATTTGGTATGGTGATGACAAGCAGGGATCATAAGCAGGGCAACTCTTGGGTTTAAACCCACGTTCACAGGATCCTGGCAAGCCTGATTGTCACACTTCTCCAGTGACTTGTAATGCCATCTACTGCTGGACCAGGAGCATAGACTTGGCATTGACAGACCAAGGATCTAAACTGCGGTAAATCAAGCTATGGCTGCAAAGCGAGACAATTCAATGCTTTTTCAGACATGGGTGACCAACATATTTTGATGCACCCTCGGATAGGTTCGAGGTTAATGGCTGGATCAAATCAAAACGATTGCTCCAGGGTCTATCGGACAAGTTAGAGAGTATAGTTTTAGGTTGCTTATAGTAATATTTCAGCAGTATTATGAAAGAGGACACAAAGAATGGGCTTCTCACATTGTACCTATCAAGAGATCTGAACTGAAGTCAGCATTACGAACACACACTTTACCCACTATGCTTCTTCACTGTCCTTCTATACGCAACGATGATATGACTGCTGTGTTGGCCCTCCAATCCTTCTATACATGACGATGACATGACTGCTGTGTTGGCCCTCCAATCCTTCTATACATGACGATGACATGACTGCTCTGTTGGCCCTCCAATCCTTCTATACATGACGATGACATGACAGCTGTGTTGGCCCTCCAATCCTTCTATACATGACGATGACATGACTGCTGTGTTGGCCCTGCAATCCTTCTATACATGACGATGACATGACTGCTCTGTTGGCCCTCCAATCCTTCTATACATGACGATGACATGACTGCTGTGTTGGCCCTCCAATCCTTCTATACATGACGATGACATGACTGCTGTGTTGGCCCTCCAATCCTTCTATACATGACGATGACATGACAGCTGTGTTGGCCCTGCAATCCTTCTATACATGACGATGACATGACAGCTGTGTTGGCCCTGCAATCCTTCTATACATGACGATGACATGACAGCTGTGTTGGCCCTCCAATCCTTCTATACATGACGATGACATGGCAGCTGTGTTGGCCCTCCAATCCTTCTATACATGACGATGACATGACAGCTGTGTTGGCCCTCCAATCCTTCTATACATGACGATGACATGACTGCTGTGTTGGCCCTCCAATCCTTCTATACATGACGATGACATGACAGCTGTGTTGGCCCTCCAATCCTTCTATACATGATGATGACATGACAGCTGTGTTGGCCCTGCAATCCTTCTATATGTGACGATGACATGACAGCTGTGTTGGCCCTCCAATCCTTCTATACATGACGATGACATGACAGCTGTGTTGGCCCTCCAATCCTTCTATACATGACGATGACATGACAGCTGTGTTGGCCCTCCAATCCTCCTATTCATGACGATGACATGACAGCTGTGTTGGCCCTCCAATCCTTCTATACATGACGATGACATGACAGCTGTGTTGGCCCTCCAATCCTCCTATACATGACGATGACATGACTGCTCTGTTGGCCCTCCAATCCTCCTATACATGACGATGACATGACAGCTGTGTTGGCCCTCCAATCCTTCTATATGTGACGATGATATGACAGCTGTGTTGGCCCTGCAATCCTTCTATATGTGACGATGATATGACAGCTGTGTTGGCCCTCCAATCCTTCTATATGTGACGATGATATGACTGCTGTGTTGGCCCTCCAATTATTGGCTGCTGACCGATAGTGTATGATCATATTGACTTGTACCAGCTCTTGTATGTCCATATTGACTGCTGACACATATTGTACGATCATATTGGCTGCTGACAGATAGTGTATGATCATATTGACTTGTGTCCGATATTGTATGATCATAGTGAGAGGAGGCAGGCTATGTATGTCAATTATGACTGGGACCGCCTCTGTGGTCTAGTGGTAGAGCGTCCGCCCGGAGAGCGTTCCGCAGTTCGATCCCCGGCCGTGTCATACCAAAAGATGGTACTTGTTGTTACCCTGTCTGGCGCTCGGCATTAAGGGGCTAAAACAAGGATTGGTAGGCTCGGAGTCAGTCGACTGTGTCTGAGTGGGGTATTCATGTTAAACTACGGCATGGTATCTCAGTGTGCTAGCACTATTAATTGGCATCAGTCCGGACTAGTGCAGGCAGCCACACGCACGCATGCACGCACGTCGCTATATAAGTGCAATAATCTTGGACACAGCGTTACACCCCATTTCACCTCACCTCATTATGACTGGTAGCGCTGTATATATATGTATGAACTTTCTGGATCTTACATATTTGTAAATATTGTATGGAAATCATGTATTACCCTTTCACAGAGTTACTTTTAAGTTCAATAAACCTGTCTAGCTGCCTTGTCTACAGCGCTGCTTTTAGCAGAATAATAACCTAACCTCTGTGTGGAGTTATCATCAATTCAGGATTTCAGCAGCACAGCAGCCACAACCCATTGGTTGATTGTTGGTTGGTTTGTTGTTTAACGCCGCACTCAGCAGTATTCGAGCTATATGACGGCGGTCTGTAAATAATCAAGTCTGGACCAGACAATCCAGTGATTAATATCATGAGCATCAATCCACACAATTGGATTCGATGACATGCATCAACCAAGTCAGCGAGCCTGACCACCCGATCCCGTTAGTCGCCTCCACAACCAATTGACTGACCACAGTGTCTTCCCAATGTCATTACTTTGTGTGGTGTAGAAGTTTAATACTGAGATCCTCCTGACAGGTCAGAAATATATTTATTATACCCATTGTTGGTATGTGTTGGTATGTATTTGTATGTATTTGTGTAATCAGTAATAGGGTCTTTCAGTTTCAATATTCATCTAAATAGTCAATACATATGGTCATATAATTGTGGCCATTTAAATGTTTTAACTAGGACCAGACAATACTGTCATGACATAAACATCGGTCTACGCAATTGGGATACGATGACATGCATCAACCAAGTCAATGAGCCTGACCACCTGATCCCGTTAGTCGTCCCTTACGACAAGCAGTTTTACGGCCAGCATGGGTTGCTGAAGATCTATTCTAAACTTCTCAGGTCTTATGTATAATGTGAAGCAAACTTACTGCAGTATGTATGTTAAGAGTATTAGATTATTCTTGTCTGCACCCTAGCCAGTTTCTCCTGAGTGAGTACATGTCTATTTGTATTTGTACTCAGGACCCACTATTTGCTATGTTGGGGAAGGGGGTGGGGTTTTGTCTGGAGATGACATATATTTCATCTACAGCTGCTAAAGCAGATCTGTTTGTAATTACAAGCTATGAGACAGTATATTTTTTTAAACAAAAATACCTTGCAAAACAGGTATTATTGTGGCAGACAATCTTTTTTTCAATTCTGAAGCATAATTATATTTTTCAACAATTTTCTGGGAATATTTTTTAAAATTATAAATCTTGACCAGAATTAATCTCTCACAACCCTGGTCACAATATTAACTGGTGTCAAGTCATTGATGTTCACTTGACCTAAGCTTGTATGTTCATATTGACTTATGCTTGTATGTTCAGGAATTCTTGTTTTTTCCTATTGACTGATACCTATATGTTCATATTGACCAATTGCTGTATGTTCACACTGACTGGTGTGTTAGACATTGTATGATCATGTTTACTGATGGGCCAGATATTTTATTACCTACAGGATAAGAAATAATTTTAAAAAATCTGGACAGCATTGTTGACGTCATTTGGATCTTATTGTGATGTAAGGTTGGAAAATGTCACACAAGAAACGACATCCTAGCTGAAGATTGTTGACATCATTCAACAAGTGTTGTTTTCTAACATGCCGACCCTGACCAGTGCAATTTTTTTTAAAACGGGAGATGAAAGGGATTAAGAAATAGTGGGTAATACAGAATTTATTACACTCGCATGTGTGGCATACTGATTTTACCAAACAAGTGTCAGAATTACTGTATTTTCCGAGGGTTGTACACAAATTCTCACGAGTTTTGTAAAATCAATAATCTCCATGTTCAATCTTGTTCACTGATGGGCTTGTCTTTGTATATTTATATTGACAGCATTAGTCGGGTTTAACACAGCTTTTAACAGTATTCCAGTTATATCACAGCTTGAGGAAAGCCTGAAGTGATTCTGCATATGGTCTGCTGATGTCAAGGGTCAGTCAGGCCAAAGATCGACAGTGTGATCCAAGCAGCAGATTGAACACCACATCAGCTGTTTGTCTCTTTCCAGGCAAAAAATATAATGAAGAATATGCATAAAAAGTCATATTTTTTATTGAACTTTTGGCTGTTCAAGCACCTTATAAAACATGGTCATGGGAAAATATAGCTCTCCACCACATTATGTACACCTGAACACCCTCAATATCACATGATAACTGAACAGCTAACCAATGTATAACAGCAGCACCGCCGAGGGGCTGGAAGTGGGGGGAGGGAGGCACAAGTCAGAACAACACACCTGGCCCATCGGGGCTCAGCGTAACGTGGTTTAGTGGCTCGGTAAACTACCACGTAGCGTAACACGGCACTCCAGACAAGATCCTCCATCTTACTCCAGCATATTTCTGTAGCAGGGTACACAAACACAATGTTGGATTGTGCTTATGAAAAATTCAAGACTGAACATTCAGTAAATTGTTTTGGTCCACAACTATGTCCTCAAAGTTGCCATTTGTTTGAACATTTGGTTTTCTAAAAGACTGAATCTGTACCACAGAAGTGCCGTGTTAATCTACCTGTGTATATCAGTCTAAAACAGGCAAATTCATTAGTGCATAACAAGCAGATTTCACAAATGGACAATGGATGTAAAACCATTTGAACAGTCATATCCTTTCACTGCGAATTGAAACATTGTGAAGATCTGTATCACCAGCACTATATCACCAATGTAAATAGCTCATCTACACATACATGTATCACCAAGGACATACCATGGCTCATTGCCCTTCCCATAAGCATGCACACTTACTGGATTCTGTTCACACAATCACTTCATCTCTTGTCACAACATATGTACCCTAGCTCTTTCCTCCTAGTTTGAGTCTAACAACACTAAATCACTTTTATATTAGGGATGGACCTTTTGACTTTCATCCTTAATTCAAAACAATGCATACCCATTTTCCAGTATCAAGATTTTCCTTCCCATGAATAAAAAGCAAAGTGATAATAATGCTACATCTATAAATGGTCCATCTTTAATTATGGCAGTCACAGGGACTGTAAAATATTCAAGTTCAATATTGCTGATTATGAAATACAATATAAATTCAAAATTTCCTTTAATATACCATACATTCTTAATGAAACTTATAACTCCCTCCAAACAAGATAATGCTTTTTGAGTATACTATTATTCATAAATCAAATATATTCCCAAGTAACTAGCACTACCTGTAGTCGCAATCACTACACTGCTTCGTCACAACCTGCTGCATCTACTATGTACACAATATAAACATTATCAACAACCTCAACCTCCTTGCTCCATAAAACGTAAGATACTGTTTACAGCAGTACAGTTCATTCAGATCTGATTGAGTATCTCATTATTATGCAAAGCTTGAGCATCTAACACTATGCAAGACGAAAGTTTAGGAAACAATACATACTTTCTTGATTAAATCATCCCAACCAAAACTTAAAAATCACATTGCATTGATTAAATTCTATGATATGTTCTGTTCTCTCTCTATATATATATCAGCTGTGTGGTTGGTTATCAGGATCATTGTTTATATTCAAGGGTTCAGACAAAGTTTAGATTCACAGACTCAGTGGATACAAATACTTTTCATAAATGTTAGTTTTATATAAAAATGTAAATAATGAAAATAGGACAGAGGCAAAATGTGAAGACAAACTAAATCTAATTTGTTCACAGAAAAAACATTCGTTGAGTACCGGTAGTTATTTTCAGGGCCTGGACCAGGTCCATCCTACTTACTACTTGTGGTTTGATTTAATTTGAAGATTACAGAATGAAACTGACAAATCAAACGCCTGTCAACGAATTTGGCAAGTTACCTCTATCTTAAGTACTATTTTTGTCAAAACACAACATAAAACGAGACAAAGTGTGAGTCATTAAAAACCTAAGGGGATCATTGAAACTCCAAAATTCCCCCAAGGTTGGGACAAAACAAACAGAAATGTTATAAAAATCATGATTTGACTGAATGGACCCAAAGGTAATTATTTTCCTTAAATTACACAAAAATGTGAACTTTTCTTGAGATGTACAGAATCCGGCGGAATAAAGTGTACGTGAATGAAACCAAGGAAGTTTCAGTGGAATGTTTGGATAACAAAATACAGATAATGCCTGAGACCTAGAAAATAAATAAATGAAAATATTGGCACCACTTTGAAGATTTACAGACTGAATAACAACACTTACAGATTGACATGCCATGGAGTCATTAATGCTGGTACAAAATCAAAACAGTTACCATAGTAAGATGTGTGTTTGGGTTGATAAACAAATCAAGTGATAGATTTGATTGATTTTGTATGACAGGAATCAGATAAGTTTGATTGTGGGACCCATGTTTCCAATTACTACAGAAATCACTACAGAAAATCAAAAACTTCACTCGTTCATGTCTACATTGTTACACCACACTAGTACCATACCATTAGTGGAGAAAATCTATCTACTGGCAGAGGTAGTCTAAACATACACACATCACACATTTCAAATAGATACGAGAACCTCTCAGTTATCAAAGTCGTGCAGACTGAATTGTTAGTCAACTGATCAACACTTCACAAACACTAATGCCGAAATCCTTTGGAAATTAAAATTTTGCATAACCCAGTCCCTATTAATTAGGATCATCAAAAAAATGCTGGTATGATATAAGTAGTATTGATGAGGACTGATGAGGATGCTCGTCTCCCCTATTGCATCAGTGAAGTGTCGATCTCAACCTTGTGCTGTGTTGCAGCTTGCATCCTTCCATTCTGAGGGGAGGCAAGACTAGTGCCCAGCAATGTGAGACAGAGTTAAAAGCGTACCCTTCACCCGATCAACCTGGTTATACATACTGAGATGCAACTAAACATTTGTTAGTGCATGTATAGAAGGGGTACCCTGCAGATGCCGAGGCTGCTGTGACATAAAGGTCATGTTTTCTGGGATGAGGAAATGAAAAGCGGAATTTTGTTGCTTCTTCCATGCTAACTCTGAGACTAGAAAATGTGAAATTTGTTAAAAGTCGCGGTTCTGAAAAATCTCAGTCAATATCTACAAATTCCCTCCAACATTATTAAATATTTCACCAAAAGTGAGGCTGTTTGTATCTCATTTTCTACAACGAACTTTAGATGTTTGTGTCAAAAGTGTCATTATTGTGAAAATATGTGATGTACAACACAAACAGCCCCATATCTTGCAGATGTCTTTTTATCAAGAGAACCTTGGGAAAATACCAATGTGAACTTGTGCAACTTACAAACAACCATCTGGATCTTTTGAAAGAAACTGTCATATCCTTATTGACAAACACTTCCTACCAACCATGTAGATAAAAACACAGCCACAAATTAGTGTAGCGAGAAATTTATCACATTGCTTCTTAAATTTCCAAAATCAAATAAGGACATTCAATGAAAGTTTCAAAGGATTAGAATATTCAAATCTGGGTAAGGGTAAATCCTCAAAGTTTCACAGGGTTGTGGGAAACATACAACACGGAAACCTACTTTGAATTCAGTTATTGTGTGCCATGGTATCAAATTTTTGTAATCTGGTAAGTTTGAGGTCCAATTTGTGAAACGAAAGCCAATTGAACACTCACGACCAACTTATGTATGTCTTTACAAATAACATAACCTAGGACAAATGGATAATTTCTTGTATATTTCCACACCCTTGTATTGTGAATGCAAGTGTGTGTGTGTGGGTGGGGGGTGGGGTGGGGGGAGGTAGGGTAGATAATTCACAAAAGCTAAACAAGACATCTGATCGGCAAACATCACAAAAATAATCATGGCTGATGCCACAATCGTCAAAAGTCATCTGGTGGGGTTTCAACTATCAGTCAAAAGGTCAGTTCACAGAGCTGTGACAAATACCACACGTTACACACTTCAAGAAAAATGTCTTGTAAACAGAGACACACCACAAATATTTCTAGGTAGGAGTGTTAGGAAAGGTTTTGGTAGTTCTTTCAAAGGCAGTAAGTTACACAAGCTATTATGTTAAAATTGAGATAAGTTACAACAATATTGATGCATATATGATGAAAGATATATTTACAACCTTAAAAGATGATGTAAATTCTCAATGGAGATCTTGAATGAAAGCAAAGGGTATTCCAAAAGTTTGAGTCATCATTTTGAGTCCATGGACCATCCACTGCCTCACCCTGACCCTGGGTCAAAGTGAAGGTCAGTGCATCCGCTGTTGTGCAGAAACATGAAAGACAACAGAAATGGCGATAATATCGTCATCGTTCCAACAAGGATTCCATCTCAGCAGTAGGTATGCGTTGCTATGGTTACGAAAGTGGAAACTTCCTGAGATATTATTGGACACTGTCCTGGCTCTATTTGAAGATTCCTGGTTGGGTGACACTCTTCCGTGTGCTGCCCTTCGGACGACCGCGGTTCCGGGGAAGAGTACCATATGCAGATATCTTACTTTGCTGAAAATAAAACACAAACAATTAACACACACACATAGAAATAGACAAAAATATAATCTATGAGAAAATACTGATCGTAAATATATTCTTCGAACATCAATTTGTTTTTGAAAACTTTTATGAGGCATGAATTGTTAATATCAACAAAAAGTGCTATTTGAAATTTGAAAATTAGATAAACTGTTACAAAGGTGAAAAGACAAAAGAGAAACGAAAGAAGTGATTGTTTGTTATGAAGTAAATGTTTAATGTTGAGAACCCCACCAAGCAGATGCTTATCAACTCCACTACACATGCAGTGTGCTTGTCAAACCAACTCTCATCAAACACAATGTCAGAATGAAGCTAGGAAATATATGTCATTTGCCATTACTGTCTTTGGACTATACTGTATTTGAAATTGGCTTATTCAATAATTAGAGGCATGATCGATGGCGTGATCGATGTTACTTGTATCATGGGCGTGTCACTTTCCGTTTAATTTCAGATGTCTACAACTGCCGATACAGCTACATGGGGCGGAACCCTTTGTGAGTATGTCTCCACACCTCAAAATATCCCATGTTACACTGGTCTAGCCATTCAATAAATGAAACTTATCACACACAAAATGATATAATGATGTTTTGTTTATATACTCACCGCCACAAGAAACGCGAATACCATATATGTTGGTAAATATATGAAGACGTACTGATAGACATGTGCCATGTATGTGTCGTCATTGCAATCAACGGGCAATCTACTGATGTCCTTGTCATACAATGACCCAACCCTCATATAGCGCCCCACCAAAACAAATACAAGAGAGCGAATTTGAAACCCTTTCAAAAAATGATTTCTGTAAATCAGAAAAACAGGGAAAGTTTGAAAAAGATATCACAACACAGAGCAGCATTTGGCCAAACTGAAGAGGAAATAAAACAGGAAGACTGAAGTGATACAGAATGAGATGAACATGGACGTATGGCTGCCATTCAGTGAGTCACATGACTATCACACTACCGTTGCTGTCTACTAATTGCTAGCTTCAGTAACTAATTATAACTGAATACACAGCTACCTATACACAAAGGGACTAGTCTAAGGGTGTTTTCATCAAGGCATATTAATATTATTGAAAGTGAAACACAAATCAGAGATGACAAAACTCCCCAAAACAGCAGAAATATTATTTTTATGGTTTACCGCCCACCAATCCAACAAAAAATATACCCAATGGTAAAGGATTTCAATGTGAGACAAGTGTGAAAAAGAAATATGGCTTGGAGCAATTATTTCTTTTAGTGTTTGAATGAGTTTTCCAAAACTCTTACTAAGCATCCGATGAGGAAGTATTTTGATATTTTCCTCTCAAAGCATGTATCATTAATTTGTATACCAGCGTTAGAAATTGGCACTTGTCCTATAGTCCCTGCCAAACTGCCCAATAGTTAAGGTATCATAAGGACCAGTAGAAATTTGCCATTTTTAAGGGTTTATCATCATAAGGTCTAGTAGAGTAAAACAGTTAGTTTCTATCACTGTATCCTGTCCTTGTTGCAAACTTATCAACGGCATATAAAGGTAGCAGGCACAATACAGAACCCTTGTTCAAGAACATGTTTCCAGTGTCCTGTTTGCCATCCCTGGTTAGCACAGAGACTAGTAACTACAACATTAGTAAAACAGTCGGAGGTAACGTCTACAGTGTGGGATGAAACTGAAAGTCGTGATGCACCACTGCCTGTCATCTCACTCAACATGCACATGGACGACGGACACGCAGCATGGACGGACAGGCTACAAGACCAGGGCGATAGTAGGCACAGAGCTCCACAATAGCCAATACAATGGAAAGACTTAAAGAAAATGCTTGGGAGCAAAACTACTTAGTTAGTGAGAAGCATATGACACTCAGATCCTTGAACAAACAATTAAAAATCTTATTAATGCAAGGCTTGTCTGATATTTATCTGAATGCACATGTTTTGTAAGATTAAAGAATGTAACAAGCATTTTTCAGACGAAGATTTGAGGGGGCCTTTTTGCAAATGTACTGTGTCTAAAAAAAACAGAAAAAATATTCTGATGTAGGGAAGTTTTAACTGATAATGAGTGTGTCTGAAATTCAACACAATAACACTGGACCCTCCAAAGGTTCATTGAAATTTAATTTGTCTCTGTGTTACAACAGAAAACCTTGAAAATATTGATCCTAGATGACAAGCTTCAAAGCATTTTCGACAAGTCCTTCCTCAATGCGAATTATATTGACCTCTCCTTCCTGTCTCCACAACACGATGGATCAGAAAATGCAATCAGCATTTCCAGGAATAATTTGGGTATCCCACACTTGGAGTCCAAGAATTGGACCGAGCTCGATACCGAGGAATGGTTCCAGTGGTCCCCTTGGTCCGATCATACAACACAGTCCCACTTCCGTATAGTCTATCCTTCTTATCATACAACCCAGCACTACCACCATAGCTCCGAGTCCGCTCGTACAGACTAGAGGTCGACCGGTACATGTTGGAAGGGTTATCATAGAGGAAGGAATCATAAGGATTTCTCTCCGGAAGACTCGAGGTGCTGCCATAACTTGGTGAATTCTTGTCATACAGGTTAGCCGAGATGCCGTAGCTGGATGTGAGTTTGTCAGGTAAGCTAGAGTTACTTCCATAACCGCTGCCACCGCTGCTGTAGCTATAGTTGCTATAGCGACTACCAGAGCTGACCATGCTGCTTCCAAAGTTAGAGTCCTGTTATAGGTAAATGGTAGACTTAAACCAGAACTTACCACGAGAGTGCTATGACTGTTTTGGGATGTTTTCTGCAAGTGATTACATCTCAAAGCTATAAGAAGCCTGGAGATAGAGTGTGACATGCTCAGTGATTATTGGTCTTTGATGGTTAATGATTAGATGATTAGCAAATTGAGCATTACCATTGTAAGACATGAAAACATGCTAATGTGTTAGAATATTGTAAAAGAATGGAAAAGATTGTAAGAACATGCCGTTTAATGTTCACATTTTGAAATGGTATGATAAAAGAGATGTCAATTCAAAAACAAATTGCATTCAATATGACTGCAATATATAAGAGCTTTAACCTTTGGCATCCAGTGATCATTCAGTTAACTTTGACAAACATGGTAATCTTAATAAATGATTGTCAATACTTGGACAATCCTGTTCGTAACACTTTGAAGAAATCCTCTGAATAATGTCTACAGATAAATGCTACAGACATAGTGCATGTTTAACGCTACTTAGAACAGTATTCAGTTATATCACGGCGTGTTACTTCATTGTGGAGGTAAGCCCTAAGTGATGCAGGTCTTAAACGTTTACAACGTTTTGATGAAAATCCAACAGCCTGGGTATGGTGCTGACAAAACCAAAACCATTACCAGGACAAAACTGGGATTCAAACCCCTGATCAAAGGTTCCTGACACACCTAAGGGACGCAACTCTGCACAGTGAATGTCAGCACTTCAGGTGACGAGGCCCCTTGTGCTCCACTAATTACAGACACAGCGATACACCAGAAGCATGTGTGTACAAAGTGACACATGGAGTTGACTGTCAACACATTACATCAGGGTAGAGAAGCTGGACGCACCCCGAGAAACACAACAGAAGACCCAGATACAAACCAACAAGTAACAAGGACTATTATCATTTTCATGTTATCTTGAAATTATAATATCCTAATTCGATATATGTCACTTATAACTACAAAATACTTCATATTGAATACTTGAAGGTAAATATGGCTTAACCTCAGAGTTTTTTTTAATTCATCATAAAGCTGTTATATATACACGCTAATGCTACTAGGTCCAAGCTGTATGAATATAAGGAACATTCTTTATTAATCTGAGCAAATAATTATATTGGTAAGCAGATACAAAATATTAAATGAATAAAAATATCAGTAAGGTGTGCCCCCATGCAGTGTTATCTGCAAAGGTGGGAGTAGAAGCACACTGCCTCCCCCTGAAACCTACCTCTTTAGCTGTGTACTGCTTGCGTGTGTTTGGATACAGCATTATCTCCTCTGTCACTGTCACTTCTTCCTCTTCCTCCTCCTCCACCTCCTTCACACTCGACAGAGCTGGAACACAAACATCAATCTCTAGATCGGTCAGCTAGTGAATTGTGAACAGTTTTCTTGATCTCACGTCATGTCAACTTATTGTGGAAGCAAGCTCAAAGTGATGCAGGCCTAGATCTTTACCACTTTGGTAAAACAAACATACAAATAAACAGAGATATGGTGCTGACAAATCTGGAAACAAGAACTGGGAAAATTTGGGATTTGTACCCATGATCAGAGATTTCTGCCATGCTTTAGAACGAATTGCAGCGCCTTAGACAGCAGGGACATCTGTACACCCCCATCCTACTCAATAAGGCTGCAAATCATTTGGAACTATTTAAAACATAATTTGTAAAGTTACTCTAGTGAATGAAAATATACCTCTAACTGTGGTTACTTTCAGAATGATACTTCGCGACAAACAGATTATTAGTTTCATTCAGTGTTGTAAAGCATGGGGATATGTGGTACAGGCAGTGTATATAGCCAGGCAGTGTATAGCCAGGCAGTGTATAGCCAGGCAGGTATGATTGATGACACTATGGACCATTACCAGCAGCAGCGCTCTGACTTTTCTTGAGCCGAGAATGTTTGTTGGATATATCGATAGAGTCCTTGCTGCGAGTTAGACGCCCTTGCGTCACCAGTTCCTGCTGATCTTCTCGTAACCTGTTATCTACAAACAAATAGTGAAGCTGATGGTTAGGTGGTCTTAAATAAAATGTCAATTGTTGTGAATCTGTAAGCGAGATCTGCTTTTACTCCCAATGGTGACTGTAGACAGTGCACATACAAAATACAACTCCAAGAGCTTTAACTAGTCCATTTGAAATATTCAACTTATCTACATGTGCATATTATAAAACGATTTTGTATTTCTGTATGTTAATATACTAACAGAACAGAAACGTGAACCATAGAAACATATAGAGAAGTATGTACCTTAAGAAGAGATGTTTCCAATGTGTACCACTTAGTGACAAAACTAACAATCAGTCAAGTGTTACCACAGAGTGTCTTTATTCTTATCATGAAATGCTGCTCTTGATTTCTATACTTTACATGCTAATCCTGCACGAAACAAATGGTGCATGTCAAGTCATGGATCTATGACGTCACAGAATGCGAGCATGAGCATCAGTTCACACAACATACCAGTATGTATGTTTGTGCATTGAACCAATCTACTATCTCTTGAATATGAGAACTTCTCCATATATTAACCAACATGTGTGATAATCATGTTTCTTTTGTTGGAAGTATATACCGTATTCGAAGTAATAAGCGCCCAGGGCTCTCTCAAAATTAGAAATGGGGGGCTTTTAATAGAATGTTATTTTGGTGAAAAAAAACAGCCTTGAAAGATCAATTTCGTGGTTTATGCTGACAGCCTGAAATGTTTATATACGACAGATATATTTTTCCAGAATATGATTGCGTATTAAACGTGAATAAATACGTCTTTTGTATATTGACCAATCGAAAGGGGTGCTAATTGGGATTGTTCACCGCCAAATATTTTGGGGGCTTATTAGAGCAGGGCGCTTATTACGTCGAATACGATAATAAAACTACACATTCACTGCTAATCCATCGATGTGGAGCAAGTGGTACCTTCAGCAGAGGTCCCAAATTATGTGTTCAGATTTCCTGTGACTATATGCTATTCAAAGGTGGCATTCCCGGCCCAGAACTGAAGTGGCACCACTGTAACAAGCACTGACTCTTACCTAACTCATCATCATCATCATCTTCCTCAAACACGTGTCTCTGAGCCAGCGAGTGACCATCATCAGTAAGGTCACTGGTGCTGTAGCTCCGTCGTATGTGGTCAACCAGCTTCCCGTGACCCTGAAAAAGTTAGACGCCATCTTTAGTCACTGAATGAACACAGCTTACAGGGGCAGAAATTATCTCTTATTTTCAATAGTCTGCAAAAATCACCTGCTACAGTGTTTCCATCTGCCTTATTGTAAAACTTGTAGTCTGCAATGAAATATCATCAGTTATCCCAGAATTTTACTTGTTTTAGACTTAAGTTACTATTTAAGCCTACAGTCATCAATTACTCTAGCTCACTATTGTAAGCTCGAAAAAAAACCAACCTAAAATCTAAAATAAAAGTATATATAATTTATATTTATAATACTATTTATAACTAATACATTGCAAAAGCATTGGATTTTAACTTTTTGATCCCTCATACAGATTTATCTCCCTTTGACCATCCCCCCCAACAACACAAAACTAAGAGTTATCTCCCTTATACCAGTAGCTCTTACTCTGAGAGTTGCTTGCATGATGGTTTTGGAAGCAAATTGCAACCCTCTTGTTCCCAGGGTGAGTAGAGTAGAATACCCCTGCTTGCTGGCTTGGACAATCAACTCGTCGATGTCCTGTAACAGACAACATCAATCATCTCGTCATATTCTGTCTGGAATACGAGGTTTATTTATCAAAGAAGTAAATGTTTAGAAAGAATCTGCATGGAACTTTCGGCACAGTGGTCAAAACGACACCAGCTGTTTGGAGTCAGTCAGTTCAGAAATCAGTCAGACAGAATCACTCCGGGTCTTGGCACATGATGCAGACATGCGGTAATCTAATTCCGAAACAACACTTCAAAGTTTATCTGCACCCTTCACCCAGCTTCTGAAGATGTAGTGTCTGGCTTTCAAAGCCAGCTGATAAAAGAAGGACTAATAATACCAGCAGGAGGCATGATCACTGTTTTCAATTAGTTTAGGGGTATTTGGAGTGGAAACAGTTCAATGTCTAAATGTACTGTGAATGAGAGTTTTTTCTTCTATAGTGTCTGACATTTTGTAAATCAATTGTCCTGGCGGGGGACCTGTCTTTCATTATTATTATATTATTATTTTAAGTGTGTGTGTATGTGTGTGGGGGGGGGGGGGGGGGGGGGGGGTGCGTGTGTGTGGGTGCGTGTGTGGGTGTGTGCTTGCAATAGATAAGAAGGTGGTATTAAGTTGCTCGCATGTCATCATATTCCAATTACATAGATCAATGGTCACGATGTCAATCACTGGATTGTCTGGTCCAGACTTGATTATTTACAGACCGCTGCCATAAAGCTGGAATAATGTTGAGTGCGGCATTAAACAGCAACAAAAATGTGACGACAATGTTAACTATTTGAAGTATCCATTTGAGTGAGCGTATCTTTGAAAGCATATTGCCATATTGCAATTAGCAAGCAATCAAACAAATCAGAAAAAGTACATGCACTTGTTTGTTGATTTAAAAAGAAAATATTCATTTCACATTTCATACTTCAGAATATCTACATTGATAATAACACACAGGGTAAACTATTTGTGTTTGCTCTCTCATTGAAACCAAACAGTTTGAAAGTTTACCACTCATGTGAATAGTGTTTGGCACGGAAGTGATATTACAGGTACATGTGAAATGTTCACAGTTCCGATCAACAACCCTCATGGTCTCAAGATGGCAGGTAATGTATACAATTCTTAGACCACAACAAACTGACTAACTGTTTGTATGCATGTTTAATTATTATTTTTAATAACTTTAGTTTTCTACATGACTCTTGTTGGTGGCTGGGTGTGTGTTCCGTCATAAAGCTCAAATGATCATCTCTATTTATTACACTCATCCCACATAAGAAAAACCTGATGATTATCTGTATGAAACCTTAATTGCTTGATATTAATTCAAAGGTATAACATTTTTGAAAGGTCAGGCAATGTTCTGGTCATAAGCAAAATATGTCCTTTAGAAATGCATCCAGATGAATTTTTTTTTTTTTTTATTGATCCTATATCTCCAGTTTACCTTTTCTCGTTTTGCCAGCTGTGGATGAACAAATTTCTTGAAAAGGAAGCTGGATCCCTTTGTCATTGGCGAAAGCATCCATAGCACAAACACAATCTTCACCTCGTAATAAAACGGAAGCCTGAAAACAGAAACATAAAAAGTAATACCGTATCCGACGTTATAAACGCCCCACTCTAATAAGCGCCCACGGTGATATTTGCTAATATTTGGCTAGTGAACAATCCCAATCAGCACCCCTTCCGATTGATCAATGTACAAAAGATTTATTTATTCGTGTATAATACGCACTCGTGTGTTATGTGCATCCTTAATTATGGGCAGTTGAATTCTGTAAACATTTCAGGCTGTCAGCATAAACCACGAAATTTATGATCTATCAACTCTGTTTTTTTCTCTCACCAAAATAATATTCTAATAAGAGCCCCTATTTCTAATTTTGAGAGCGCCCTGGGCGCTTATTACGTCTAATACGTTAAGTCATGTTTCCATGCATAAAAAGCATACCTCAGAATTATATTATTCTCAAAAGTTATGTTTACAAAATGGACTGCTTCCTGTCTACTCCCTGCATAGATCAAGAGTGAGTGAGGGAGTTGGGTTAAATACCCCCAAATTGTACTTCAGTTGAAGGACAGCATATCATTCTAACTTTATTAAGTAAATGGTGTATTGTGGTACACTTAACACATTTCAAGCAATATTATGTCTACGTGTAGTTAATAGAGTCTGGTCAGACAGACCAGTCGTCACCAGTATGAGCAACGAACCAGGCCACTAGGGCACAGAAAACTCCCGCAGGACACACGTTGTAAAGACCCAATATGTTCAAGATTCAGCTCTTCCAAGAGTATGGTACTGGGTACTTATTCTATGCTAGAATCCTCATGTTAGGCTAGTACACGATTTTCACTTGTCACAAAGCTACAATATGATATCAATATGCTAATGTTAATATGTTCTACACAATAACAGTATGCACAATCTGTGTAGCCATTCAAAGCTGAAGAGTCAGTAGGGTTCCAGCCCAATGAATGTGCTAATGAATTCAATTTGGCAACATGTGTTTTATTGAATATGCAGATTACCCAGCACCTGACTTGACAAGCGTAGTTGTGCTGATCATCAACCCATGCAGTACGAACCAAAAGGTTGCACTGGAACATCATTTTCTCGAGGCAAGGGAGTTAATAGACTGTAAAAGTACAGTTTCCACCCTTGCTGAACTAGGCTGGAAGTATGGAGTAATATTTTGGCTGGACTACCGAGTCTGTGCATAGTCCAATCAAAATCGCTTAACATTATCGCCATCTCGTTCATCTGCTGTGCCCATTTCAGCTGATTGCAGTATTTGTAAAGCATGTGTACAACTCAGCGTCAACAGATATTTTCCAAATATTTTCAGATTTTCAATGAAGGTGCTCACATGATTTTATATTTTGAAATAAGACCCGTTTATTTTTACAATAATGAAATTGATTA
The DNA here is from genome assembly GCF_022045235.1 of Haliotis cracherodii. Taxonomy (NCBI): domain Eukaryota; kingdom Metazoa; phylum Mollusca; class Gastropoda; order Lepetellida; family Haliotidae; genus Haliotis; species Haliotis cracherodii. Next base: position 29,258,885 of record NW_027266343.1, on the reverse strand, counting down.
TCGATCAGATTGTCTTGACTGTGTTACTCCATTTTCTTTGAAGCCAATGCAAGTGATATGAGGATATGATATGAGTTTACAGTCAGTTAACTCCCTTGCCTGGGAAAGATGTTGGAACATCTGCAGCCATGTCATACAGTGTACATCATGGTTCTACCATCACTGCTCCAACCAACCATGCCAGCCAACCAGAAGGCCAACTGTGCTGTCCACCCTTAACTGATCAAGATGAAACAATATTCAAAAATAGGGGGGACTGGGGGATCTTTGAGGTTTGCTCCTGCAGTAATTCAATCTAGGGATTCTTAAAATTCTAACTCTTTACCATTAGAGTTATAACAAGGACCACTGCTTTTCATGCTTAATTTCAAATGCTGCTGAACACTATCACAGATGAACATTTGCGTTTCTGTATAATTATTCACAATTCCATTGAGTCAGCAAGTATGTCTTCTGTTGCACTATTCCAGCCATATCATGGTAGGGGACACCCGCTTTTCACCTTGTACATTCATTATGAAGAAATCAAACAGTCTTTGGCGCATACTGGCATGATACACACTTACGTGTGTACGTGTGTGCGTGCATATGTGCACGAACATGCTCTTATGTCGATTTCATAGCGCTAGCCCACAGATACCATGCCAAAGTTTAATGAGAGTACCCCACTCAGACACACTACACTGACTCCCAGCAGACCAGTCCCTTAATAATGCCGAGCGCCACACAGGGTAAGAACAAGTACCATCTTTTAATGTCTTTTGGTATGACGCGGCCGGGATTGAACCCCCACCCTTCTACTCTCTGGCCAGACTTTCTCCTCTAGGCCATGTACGCGGTTAAAGGCAAGATGAGAAACAAGTCAAATGGCGTCTACAATCATGACATAACTAGGTTACTGCTAATGGCGTCATTACACAACCAACAAAAAACCTGCCAAATGACTATTTTCTAAGTCCAAAAGAAAGACTACCAAGATAAGCATGATAAGTGGTATCTAAGACTTAAGTTTCCAAAGGTAGAACCCATCAGGAGAACTAAGCTGTGATTAGGACTGCAGATAAATGCAGCATTGTGACAAGAGTGACAGATAGTCTACGTGACCCAGTCCATGCAGTCCACCGCCATTAACATGTCTACACGCTGACACAAGGGTGGGACATATTCTTCTCCGCCATTTGACACACGCTTCTCAACTACCTGCCACACAGGGATAGGCCCACGCTTCATCATGGAGAATGAGAATCAGGATGACACAATATGTAACTGTTACCGCTTGTCTAGGTGTTAAAACAAAACACATGCCCAACAGAACAAATAATGCAATAAATGTATACATAATGCATAGCAATTAAGATATAAAGATAATTTAATTGTACATATATGCACTCACAAAACAGATATAAGACATTATATTTAAAATAACATATGACTTAACAAAAGCAACAACAATGTCACCATGGTGGAATCTACCTGGTGGGCATAATTTTGCATTTCTATCTCAGCTCATAGACGAGTCTAGGGTTCAAAATACTACGGTGAAAGGATTAGTTTTGAAAGATAAAATATCTGCACTGGTATGAAAATATTGATGCCTTGGAGATACTTATCAATGACTGAAATACCACACTTGATTTATCATATCAAAAGTTGTGATGACTGATGAACATATACAGTGCACTTTCATTCTCAAACACTCGGTACTCGGCAAATTGGCAGTTCAGAAGTTTCAAACTGCAACATAAGTGTCTGATGACTCAAACTGTGTGATGTATGTCCATCTTGTAAACTGTGAACTTGCACTGAAGAAACATTTTCTCTGTCAACAAGACCTGTAGTACACATGTCTATATTGTGGAGCACAGTTCCTCTTTAACAGTATTGTGAAGCAGGTACAAGTCTTTGTCCTGATATCCATGGATCTAGTACACCGTGATCATCAACAGATAATACACAAACCGTTATCTGTGTTAAACACCTCAGCCAAAAGACTGATGTCTCACTGATGCTAAAGTCACAGACAGATACATAGATTAATATATTTTTATGTGATCAAATCTGGCGTCCTCTTTTTTCAATTGAACTATGAATACAGTGTTTGAAACTTATTTCAAGGGGGGTTTCTTGAGATTGCTGTAGTATTTGGATCTAATTACACCTAAACTGTTTACTTCTAATATTAGAGTTTTGACTATGGCCCCTTGAGTTTCATACTCCGGATTTTGTATTAATCTTAACTTTCAAGAGTCCGCAGAAATGATCTGCTACAGAGTTGCCATCTATCTAATGTTAAAAGTGGTAGTCCACAGGGAAATATCACTCGTCTTTCCTGAATTTTACCAGTCTCAAGACTAGTGCAATATTATTTTTGAATCATGATGCATTATTTTGAACACTGAATACTACACTGTTTATCTTGTAGAAATATCACCATCTTCCAACAAGGGGTCCCATTCCACAAAGCAATCTAAGTGCTATGGTGATCATAACTCCCATACTGTAACATAGGCTTACGACAGTCGTAGCGCTACAGTCGCTTTGTGGAACAAGACCCAGGATCACATAATGTAACACTGGTACAATTTGAGACCGGATCTAGCGTCCCCAACACATCATTTACCTACAGGAGACTGTCAAGTCCCTTCAAGGAACACACCTGGTGTAATTAGCTGTAAGGTAATACTCTGCACGGCTAGTTTAGTCAGTTCAGAAACATGGGCTAAGTAAGAATGTGTGTCTTTATTTGTGCCAGTGAGAGGGGGAATCCTGTCAAAGTGTCCTTGTCAGGCCTGTCTTTGTTGTCCACAAAACTTCCTTGTGTAATAAGGGCCATTGTTCAAGTTTGTTTCCAGCTACACCCACTTTTGATGGCAATTTATTGTGAAGGTTAGTGATCTGTCAACTGGATTCAAGTTGATACAAACTGTCGTACACACCTTGATTTTCAACTGAAGCATGTTGAATATATTAACTCTTGGGTAACTTCATTAAATTAATTAAAATGAAAAGCATCAAAGCCAAGCTCTATTGGGTACTGGTATTTATTTTGTTCAATATGCTCAGTTCATGATAACATCCAACTATTTTAGTTGATTGCTTATAATATCAAAAATATTTCCATATTTTATAATACTTCAGGAAGATTAATAAAAATGTGGTATCAAATCAACAGGATCTTGCCAATGGCCGCAAACAATACTTTAAATATTTAAGAGTACTTCTTACTCAAACAAGTACAGGAGACAATTTCAAATACTGATATATTTTTTGTATATTTCTGATTGCCCGACTGTGACACACTGAGATATCTTGTCTGCACATGTCGCAATGCCTGGACTGCCTGTCTGAAGAACATTACAAGGCCATAATAGTGGTGTGGACTTCTAACTAAACATTGCAATACAGGAGCTTTCAAGGAGTGAGTGAGTATGGTTTTATGCCGCTTTTATCAATATTCCAGCCATATCACTTCGGGGGACACCAGAAATGTGCTTCACACATTGTACCCATTTGGGGAATCAAACTTGGGTCTTCCGTGTACACTTTAACCACTAGGCTACCCGACCGCCTCAGCTTTCAAGTAAAGACGATCTGACTCACAACAATATGCCAGCATATGCTAATTGGAAAGAACTTACGCCTGCATTAAAGTGAGCATGATTACAATCATATTGATGCACAGGGATGTAACTAGCCTCTTAAATTCAGATGTTACAGTCTTTTAACTTGTGGCCTTCCATACAAAGAGTGGGTTCTAGAACTTGTCTATCCAAGAATCCCCCCCGATGCTGAGGATGGTATGCAAGGAATAGAAGAAAAGAGCTCCTGGAATGAGAGTCGGTGTCAATGAAAGAGTCTTACACATTTTGGCAATAAACTGATTATTAGATTTTGATACCTGCTCCCCTCACAACCAAACATCTCCTTGATCCTTTATCAGATTGTTTGAAAGCAATAAAATTTGAAAATTATTAATAAAGTGCTTTCCAGCCAAAATATTTCGACGAAGTTGGATGACTGCAACTAATTTATTATTGGGGCCTAAGCTGTAGTCCACATCACAGATGCAAAAGTCTGGAGCAGATGAACCGGTGGTCGATAGTGTGAGCAACAATCTGGGTACAAAGGCACACAAATCATCTGGTCAAGGCTGAAGGTTACTATTTCCTCGTGGTCATATTCAGCAGCCATTGTGACCACATAATGCCCAGTTCAGTGGAGTTTAGAACATTACTTGTACAGGTATATTGAGCTATAACTGAAGCGGTATTGTCATGAATGACTTTTGAACTGTACTCACCATGACAAAAACACATCAGAGAAAGTTTCCACGCATGAGAACAGAGCAAACACAATCCAGTACATCATCCATTTCACCTGAAAAACAAAAACAAACGTGATAATGACTATGTTTGGTTTAACATCGCTTTGAACAATTATAACATGACCTATGAGGATTGTGTAGGCGGTGACCAAGAGAGTCTGAGGTAGCAGACATTACCACTTCAAGTTATGGTACAGAAAAACCAAGGATTATTATGATTACCGGTACAATCACAAAGAATCTGGGATTTGAACCGGCTCTATCCTCAGAGTTTGTCATGACCCCAATGGTAAAAGTTGAGACTTGAAACATCAATCGACACTTGCCCGTTGAACCATGTCTTGCCAATGAATGTCTTGTTGGTTCATTGTAATAGTTAACAAGATGCAAACAGTACAAAGTGGTTAATTAGGACTTTTGCATCACACAATTGCTTCTTAACATAATGTGACGGAAAGTTCATGTGTTACAGCACAGTTAGCAATCTTATAGCTTGATACCAACAGTCAAAAAAGAAAAGAATCTGTGGTTCATAGCATGAACAGCAATCCAAAATCAGTATAGTAAAGTAAAGCCTAAATACAATACTTCACAGGAATTGTCCAGCTATCAAGAACATTTGTCAAAAGACAGTTCCATGCTTGCACAATCACAAGGTTCATACAGATATGGAACACTAAAATTCAAGGCCTTTTCAAGCCTGCTAACTGTTTTCTTCAAGACTTTTTTGGTTGCGTTAACCGTAATCTGTCAATATTTTATTAAATACAGCAATGTTTGCGTTTACGGCATTCCATATACAAAAATATGCACTGAAAAAGAAACTGGGAGGCAAGAAAAGAAACCTACACAAGTCCGCTTATGTGTTTTTCATTTTGAAAACAAGTTTACTTTACGCATAACTTATAGTTGTTTTGTTTATAGTTTCTCTTGCCTCCCAAAATCCATGTGATTTAACATTTCAGGTCTACATTTGAAAAATGACATTATTTTGGAGACCAATGCCAACACTGATACAGCATACTATATATTATAACAGATGCTATATTTGGGATAACACTTCAGGAATCAACCCCCAAAAAGTATGAGAATCTGTACTTTACTAAGAAAGTGTTATCCCAAATATAGCATCTGTTACATTTGACCACTTTCTAAATGGCATTGTGTATTCATAGCTTTCGGCCATGGGAGCCGTGCCAATTTACACTTGTCAGGGGGGTACTCAAAGTACGTGATCTAGACTACCAGTTGTCGGACTTTCATTTTTGTGGAAGCCTCGGTGGCTGAGTGGGTTAGATCGCTGACTTTGTGTGCTGGTGATTAGGTGCCTCACTCTAGCAAGTGTGGGTTCGAATCCCGGACGGGACTCAACCAAAAAAAAGTACCATAATCTGTACTTTACTAAGAAAGTGTTATCCCAAATATAACATCTGTTACATTTGACCACTTTCTAAATGGCATTGTGTATTCATACATTATATTAGTTGTAAGACCTAAAAAGCAGTATAACCATCTCACATTTTCCAACAAAATTCATTTTTCACCCAACAAAGAAATAAGTTAAGTCTGTCATGAATTCTTCAGGGTCTTTGGCACACAAATCTATCACTGTGATGAATCTCACTTAAACACTTTTCCTAAATTATTTTGTGTGCTTTAATACTTTGATTAACAAGTATGTCATTTTGTACAAATTCTAGGCTTTTCAAGCTAGTTTGGTGATTAAAGGCTTTTCAAGGTTGACACTAAAAAGCAAGACTTTTCAAGAGGGACCTTAAAATTCAAGGCTTTTCAAGAGATACCTAAAAATTCAAGACTTTTCAAGCTAGTTTGGTGATTAAAGGCTTTTTAAGGTTGACACTAAAAAGCAAGACTTTTCAAGAGGGACCTTAAAATTCAAGGCTTTTTTTAAGAGATACCTCAAAATTCTAGGCTTTTTCCTGCCTGTACAAACCCTGTATCACGCACTAGTTTACCAGGTTCGAAGTTTTCAGTATATAAAGACCTTAATGAAGCAGCTGTGGGATTGATGCATAGGACATAAAAATCATTAACTGACACTCAAGGCATTGTTAAAGATGCTTTTACACCCCACTAGCTGTCAACATGGTTATCTGACAAGAATCACAGACAAGTTGAATAAGAAGAACCAGGAAAGAAATCATGAATTCCAGCAAACCCAAGCATAAATCACTCTGTCTGAGGGCCTCCTGAAGACAAATTTGACAATTGTATTGGACAATTACAGGGGAAAGATTTGGGACAGTTCTTACTATGAATTCTGTGCTGATAACCCCAACTACATAGGTCTGTCTGTATGCCATAACTGCATTTGTCTTGTGTCCTCAGACACTATTACTGGTGAGAATGTCAACAGAAAGACGTCTCCAGGAATAAAGGATGGTATTGGAACTTCTTTCCAGCCTTATGGACAGAGAGAATAGTGCTGTACAATGTATCCAACATACATAGAAATGATTGCAATAGACTTCTTACTGAAGCAATGCAAGAACCTTTTCATACACTTCTCTTTTCTGATACCTTCTGTAGCCAGGCACTGTAGCTCACCTGGATATGCCACATACTGTAGCTCACCTGCCATGGCACGGCACCACATCTCATCTGGTATTACCATGACATTATAGCTCACATGGTTATTCATTATTCAAAGGTGAGGTTCAAATAGTATAGAGTGGGATTTGAACCAAGGACTTTCTTGTTTCATGTTAACACAAAAAAACACTTCCATATTGCACCAACATGATACTGCACTAGATTATCAGCTGAAGGGTCATGTCTATCCGGCGTTATAAGAAGAGAGCAAACTCAGTTGACCAGTGGTTTTAAGTACAAGTCACATGTGTGTTCACATACAAGATTGCTTATCATTTGTCAAAGTTAACCCTGATGTCTTGCTGCTGACCTTCTTGCTGTGACCCACAAAAGACATGTAGCTATGACCCACAACAGACTTGTGTATGTATGACCCACACTAGACTTGTGTTGCTATGACCCACAATAGACGAGTAGTTATGATCCACAATACACTTGTGTAGCTATGATCCACAATAGACTTGTGCAGCTCTGGCCCACAAAAGATGTGTAGCTATGACCCACAATAGACATGTAGCTATGACCCAAAAAAGACTTTTGTAGCTTTGACCCACAATAGATTTGTGTTGCTATGACCTACTTGTGTATTCACACCTACATTTTATTCTGCACCTGCATATGTGCCTCAAAGCATTATTTAAAATAGGAATTGTAACATTCAATGCCATAACAGAATCATAAAACAGACATGATATATCAAAAATTGAACCTAGCTTTTCGGACAAAAATTAAATATAAGGACACAACAAAAATATGTTCCAAGTTTAATTATTTCCCAATGTAGTAAAACAAAGGTTTGTACTGTTCCTTGATATTTACTTCTAATGAGTTTTATTCTAAAACATGAAACTTAATACATAGATGTTTGATATAGTCGACCTGGAGATCTTGAGGTAGTGGCTGCTGTTTCTTCATAAAGATATATCTGTAAACATCAGGCTTAATACAAGGCCCTTCGACTTTCTTTCAGAAACACTGTTATTCATATCCACTGAAACACAATCTTGTTATGCATAATGGTATACTTTGTCCTCCTAAAATAACAGCTTGTCAGTTTTATGGTAGGCAGAACGCAAATCTTTTCAAATCGTCCCAAGCATCTTTCACCACCTGCACTGATGTGAAAGAGCTCAATCGACAAAGTCATAAAATCTCAGCTACATTGTTGGGCTTCTGCCGAAAACTTTCATTTCAAAATTATTTCCATTTTCTTATCGCTCCAACTGCACACCTGCACAACTGGGAGGAGATTACAGCACAATCCCTTATCATGTTCCAGACATACCCCTGGCCCCGATACAACTTTAGATCACATCAAGTCTCACTTAAATGTTGCAGCAGCTCTTTGAAGATTGAAATATATGATGTCCTATCCCCAACCCTGTGAAATCTTTTCATCTAATGTTAATGGTGAAAGTTGGGATTGTGCATAATAATTGTGAGTACATAGGTTACATGCACTTGTTACACTCCGACAAGAGAGAAAGGTTCGAGATGATGCATCAGCCCAGCATGGCAACACCCACACTGTCTCTAAGTACAACATATTAAAACCTGACTGTAAACTTCAACTGAAAATGTTTCCAATGTGTCTTTTTCTACCATGTATTTTACAGAGGCAATTCAATACAGATTTTTGTTCAAGAACAGTTCTCGGTACCACCGATATCATACCTCGGTGACTGATATTGGCGTCATGTCAGTAAGTATAAAACGACAGAAAAAAAATATCACAAAATGTTACCATTGAACATGAAACAAATGATGAGACAACCCCTATCGACCCATCATTATTGTTACAAAGAGTGTAGATTGTCAATACCACCAACATAGGTAGCTGGGGACCTATTCTAAGCCAGATTCCCCACAGGGTAAAAAGACGTTAGATACGGTAGTGGCACTCTCAAAAGATGAGAAGCAGTCAGTGCAACAACATGTAGGCAACTCCACCTAATTTTCATATGATGCCCAGCACCTGCCACCAACATGAAGCCCTCTGGCAAACACAATGAAAAGTTCATGCATCGTTATCCACCAGCAATAATACCACTGACACCACCACTTATGCTCATTGTAAAACAATATTGCCTTTCGTGGAAATTTTAGAATATGAGACTTGTTTAAACATTTTCCCGAAAGAGTGAGTGAGCATGGTTTTACGCCGCTTTTAACAATATTCCAGCAATATCATGGTGGGGGACACCAAAAACAGGCTTCAAGACATGGTACCCATGTGGGAAATAGAACCCTTGTTGGCGGCGTGGTGAGCAAACACTTTAACCACGAGGCTACCTCACTGCCCTTTTTTCCCAATGTGGAGGTCTCTGCCATTTGTCAAGCATTACTCCAGCTGGCGTTCGAAGTGGTGTAAATAGGAACACTCATTATAACCCATAAAGGTCTCCGGATCACAAGCTACAATTCATGGTACTATTTGGGTCATGGCCAAAAGAATTAATGCATTAGTGATAAATAGTAACTGAGCTGGGAGTACATTGCTTCATTCGGAAGTCCAACAAAAGTCTACTTACCTGTCATTCATTCTGCCTTATTGTTCAAATACTAAACAGGATTGTTTTTTATTTAAATCAAGAAAGCTTTTTGAGCCATATCGAACATAAAATTTGCATATTACATATCTATTTCAAAATGCATACCTTTTGTTATTACATGTACATCAAACATGAGCATTTTTAATTAAAAATGTGACCACATTCAATCAACCCAGATCTATCATTTCTATAACAAAATCGCCACATTGACATACTGGCTCAAGGCATTAAGAACTATTTTTGTTGAAATTATCAATGAACCATGTAAATACAGGACATATATATATATAAAGATATCAAATAATTCATTCCAAAACATCAGTGAATTAAAAGAAAAGAAAAAGAATAAAAGTATTGAAAACACAAATTTCCAATAACTTTGTATTTATGAAATCAATGTTTCTAAACCTGCTGCAAATCCCTCAAATCACAATTTGACCTGGAAATAATTGAATCTAATTAATCTAGCTTCTAAGAACATTGTCCACAACCATCAATCATATCCTGAGAATATATTATGAGCACTACTGTACTGTACTGTACTGTACACATACCAAGGTTTATGAGGACTGGGACTAAGCATGCTGATTACAAGCACATATACCAAACTGGGGCACAGGGTTGGCAATTTGCCAGCATGAAGGATAGCATTGTTTGACAACCTGTCTACTTACCTAGTTTATTTACACTCAAACAAATACACTGTACATATATCCATATTTACTGTTTGTAGACAGAAATGTAGCATTGAACCCATTTCTCAGCAGCAAGGGAAACATTAAAAAGTGATCTATCCATATTCCCTTTGGAAATTATTGTTCAAGATAGGTTTGAACTTATTTGTTTATCAACTTGTCATCCAGTACTTGCCCAGAAATTTTTTTTTAATATTTTTTAACAAGATTTTGAAGTCTGGAATAGTCTGAGAGAAACCTTCATCTTCTAACCAGTGTTTGTATTGAGTACATGTAGTGATATTTTAGTCTGTGAATTAGAAAATTTATATAAAACCCTGTCTCCAACTGGTTTGGGCAGTTGGCTGTTGATGATTGTGCTCCATATCTCACTTGACCACAATCACCATAATATTAATAGCACACACCTGCTCTCAAAATAAGGTCAGTCATACTCAGGTTGTGACAGGATTAAGTTCTATATCTCTGCCTGAAGGTAAACACTGGACTGCCACACAATGAGATCTGATCTCATTTGATAGCATGTATGTGTGATTGTAAACTTCTAAAGATGTGTAAATGGGCAGTTGTTTGGCTGACAAAAAGTGACATGGATAGGCATATATCATGTTGGGACAGTCTGCGGAGGGATTGTAGTGATACACATCTGTAATAATTCTGTCCTACATTGAACAAACACCAATCTTAACATTCAGAGCTCTACAAAATGCTTGTTTGATATGTCTCAGTAAAACAGTAGCAAAATATTAGAGATTGAACTGTTTCCTTGCCTTTTTATGACCACCACTGAACTGACATGAGTGTGAATAAAACTATGGAAAAGTTTGTGTAAGATTAACATAAAATCTTTATTTGCCACATGGGGTTGTTGTCAAAATCATATTCCAGTCCTGATAAATATCAATCTGCCCTTTACTTTATGATTTTGCTTTGATGCTTTTTGTGGTTTTAATGCTGCACTCAGCAATATTCTTGTTACATGATGGCTCTCTCCAAATAATCAAGTCTGGACCAGAAAAACCAGTGGTTAACATCATGAACAACATTCCATGCTGTTAGGGTACAATGATATGAAATCAACCATGTCATCAAGTCTGTCTACCCAATGCGTTGAGCCACGTGGTAAATCAAACATAGGTTGTTGGGGTGCAATATTTCTATTTCTTGTTTATTGGGTGGGATGGAGTGAATTTCCTTTTACACTGCTCCTAACACCAAGCCATATCACAGCAATATCACCAAAATACGGATTTAAAACACTGGACCAAGTGGGGAATCGAACCATAGTCTTTCCCTGACAAGTCAATGACTACCCAACCAAGGCCCCCCAAAATATAAATGTATCTTTGTAAATATATCCTTCTCCAACATGGACATCAAAATAACAATTCCTAACACATGATAGCATGATAAGATTCTAATATACAGAACCTGATGTAACTCACTAATTGATTTTTTACAAAGAAATACAATTACAACCAACAAGGTGAATCTTACTCGAACACATGAAAAACAAGCCAAAATCAATGTATCTGATACGGGACCTGAGGCAATTTTCCACATTCACGGATTGCCTGCTATAATGAATTAAGTGAAGCATGAATAAATATGGAATGAAAACAAAGGTAATATGGAAGCAGAAAGTGGGTTAATGCCATGGCAGATGGCGGAGGAGGTTTCAGATAATAGCATGGAGTAATACCACCTCACAGCTTGGGGACACACCAGCTTTGATTGAGGGGATGTTATAGTAGGTTATGGATGACATTTGGGGGGGGGGGGGGGGGGGGAGAGTGAGAGAGAGAGAGAGAGGGGGGGGGGGAGAAGGGAGAGAGAGAGAGGGGGGGGGTTGAGTGTCATGAGATGATTGCAGTGTGGGTGAGGGAAGTGAGAGATGATTACAGAATCAAAGAAGGGGAGTGACACTGAAAAATGAAGAAAGATGAGGAGGAAGATGAGATGGGGGATGAAGGATGAGTGGAATTGATATGGGGGGATTATTTTAAACAGAAAATATGCATGTTAGAGAACTTTAATTTGACTGATAAAAAACAGAAGAAAAATAGAGCCACAGGCTCTGAAGCTCACATTACTTTTTCAGGAATACTGGATTATCAAGGTTGTTCATAATGCAGTAGTATTCAGGAATATTTAAGGGTAAGTAACAGGAGTTTCTGCAATCAGCAAAACATACATATTTGAAGTACACATAATTGTGACATAAATAAATTATTCATACTTCGGCTGAATAGAGGGGGAATGTTTCTTTCTGACTTCCATGGCAACCATTGCCAAATATCAAAACGCACATTATTGAGCATATCACATATTTGCAAGTTATGACTTAATAAGCAATGGATGAAAATAGCTGCATCAGTTGTCATGTCAAATTGGAATTGTGAGACTACATTTGGCTGTATTTCAATCTTCATCCAATGTTTCATCTTCAAAGGTTAAAAGCTTCAGAGGAGCTGAAAATATTACAGTGGTCAGACGATTGGGCAGATAGATGATGGTCAAATACCACAACTCAATTGTATGGTCATAAAGTGATAGAAACAATCACAACAGAGTGTTGATGAATGCATGGTAAATTTTTCTGCTCAAAAGAATACACTGAATAATGAAGGTGGTTTGATCAAGTACTGCCTGAGGTAGTTCATAACAACTTTTCCTTGACCAGATGGGAGGTTTGGTGACAGGGGGAGGGGGGAGGAAAGAGAGAAGGAGACTGCTACTAATTGTGGGGTGGGGGTGGGAGAAGGGTTGGAATGCAGGAAACATATCACAAATCCTGAGAACTTTATCACCTGAACATGTGTGTGGGGAGTGGTGTAAGACAAGGAGATGTTACACATCGTATTGAATTTCCAACAGGGAATAAATTATTGTAACATATGCCCCATTATGCGTGTTACATATACACCGGGTTCCAGTGTATCAATATCGAGATTGTATTATAAATTATAAATGACTGCATCTCACATAAATGACTTACTGTATCCAACTGACAGATGTGCCACTGTTCGCGTTGTGTCAGAGCTGTATTGTTTGTTTGTTGTTTAATGCCGCACTCAGCAATTTCCAGCTATATGATGGCGGTCTGTACATAGTAGAGTCGGACTCAGACAATCCAGTGATTACCCATTTATTAAGGTCAATTTTTTACACAGTAAAACAAATGTGCCATAATATGGCACTAGCCAATACACATCTTAGTTGATTTCTGGGAAAACATTGGAAAACATGCTATGAACTATCAAAGAAAAGCTGTAAAGTATTGGACAGCCATTCGGTTCAGGGTAATAAAAGAAAATCAGTAAATTTAAAAGCACCTTTGATCTGTGCTGATTTGATCAGTTCTACTGCTGTATCACCAAATAAAACAAAAATGTTAACCAAATAATAAAGTCACATCCCTCAAATCATACACCATGTACACCACACAGGTTTCCATCATTGCTGCCATACTGAGCTTAACTAACCTACACCCAGTTTGAGGAACCTTGAGCATACAATCGTTAGTTCCTCCCATGATCACATTCATTCAAAAGGTAGTTAGGGATAGCTTAGTGGTCAAAGCGTTTGCTCAGTACTCAGAAGACCTGGGTTTGATTTCCCACATGGGTACAATGTGTTAAGCCCATTTATGGTGTCCCCCGCCGTGATATTGCTGGAATATTACTAAAAGCAGCGTAAAACAATACTCGCTCACATTCATTTAAGATTCAGCCAAGAGATGCGCTAAAGATTTTGATCTTTCGGAGAGCAACCATCTACTATTTTCTTCTCCAGCATGAATGCAACTCAACTTGTTGCACCAAGATAAACTAACAACTGGCACGTGGTGCCTACAATTTGCTCCTTTGCTTCAGTTTCAGCTGACACATGTGATTATGTCGGTTACCACATAGACAGCTTGTATTACACTATTGATCCCAGCAAGCCTATCAATCAATATTCCCAAAAGAAAATTCCATTACAGTGCATACTGTTTCCTTCCAAGATCGCATATCTCCTATTATTATTATCATTATGATGATGATGATGATGACAACAATGATGATGATGATGATCATCATCATCATCATCATCATTATGATGATGATGTACAGAATAAAATAAAAAATGCAGCAAAGAGGGTTTGGGTGATCCTGGCACAGTCAGGATGGTTAGGCTCATCATCAGCTCAGGGCCGTTGCCCCTTCTACACGCAGCAAATGGGAGTTCTCCCAGGAAGTGCTGCCTAGTCAAACCAACCCAGAACTTTTCGGGAGAATGTGAAGACTCCCCAACACAACAGCCTTCTGAATTACCCTGCATTGGGATCCAAGCGTGACATTTGGAAAGTGAGGTCTGCATATTTGCCATGTTTTTCCTCAATCTTGTCAATCACAATAGTGTCAAAAGGGACAGAAAATTCAATAATATAAATGATGTCATTGGATTTATCAAAAAGGACAAGATCAGGTTTGTTGCCCTGGATACATCTGAGGTTGTACACGGGCCTATTCCAAACAATTTTGTATTTATCATTTTCCATGACACCATCTACATATTCTGGGTTGTACCATGGATGGACCTCTGTGACAAAACCACAAGCATAGCGAAGATGGTAATAAAATGATCGAGCCACTCCATCATGTCGCTTAAGATACTGTTTGTGGCAAAGCGGGGCACCCACTGACAATGTGTTGGACAGTCTCATTAAATGAATTTTCATATTTACATTTTGATGCAATGTCACACATTGACGGATTTTAGTGGGAAGTGACTGGTCCTGAGCAGCAAACAGAAAGCCTTATGTTTAACTTTTCAGGACATCCAACTTTCATCCAAGCAAAAGTCAGTGAGTATGGTTTTATTCCGCTTTTAGCAATATTCCAGCAATATCACGGCGGGGGACACCAGAAATGGGTTTCACACATTGTACCCACGTCAGGAATCGAACCCGGCTACCCGACCGCCCCTCCAAGCAAAAGAATCCGCAGGGTTGCTGATCTTCTCAACACACTGCACATAAACTTGATGCCGTGGTCATTTAGATAGCCTCCCTTTGAAAAACTAAGTTTGGGCTGACTTGATATGGCACTTCGCTTGGTTGACACTCATTTCAGTACTGTCCAGAGGTGAGTGAGTGAGTGAGTGAGTGAGTGAGTGAGTATGTTTTAAGCCGCTTTTAGAAATATTCCACCGATATCACGGCGGGGGACACCAGAAATGGGCTTCACACATTGTACCCATGTCGGGAATCGAACCCGGGTCTTCGGCGTGATGAGCGAACGCTTTAACCACTAGGCTACCCCACCGCCCCACTGTTCAGAAGTACAGAATCATCAACAAAATCAACACTAACATTGAGATTATGTCCCACATCCTTAGCTTATAATTATTATTATCATTATCATTATTATTGAAGAAATCAAGGAAAGAGCATGATGAGAGAATGAAGAATAATTATCCAGGATAAACTAATATCTGACATTTTTCTGTATAAATAAACACTTTTCTAAAAACACTATATATATACATTTCAGTACTAAATTCTTTTCACAACATTTGAAGATTTCAGATTAACTGTTTACCACAAGAATTATTAAAAATAACCTTTCAACAAAAATAAACATCAAAGTAGGACAAGATATATTCAAGGACAAGTGCCAGCTCTGATCAGTATCTTGTGAACATATTTCATGCACCCACTAGTGCCAACTTCAATTATGGTCTCTGCAGAGTCACAAAAACATGAACAAAGGTAAAGAACTTACGGTAACATTCAAAACTAATTTGACACATCAAAGAAAATCCAAATCACTATGAAATCTTATTTCATCTCTTGAAATCCTACTCCAATCTTGAAAGTGCAAAGCAAGAAAATGGGTAGTTATAAATAGCAGATCTTAAGCTTGTTGGTCAGCGGAACTAAGTGAATGAGCTCTTGTTGCAGATCAAAGCTTCCTCAACTCTACATACTAATGCAATACTAAACTGAAATATGGCACATCGTAATAGTAAAAACATTAGCATTAAAAATTCCATTTTCAAAAATTGTTTTGGAGTCCTCGTGTTATTTTAATCTAACACAATTTCCACCTGACTTTAAAACTATTTTTTCAAGCCTTGTTGGTTGGCAACAGAAGCAATGATGCTGTGTTCTGAAATTTAAATTGGAGGCGGTTTGAGATTGAATTTTAAAGCGTAATAGCTTTGTAACTAGTTTACAGATATCTTCTTCTTTTTTTTCAAAGTTCGCATTGGAAGAACTTGGCAACTCATGAAATTCAAATTTGGAAGAAAGTCAGTTCTATGTCCAGCGATATAAATATGTCTTCTAATGAACAATTCATCAGAGCAAAATACATTCAAGAATCAACTGTTTGTGCTTTTTCTATATTTTCATGAACACCTGTGAAAAGGATAACAAAAAATAACAAGTATTTGTCACAAAGTATTGAAATGTCCCTAGCCTGTATATACACCATAGTACCAAATATGAAGACAATCCTGTGATAAGTTCTTGAGATATCGCGGCAACACCGTTTTCCAACTCCAAAAGCAGATTTGCCTGCTGTGACCTTGAAAATGGGGTCAAGGTCACCAAAACTGACTGGTGTCTGCAGAGTCTGTATATACACCATAGTTCCAAATATGAAGACATTCCAGTGTTTAGTTCTTGAGATATCGCGGCAACACCGTTTTCCAACTCCAAAAGCAGATTTGCCTGCTGTTACCTTGAAAATGAGGTCAAGGTCACCAAAACCGACTGGTGTCTGCAGAGTCTGTATATACACCATAGTTCCATATATGAAGACAATCCAGTGTTTAGTTCTTGAGATATCGCGGCAACAAACAGGTGGGACATACGGACGGACGGTCGTGAATACTATATCCCCCGCTTCGCGCTTTCGCGCGGCGGGGGACAATAAACAATTCTGAAAGTATTTCAGAAACCTTCCTGTTTGAATGGTCACAGACTCAACAATACATAGTGTTTACTAGTCTCGAGGGAAACTTTACAGGATAGTAGTAGCAGTTCTGTGCACTGTCATCTCGATTAGGATGTACATGCATCGAACATCCTGGTAGAAGTAAAAGCAGCTGAGGAGGAGGAGGAAGAAGAAGATGCTAGCTACATCCAGCATAAGAAGTAGGCCACATCAAAGACTCTTGTAGAGCTGTATCTGTCACACACATCTCTGTGATAGTCAGAACTCCCTGTTGAGCAAAAGCCAGAAGAAGAAGGACCATCTCAAAATTCTTACAACCATTTAACCCAACAAGACATTTCAGTTGAAAGGATGCACAGATACCAAAACAAATTTTGAAAATGTGAATGTTTCAACAAGTTCCTTAGTCATGTTAGTAGAGTTTGTGAGATTGTTATCATTTGAAAGTTACAGTGATATTAGGGAATTACTTTTGAGATAGTCCCTTGACCTAGATAGTAGACCATCTTTTTGGCTTGGCGTCAGCTGTGTTGGGTACAATGAGTGGAATTCCAGGAGAGATTAGTGAGAAATGATGAGACGTGAGTTATTACCTGACTGTTTTGTTATGCTGGCGCTGAAGCTGTCAGCCAGAGAAACCTAAACCTTGGACAACACAGACCCAACTTTAAAGATGAAGAGCTTTTCAAAGTCTTTTTTGTTAAACATGGAGAATAAATTCTGTACTCGCTACACGCTGTATAACATGCCGGCAATTGGGTGTTGTGTAGTTTGCTACATGAAGTATTGATAACAAATCAATTTGTTTTCCCAATGCACAAATACACAAAAACACAAAACCTTGAGTAAAGAGTGCGAAGTCATGTCAGGAGAGTTTTATCATAAATCAAAATTAGGCATTGGAGCATCAGCCATGCGGTTCCCTCAAGGTTTGGGATGTTTATTTTACGGGCATCTCATGACATCCAAATCACTTTAGTGGCGATGCAGTGCATAGTTTGGTAATACATTAATCTGTTACTGACGTAGGCTACAGGACATAATTAACTCAGTGCATTCTTCACAAGTCAGTTTTATCCCCATGTCATTCTTTTGCTTTCATCAACTCAGGACTTAAACAAGTTTTTATATGTATTCGAAAAAAAGTAAACTTTTGTAAATCTGGAAGATAACAAAACTTATGATTGATTGATTACTCTGTCATTTTTCATTAAAAAACCTACATTGGACACTGGATATGATTTGTCTGGAAGATTGAGAGGAAATGTCCCTCATTTTCTGTGAATTTTACTTGACTTCGACTAACACACTCACGCACCATTTGAACCTGCCTAGTACAATTTCTAGATTGATAAGGAGTGTTCCACTGCTATCAGTATTTAGGCCAGTAAATGTTTAGGGTTAATTTCTGCCACTGATCATCATGATAGGAATCCATCAACTTTCCCCTTTCCCAAAGCCTGTATAATTTGTTGTGTTTCTGTGTAAAAGATACAGGTGACTAATAGTTTTAAACTGTTCCCAGCAACGCTGCACACATAAAACAGCAGGGACAGCGATAACGACATGCACTAACTGCACCACTGTGGAAAGGATCGACCACTGCACTAATACTGATTTAATCCAGTTGCATAAACATCAAATGTGGGGGCCTGGATCAAAAAAGGCCTCCAGCATACACACATTGCTGGATATACGTAAGAGGCAACTAAGTTGAAGCAGATGGTCAGGCTGGCTGACTTGGCATGATGCGTGATGTGCCCTGATGATGGTCGTTACTGCTATTAGTCACTGGTTCACCTGGTCCAGATTTACATCTGGTGCACCATTAAAGGTCCAGGTCTTCAGCAATCCACGCTTGCTTTAAAAGGTGACTATGCTTGAAATAAGACGTGACTAACAGGATCGGGTGGTCAGGCTCGCTAGCTTGGTTGATGCATGTCATCGTATCCCAATTTTGTAGATCCATGCTCATGATGTCAATCACAAGATTGTCTGGTCGATTAAATACAGACTGCCGTCATATAGCTGGAATATTGCTGGGTGCGGTTTATATAACAAACAAACAAAGATCTGCTGATATGGCTAGATGATTGCTGACTGAGGTATTAAACAACGCTCTAACACAACCGTTCACCATCATGTTACAAATACAAATTCACATTTGCAAACACACAGTCCAGCTCATTAGCAATTTGAAACGTACTAAGACCAACAAAAAAGTCAGAACTGAGTGCAGTGCACTGCACAATTCATTCATTGTGAACAGCATATTCCTCCATGCACAAGCCTACAAATGACATAAAACAAACAAGCCGACACTAAAATCGGCGCTGGCAATCCTAATAATATCACCATTAATTATTTGCATTCAAAAGTACACTCATAAGCTGGGCTTAGGTTTATGTGTCAATAAGACCTTGTTCCATTTGCCAGAGCTCAATAGAGCTGAAAGCAGCACTCCAGCCAAAGCTGCAATTACTGTGATGGGTCTCCAGGGCAGTTGTTGTCCTTCAGTCATGATGCAGCTGCTGCAACCATTCTTTACCCTTCATTAAACTATACGTATCACTGGCAATCAATGCTCCTGAATATTCCACCATACACAGACTAGGTATTCATCAATAATTCATATTTCACTGGAAGTACTCAGTGGTAGTAATGGAAGCAATTTCACATTATTGCGCTTTTATTATCAAGGGAACCACTCAAATCTATATCAACATTATTTACTGAGCCAAAGCTATTTCCTTTCCGTATTCACACAAGAGAGAAAAGTTGACTTGTCAGTAATTTGTTTTTAACTTAAGACAAGGTCTTTTTTTTTTCGAGGAAATTATTAAATTAATTGCACACCATTATTTTGTAATTGTCCCCTTCCAAATTGATCTGATCTATCAAAACATCTTTTTTCAAAATCCTGTCAAAAACAGCTATATCGATAAGCATTTATATAACCATACCTGGGAGAACTGTCAAGAAATATCTTGTCACATTTCAGCAATATACAGGGAGAGTGTTTTGATATTATTTTTCTATGCTGGTTTAATGACCCAACTATCGCTACTTGTCCAAGAATAATTCATCAAATATCCTGTAACATAATTAGTAATGTAACATGAAACGAAACAAACCACACAACCTATTTTGGTCACAACAGCAAATCAGATCTCAATCAAACCACATAAATCATTCTTTCATTACCATCAAAATAGCACATTAGCAGAAAGTGTACCTGTAGTGACATGATTATAGCAAGTGTAAATATCATAAAACATACAGCCCAGCACACAGTACAAGCATGCATTTTATGAAAAAGAAATAGGATCCGTTCATCATGAAAAACAATGCCCTTCAATATTAACAGGTATTGATTCAAATCAATCATGGATTAATCAGAATTAATTAATTTTGAAACACCGCAGGATCAGTGGAAGAAGAGATGCAGATGAGTTGTCTAGTCAACATCATATCTGTCTTTGAGCCATAGGTTTCAAAAGGCTCCCTGGCGTGTCCTGTATTAAGGCCTAAGAAATCAGCAGGACACGAGCTTTGTTTGAGGGCGCTTTAGGCATAACAAACATACTAATATTTACCTAGCTTTCTTGGGTTACAAAACAGATGATTAGAAATTGGACGAGTTTCTACAGTAGGTTACAGCTTCAGGGCGATGGTACTTTCCTAAGTGTTTTCTTCTGTTTGATGTTAGAAGCTACAGCGTTAGAAATCTTTACAGAGCTTGAACAGTCAATTAGAAACTAGGTCACATCAAATTGATTTCTAAGTACAGTACACATCCCTTGTCTTACAACAAAACCAGTCTATCAATTGATTCTTCTCACATCAGCTTTTTCCGAAGATACAGTTTGTTCTCATGGACCTTCCCTTTGCCCTGTTCACATCAAATGAATTTGTGTAAGATGAATAAATGCATGAGAGCTTCTTTTCAAAGGTTCTTGAATTTTATACACAATTTAATTTTATTCAATATTTGCTTGCATTTCCTTATGGGTATTAAAAACTGACATGAAGCTGGTTTTCAGATAAATATTTAAATTTCTAGACACGAGTGCCTTGATAAGAAACTGCAGATGTGAAACATAAAATTCTCATTTGATAAAGAAACGAACAAATGCCTGTGCATGAAAATACACAGCCGATGGAAAATTCAAATGATTTACATATTATATCAGGACATTGCCTATTATTTCTTTATTAATTTGAATTAGTTATCTCAGGAAAGGCTGATGGGTGTTGAACACAAGATATGAATACAGTCTACAGAGCATCATCACTGAAAGGTTCAGTCCGAGCCCATATCCTTTCCTTTATTCCAGTAATCGGAAGGTGAACCCGTTCTCTTACACTGTATGCCTCTCATAAGTCAATTAAATTGGGGCCAATGAAATGGAAGGTCAAGGCATGATACATATCTTGATACAGTAACACTGGTCAAGATTTGATACATATCTTGATACATTGGTCAAGGTACAATACATATCTTGATACACTGGTCGAGATATGATACATATCTTAATACATTGGTTAAGGTACGATACATATCTTGGTACACTGGTCAAAGTATGATACATATCTCGGTACCCTGTTCAAGGTATGATACATATCTTGGTACCCTGGTACACTGGTCAAAGTACGATACATATCTCGGTACCCTGGTCAAGGTATGATACATATCTTGGTACCCTGGTCAAGATAAGATACATAGCTTGGTACACTGGTTAAGGTATGATACGTATCTTGGTACACTGGTCAAGGTACGATACATATCTTGGTATACTGGTCAAGGTACGAAAGGTATCTTAGTACACTGGTCAAGGTACGATACTTATCTTGGTATACTGGTCAAGGTACGATACTTATCTTGGTACCCTGGTCAAGGTACGATATATATCTTGATACACTGGTCATGATAGGGTACATATCTCGCAACACTGGTCAAGATATTATACATATCATTATATGCCAGAGTAAGAACAAAAAGAAGACCTCTTTTCACAACTGTCCCCCAAAATACCTACTTGTTATTGTCATGTAGCACATATTGCCATGCATCAGTGTTTGGGTGTATTGTTTCCCCCTTTGTACACAGCAAGAGTGTTTTAACTTTCATTTAATGATGATAGTTTGCCTAGTTCAGAACAGATTCACAAATACCTATATCAGATATCAATTATTGTTTTCAATATAAGAAGCAATCTTCAATCACAGAGCTACTTCAATCATGGGCTCTGAAATTTTAGAATTTGTATAAAATGCTTGTATTTAAGCCATACTGCGATGCCCATGAGTTTAACCACCTCAAGCCTAGTAAACCTTCTTTTGGTTTTATCAAAACTAGTCCAGAAGATACTAGTTGATATGACGCGAGAAAAGTCTACTGAAAATAATACCAAGCTGCCAGTTGGTTAGTGGATAAGTAAACATTTTTAGCACAGACTAGTACATGTAGTAGGGCTGTTACAATTCACTCGCTATTCGGTGAATCGAACCGTATCCATTCATGAATTGAATTTGTTATTCGTGACCAATAGAATCTAATATTTATGAATATGCAGTCATGTTCATTTACATACCATGTTTCTAAAAATATCCATAAGAACATACTATATGCATAGATTTCTTCAAAGACAACACTCTTATGATATATAATTTAACAGTAATGTGGTCACTGGTCATTGTCGCATTTGAGCAGAAATTAGAATCTGGATAAGTGCAGTATATAAATGTATAATATGTTAATAACCATGTCAAATAATTTGTGTTGCTTTTGTTTCATTGAATATAAGATAATACATCAACTGCTGACTTGTTATTGTATTCGTGAATTAATATTCATATTCGTTACACTATATTCGTGATACAAATCGTATTCGCCTCATAGTGTATTCATTGCAGCCCTACAGACTAGTCACCATGTCACAGCGCTTAGTTCCACTTGTGGAGAACATGAGTCCAGGCATCAAATGTTGTGTGTTGCCTGAGTGATATTTCAGCAGCATCAGTCTTCTATATCCCAGCTGCCGACCACTCAAAAGAAGCGTCCACAGAATCTGATTTCTGCGGTAGTGCAATTCATGTTGGGGGAGAAGCTGCTGCTGCAGTGCTGGCATCTTGTAGTGTCACATACGGCCAGCTGATGCAGTGCTGGCATCTTGTAGTGTCACATACGGCCAGCTGATGCAGTGCTGGCATCTTGTAGTGTCACATACGGCCAGCTGATGCAGTGCTGGCATCTTGTAGTGTCACATACGGCCAGCTGATGCTGCTTTAGTCTGACCATGAATGCCACCAGATAATTGCATCAACCCCGCATGGAGCTCAACCAAAGGCTTTTTGAACCCTCCTTGCCCTCAGTGCTATTGATTTCTCTGTGAGGAACGTCCGCTGGTGCAATGAACTCTAGGGGATATGCAGTGAACAAAATTAATCATCATAAATGATATCATTTGGCTGATTAAAATTACAGTGATTCAACTCCAGAGGTGCAGAAGTTGGTTTAGAGATCTGGAATGTCACAACATAAATTGATTCAAAGCATCACAAAATGCTAGTGCATATGGCATGCTAAAATGCACTGCCGATGCACTTAATGAAAACATAGTTCACAGGGAAAAATGCATGATTTACAGTAAGAGATAGCTTTTACACAATGTACACAACGAAAACCATGAAATCTGTTTAAACCAATTACTTTGAGTGCCTCATCAAAGTCAGTACAAACTTTGAGCAGTAGAAATAAGTAAAATGTTTACTTATAGTTATTTTCTCTGAAATTCCTCCTAGTCTTCAGAATAATTCAACTGACAGTGGGAAAGTGCACATTTCTATTCTATTCTGTCATGTGCTTATCATACCAGCCCAGTACTCTTAAACCTGGCTCAACTTAGTTTACATGTGGTTTTGTTGTGTAGGACTTGATCATGTAACCCGAGTTTGACATGACAGTCTGGCCGTCTTTTCATAACCATTACATCTAAAATAAAGATGAAGGTGTCTGGAAATTCAAATACTATAGGAGCACACCTCAAGGATCCCCTTCTTTTCACACCATGCCATGTATTCTAGAATGACTGTGTCTCAGAAGTTGTGCCCTTCTAGGGAAGCAAATTGAGGTTGTACGTAACAAACCAACACTAAGTACTGCCAGGGCTGTTCCTCGACTTGAACAAGTCTCTAAGGCAATAATTATTAGTTCAAAACATAATTTCTAGAGTATGTAAATAATAAGAACAAGTTACCATTACAAGCAACTAGCATCCTTGTACTGTCCGCTCATCTAGACTTGCCTTTTATACTGAGAGAATTACTACGCATCCATGAACTTATCTTACAGGTAGTTCAGCCTTGGAGAAAGAAACTACAATACTGTCATTTTTAAATAAATCATTCAACTGTCACTGCCAGATATAAACATGCATTGACAAATAGTCTCTGCTTTCAGGTAAAACAATGTTGTACAGTACTGAACAATTGATCCCCATCTGAAGGGAGCATGTGTATTACAGTGCAGTGTGGTGGACAGGCTTTGGATTCTTCCATATTGATTCCCCACAATGTACCTCTATCAGAGCGTAGCAGGCCATCTATACATGGATTTACTACAAAACAAGTCCTACATGCTTCTCCCACTCAGGAAACGAACTTGATGTACAAAGGTCGACCTATTGATCAAGAGAACATTAGTATCTCATTTCATGATGGAAAAGTGCATTTATCAATCTAGGCATACTGTGAAAACTACAATAAGTATTGTATTACCTATTGTAATACTAAAATAAATTGGTCACAAATTTCATTCATTTATAAAGAACAGTACTTGAATTCCAACAGTGATATTTACTTGAAGAACAAAATTCAGCATGAATGCAGCCTGCAACTTTAGCCATTAGTCCAAAGCCAGAGACAGGTTATATTCTATTCGGCCTTGTAAGCTCAGCTATTAATAATCCACATAATATTAACATAAGATTTTAAAAAATGAAGCCAAGAGTCATTGTTAGAACATTTAGATATTCATTTTTTGTTTGTTGCTCTATGTATATCATGCACTGACAATGAAATCACCACCAACAAAAGACAACCAAAAGACCAAAAAAAAGACAACTCTGATGATCTTTGCTGATTAAGCTGTAATCATAGACAAAGGTCATTACCAACCCGAAATGACAGGGGAGGTCACTGACTGCCTCCTGTGGCCTTGACACTGGACAGGGGAGGCGGAACTTAGTCACAGAGGATAACCTATTGTGACAGGGAACGACATTCCGGTTACCTCCAAGTGAACACAATTATATCACCAAAATTTTTCTCCTCAAAATACAAAGCACAGACTAAACCTAAGAAACTGCCACAATTTTGTATAATGTATTTCTTGATTATACCTGAGGGAGTCCATGAGCTGTCTACGCCATAATCAACACATGTTACATCCCTTCATCCATGTCATACTAATCAATTATGCTTCTCAAAAAAAAATAAGGACCACACAATTCTTTCATGTTACTCAAGTTGATCCGGGGTTGGGGTGGGGGAAATCGCATGATCCTTAACTTATTTGGAATAGTATATAATTTTCATCGTCACAAAATGGAACATTACTTACTCATTTAACCGATGACCCTTCGAAACTGCAACTGATATTACTCAAACACACTTAGTATGCATGAAATAATATTATTATTGCTTCTACTATTCATGATAGCAAATGTATGCATTATGGACCAAGTCTAACCAAGAATCCCAAATCAGATAAGTTTCTCTCAATGATGAATTGTATTTTCTCTGTACTTTACATCATCTGTGGCACAAATATATCCTTATGATCATGCATAGAAATCTATTCTACCATATGGCTTGAATTTCAAATAAGGAAAACAAGAAAATAACGTTTTAAGAAAGTTAAACTGACACGATTTTCTTGGGAGAACATTTTCACCTTTTCCAAACTCAATTCAGGAAACAAAAAAAGTAAGTATAAACATGAATGAAGCGCTTCAAGCAAATCTGAATTAGCAGATACAGATTGTTCATTTCCTCTGGTGCACCAGCTAGTACAACAACACTGCTTTTCACTCTGGTATCGCTTATTTGTCATTCTGCTGAGATATGTTTTTAGGGCAACTATTTTTCTGAATGTTAGAAAAGCATAAAAAAAGTAAACATTGCAAGCTGGGATCCTGACTTAGATTAACAAATCATAGAGGAAAAGTAAAAACGATTGAAAGACATAATCCATTTCCTGTCTTGGGTGGTGTAATGATGTATCATGTTGCTTGATATAGGCCAGGAACAGGCTTCTATTTCAAAAATGGACATTCTTCTCAAACTCCACCTCAACTATCCAGATATAGTGTGTACATAAAATATCTTAAAAATGAATCGTTAAATGTTCAGCCCAAAATGTTTTAAACAAGTGTAACAGTAATAACTGTTCAAAATATACTGTACCCTCATTAACTCATGAGGATGTAGAGGTTGTTGGGTGGAGATAAGTTGATGACTGCTGAAAGGGAGGGTTGAAGGACAGGGGAGGGAGAGGGGGGAGAGGGGAAGGAGAGAAAGGGAGAGGGAGAGAGATGGAAGGGTGAAGGTGAGAAGCCATCTTTAGCAAAACTCTACCAGGGTCTGGCAGCAACCCCTGGTGGAATGAACATAATAGTTTAGTTGGGCAATTCTACTGTCCCTCAAAATGAGAAGCTTTCCAGTATTTCAGCCATTATTCTTGTGATGGAAAACCCTGCAATTCTGAAACAGCTTGTCTTTTGGGAAAGCCAATTTATAGAAAGACAAAGTGACCATGCACTGTGTTTCCTAAGTCTGTTAATCTGAACATTTCACTGAGAACAGTATAAAAAATATTACGCATTATGTAGTGCATGTTTTACGGTATTTCTCCCTGGCTGTTATTGATTTTCTCATGTCAGACATGAACGAGTCAGAATGGCCTCTTTCTCAACTATTCATCACGCTGCTGTCCCTGCTTCAAAACCAAGCGGTCGATACAGATATGATTTTATTTAATTGATTTCACGGTGAGGATTGCAAAGGCTTAACATGGATGGTTTCATCTTGTTAAGGGAGAAATGTTTTGGTAATTTAATTACAATCCTGCTTGGAGGTGGGGAGAACTTAAAAATACATTCATGAAAAGAAAATTACATATCATACTTGACATTACTCATTGTAGGATAATTTCAGCAGGCTCCACAGCATGTTATCAACCTGAATTCATGCTCAGCATAGTAATTAACAATTTGGTAACTATCTGAATATTTACCTCAAATAATGTCTAAATATAGAGCATAGCAAATAGGGTTACATGCCCCCAAAACTGCAAAAGTGAGCTTCAGGTTTCTTTCCAATTAAATTCTTTACGTAGTAATAATAATAATCAAAATGATGGTCCTCAAAGAACAAGGGCAAGGTATTTGTTGAAGACCATGATCTGCATGTGTGAAATAAATTACATTTATTCCAAACCTGACATCCAGTGAATAATTCAAAACAGCTTGCCAGTAATCATGTACAAAAATAGAGTTGCAATTTTTGAAATGGCCCCCTACATGACCTAGAGTTGCATTATTCCATCTGGCGAGGCAGGCAAGAAGCTTGTATGTGGAGGAAAGCCATCAAATAGCTGCATTGATTTTCAGTCCCCAGCCCCACTCAAGGGACAAAGCATGGTATTATGCATGCAGTAACATGGCTGATGACCCCCTTGTCATCTCTCCCCTCCCCCAACCCTCGCCTGTTGGACCCACCCCCAAGTTTCTCCTCTCCAACACCACTTTCTAAACTCTTGCACCTGTCAGGATCGTTGAAGGTACAACCACCCTGGTGGGCCATTTGTGTTGGCTCAGTCGCCATGACAGAGAGCGACATGGTTACAGGAATATTCTTTGAGGTAATCGCCTTCCTTTCCGGTGACTGCTACCCCGCCCATAGCCACCCGGATTTATGAGAGTGTAGCCACACCCGAGGTGTGGCTGTGGCGGGGTCTTTTCACATGTTCTATATATATGAGACAATGTTTGCTGTTGTGTGGGCAGGGTCTGTTCTTTTCAATGGAATTATATGAATGCATTTAGAATTTCTTCATGAATAAACATTATGTTCATTTAGAATAGATGTGGTGTTGACAACATGGCCAATGTTCACGGTTTTAACCATGCACGTGTGATCAGCCACAGCCATTATCAAACCTAACCTTTTGTCAGTGATGACAGTATTTCCTACATATTTCACATTTTCAATTAAAAACGCTTTTATTTCAAAGATTTCCAATCTTTTTCTCTTAAAATTTTCAATAAAAAAAGCTTATATTTCAAAGATTTCCAATCTTTTTCTTTTAAAATATTCTTATCTATTTCTGCCTGGCTCTATCATGGTTTGACTGACTTATGTGAATGCATTTGTTTTTTTCATTTAAATCTATTGGTGAAAAAATATTTTACTTGAAAAACATCTTTTATTCAAGCATGTTCACCCCTTGACAATAAATTGGCTAAAAGAACCTAAAACCTTTAAAAAAGTACATGATGTATGTCAGTTAGACACGAAAGGATATTAGCCTTCTTTTGCAAAATAAAGAAAAAATGTCTGCCACTGCCGTGCTAAACCTGGGAGTCAGCTCGTGTCATCTCCGCCAACGGAAGTTACCTGCCCTTGACATTATAAATACCAAATCGGTGTCAGGCGCTTGCAAAATTGATAACTCTTTTGACAAGTGTAATTTGAACGATTACAGCTAACAAAAGCATTTTGTGAGAATGAACTCTGGTATTATGACAATTACACAAAATGGCTTATTCTGTTATTGAGATGAATATTACCAGTTGATTACTGGGTCAGTTCTTCTAAGAGTTGTTTTGTTCCGTTCATGGCCTAATTATGTGACAGCATTTAAACTAACCATGTCAAGGATTCATGGGGAACTTTTCATGCATTGTTTACGCAACCTATTTTCAAATAGTACCTTTGGAACTATTAGGCATTAATTTAATAAAAGGTGCTTTTTCAATCTTCTAATTTCAGATGAACTAAAAATATTTTCAGTTTATTTTTTACTTTTTACAAACTTGTAGAAGTACTGTAGATGTATTTGGAGTCCTACATACAGCAATTGTAGTCATATATATGAAGTCCTACATAGCGTGACAACTGGTTGTAAAATCATGAGCAATGATTAGATCATCCCAAATGATCAATGATTTTCAAAAATAACATCTTAGCAGGAGTTTTCTGTTTTTCAATGTTAAGTACAGTAAAACTAGATCAAACCTAACAGAAACAAACACAAATACTTACCATGACTTACTTCAGCACTTTATTGTTAAAAAAGACAATAACCTCAGTCTCTCTCACTTTTTTCTCCAAGTACTAAGTAGTGAGTGAACCATCTCAGGAAACAAAAATCTCAGGGTTTTACCGACACAATCTAATCTATTGTTTTAAAGTATTAGAACAGTTGAGAACTTGAGAGAAGTAGGAAAAAAATTATGAAAATTGTGTTTGATTGCTTGAACCTTCAGATCAGATTAATCTTAAATCAAAATTTCATTTAATCAGTAGACTAAAAAAAAATACTGTCAACTGGCATCCCCCAAAAGAAGCAGATAAGTGAATACAGAGGGAATTACTGCTCTCCCCTTCTAAAGCTTTAGAGAGAAATATTTTTAAACAGCAGTAATGAATGCTTTTAGCAGACTAAAATCTTACTTTTGAAAACAAATCCTTATTTCTTTATGCAGGCTAAAATAATGTCAAAATATTTCCGTTCATGAAACTCTAAGACAGTGGTAACCATCAGCAAAACAAAAAACAAACACAAAACCTACTCTACACATGTCTTCATGCCTAAACTATTGATCAAATTATTAAAAACTCTGATGATTAGCTTCATGGAAAAAATGCACCTTGATATTGATATGTGTGGTCATCTCACAAAGAAAAATATTATGCTTTCATATCAAAGAAATTCATAGTTCTAAATCATATAATCCCGTAACTGTCTTTATCAATACAGATATGAAAACAAACTGCTCAATAAAGAGGATATTAAATTTTCTCTAATTTCCTCTTGAAGCGGAACATGTCACCTTTGAAAAGCATTTGATCAGAGTCTGGTTCCTGTATGTGGGAGAAGCCTCGAACCAAATAATATGAAAGGATGACGAAAATTATTCCAACATTTTGAGTAAACAGCATAGAGAGGAACGTTCATCATGACAAGCATCCACTGTGACAGTCCCGAACAGTAAACATTCCTGTGGCTTTCGGAAAGCGAACTGGTAAATTTAGAGCTGAAGTCACGCTTACAAATTGGAGGCAAATTTTGTAAAGAGAGGTTTTCCACCAGCAGAGTTGGGAAGACTCTTCAATGGTTGGCCTGGCTTCGGGTTAGATTGAGACTCAACACACAGCCTTGTGAACCCCTGGAGAGTGGGATAAAAGGCTTTCCGTTTTCCAATAACTGTCAGGGAAAATGAGTGCTGACTCATCTGGCTGCCACTGATCAGCTGCGATGACCTCTACTGACCTCCAACTATAATGGTTCTGGGGACCGTCTCAAAATATTTTATTGCAAACTGGCACCTCCAGAAATGCTTTAATTGATAATGGTCATAAAGATTCCAACAAATGAACATATCGTTTAGGATAATTGATCATCTATTCAAACCATATAACTGTTTTATCACTGTGATATAGGAAACACAAAATTGACAGATTTGTTACATGAATGTCAAGGACGCCATACTCCCTCCTCTGTAATTTGTAAAACATTTTCTGCATTACAGTTCCATGAAGACCATAACCTATTTACAAAGACATCACATTAAAATAGAGTGCCGTTAAAATGCTCTTAAGGCAAAAGATGACACAAACCGTCACGGACAGCAATGTTCAGCCTTGATATATCTCTCAACTTGATTTTAACTCAGAAATACTTGAGCTAAGGTAAGTGTAAGAACGTGTGGTTGCAGACTTTGAGGGAATCACAGCTACACACACAATGTTGACACAACAAATACATATAGCTGCAAGCTTTCTTGCCTTGTATCGCTCACACCTCTCAGCTTGCTATCTGCCAGCCAGCCTGCCTGCCTGCCCTAGTTCAGCTGACTGACTGACTGATGGCTCAAGTTTCCCTCCATATTTAGGAGTCCATCACCCGATATCCCACCCTGCCACAGTGGAACAATACCTCCACTTCCCGATAAGCCATGCAGCCTGTTTCCACAGTAATAACAAAACTGCCTTCAAAGAGACTTGGATCGCTTTGATCATAAAACCAACATCCTGAAGCAACTTTATACATTATGTAGATTTGCTGTAAGTCTGAAATTCAAGAGACTTTACAGAAAAAAATTATTCCTGATATTTTTTGGACACAGTCCCTCAATATTTAAACTGTAACTAGGTCACATGTAAAGATGGAGATACCTCCTCTTGTGTATCATGGAGATGTTCGAAAAGGGATATGACTGAAGACATATATAGTTAATTACAACCTTTAGCAACCAGGCAATCGTGACGATGTACGACCACATACCGGGCAGAGGACGACACTGGTTCAACATGAATATTACATAGACTTTCATTCTTTTCTTGTACAGAGATACTTTACAAATTTCATATTAAAAAATAAATGGCAGACAACAATTATTAAATATTTCATAGGTGAGGGGAGATAATAAACGTATGTGCTTATACAATGATTATTAGTCCTGCACGATGAATATGGAATAAATGTATTTTATGAGATTTGAAAACAAAACCAATCAAGATTAATGTAAAAGCCATTCTGGCCAGCTCTATGAAATCAGCATCAGGAAAATTATTTGTTTTAATTATACAGTAGGGAATTGTGTTTCGTAAAAATATATATTTCATAGACTCTATCGTATTCTTAGTAGCATTGATCATAAATATTTACAATTTCATTACTGTAACAGATTCACTAGATTCCATAGAAGATGTACTCCAGTGAAATTCTACTTTCCCATCCTTCAGGCTTGTCACAACAACCATGTGCAGCCAGCCACACCCCTCATGCTTGCCATAGCATGACATGAAATAAAGATCTGTGCCAAAACCTTTTGAGTATCCTAGTCCAAATGAATTTGGGCATTATTTTCATTATATTTTACTCCTAGTTTATGGACTTGTATTGGTGATCTGTCTAGACATAGTCAAGAAATGTTATTTGACTTGTGGCAAAGTCCCAAACTGAAAAATATATATACCAATTTAGGTGATAATGTTGAAAGAATCCTGTGGCATGAAAGCCTTTGCAACCCTCTCACTGTATGTCAACAGCATTGATTGTTGCTCATTTCATCAACAACTAAACTGGTATTCCTGGCCCAACTTGACTGTTCACACAGTCTGCAGGACAACAGCTGGAATACTGTCATCTGCCATATAAATAACATTCACTCACTCACTCTTCCAAACAGATGCATCATCCTAAAATCCAAACATATATACCTTGGAACCACCAGATCTAAATCCCAAATAAACTGACAGATCTGCACAATCTGATTGTTTTTGCGGCAATGATAGGGAAATATAGGCCGACCAGAACTACTTATTTCCGTTATGAGCTGGAACACAAAGAAGAAGAGTTCTCCACCTGGTGTTCACCTGGCACTGGAACATGGCCAAGACAGGAATATAGTCCAGGTAGATGGAAGAATGGGAAGGTGTGCCACCAGCTACCTGATAGCGCTGGGTGAAAAGTTCACCACAACATTCTGAGCTGGTATACGATAGACAGCCTGTATTATTGTGAATATTCTACAAATGGCAAACAGCCCAGAGGATGAACCACCATGCAACCAAAACTGATATTTGTATCATACCAGCAGCAATTTTGGCTGATCCAAACCACACATGAAACATTTGTGCTTGTTTACACACTAACTTAACAGTCCATCAAAAACACCAAGATGTTCAACGTGTTGTATTTGATCAACAATGAATGTAAAACATATAGAAAATGACAAAGGAGTTTGACGTGATAATTATGATACAATGTGATCAGGGTTTGAATAACAATGCTAATCCTGCAGGCACATTACCTGATATAGAACTGTTATAGAACTAAAATTTCTTCAATTATTTGTAAGATAACAAGGAAAACACTTCCAGGAACAATACCCTCTTTCATAGTTTTTCTCCTTTTGCAAGCTTGGTTTATCAAACAACTTGGTCTGATCCCACAAAGCAGATGTTCCTAAAATAAATCATAAATACCAATCCCATCTCCATTATTGAAGTACATGCAAATGATATGAATTCTCTTGACATGGCTGGATGCATGTGGGAAGCCCAGCAATGCTCCAGTTGCTGAGAATTACAACCATGTTATCAGTCATTCAGAAATCTAGGACTTGTGCAAATACTTCATAACAGGATGCTCCAAGATTTAGATAGCGTCATGTTTCTGTCCTCCAAACACATCCTAACACTCACGGACATCGCAAGATAAATCCATGAACATATCAACAATTCAACCACTACACACACTCAAGCTTAATGATTTCAGATTAGTCTAGAATTCATAAAAGAATTCTCAGAGTGGTTGTAGAAAGTGCTAAACTGATTGGAAGATCTTCTGAATATTCTGTTCTTTTTAGCCAGTTTGACGTGTGTAGGACTAAAAAGCTGAAGAATAAAACTAACCATGGAGCTAGCTGACAAACGGAAATATGCAATCAAATGAAAATATTAAATTGGATTCATCAAGTGTGTTGAAAGGGAATATCAGAAAACGGAAATTGGTCAATCAGAACTCTTATTATTCATGCTCAAATCTATTTCAACAGCTTCAGAAAATAGATTTCAGTGTGAGTAATAAGAGCTCTGGTGATAGTCTCAGAAAATAATCCATGATGCAACTGCACATTTCATTTTCAGAAACTGAATATTTCAACATGACCAAAACACACACTGAATATGTACAGCATGAACAGCAATGCCACACATATAAAACACAATACTATGCCCATATATATCATGTATACAAATATTTGCCAACCAATCAGCTTGGGTCGGTTGAAATAAAAATAATAAGTATGTGTAGTCTAAGACATTTTGTTTAATTTTGCATGAAGTTGTTTGTGTCAGCTGATTTAATGGGGGTAAATTCTATCTGCTTCAAGTTCAGTATTTTAACAGTAACCTGTACCGCTTAACTTCTGAAAAGACCATGTTCCCTTTACAAGAGGTTTACTGTGTCCAGAAACTACACAAAGAGCATTTGATCAATCATTATTTAAAAAGCGCATGATTTTTGCTCTTCTGACCCTTCAGTGATGGAGTGGTCAGGAATTTTCTGCTATGGGTTATGGGCAGTAGAATTTCAAACCAAACAATAATCTATTCTGTTGCTTCAGTACAAGCCTGTCAACATGTCACCGGTCTGTCCCAGGTGCTGGATCCAAGAGTAGGCTTCAGGTTTTCATAAACACATCTGACACCACATGGCATACAAATGAACCTGGTTATAACAGTACTCACAATGACAGTACATAACAGCATTTCTTTACTTCTCATAACACTGACATTAACCACAATCATCAACGTAATTAGCACCATGGGCATCTTATCAAGTTGGAAATCAATAGGACAGAAATTAACATGATGAAGTTCAGGAGCCTCAATAGTGTAAAAGGACCATTTAAATAGATATCTTAGCACTAACAGAAACCACAGTAATCAACACGAATTAGCATCCTGTTTCACAAAGCCAGAAACCAAAGGATTCTTACTGGACACCAACTTGGGTGCACCAAGATTGATCACTCATGAAGTATTCACAGGTCATGAAAAACAGCATGCATTCCAATTTTAGCATTGTGATACTAATAAATGGGAGGGTGCTAATCATGCTGAAAACAGTAATACTTCAAACAGTTCTCAAATCTAAAAGCAGCATATATTTTGATCTAACGCCCAAAGTCTGCAGCAAATTAAACATGATTTACAACATTATGTTACTTTAGTTTTGGCTTTCTAAAATTGAATGATATTTCACTGCATGACCAGTAAAGAGGAAGAGACTAAAATACTAAGTTATAAATTATTGCATTCAATACAATGGTAAAATACCTCTGAATACTGGTAACAGCAAATCTAAGAAAACAAAAACTTTTTTTAAATCCCAACTTAGAACAAAATGATATCAACAAAATATTAAATAATACAAATATAAGAAATTCTATAAAAAAAAGCAATGTGAAGAGGGTCCAAAGGTTAATGTGACCATTCATTATTTTTAGAACATTTAAAAGCAGACTTTAATATCTTAAAATGAGAATGCGAATTGTTTGCTAAAATTAATGTTTGCTACACACAGAATAATTCATATCAAGCATTTAGAGCTCACCAATGAAGATCAGCAGTTACTAAGCCCAATGCCTAGGAAATTAATTTCATTGATATTCATTTGACATTTTATTCATGCAGTAGTTGTGCTATAAATGACTCAAATATGTAGCAGTAAATTTTAACGGTTTAAATATGTATAAATATGGACAATCTAAAGTTCATGAATATAAGATTAAAAGAAATCTGTGTTGTCTCAAACTCAACATGAACTATTTACCATTTAACTCAATAATTTCTGAATGAACATATTCCAAAAATATTGACATATGTAGCATGCCTTAATAAAAATACAAAACCAAACATCAATATATTCATAAGCTTAATACCAAAGTGCCCACAAACACAAAATATACATACAACTTAAACATTAATCTAAACAGAAAATATTGAATATTCTGAAACATTATTTCCATACTTTCTACACACAATTCCCCGTTCTAACCAACAATGAACCACTACCTAAAGGTGGTACCAGCTGTTAGTATTAATATTGACTAGACAAGTAATGCATTTACTAGTAATGAACACTCGCAGGGTATCCCATATACAACCAGCCTGAATATAGCTTGCTATCCCCAAAGGACAAATAGCATTGTTTCTACAGAATCTCATTGAGATGCCGTTTTGTACCAGGCACCCCACAAGGCCAGATTCCAAACCTATTTACAATGCTTAATTGATGGATTCTGTATTCAAATTCTACCCCCAGAGTCAAACGTGGTCCGCCTCAATCAAATATTTGCTACACACATTTTATCTACATTAGCGTCCATGTTGCTTCATGTCATTGGCCGTCTGCCAATGAGCGTATTTTAACCATTCTCTCCAACAAAGCATGTCTATGTTCCATCACAGCTGTACCCACACCCGAGATTATAATGACAGTGGTGCAGACTTGCACAAAATGTCATCCAGAATATGTCATGAGTAATTAGTTATTCTAGCACTGACATTTACCAGGTGCAACTCTAAATGAACTAGCTTGGATATATTTGAGTACATCATCCAAAATTTCAATCAAACATCCTCAAACAATGTTTATTTTGGTCAGAAACGCTGGTTGAAGCACAAGCATCAATACTATCAACATCACTATGTTGCTTGTCCTGGAAAAAAAATATAACGTGAGAGACTTGGTGGAAGTGTCTCATTATCCTGTCCACCAAGCCTGAGACCGATTCCTGGCACATGCCCTTAAATTCCCCTCATTGAATCCTGCACTGCAATTTATGACATCTCACAGTACTAGAACAGACAGTCTGATAGAAATATACAGCCTAGAATTGATTTGCAGATTATGGTTGTCACATCTCATCATAATTTATACTTGCTGGAAGTAGCTATGCAACTGCTCAGTGGCAAATTACACCAATCTTGACCTGATTCTATTGAAGTTTTACAAAAACGCACAATATATTGCAGGAACATTTACCATAGATTCTTGTTTCTCTAATTAAGCCTGAACAGTGGATTTTAAAGGCTTAAAATAATAGAATTTCCCATCATGTAAATTATTCATTACCATAATCATGATAAACTTTTCATCGTATTTTTAAAAATTCAATTTTTAAATTCAATGCACAATGATTTAAAACATTCTGAAAGTTAAAAAATATTAATTCAAATACATGTACGTGAACAAATGCATTTGGAGTAAAATTCTGTCCATGAAACTCTAAAAATGGTTAACCTGTCTGTTCTGAAAGGACTTTCATTTCACCGGTCAAACTAGTTCTGCCATATGTCCCTAATCCCAATGTTAAGTTTCAGACACAACTGTGAAAATTATCAATGTGTAAAAAGTGTGTCATGTATTGTGGTAGTTTCTGGAAAGCTGAGAACACAAAGAAGATCAGGTCACAAGCCTTCCCTGACTGAGATAGACATGGGAGGGCCCGTCTCAAAATCAAAAATGTCAATTTCACTTCGCCAGTGGAAAGGAGTTTGTGAGAATGTTTAACGTCACAAACATGATACAGCTAAATTGTAAATACATGTTTATGACGCAAATAAAGAATAACATTCTGACATCAAACACAAGATAACTGAAAATAAACTTGGAAATAATATCAAATTATTTCACTGACAAAATCAAACACAATTTTGAACAATTATGTCAGAAAACTATAATTTACATTTGAGAAAAATCACCCTTCCATTAGTCTAAATACAAATATAAATTTCATTTGCAAAGATTTCCCAAAACATATGCAGGTCTATCCAAAACCAATCTAATTCAGGTTGATCTGGTATTCAAGTCAGAAGGCCTCCTCAAGATAGAACATCTGTATTCTGATAAATCATTTCAGAGTGGTACCAGTAATTGCCTCTGTTTATTCTACAATGTGGCACTTCAAATGAATTGGAGAGATGACAACATGGTTTACTTTCATTGTTATCAAATTCAAATTACCATATAGAGCAAATATTTGCTGAAGGTGAAATGCCCAACAGGAACACTATCTGTAAGTACTGAATGAACCCATAAGAATGCAGCCTCTAATATCAGTTTCCATACATACATATCTAAAAAGCTTGACTGGTTAATATTTCCTGGCAACAAAGAGAAATAGTTCACCATAAATAAAACATGCTCTGTTCACAAGCTAGTTTGAATTCACACTTTGAAACTGTCACCAAATAACAAAATATTAATGTCCTACAGTTGGTCAAATCTGGAAACTTAGATTAATATTACAATCCTTCTCTCAGTCGTACTATGACCCAGAATCCCAACAAGGGTCAACCGATCAACCTACTTCAGATAGTCCCCATTCACCCCAGTTATCCCACTTCAAAAATATCAACGATAATGTAGCGTCACATCCTTCACCCCTATCCCCAAAAGCCAATCCTTCCGCTCACTAAGCCAATCCTCTTCAAAATCCCCTCAAAATCAATGACAAGAATTAGAAATGAAATGTTTTTCTTATGATATGAAATATGTATTTCCAGATGATATAGTTAGTATCAACGAGTTTAGAATGTAAACATGGGTGCAACCAACATACTACCTGTACAAGTCACTCAAGCACAAAATAGATTGCAGCACGTTAACTTACATAATACATAAAACATTGTTCGCGAATACATGCAGAATAAACTGAACACTTGTTGGAGTGCATTCAGATGCATATATTATTCATATTTGTATGCAACCTATTGAAAAGTGGTCTGTATGTGTTCACTGGAATATATTTCCATCTGTTCAAGCCTAAAGAAAATATCACAAGCATGGACACAATACTAACAGACTGCTTCTTGAAATGTAATCCTAAAAATCATCTCACACAGGAGGATTCAAGTCCTCGGAACAAATAATCCCTTGCTTAATTTGGGAATTAACATTTTGAAATGACTGATGCTATCCGACAATCAGAATAATCCTAGACCTGGCTTCCAAGCCAGACATGATTGTCTTGCTAGAAGCCAATATCCAGGACACACAACATATACTGACATTCCACCACAAAATCGATAGAATTTGAAAACAGAAATTAATTTGAATTCTCAGTGACAACATGGCTGAAATTTCAATAGCAAAATCACATGAAAAACAGCTGGTATTGATTTGAGACCATCTGTCCTGACCTGACCAGAGGAATTTCACAAGCAACAACACAGGGCTATTGTTGTGTTCTTGGAAACAGATGCTAATGCGAGCCCGACACAAAGGTATTGATCATACTTTAATTAATTCCTGTGTCTGATCACAAACTTGGTCATTCAAATGTCAGATTAGGAGCTCCAAAGTGTGATGGAATGTCTTTTTTATGAAATACATACACTTAACTGTTTATGGAAAAAAATGAAAATGAAAACAGACTTTAGTGCGCGTTATTTTCTTTCTACTAAACAGCAAGATATACCATTGACTCATTCAAATGAAAAATAGTAATATATATAGGTTCTAAGAGTGAGTGAGTATGGTTTTACGCTGCTTTTAGCAATAGTCCATCAATACCAATTCCATTCCAGGAATGCTTCACGCATTGTATCCATGTAGTGAAGTGAACATGGGTCTTTGGTGTGGTGAAGTGAACATGGGTCTTTGGTGTGGTGAAGTGAACTTAGGTCTTTGGTGTGGTGAAGTGAACATGGGTCTTTGGTGTGGTGAAGTGAACTTAGGTCTTTGGTGTGGTGAAGTGAACATGGGTCTTTGGTGTGGGTAAGTGAACATTCTTTGGTGTGGTAAAGTGAACATGGGTCTTTGGTGTGGGGAAGTGAACACGGGTCTTTGGTGTTGGGAAGTGAACACAGGTCTTTGGTGTGGGGAAGTGAACATGGGTCTTTGGTGTGGGGAAGTGAACACGGGTCTTTGGTGTGGGGGAGTGAACACCGGTCTTTTGTGCAGGGAAGTGAACATGGGTCTTTGGTGTGGGGAAGTGAACACGGGTCTTTGGTGCAGGGAAGTGATGACAGGTCTTTGGTGTGGGAAGTGAACACAGGTCTTTGGTGCTGGGAAGTGATGACAGGTCTTTGGTGTGGGGAAGTGATCACAGGTCTTTGGTGTGAGAAAGTGAACACGGGTCTTTGGTGTGACGAGCAAATGCTTTAACCACTAGGCTACCCCACCATCCAAAGGTGAGAAGAACCATGTCTTGAGTACATTAACTTTTAGATACTTTGAAATGTGGCACGCTGAAAGAAATTGACCAATGTATGTATTATTAATAGGTATCTTTTTTCTTTTTAAACAAAACAAAACATAATTTCTATCTATCTGACATAAAAAGTACATGTAAGGACAATCTTTGAAAATTCTGATCCTGTGTCCATACACAAAAATATCATATTGAAACAAAACAAATTGTTATCATCACTCCTATAATATATCTGCCGACTATCATTTAAATTATTTATACACTGTCAACATGACAAATGTGGATGTTAACAAAAATAGAAATCTCTAGCAACTCATTCACCAACCCAACATGTATTATTCTCTTTGAAATACTGCCTGTAATACACTGTCGGGTGCCATTAATTGAACAGCAAGATGTGTATTTCAGACAGAATTTCAAATACTGGTAATACTCTCTATGGTACCAATAATTTAGCCCCTAGCCATTCCAGCCTTGAAAATGTCCACACCAAAATAATACACAAGCTGAAAGAAATATATAGAGGTTATCACGTGAGTGTGTTTGGGGATGGTAAATATCCTGCATTAGGAATAAACATTGTATTTAGCAAGCCTTGGCGAGTTTTCCTGGAATGCGCGCATTAATATTTATTACGTCACAGGGTAAGTGATGTGTCAGTCGGACAGTGACAGTAGCCAACATAGTTCCAACTGAAATCTGTTTCTTAAACAGAGGCGAGGCAACATATACGCAAAACAACAATCGGTTTTAATTGCCTTTAGCATCAATCCATCGGTCTGTCCGCCTGAGTACCTGCCCTTTGTCAAAGGGAAGCTACTCTAACCCTAGTCTATGAGACGTCACGGCCACGGTCAGACGTTGTTGACAGTCGGTCGGTCCTGTCATAACGTTAAGAAGTGTAGTCAGATGTACACACAGCGACAAAACGAAACAAGGTAACAATTCAAACATATTTCGGCCAAATCCAACTATTTAAATTTGTGGAAAAGGTTTCAAGCTGCAGAGGTCTACAAGCACATATATGGCTACTGATCCCGCTTGGCTAGGCCTCGTGCCCTCGCAAAATTGTTTCGAAATTTATATCTCCAAAGTTGCCAAAACTTATAAAATGCCTTAGCTACGTCACAGTTAGACACTGATTTTCAGTATATAAGACTGTTCTTTTGATAATGATAGCAATTATCCCTGTAGTTTATCCAGATTCCCGATGGTTAATTCTGACTCGATCGCCGAATGACGAGGGCAACTCCATGTTTGTTTATAAACAGTAAAAGTAGTCCCTACTTGACCTTTGATATTTGCATCTCTATCCGCATATGACCCCAACGAATATCGTTTTATCCGTTGGCTTTATCCTGCCATGAAACCTACCCATTATATGATAAAAATATATACATATGATATTACTCCATCTTAATGATTTGTCAATCTAGATGTTTTATTTAGAATGGTGAAATCTGCAGACACAAAGTTTCAAAGTAGAGTATTAAATACTATAAATAATGGTAATATTGGCAGTGTAAACA
This sequence comes from Haliotis cracherodii, assembly GCF_022045235.1. NCBI lineage: Eukaryota > Metazoa > Mollusca > Gastropoda > Lepetellida > Haliotidae > Haliotis > Haliotis cracherodii. The sequence goes on along the minus strand of NW_027266343.1, from coordinate 29,217,207 downwards.
ATATGCACTCACCCTGACATTATTAATCAATGTAACGACATACATAAATATTTCCAGTAAAAATATTAATAGCAAATTGCACAATCAAAGGAAGCTTATTCTTTACAAGTACATATTTATTGAAATTGAAATCGTGTATTGCAAAATTAAACTTGTCGGTACAATGCACATCATTTCACATGTCTATATTGGTTGCTCAGGTATTTAAAAAAATGATAATGATCAATACTTAGTGGTGTAGTCAGTGACATTTTGCATAGTAACAGGAAAGATGAAATGGAAAAAAACAACATCTTTGATACATATATTAAAGAATATTCAACATTCCTTTGCAAAATATTGCAATGAATATTGCATTACACCATGCGCAAAGTACTGTGGTACTAATTGTCTCCTGCACAAAACTATTTCCAATATACCTCAGTGACTGAGGGATCAATGTGTTACATAAATAAATCTAAACTAGTGCAAGCTTCAATACCAGATTACAAACACAGGGCTTAATCAGGGATTTGTGAGCCCTCCCTGAGGGCAAGCAAGGGCTTTTGTGGCATTGGCAAGGATTATACTACCATCCTTTAGTGACCTAATTCAAACATTACCCAATGCCACATATTTCTTTTCTTGCCTAATTTCTATGTCTGAATATAATGTTTTAAAAATTCTGATATGATGCTTAAAGTAGTGTGAGGTGGAAAAGGAAGTGTTTTACAAATTACTGTAACTTTTCTGTCAGGCTTCATGAAATATTACTCAACCTGTCTGATTGTCTGGCAGATAATTTTAAGACTACTTAGATATTCTGTCTTATTTGAACTTCTCAAAGATTGTCTAGTAATTGTTTGTATTATTTCTACTGAATCAGAAATGTGATTTTTCAATATTTATAATGTCTGGATGTGGGCAAGTAACTTTGAAGATGGGCTGGCAACACTTATGGGTCACCTGCCTGACTGTCTGTTTGGGTTTTAAAATAACATGTATTCCAAACACAGTGAAATAGGTATATGGCACAATAATCATATATTACGTACACTTAATTTATACAAATGTTTTCAAGTATACTATGACAGGTTAAGGGATGTAACACTACAATTGCCTGATGCCCCAACAATTATAGTCCCATCACTGGTATTGGGCCTTGATAAGGTATAAGTTCAGTTAATTCATGACACATTGTTGGATAAATCAAAAACGTAGAAAACAATATTTCATGATACATACACAGACATGGCGCTCCTGCAGCAACCAACAAGACAGCAAATAGCCTGGTTGGAGGGGACCAAGTTCAAGTGATGCAGGTAATATTGGCATGTAACTTTACCTATTATCATGATGAATTATAGATTATGTTAATTTGAAACATGTTTCTTTATTTTTTCTTTACAAATAAAATATGCATTATTGAATTTAACCATCCACATTTCTCTCATCAGTTTTATAATCTATTGCATGAAATTTGCACTTGCAACCTGAGCAGTTTTTTTGTTGTTTAATGATACACTCAGCAATATTCGAGCCATATTAAGGCTGTGTAAATAAGAATCTGAATAATCCAGTGATTGATATTATGAGCAACGATCAATGCCATCAGAGTACACTGACATGCTATCAACCAAGTCAGCAAGCCTGACCGCGCCTCTTATGACAAGCAATTGGGATAATTAACAAGACAAATAACTATAATAAATGGTACAGTAAAACACAATAGTGTGTTAGTGATTTGGGTTTAATTTTAAGATGTAGATAGCAATCTTTGAACTACAGCCATCATAAGTCAAGATTACAGATTGGGCATAAAACATCATGGAGCAAAGATTGCTTTGTAAGCTGTGTCAGTACATTAAATATGTGAGATTTTACTCTATGCTGAGTAACATGTAAGCAATATCAATAAAGGTGGATGTTAATATGCTGAAAAAAGAGCATGTCAGTAATGAATGGGGTGAGAAGGTCCAAGTGCACAAAGTCATGACCGTATCTGACCACTGTGAGTATTAGAGCAGCATGAGTCAAAGTGTGACTTTATTTCAAACCAAAATCAACAACGACTTAGATACCCAAATTGCGAGAAGCAATTACTTAAGTTTTGAATATACTACATAGACGAGTGATATAACAAGTCACTTTCTACCCCTGTCAGGGTTACAATGGTCTCAGTGCTCGGTTGCTTTGTGCAGAGGTTCTCGGGTCCTCCACTAAAGTACTATCCACATTCAGTTACTACTTCTAGATTCGCCATACTTTTTGCCACGAAAATCAAGTGACATTAAGCAGTCATTTGTACACTACAGACACTGTAGCTAACACAAGCCAATGGAACAGTCATATGGCACTAACAAGATGACACTAACACCAAGTGCCGCTTCAGTTCTACCCACTAAGGTGACATTTACAGAGACTTTCTTGGCAATGTCAAGGCAAGGGAAGTAAAAAATAGCATCAAGTGAAAGTAGCTCATTTGTTCACAAGGAAACAGCTGACCTTTTGATAAATAAATGCCTTTTTGAACACATAGACAATGGCTAGATAATACTAAAACTATTCCTTACACAATAGTTACGGATAAGAGCTTTGAAATCAGCAGGTCAGGTGGCACTGGGCATTTTGACCTAAGTTCAAAGCCCCCTTTCAAGTGAAAGCTTGGAAGCTCAAAGCCAGATTTGTAAAAGAGAACTGGAAGATATTCTGCTCAAAAGAGGTTACAGATAGACAAACTAATCTGGTGTTCTTTTATCTTCTTTTGGGTAATATATCTTTACTTATGCATTAATAACAATATATCAATTTAGTGATATTGAATAAGATGGCAGCAAGAGGTCACAATTGTTATACCATAAAAATAGCTTGCACTTAAATAAAACTACATCTCATAGTCACCAATGCCTCACTGAACTTTAATACTTAAGAAGATAATTAAGAAAATCAAAGATGTCTTTCAGGCAGCCATACTAAAGACTTTTAAATCCAAAACGTTTGCTGACTATTGCTGTAGACAGCTTCCAAGTACATAGGCTCAATGACCCTTTGGGCCAGTTAAGCTAAGGTCACACATGATGTCTGTGTTGGCTTCCTAGCTGCATTTTACAAACAAGTATAATAACAGCTCAGATACTTACATATTCTTTCACATTTTTGGTCCTTACTGCTTTGTACGAAGCATATGCTGGGTAGAGAGTCCCAAACACCAATCTGCAAACAGCATAAAGATAAGGGGCCATGAAAACCTCAATTGTCAAGAAGGTGTCTCTCAAAACTATCATGTTGATGAAAATGAAGTAACTGACAATTCGAAGCACATGACACAAGCTCAAACCCAACTTGTCATCGCAGCTGTTCCATATAGTCAAAATATTGTCTCAGAATCATGGTCATTATAGGTCAGTGGGTACCGATCTGCCGATGATCGACAACATATATATCATGTGTATATAGTAAGTTTCAGTTCTACACAGTTCATGGTTGTGGTACAGGTGTAATACTGGCTGAAATTGTTTCAATGTTACATTTTAATGAGTATTGTTCTTCAGGATCTATTGTCACTTTTTTCTCTTGCAACAAACATAGACATGTACTCTTCTGTACAAGAACTATTCATGGACTTTGCAAGATCCTTGTTTTAATGTCTCATATCATATGATGAGACCTTTCAAGTGGGCCATTTGTACCTTCTGACTAGGTGTGGGTAGTTTATGAAAGTTTATTGCTACAAGTTGACACAAGGTATGCAAAGCACTATGATGAACTTTTGTGATGAATCTGTTGTATGCTCCTTCTTATTGTCCCAGTTCAGTGCCAGGAGAACCAAAGGGCACATTCAAACTCGGTCTACTTCGAATGTTTCCGACTGAGTAGATGACAATACACCTGACTCATTGAGAGAGGTCGACTGTCCTTTATTGCTTTGGAGAAAACAGTCTTTGTTGTTGGAGGCTTTAAGGATGGTCTTAGTTTAGTCACAGGTGACAAGTCTTCCTATTTTTCGATTATCTGATTGGTGTGGGTCTGGGTCCGCCTAGCCAGATGTAAATACATGACCTATTTTCCCTCATCAACTGGGTTAATTATCTCTTCAAGATTGGATCAAATTGGGAAAGGACTGGTGTCAGAATTGGTCTTGGAGTCTGGTCAAGCTAATCCAAAGACTTCAACATTTGTCAGTCACCAGAATAATTCTATCAGGAATCAGACAGGAATCTTGATTACATCTTTGCACCACAAAACAGGCACTTCAGACTTGATTTCTTCACATGGGTATTGATTTTTCCCTCAATCTAACCCGGGGTCAATTTCACACAAAACAAAAAAAGATTGATCTCAATGCCCATACAAGTCAGCAAATGTTAAATATTTAAGACGGGATGCAAACGTGTACCCCTGCCAAAAAATCGAAAACCAAATCCAATGTACAAGATGTTGAAAGATGTAACTTCTTTTAAATGGTATCATTTTTTATAAGCTAGGATTATGTGAAATAAAATGCATTCTCAAAACCTCAGCAGTCTCGGGTTTTTTAACAGCCTTTTCTTTCTTTATGAGCTCAGGTGGGGATGCTGGTCTGAGACTCAGTCAGGATCAGAGAAGTGGAAATTCCCTCAGGAAATTCACTTGTTATTTTCACACAAAAAACTATGGCACAAGATGGAGGCTGCATTCAATCCCCTGAGGCTTGTGCATGGCATCTGGATATAAAATAATGAGAGTCAGTAGCCTAATTCATCATCAGTTCTCACAGACAGGCACCACAGGCAGCTGTGTTGAGTGTTCTATAGAAGATGTCCAAGCCATCTATCACTGCCCTTTGAACATGTGTTATACCTCAGACGAAGCCACTGGACATCCCACTACCACGATAACACAACACCTGTACCACAACATTACCACATTTTCCCTTGAACATTAACCGAAAATTTCACATTCAAGGATATCTTTTTTTCAGCTTTCCATCATGAGTATGTTGACTTGGTTCCTTATCACAGAAAGATAGATGTATTTCACATGGATGAACTCTCTGGGTCACAACATGTACGGATGAAGTACATGTATCTCGAAAAGGTTAAAGGCTACATGAAACGCAGACATCACAGTAGATCTAATCCTGGACTCTGGAGGAATAGGCAGAAGAATCTAGAAGCACTCAAAGGCTGGTAAAGTCTTCAGAACAGGACCAGCCATCTTTGTTGGTCAGAAGCCGAAGTGGAGGTCAAAATATGTGCTGTGCCACTATAATTACAGGTTAGGATGATCTACAGTGCAGAGGAGCTACAGTTCTGTAGGAGGTTAAGTGCTGAAGGGTGCCCCACTGCTTAGCTGTTTACCATGGCAACCATTGAGTAACAGGGACAGATTCTTCCCCTCCCTGCCATATCATATAGCATGGCTGGCAGCCTGGCATTTTTGGCAAGGGTACAAGATGGAGAGTGAGAATCCAGCACAAGCTGTTTTGAGCAACAGCCAGCAGCAAACCTAACAGATGCACCAAAACTTGATAAACCCTCACATTTCAAACTCAGCACAGGTACAGAATCCTCGACACCATTCCACATCACCCTGGCGTTCAACAACTTTAAACACAATAAATACTGTGCTGCACATCCCTGAGGGAGAAGCAACACTCCCAAAGCTAGACATGGTGTGCAGCAGTTAAAAAACACTGACATGTTCCATATACATGTTCAAGCAGGCCATGTCTGATCATGTTTATTTACAGTGAGTCATACATTAACTGACAAATGGGGTTTCATCTTCGGTGTTTTTGTGTATGCTTATACAATGGAGTCATCATTGCTGACAGCTTAAAATGAGGAAGCTGGGCATACAATCCTTTAACAAGGAACACAAGCGAAAACCTTAAAGTCTTATCCCGACTGTTCCTGCCTGGTCACAAACCACATATATCTATCTCTATGAAACTACATGTGGTTAACAATAAGCGGAATGCACCAGGATGTGGGAAGTCACTGAAAAATGTCAAGATTGATCAACATCAGGAAAATATACGTGTTTGATGTGGAGATGTTGTTTTTTTGTTTGTTCGTCGTTTAACACCTCACTCAGCAATAGTCCAGCTATATGACAGCGGTCTGTAAAAAATTGAATTTTGACCAGACAACACAGTGATTGACATCATGACAATCGATGTGGAGATGTACATATGGACCAACTGTTTGTCGTTTGTTCAAAGCCACACTTAACAATATTGCATTACATACCCTTCTGTTATTGACATAACATATTAATTATAGTAATGTGAAAGAATTGGGTGTGCTTCAACTTCTTTTGAGTACCTAGTTTATGATGGGTGCCTGAAAGTAATTGAGTCTGGACCAGACAAACCATTGAATGATATGATGAACAACATCCCCTACTGTTGGGGTACAAGACGTGTTATCAAACAAGTCCCCAAGCCTGGCCACCCTCTTCAATGAGTTGCCTGGAACTATTCTAACCTGGAATCTCCTTGGGGCACAATGAGATTGATGATTGGGTCATGACAAAAAGACATGTACCTAAAGCAGAAGTATATAACAACTGGGAGGGAGAATTGGATTTGTTGAATATTTGCCACATTATTTGTAGTAGAGAAATTTTTGGTTACTGATACATCAGACAGCAACAGATGATGTTTATTTCATGAATTCAGTTTTCCTGGATATTGAGTGGGCGTGTTAGTTTGGTTTAACGCCACTTTGAACAGTATTCCAGTTATATCACAGCAGGTCAGCTTGATCTCGGAGGAAAGCCCAAAGCGATGCATGTATCAGATGTTTACCACTTGGTGAAACCCACAAGCATGAATATGGTGCTGACAAACCCAGAAACATAGTGGCAAAATGGGATTCAAAGCTAATAGTAATACTAATAATATGGCCTTGCCCCAGTAAAGCTGTGCACAAATAACCCATCTAGGACATTTCCATGCTTGTTTATTACTTCAGCAGCCAGGATGCAGTGGGTTGGGGTTCGAATCCCAGATTGTCCAGGATTATGGCCATACAGTCAGCACACTGGCCCATACAGTCAGCACACTGGTCCATACAGTCAACACACTGGTCCATACAGTCAACACACTGGCCCATACAGTCAACACACTGGTCCATACAGTCACCACACTGGTCCATACAGTCAACACACTGGTCCATACAGTCAGCACACTGGTCCATACAGTCAGCACACTGGTCCATTCAGTCAGCACACTGGTCCATACAGTCAGCACACTGGTCCATTCAGTCAGCACACTGGTCCATACAGTCAACACACTGGTCCATACAGTCACCACACTGGTCCATACAGTCACCACACTGGTCCATACAGTCACCACACTGGTCCATTCAGTCACCACACTGGCCCAAACATGTCTGCTGTATGTCAGTTTGTGCTTTCCTCCCACATTAAGCTGAAAGCTGTGATATAACTGGAGTTCTGTTCAAACAGTGTAAAACACACCATCTCACGCACGTCATTGAATACCTACACACTCCCACTGTCTACCATAGAATTCATGAACCTCAATCCAACATTCAAGAATTACAACAACTCATTATCATTATTGTGGCCACTAGTAGGAAAGGTTTGGAAATAATGTTGAATTTTTGCTCCACATGTGCATAAAATTCAATACAAGGGCCTATTTGTCCCACAGTACAAATGTCAGGCTAACACAGAGAACCCAGTCTTACTCTTAGTTTAGCTGTGATCGACATTACGGGACATTCGTTGGAAGAAATGTCAGGAAGATTAACCTGCAGCAAAGTAGAGTGGGATTGGACAGACAGCATGCAGGTTGGCAGCAGTTCAAGTATCTTCTCCCAACTGTTGCCAGACCTGCCACATCTCCACATCCACATCTTCTATTACAATGTTTAATGCAGGAGTTCATCTACCAGTGCGCTAATCATTTGCTAATGCTGTAACATACACTTACCCTACTCCACACATAAACCCTACATGCACATCAATATTACATCACTGAGTCTTGGTCCAAATTAGTACCAGGTGACAAAGGACTCCTGGGCCCAGTTCCAAAAAGTTATTGTAGTGCTAAGATGATCGTAACTCCCACACTTCAACACAGACACAGTCGTAACTCCCATACTTCAACACAGACAGTTGTAGTGCTTGGTGGGTACTGAGTAGGACCCGGGACTCCACAGAACTACCCTGACCTGTGGTTAGTCACCTGATATATTGTTTTTACCAGGGCTTCAGTGAAACTATTTAAAATCGGACATTTTGTACCCAGCTCTAAGACCTACAACGGGTAACTGGGTAGGGTCGGGTAATGTGGGGTAGGATACCTGGGTAGTAAATCTGGACTTATCCCAGCCCTAGGCTTTGTGAGAGCCTACAAATCACGAAAGTCAAGGGTCTCTGTTATAGCCCCAAAGATAAAGGTTTATTATTTAGGGTTCCCTAGGTTCAAATACCAAAGAAGACCTGAGATCCTCACCATTGCTCACTATGTTGCAACACTCTTGTATACCATTGATTGCATTATCTTGTTGTAACATAATGATGCATGGCATGAAAATGTCGCTAGTCTTGTTCTTGATGTTATAAACAAGCAAATGCTGGCACAGATGTAACCAACAGATGTGTTGGTGGTCTATATAAACTTGCTTACTGTGCAATTCTACCACATGACTCTGAACAGAATTTACAGGCGAGCTAAACAATCAATAGCATGCAGTCTCTCACAAAGCAACAACTTCTTCTGAGAAATGTAAATCACTGATTTACCAGACCCGAAACCCTGCATCCTTTACACCTAAAAATTGAAAATGGAGGTAAAAAATAAAGAATGCATCCACTGGGACACAGAAATTTGTAGAGTGCTATTTCATAATATGGTACCACTTAAAATTAACTTCTGCAATGCCATGCAATACACAGTCGAATGATGAACGATCTTCTTGAGCTAGCACTGGTAGATTCCCTTCAGTAGGCATAGTAAGGAAACTACATATCCATTTTTAACTGACAACCTCTGAACATGAGCAATCTTGTGTCATTTGTAGTAGAGTACAGTATTCAATTTCTGACTTTTCACTTGCACCCCATTCTGCAGTTTCAAACCTGGAACCACTACAGTAATAGCTTTGTGTCCCCTGGACACCCTAAAAAATATAACCCAGGTAAATCCTTGGTAAATACATCCAAAATAAAATATAGTGTTTGAAATTATGAATAACGTCAAGGGGCCCTGGTCATAACCCAAAATGTTACAAATTCAAGATTTGGGGGGGTTCCTGGATTCAAATACTATAACAGCAAACCTCAAGGACCCCAGTACTCCCATTAATTCCAAACAATGAAATGCATTCAAATTATTGAATTTAGTCTTCTCTTACGTCTCCCAGTGCACACACAAAACATTTGTGCAATATCATTGTAAGCATACTGTGGTAAGAGTCTGAACTCACCTACAGATATTTACAATGTGTGTTATGTGCAACAACATTTGAACAGTTCACAGTTTGTGAGAACTGATAATAATACATTTATTTGAGGAATTTGGTAGTGGATGAAGCAAACATTATCTCGGAACCAAAAGTATATTCAATAACATGTAGATATGGCCAGACAGTCCTTTCAATCATTGTTTTGTATGATGGCATGCATCAACTACAGTCTTCGAATTTCGTTTTTGCTGTAGCCTGAGACTACTAACTTCTTCTGGGGACAAGTAAAACAGCAATGGTGGTAGTTTACTGGTAGCATATGAAGGCTATATTTCCGAACCAGTCCTCAAATCTTCAATTTTGCTACAAAGTGGAACTTAACAAAACTAACAGAAAATGTAATTATAGTAACCATTTGTGTCTTGTTCAAGCAGCACAAACATTGAGGATTGTTGAAATAATCTATTCCTCTGTACTTGTCTAATAAACACCCCAAATGTCTAAGGCTGAACTATTCTTGCACAGTCAGATCAGGTCTTGTCAAGTAAGACCTACAGCACAGGCTGAATGTCAACTAACAATGGAATGTCATATCAGACTCGGTACATTCACCTTTTACCTTTCTTGGACAATTTTCTCAAAGATGTCTAGCTTTGTGGATTCATCAATGCTCATGCATCTTAATACCGTCTGATCAGTCTTTAACCAACAAAAACACCTCCAGATCAATCATCATGCTATCCATCATCCTGGAAGTGTAAACAAAAGTTTGATTTGACGGTGAAATGAAAGGATCCGATGCAAGATCGCTTGTGTTTTGTACTGCCTAGATCTGTATTTCAGTTATATCCAATGTGAGAGGAAAGCCCAAGTGATGCAGGTCTGAGAGTGTTTTTGTGAAAACCAAGAGCAATATATTTGGTGAAAGCCATGACCACTTGTATGTCTAAATCATGAATTATGTTATAAAGGATACATATAGACTAAATGAGTGAGATGAAACCAAAAAGCAGTTACTCCGAAAATAAATGTAAACATTATTTTCCCTAATCCACATGCATATAAAGCAGGTGCTATCTTCCCTGACACAAAGTATTTTTAACTTTTATTTCTAATGAGCTATTTGTGCTAACGCTCATCTGCATCATGAAAACCTGCACCTTATTATCTCTACAATGGATGTGAAGGATAGAAAATTCTACATTTTTGAAGCAGAAAACTCTACAAACTTCATCGGTATGATTTTTCATGAACTTTTTGACCAAAAGTAAAACAACTTACAAAAAACACTTTTCTCTCTACATACAAAATCATAAAACAGTAAACTGTGTTTATAATGAACATACCAATACTGAACTGATGGATAATAACAATACTTATCAGAGAATTATGTGATGTGCTGTGCACTGTGCGAGCATCTGATATAACAACTTTAACCTACTCACTTCTAATGCCACAAGTATGAGAGGGTTCACACACCAAACATAATATTTCCATCACTCTTATCAAAGAAAACAAAATGATGTCAACTCTTCATCGTGAATACAATTTATGAAATAACCCAACATGAAAATCCTTTACTTAAGGTAAGCTTTGTTCCTTAGAAACAAAATGACTTCAGCTCCGACATGCAGATGACAGGCTAATTCTGAGCCCCAGAATACACCCTCTTGGGAAGAAAAACGAGAGACCAAAGAAATAAGTCCAATTATTTCTTATTCAGACTCATTATACAGGCAGCAATTTGTAGGGCTAGTTAGCAAGTCTGATCCGAAGGAATTACTCAGCATTTAGTCCACCATCATTGAAGGCATGGCCTGCCATATCGTGTGAAGAGACACCTCATAAGAGCTTCACATGTATCAGAATTGGCTTTCCCCATGAGTTTTTAGTTATTCATGAAATAACTGGGCATCCTAAAATGCAGGTCTGCAAGGGTCAGTTCAAAATGGGCAAGCCTCCTGGCCAGGCTAACTGTAAAAGAATCCATTATTTCTAGTGGGCGACTTGGTCGTCACATGCCACTTTCCACTAAGGCTACCAACTCCATATTCAATTGATTAATAACCCTACCATGCTGCCATGCCAGTGAGCCATTTGATCCTCTAATGAAATAAATAATGAAAGCGCTTTACTTCTGGCATACTTAATACACGCTGTATTCAGTCTTGCAAATGGGGTGTGATATTGACCAAATGAAACAATGGAAGTCACATTAAATTCTTTGGTTTCATCATTTTCAAATTAATTAGAGATCTTTTTAAAGGATTATCACACCGCAAAATGAAGAATTTTACGTGAATAAATATATAAGTATCATTTATAAAAACCATGAAATCCTTTTCAAATGACAGAATTTGGAAAAGGGGAAATATTTTCAGTGAGTCACAGAAGAGACAAGGGAGTTCTGTTGGATGATCTTCACACTCACCAGTTCAATCCATGACACAACTCAACGTAACATTTATCCCTTTGGGACGTATTCATATTTTTGTCTGAGAGAGGACACTCTCAACAATAATGCAAGTTTGAACAAGTATTTGTCACAAAGTGAAGAAATGTCCCCCGCCGCCTTAGGCGATATGTGTTTTTTTTCCAAATATTTTATTCCTTTTGAATAATATTATTTTCTGTGTTAGATACCTCCATGGATATTTGTTGTACCATTAGAAAATTACCCAAAAACCCAAATTCCTGCAAATCAAATCGGCTCATGGCTGCTCATATAGAGACATGTCTGTCATTTTTGCATAACAACATGACACAGAGAAAAAAAGAAAGGCAGATATATCGAGGCAACTGCCGTTTTCCAACTCCACAAGCCAATATCATCAAACATGAAGGAATCCAGAAATTAGTTCTTGAGATATCGTAGCAACACCGTTTTCCATCTCGAATAACAGATTTCCCTGCTGTTACCTTGTAAATTAAGTTAAGGTCACCAAAATCGACTGGTGTCTGCGGAGTCTGTATATACACCATAGTTCCAAATATGAAGACAATCCAGCCATTAGTTCTTGAGATATTGTGGCAACACCGTTTTCCAACTCCAAAAGCAGATTTGCCTGCTGTGACCTTGAAAATTAAGTTAAGGTCAACCAAAATCGACTGGTGTCTGCGGAGTCTGTATATACACCATAGTACCAAATATGAAGACAATCCAGCGATGAGTTCTTGAGATATTGCAGTAACACCGTTTTCCAACTCCAAAAGCAGATTTGACTGCTGTGATCTTGAAAATGGGGACTAGGTCACCAAAACTGACTGGTCTCTGCGGTGTCTGTATATACACCATAGTTCCAAATATGAAGACAATCCAGTGTTTAGTTCTTGAGATATCGCGGCAACGCCGTTTTCCAACTCCAAAAGCAGATTTGCCTGCTGTGACCTTGAAAATGGGGTCAAGGTCACCAAAACCAACTGGTATCTGCGGTGTCTGTATATACACCATAGTTCCAAATATGAAGACAATCCAGTGTTTAGTTCTTGAGATATCGCGGCAACACCGTTTTCCAACTCCAAAAGCAGATTTGCCTGCTGTGACCTTGAAAATGGGGTCAAGGTCACCAAAACCGGCTGGTGTCTGCGGAGTCTGTATATACAACATAGTTCCAAATATGAAGACAATCCAGTGTTTACTTCTTGAGATATCGCGGCAACAAACAGGTGGGACGTACGGCTGGCCGTGAATACTATGCGGCGGGGGACAATCAGGGTTTATCATCCAAAACTGGCTCCCACAGGAGATATCGCTTGGATGAGATCAAGCGATATCTACACTGTAGATATCGCTGCAATGAAATTACATCACAATGCTTTGCAGACCATAGTGACATCACTGGTTACCATGACGTCACAATCAAATGACATCACTAATGGCTCTGCTACTGAAGCTGTTTGCAGTACTTTTTACACTGAAGACACTGCTAATTACTGTCTACAAATTGAAAAAATTGAAAGAATGATGTTGGATGATAAATAAAATCTCACCCTCGTGTCTTTTGATATCAAATATATCAACACTCGTTGATAAAAGTGGCAAAAATCCTCGGCAAGCCTCGGATTTTTCCACTTTTATCAACTCGTGTTGATATATTTGATATCAAAAGACACTCGGGTGAGATTCTCTATATTCACACTGATTTTCGAGAGCATGTATCATCATAATTATCATTGAGTTTTTTATCCATAGTACAGAATTCTCATCATACTCATTGTTCAGTGTTAGGCGATAATAGTCCAAACTTTGTTTTTCAAAATGTAAGAAGCGAGGCATTTTATTTTTACATTTCATTTTGTATAAACAACCTATTGAAGGCAGGTGCAGAATGGTCAAAAGATTTCTCCAAACATTAATTTATCATACCCTTCGGCTTATCACTGATTGCAGCATGACAAATCAACAGTTTTAATCCATAAGTCCTTAAAATGATAACATATAGCAAAACCCTTAAAGAGGGCAATTTTCTACTTGTCCTTATGATAACTATTGGGCAGTTTGATAAGCACCTTAGGAGTAAGGCCTATTTCTAACGCTGGATTGCTATTTTAATAATTGCAGTTAGTAAAGCAACAAGGCCAAACTCATAATCAATACTCTGTAGGTACATGTGCTTAGGAACAGACAGTACAGTGATGTAAGGTTGGGTGTTTGGTCCTGATACTGGTTTGGATGAAATAGTAATAATTAATGAGTTCTGTTGACAGTGCAAAATGGTTGAATTAATCATTTCCAGTCCATCCATCCTCGTCTTCATGCCCTGCAGGAAACAATTCTATTATCATGATACACATAATGAACATACCCTGGACCCATTGCCTATTTGAGTCTGGTTTGAATGACACGATTCTAAAAATAGCCTTCTAATCAAATTTCATTATCTAAACAATGTGACTATATCACCATTACATGGCTTGCCTTGTTGCTTGCAGTCTCAAATAAAACCTCCCTCCCTCGCCTAACAAAAGTTCAAATACAACAGTCTCCTGATTAAATAAATCAAGAACTAACATTTTGCTTGCATGACCTATGACACAACATACTTCTGAATACCATGATAGTTTTGTACACATAAACCCTGTTGGGACCTGGTTTAGTATGTGCCACAAGCACATCACTGCTAGTCGTAAGAGGTGACTAAACTGGGAGCCCCTGGGGATTGTGGGTTAGAATTGGTCCCTAGCAACCTATGCTGGTTCAAAGAGGCGACTCAATGAATTGGATGGTCAGACTCTGTGACATTGTTAAAAATTGGCATGAGTCATGTAGTCCTTGCCAAACTGCCCAATAGACAAGATATCATAAGGACCAGAAAACCATCTGAAATCAACCTACCAGGAGGATATTTGCTTGTCAAATACCACTTTTTACATTAGGTAAATACAGCAGATCTTTCTTGCAGATTAGTGACAATGAACTTTAATTTCTAACCCTGAAGATCCATGACACTATCGATAGTAATTACTCATAGCTCCATGCATATATATAAAGAACCCTTGGATTATATCCATTTACCATGTGTAGAACATGGACACAAAAGACCTTCACATTGAAAACCTTCCAACAGCCTCTGAAAACTGTAATTTTATTGGTTGAATACCATTTCCTTTCCTTCTTGAACAGGCAGTTCACTTATTTGTTTCTAATCTTATTTGGCATGTCAAACAAGTAGACACCATGTTCTAACAGCAGTGTTTGAAACTAAGGAGGGGGGTGGGTGAGGCCTTCTACTACAGCACTTATTCACTGGAATTAACTATTCAGTCCAGTTAAGTAATGAATTTGATCCCGTGGAGATTCAAGGTCAGTAAAGGTCACCAGTACCTCAGGTCTGTTTAAAGTACTAGCACAAAATGAGGATGGGGTGGTCATGTTCTGTGGCTTGGCTGATTACAGGTCACTTTACACCGACAACATGGATATCAACTACCTTCAAACACTGGAGTATCTGTCCCTTAGGCAATTACAGGTGGACATGACATAATTGAATTCATAATATTCTACAGTGTTAGAAATTGGCACTAGTCCTGTAGTCCTTACCAAACTGCCCAATAGTAAAGGTATCATAAGGACTAGTAGATACTTGCCATTTTTTAGGGCTTTGCTATATGTTATCCTTATAAGGACTAATGGACTGAAACTGTTAGTTTCTACCGCTGTTCTATCGCAAATACATCAGCATGGTCAGTTCACGAAATCCTAATTGTCAAAATAACATTAATCTTCACTTGTCCCTCCACCCTCACACATAGAGATGGAGACACACAGAAACTGTAATTGCTTGGTTACCCTATACCACAACTTAAGGAAAGTATTTAGTCTTGATCATCAGTGTCAGAGTCTGATGACTAACTAATCAAAGTGTTTCTCCCCTGAAATGTTGAATAGGAACTTTTGACTATTTAACTTCCAAACATAAAAACCTAATGCCAGGGAAAACCTCACAAAGAAAACAGTTGAGAACTTAAGTGACACTAGGTAAATAGTTTTAAAGGTCAGTACCATACTTTTGCAATAACAAAATCAATTTTCTAAACTAAATAATTAAAAATAAGACAATTGGTGAAAGAGAAATAACCTATGTCAAAAACGAAAAAGGCGTAAACTGACATTTTGTATGGGCAAGCATGGGTTGGTGAGTTTTGGTTACACTTCTTGAAAAGTTATTTCACAGTGTGTCAACTTAGTGTGGACATGGAGGAAGGAAGGCCCAAGTGATGCAATTCTTAGACGTAACCCACCCACCCGCGAATTACATGAGTCTGGGTCTGGTGCTAACACACCTGTGAAGATAATCAGGATGAATCCACGATTCGTACCCTATATCATTCATTTCTGACACACCTAACACAGTTCTTCCAGTTTGTGGACAAAATTACTGAAGTTTACCCCATGGGTGCAAGTATTTCCAAGTAGGATTTGAGAATCCTGTACTCATGCATTGACACATGATATGATGCGCTGAATAAAAAATCAACAGGTTTGTTTAAATGGTACCAACAATCACGGATTCCTCTCCTCATAGACTTAAAACAAAATAACCATGCAATCTACATGTTAAGTCCTGTCTCATATTCCCCATTTTCATAATCTCATTAAAATCAGATCTTAGTTCTCGCTATCGTTAAACAAAGATCTGAGGACATCCCATTAAGGGTCACATCAGACCAACCTTTCATTCAACCAGATCATGAAGGTGACAGTCGGAATGTGTTTTCTAACCATGCAGCCTCGAAAAACATTAAAACTGGGTACCGTATTCGACCCATTAAGTGCTCTCTCCACCACCCCCAAGTTCAGAAAATTTATATAGTAATTTCGTTTTAAATGAAAATCATCCAGGAACCGAGGTTTCCGGATATTTGAAGTCCGTATAAGCGGGGCATGACTGTATTCTGTTTATTTTAGATATTTGTGACTTTGAATATTATGCGCAGAAAAAAAATACACTGTACCCTTTCAGCAATGTCCGACAAACGAACGGCTGGTAAGAAACTTCGTCAGTACAATTCGAAATTTGAGGGAAAAAAATCACCAGACATGTTGATTTACTGTTTAAACTGTATTTTTTGTTCAGCTAGGCATTGTTTTATTACCAGGGATTAAGATTTCCTTGTGCATTTTCTCGTAAACAAAGCCGGACACAGCAATCAGCTGTACACACGTTTTCTTGGAATCTACCAGTGTTTCGGTCAAGACACACCCAATGATATAACTTTACAGAATTTTAAATGCAAGAATCGGCAAAAGTTGTATCTGAAACTATTTTTTTATCAGGAATAATATATCCCAATATCTTGTTAATTTAGATGCAGCTTTTACTTATATTTAACATATTTAAAATAAAAATAACCTTAAGCAAAGCAGCTGATCGCTATTGCCGGGTGTTATTTTTTACATGGAACCAGTCTGACCAGTCACCGTCAAGGCTCCAGTGCACGTGATCGCTTGATCGTGAGAATTACGTGTTGACATAGAATTGTCCAACAAAAACAAATATGACTTTTAACGAATCAAAGTATGGCATTTATGATATATGTATCCATTCTCTGTCAAGGCGTCAATAGCAGTAATCTGACCGTGGTTGCTGTTAATAAGGATTTTGCCGAAATTAATTAAAACAATATTAAAAGGAATTTTGAATAAAATTAATGAAATAAGTTACAAACAAAAGTCCAGATATACAAAGAACACAGATATAGCCAGACAGTGTAATTACATAAATAAATAATTTGCGAACTTCAGTATGGACATGGTATTTCCGGTGTTACATGCTCACAGTAATGTCTTTCCATGGGGGAAAAAAAATCAACTCATTAATTCGTGTATAATGTGCACCCCCTTCTACACAGCTGTGTTTTTTTGAAAAAAAGTGGGCACTATTCTCAAGAAAATACTTCCTTACTTGCTCACTGATGAATTTACGCCAATTTGACTCTGGATTGGTCCCAATAAGCGCCCACCCCTTCTGTCTTTTTTTAAGCGCCCTGGGCGCTTAATGGGTCGAATACGGTATTTCGAATGACAGTTACTGCCTGTACAACTGATTCCATCAAAGTTGCACAGTACATGGGAAGCACTGCCATACAATCCAAGAATATATTAGGCATTCTGGAATGTCCTTTTGTTCAGTTTTGAAAATTTTAACCGAGAACTGTGTCAACATATTTTTCAAACGTAGTCTTAAAGAGAAGTCGCCAGGTTGAAATGTGTGCCGTAAAGCTCGAGAAATCTGCTTTCTCATTGGCTGATATCGACTACTTGTTATTATGACCCGTAATAGGATGTCCTCAGACCTTTGTTTAGCAGAAGTGAGAACTTAGATCTGATTTTAATGGGGTGCAGGCTAAAACAGCACCTAAGCAAAACGTTACCGATTTCTCTTGCGAAAAAGGCACCGCATTTGGCGAAAACGGCTACCATGTAATGGGCGAAAACGGCACTTCTATTTCTAATAACGATAAAAACGATTTATGTAGTAGTATATATATTTATGTTATTTGTTAAATATCATTTGATGTATTTACATGTTATTTCCTGTTTCCCAGTTGTTCACAGATAACTACATACATTCACACATACACAGTTCTTCACAGTTTTCATCTTCATCAGTTTACAATATCGGCCCATGTGCCACCGAGCATTGTAATAGTAGCTGACTCAGGGGGCTTATTTCTAATGTAAACTTGTTTTAAGTTTTCACAATTATTGGTGTTTGTAAGAGACGATGTGAGTTTAATTTCCTTTATTTTACTTCAAAGCATATAATGTTTTCACAATAAGTTAGTTGCGCCTCCCAATCAGAGTCGACGAGTAAATTGTAGTAGGGGGCTAGTTTCTAATGTAAACTTGTTTTAACATTTTATCATTATTAGTGTTTGTAAGAGACGATGTGAGTTGGATTTCATTTATTTTACTTCAAGGCATGTTATGTTTTCACAAAAGGTTGAGTTGCGTATAGGCTAAGTTGGAATATAGTTGGAGTAGAGGCTAATTTCTAATGTAAACTTGTTTTAACATTTCACTATTATTGGTGTTTACAAGCGACCATGTAAGTTTAATTTCATTTATTTTACCAAAGTAAAAAAAAATAGGGTGCTGTTATCGCCAGGCAATAGTTGCCGTTTTCGCTTGAGGCGAGATGACGTTTTCGCCAATCGGTGCCGTTTTAGCTATAACCCATTTTGATGAGATTGTCATTTTCACAACAAGAAATGCAAACTGCAAGATTACATTCTCCAAAAGATGTTGCCTTATCCTATATGTAATGGGCAAGACAGGTGAAATTGTTATAACTTAAACAAAGTTATAAATATTGGACCTTTGTTTTCACATAATGTGTGTTTCTAATGTGCTTTATCAATACACAGGATCAAATACAGCTTATAGGAATTAAGGGATTAACTATTCAAGCCTGTTAGGCTACACAATTCTCACTTAATCCTAGATTAGCTGAGAGAGCCAGTCAACAAGGTGTCCTTGAGTGCAACCGACACTGACTTTCTCTTTTCAATTTTGTTATACACGTCTTTACAACAAGTTGTTAAAATATAAGAAAGCCTCCTTGGAAATTGCAGACATGGAGAAAGCTTTCACATGAGAAAGATGTTTTGTTTATCTTAACTTAGCATTGAACTGGAAGATCAATGATCATGAGTCATGTTAATACATTACATAAAATGGTACACGACACAATAAACAAGGTTTCCAAGGTACATTACCGTAAACACTTAGACAGCAGTCAATATGATGCTATATTTATTTACATAAGAGGCCTTCTATCATTCAAATATTCAAAATAATGAATCCATTTCCGGAAGCCTTTCGGGTTGACCACTGAGCTTTAACGGTTCTTCGAATGTCTCGTAAAGTTCTAAAACAAAATATACTTACATGACTAGACGAGATATGATAACAGACACCATCTTTCTAATGAATTACACTATTTAAAATCCAAAGACACTCCCAGGGGACGAGCATTAAAAGCATCTTTCGCCCTTGTTTACTGTCCGAGCTCATAAGTTACAACATGGCGGCCATACTGCTGACGTCACCAATATTGTGTGTCACGTGATCAAAACACAGAAGACATGTGCACGCACATGTTCACGCAGATTGTCGCTCGTGTAAATGAAATCGATATGGATAAATATTTGTAAAAGGCATTTTTTTTACAAGTAAACAACTTAAACAAGAAATAGATTATCAGTGTTGAATTAATCTTCTTTAATGCTCGACAGTAGGACACAAAATTGCAGTTTCCCATACCTATCAAAAGAATAGGTCTATTTGATTAAATTTAAACATTGTCTCTTAATACACAACAAAAATAAACACTCCATATGTTAGTTAAAGCAGACTCAACATCTTTCACTCAAGAAAACAGAATACATTAGGAGCTAAACATTCTGGAGTAAATGCTCATGAGCGCACGTGACTCTTTCTCTACCTGAAAGCTTTGGAAATTATTTATCAACTATATGGAAACAACTATAGAAAAACTACAACAAGAAGTTGCCAGATGAGTATATATAACTTAATTACCCAAATACACACTCATGAGTCACCCATTAGTAAAGTTAGGCAGTAAAACTACATGGACTATTTTTGCTTGCGGAAGAAGATCTAGATTTGACCTTTTGACCCACCAGATGTCAAATTAATGTTATGTATTCCTCCTCAGCGTAATCAGAGTGCAGACATTCCACGGAAATTTGTCCGAGGTTTCTAGCCAAATTTCGGTTTCAAAACGACAAAAATGGATACTTGAAGGAAGAAATGGCGCTTAAATGCAGGGAAGAACTAGTTGGGAAGCGGTTTTTGTCAGTCAGAAGCCTCACAAAGCTAAAAGTTAGCAAAATAGGTGACTGGGAATGGCGGTCAGGAGTTATACGAGCTGTTTCTCCGACGTGCAGAGATACTACAAGCACGGAATTGACGGTAAGGTCCACAAATGTCATTAGAAATTAAAAATTACCTCTCCAATATAAACATGATGCATTTGGGTATCGATGTGTGTTAAAATTGTGTCGCTATGTGTAAAAACACGCTCCGTGGGAGCCGTTATGTTCAGTACTGTTATGGGCAGTAGGCTGCAAAACATGCCGATTCTGAGGCTTGGTATCAGGCCAACTTAGATTATTCAAAGGATATCCCTGCCATTCCATTTTAGTCCTTTATAAATCATGTTTGTCAACTTAATTAAAAGGTTCATGTGGCGTGCTTTCGTTCACACGTATTGTTTATTAACTTCATTTTTGCATGGCTAATTTGTAAACAACATCGACATGTGTAAATGGAGTACATTGGAATGTGATAGTGTCACTATGGAGTCTTTCATGAATTGCCACGTTGAGACACAAAGTTGTTTCTTAATGTTAGTATTGTTAGTCTGTTTATTGTTCAGTTAAGTTTACATAGATGAATGAATGTTAACTTTTATTTCACTTGCTTTATTTATTATTTTGCTCGACTATCAGCTGATTCTTCTCTCATATGTTTGTAATCCTTTTTAAATGTAGCACCAGTGATGGTTGAATTGTATTTTCTCATTATTTTATGCCTCACTACAAATTCAACCCACTGTGTCAATGTATGAACAACTAATCACATTTATGCCTGAGGTTTACTATGATTATGTATGTTGTATCAAACATTTTGTTTTGCTTTGAAACTAACATCATTGTGGTCATGAATCATGATGTCCCTGAGTATAACATGTACACATGATTCAATATTGCTCATTCATGAACTGTTCAAGTTTTCACTGTATCTTCATGTGTATTGAAACATTATGATAGCTGCATAATGTCATATCAAGAAAAATATTAATTCAAAGCTGACAAGAAGCTTTTTAATGATATGCCAATATGATGTTGTGTTGTAATGTTGACAGTCATTTTATGATTAAAATGAAAGTAAATGTATCAAGAAATGGCATATTGTTTATCATGAGATATAAAGTTTTCTTATGTTAGCACTGTAGCGCTTGTCTACTCTACAGTTTTGACAAAAGGCAGGTAGATAAGGAATTGTCGTTAATGCTGCAGTGTGGATAATATTATCAAAACAGTTAATTTGCTGAGACACGTGGCAATAAGACATTTCATCAAGTTTTGAAAGGACATTATCCAATTTTATGACCAAATGTTGAAAAATTATTTTGAAGGGACAATCAGTGTAGGTTTTAGAAAATGAACCTGCCTTGAACCATTTTATCTCATGCAAAATGCACATGTATCAGTCTGTGACTTTAGACACATACTTAAAACCTTTGCTGATCATACCAGTAGTCCATATGTTAACAGTAAAATCTATTTGAATGATACCAAAAAACACAATAAGGCTAGCATATGCAAAAATGTTTGGTACAGACCGATATATGTATGTAAATATTAAACTCATTATACTGACATATGTTGCAGGTTGTCCATGGATTTATGGCATTCTAAAAGGCTAAAACGCTAACATACATTCATATGTCAGAATTAAACCATATGTTGTAATTGCTACTAGATACGCAAGAACCATAAATTGCTAACAAGGGAACCGTTGCACCAAAGTTGTAGTTTATATTTCTTGCGAAATTACAGCCACATCTCAGTAAGGAACATCCACAGTAAGTTTCACATAGTCTATCCATTTTGGGAAAAAACACCCAGTCCTTGTTCACTGAGAGCAAATACACTTGCAACTGAATCCTGAACATCCATTGCCTTCTCACATTTATGTGGGATTTGGACCCATGATGTGAAAGTCAAGCATACAGCTTTACCAAAATGCTTACATGTGTTTTGTGATGGGTGTGACTTGCCTGAATCTGAAATGTCTTGGTCACACTTTGATTTGTGTAAAACAAGATAACAGCTGATTCTTATAATGGGGAACTATTTAGATGGTGTGGTCCGCGAAGTAAATGCTTTGGTTCTTACTGGACTGAAAAGTATTGTGATATGATGCACTGACTTAGTAAGAAGCTGCCAGTGAACATCTTCTCTGAACCAGGATGTTAAGATGTTCCAGGGTCAAAGGATGACCGTTTGTTTTGTTTCGGTAGTTATTTGGAGACTTTAGTCACAAACCAAAACCGAGTCTTGAAAGGATTGTCTTTCTATTAGCAGTGTAATGATTCACTGAACATTCATTATGTCGTGGTACACTGTACCATGATACATCAATCATGAAGATCTGGGTTAGAATTGGTCTCCAGCCACCCATGCTTGTCCTAAGGGACACCGAACAGGATCGGATGGTGAGGCTTGCTGACCTGGTTGATGCATATTGTCGTTTCCCAATTATGTGGATTGATGCTCATGGTATCAATCACTGGAATTGTTGACCCAAATATTTACAGACTGTCATATAGCTGGAATACAGCTGATTTCAGCGTTAAACAACAAGCAAACAATACAACAAACGTGAGGCTTATTACGATATGATACAAAGCAAGTGTATTTTTATGTACATGCAACATACATATATCTCAGGATCATGTATCGTCAATATACTCAAATTTTAATTTCATCTTTTGATGATGGCAATGTCTTCTAACATGTCAAATGTCAAGTTTACATGTAACATATTGTATCACTACTTACCATCAATATGTGTATTATATCATGATGAAGAATGTCATTACAACCCTGCCAAGTGAGTTCAGCTGAATAACGGCACCATATTTTACACACAAATCTTCTCAAAATAAAACCAAGAGACAAGTTTGGGCTGGTTGACACTAAAGTCTTTGGCACACACTGCAATGATGAGGTCTGTATTACAATAGTCACATTGCCTTGGATTGGGGGTTGTCTAGTCATCCCTGTAGGGTTTCTAGGGCCAGGTAGCTGGCTAAAATTGGGGAGTGTGATTTCAATGTAAGGTCTGACTGTCATGGACCATTATGTGTTGACTGTACACCAAAGGCATAGATCAAATCACTGATTTGTACAGGCCATTGTTTTCTAACTGATACATGACGAAGTGGATTTAAGTTTACTCTCTCTTTAAACTTAGGGCTTAAATGATCAGTGTGGCATTCATGTATGCATAAGAGCAGTTAATATTACTGAGATGAGCTATTTTAGGGGAATATGATCTATCAGATTAATGTACGAATGATAAATGATTTTCATTCAGGTGATATCACTACAGATCTGAAGAAATCAAATAAACCGAACTCAAGCTATGCAACATTTGTTTCCCTGATTTTAGCTATCTGTTTATATATATGTGAATACTCTTTCTCAAATTTAATCATGAGTTGAATAGTGTTGTATATTTGTTGAACTTGATGGGTTGTGCTAATGCATAGATTATATCAGTGTAAAGTGGTTGGTCCTTGCCTCAGTCCCCTTGACCCTTCAGTAATGAGGGCAATTACTGTAATTGGGCCACCATAGTGGCACATGCATAGTTTCTTACATAATATTATTCAGTGAACCAGCCACTAGAGCTATGATCAGTTTATGGTTATGTGTCAGTGTATTTGTCGCAGGTCACTGAGCCCACCAAACAAAGTATCATCAAGGGATTGGCCAAAGCAGGGTTCGACATTGGCGATGGTCTGCTTGTCCCAATAACTGCATATGAAATTAACCCTTTAAGTCAAGTGGTACTTGTCATAACCCTGATGTTTAAGGTTCAAGATTTAGGGTGTCCATAAGAGAATATTTCAAGGACCCAAAGAACCCCCTCAATTTCAAACACTGAATATTAATTGTGGCCTAATTGGATTTGTCTGGTGGTGGCTATGCATGCATTGGTTATACTTGACAATTTCGCTTTCATCTATCAGTAGTATATAAAAAAGTTCAGGTCTATTTATACTAGAAATATAATGTAAATCTGTTCCAGTAAAGCTTTAGTAATCCATTTTATAACCAATTTTGTATTCAAATCCATTTTTTCCAAAGATGATCTTGATGTCAGATTGTCGGATGTTTATGTAAGCTGCTTGCATTATAGAAACCAGCCTAGGAAGCAGTGTTTGATAGTATACAGTACTTATCTATACAGTACTGCAGTATCTGAAAGTGTTGTTTTGCTATGAATTTAATGTTGCCCCAGTCTTGTAGACTAAGGAATTAGGATTTTAAGTTGTTTTGATCAATATTATCTTTGACTGATGATTACATTGAGAGTTTATTTTAACATTTCCTTTTTATGTAAACAATTAAAAAGGGAAAACTTGTTCAGTCAATATTTATATGTTCATAACCATTATGATGATTATTATGTCCTGGGAAGAATGATGAAGCCTTGTCGGCTGAAAAATATTATTGTTTGGTGATATTTTATTTTATTTGGTTCATTGGAGACATTCAATACAAGTTCTTGTGCAGTTTCATGTTGTAAGTCACATGTATGCTGTTGCATAGTCATTAGTCTGCATACCTGAAAAAGTGAGAATTTGTATGGACTTCTGATTTTCTCCCAGTTGAACTACTTGTTGCTATCAACACCAGGTTGCAATACACAATTTATGGTTGATATATAAACTCCCCTCAATATGATGCCTTTACAATTACAATCTTGTAGACTGTAGCCTGCAGTTCAGTTGTACACCCTAAAGTGAGCATGTGGTATTGTGTGTTCGATAGGGGAATAAACAGTATTGCACCACAAGAATCCTTCCTTTTAATTAGCATGTAGGAGTATCTTACCTTGGATAGGGGAATATAACTCTATTGCACCCTGTGTTACACTACAGGGATCCTACATTTCAGTAGGCCTGTAGTATCTTGTACTAGATAGGGGAATAAACAGTATTGCACCACAAGAATCCTTCCTTTCAATTAGCGTGTAGTATCTTGTCTTGGTAAGAGGAATATAACTCTGTTGCACCCTGTGTTACACGACATGGATCCTTCATTTCAGTAGGCCTGTAGTATCTTGTACTGGACCCTAAACTGGTACACCACATGGATCCTTCTTTTCAGTTGGCATGTGGTATCGCGTGCTCAATAGGGGAATAAACAGTATTGCACCACAAGAATCCTTCATTTCAATTAGCATGTAGGATCTTACCTTGGGGAGGGGAATATAACTCTATTGCACCTGTGTTACACTACAAGGATCCTTCATTTCAGTAAGCCTGTAGTATCTTGTACTGGATAGGGAAACATAACAGTATTGCACCCTAAACTGGTACACAAGGGTCCTTCATTTCAGTTAGCATATAGATTCTTGTGCTGGATATGTGAATGTAACAATATTGCACCCTAAACTGGTACACCACAAGGATCCTTCATTTCAGTTTGCATATAGATTCTTGTGCTGGATAGGTGAATGTAACAATATTGCACCCTAAACTGGTAAACCACAAGGATCCTTCATTTCAGTTTGCATATAGATTCTTGTGCTGGAAAGGTGAATGTAACAATATTGCACCCTAAACTGGTACTCCACAAGGATCCTCCTTCATTTCAGTAGGCCTGTAATATCTTGACTGGATAGGGGAATATAACAGTATTGCACCCTAAACTGGTACACCACAAGGATCCTTCATTTCTGTTAGCAAAAAGATTCTTGTGCTGGATAGGGGAATACAACAGTATTTCACCCTAAACTGGTACTCCACAAGGATCCTTCATTTTAGTAGGCCTGTTGTATCTTGACTGGATGGGGAATGTAACAATATTGCACCCTTAACTGGTACTCCGCAAGGATCCTTCATTTCTGTAGGCCTGTGGTATCTTGACTGGATAGGGGAATATAAAAGTATGGCGCCCTAAACTGGTACACAACAAGGATCCTTCATTTCAGTAGGCCTGTAGTATCTTGTGCAAGAAATAGGAATATGACAATAATGCACCTTAAAGTAGTTCATCACAAGTATCCATCATTTCAGTTACTGTGTAGTTTCTTGTGCTGGATAGGTGAATGTAACAATATTACACTCTGTGGTACACCACTAGGATTCCTCATTTCAGTTAGCATTTAGTATCTTGTGCTGGATAGGTGAATGTAACAATATTGCACCCTAAACTGGAACTCCACTAGGATTCTTCATTTCAGCTAGCTTGGAGTATCTTGTGCAAGATATGGGAATATAACTATATTGCACCCTGAAGTGATACATCACAAGGATCCTTTATTTCAGTTAGCATGTAGTTTCTTGTATGGATAGGGGTAAAACAGTATTTCACCATGAATGACCAAAAGGATCCTTTCTAACAGTTAGGATCCTTCATTGTAGTGAGGATCTAAGGAAACTGTCACATAGTTTTGAACCTTTATTTCCATTTCATAGCAATTTGCATCCAGATGTTGAAGATAAGTTGGAAGAACTATTTACCTTTTTGCATCTGAAGATAATGGACACTTTCATAATGGGCATGGTGAAAGTATAATTGTTGTGGACACCAATATGTCATGCAAAAAAGACAAATTCCAAAAGAAAGACAATTGGCAGCTTGAAGCATATATATATGAATATATATTTCTGATCAATATTGTTACTGTTTGTGGCATTCCCAATTTAATAAATGAATTGTAATTTAGTCATAATTAGAGCCCAATCCACCTGTCCTGTAGGGATAAAAACATCTAGTTGACATAGTATATCTGTTGATATAAATCCCATTTCAGCTGATGTTGTTGTGTGTGAACAAAATGGCAAGATGTGATACATTTTGATTCACCAGGACATCACTATCAATATCTATGTCAGCAAGTGTATTCAGTCAGTCAGTCAGTTTTTTATTCTTGAAATTATATCTTTCCCAATCAATTGAATAATATTAGAATGCATGTAGGGTGGACACAATGAGTTACGCACCACTTATTTAACAGATTTGTCCATAGTTTGACTGGTTGTAACAGGTCACTAGATTAAATTTTGAGAGCAACAACTTGTCCTTCCAAGTTTGTTCATGCCATTGTCATTAATATTCCAACTGTATCACATAAATATTTAAGTCCGGACTGGGCAAACCTTCTGTTGATAGCATGTACAACAACCCATAAGTCTTGTGAGATGTTTTAATGCACCTATTCCTTTTATGGACATGTGGCCAGCCATCTAAGGCGCTGTGCAGTGTTGTGTCCCTTGGGCATGCCAGAAACCTATGATTATGGGTTCAAATCCCGATTCACCACAATTATGTTTTATGTTTCTTTTTCTTTTTTCTGAAGTGGTAATCGTCTGAGACCTGCATCACTTTGGGCTTTCCTCCCACATAACATGCATAAAGCTGAAACGCCGTGATATGACTGGAATACTGTCAAAAGCATGTTAAACCCAACTCATTTACTCACTTTAATGGATGGCACTTTAAGTCTAATTTTGCTGAAAATTGATTTTATCATTTCTTGAACAAACCAACGCATAATCCATTATTAGATCAATAGCATAAGTTAATTCCAAATTGTATGGTATATTACATTATAGGGGTGACTATTGGTCTGGAAATCACTATTGCGATAACTATTAATATTGAAAGAAACTATTGCGATAACTATTGATATTGCAAGCAACTATTGCGATAAATATCAATGGTTTTCAGTATATCCTTGTAGATGGAGTTTAGAGTTGAATTAAACCTTGGAACTGAAGTTTCCTTTGAATGTAATAATCACAACAAATAACAAGTACAGAGTGAGATATGACTGATTTGTTTTTTCTTTACCCTAATAATTTAAGAAAAAGAAACTTCCACATTATCATGTGTAAATTACTAACACTCATGATCAAAAGAAAAACAAATTTAAACAGCATTTGACTCAATCGCATGATATTGTAAATACAATCGAAACTATCGATATTCTTAACTGAAATCGATGCTATTGATCGGAAAGTGATTTAACAATTGATTTATTGACTCTACGTGCTTACCAATAGCAATATATCAAGATTTCGATTTATCATGACACCCCTATTACATCATAATTGTCAGCACCATGGGTTTCACCAAAGTGGTAAACCTCTAAGACCTGCATCACTTCTGGTTTATCCTTAAGCTTACTCGCTGTGATATAACTGGAATACTGTTGAAAGCAGCGTTAAACCCAACTCACTCAAATCTTTGTTGTCTTAGAGTAAGTAGTCTGTGACATAAACCATTGGTCCTAAGTCCAAGTCCTGTTATATTTGTATGGTTATACTAGTCCATGTAATAACATAAACATCAACTGAAAATGACGATAAGAGCCAAGTTTGGGCTTGTAGAGTGAAAGGTGTTCGGCACTGGGGCTGTTACGATTCACTCGCATATTCGGTGAATCGAACCGAATCCCTTCATGACTATGCAATCATGTGCATTTACATACCCTGTACCTAAAAATATCCATGAGAACATATTATATGCATAGATGTCTTCAAAAGACAACGCTCTCGTATTTGATTTGACAGTATGGTGGTCACTGGTCATTGTCACATTTGAGCACATACTAGTACCTGGATAAGTGCAATATATATAAATTTATAATATGTTAATCATTATCAAACCATGTCAAATAATTATGTTGTTATTGTTTCACTGAATATAACAAATAATACATCAACTGCTGACTTGTTATACAATAAAGATTGATTGATTGACTTGTTATTGTATTCGTGAATTAATATTCATATTCTTTTCCCTATATTCATGATATGAATTGTATTCGCCTCATAGTGTATTCGTTGCAGTCCTATTCGGCACACATTGTAAGATAGCAAGGTTTGTTTCCGTCATTGGACAGCTTGAGGTAGGGTTGGTTTTAGATGAAAAACATAGAGTTCGATTTACAATGAATCATTTCCAAAACTGCTGAATACTTCTTGATGAAAGATGCTATACAGGGGAGTTGAGTGGTGAAATGGTGCCTTTTAATGATTTGAGATTTGTATTTTTACTGTTGTTTTTTTTCATGCTTTAATGGCGATAAGTTGGACATAGAATGGGGTTAGAAGAGGTCTTCAGCAACCCATTCTTGCCGTAAAAGGTGACAATGCTTGTCGTAAGAGGCAACTTAAAGGATCTTGTGATCAGGCTTGCTGACCTGGTTGATGCATATCATCGTTACCAATTGCGTGGATCAATGCTCATGATGTCAATCACTGGATTGTCTGGTCCAGGCTCGATTATTTACAGACTGCTGTCATATGGCTGGAATATTGCTGAGTCATATGTCATCTCCTGATGACTCCTGTTATAACCAGATAGTGTAATAACAGGACTAACTTGCAGGTTATTTTCAGTGATAAATTCCAGTGGTATTGTATTTGCTTTTTGGGAAAAATATCAAAACTCTATAAACAGTATAAACTGTGGACCCCACTCTACCCAAGTGTATTTTGGGGTGAAGAATTGTAGATTAAACATACCCAAGAATATGTGGTATTCCTGAATAATTAACGAATTGTATTCACCACTTTGTGTACTTTGTTACACCGTTAGCTAGAGGGGAAGGTTATTTTGACATGTTGAGCTGAGTATGTGGCCATTCGGTGGTCTATTCAGTTAATGGTGGACCCCTGAATGCAAATTTCAAACCTGCCTGTGCAATTGGTTAGTGGATTACAACAACTTCATATTTAGAATTACTTTCCTTTGGTTTGAGGCCCATGAAGTTTCGGTGTAGAATAGGTCAGTAACCCATGCTTGCTTTAAAAGGACTATGCTTGTCATAAGAGTCGACTAACAGGATCAAGTAGTCAGACTCGCTGACATGGTTGATGTATGTCATCAACCCCAATTGCGTGGAGTGATGCTCATGATATTAATCACTAGATTGTCTGGTTCAGACTTGATTATTTACTGACCGCCATCATATAGCTGGAATATTGCTGAATGTGGCGTTAAACAACAAACCAACCAACCAACCAACCAACCTTTGGTTTGAGTAGTGACAGGGAAGAAAATTGCCATCTTTGAGATTGTCAGCAATACTTTATTCATTTCTATTACATTGATTAATATTATTATCAAGCCTTAAAGTTGGTTTACTACTATTCCAATAGTGTGGGCTACTATTGAAATACACTCGTTAAAGTGAAATTAGCCCCTGTAGTTCCCTACTTACTTGACCAAAGTTTGTTTTACTTGTCTGTGTTTTACTTGTGTCGGTCTCAAATGCTATACAGTTAAGTACGGTTATAACGAACTCAAAGGGACTACTAATTTTAGTTCATTATAACCGTAGTTCGTTAGAAGCATATATACAGCATAACTAAAGCAAATAGTCGGGACCAAAAAGTAAGTTCGTTATATCCGTTAGTTCGTTATAAGCGGGTTCGTTATAACCGAAGTTTACTGTATTAATATAGATCTTCATGCTGTAACAATACGGCCATACATGGTGGCTATGATACATCTAAATGTTATGTAAGCAGGCTGAAATAAACAGGGATGGTGGGGTAGTCTTGTGGTTAAAGTGTTGGCTCGTAATGCCAAAGACTTGGTTTGTATTCCCCACATAGATTACAATGTGTGAAGCCGATTTCTGGTGTTTCTCCACTGTGATGTTGCTGGAATATTGCGAAAAGCAGCGTAAAAACCATGCTTACACACTCACTGAAATAAACTAAGGCTTGATAAATAACTTCATTGTTCTATTGGAATCATTTTGTTACCAAGTCCCAGGCTGACATTAAAAGTGAAAAAAATTATTGATGTGAATGTCAGATTAAGTGTGACAATCAAAGTCTCCATTCCTAATGCCTCATTGCTGGTGGACATCTGGGTCATTGACCCCTCTAATAAAACAACTGGCCAGAGTTCTATTTATGAGTTATATGGGTCAAACCTAACACCTGGTCCATCCTTTTCACAGCTAATGGGTTGCTTGACCCTATCACATCAATCTCAAACTCAGAAAAATATATATACAGTCAAGTCCCGTTAATCCGACATTGTTGGTTGCATATGATTATGTCGGATTAATGAGTATGTCGGATAAATGAAATTGGGTAGTATAAACATTCTTGATCGAAATTTGGACAACAACATGATAGATAACGATACGAACACGTAGGAAAATGAAAAATGAAATATTCATGTTGTTGTGTTTACATTGTCAGCCGAATATGTTTTCTAATCATGCAACCACTAAGGTTTAACACAAAACTACTTTACGGACTGTATGACTGATTCAAAATTGACTGATTTTTAAAGCATAGTCTGGAATGGAAGTCGCTGATTTGAAACTAGTGCCGCAATGCTTGAGAAAGCTGCTTTCTTAGTGGCTAATGTCGACTTCCTGTTAGTAATTTCAATGGTCGGTCAAAGTTCGCGAAAGGTTGTTCTGACGTGACCTGTAATGGGATGTCTTCAGCGGTAGCGAGAACTTGTATCAGATTTTAATGTGATTGAGGTAATCTAGGCATGTGATTAATCCTGTTTTGTATATTTAAAGCAGTAATTATTTATTGTTAAGCAAGTTTATCTCTGCAGCCGTTGAAATATGCAGCTACTCACCGACTCGTCTCGCATCAAAACACGGGGCTGTGTACTCGCAATTCGTTGCAAATTAGGTGTGTCGGAGTCGGAGTGCAAGACTGTCGGATTAACAGGTCTAAATAGCACTGATTAAATCGGTTCCCATCATTTGTGTCGGATAAAGCTGATTGTCGGATTAACAAGACTTGACTGTATTGTGATGCTGATAATGTGTCAGATGCTGTTATTAGTCGTTCTAGAATGCACATGAGGAATGGAAATTAGCACTATCATGCTATCTCAGGACCAGTTTTGTTAATGTATCCTGCGGGCTAGTATAATTTCAAACATTTGTTATCATTATCATTATTTGGGCTAGTAGATGGTCTTGGTTAATTTCCATCCCAGCCCATATGCCATTTGTTTCAAACATAATCATGTCAAGTTATCACAAATTATAACCTGTATGAAAATGAAACTTTTCAGTACAAATTGCATTTTAAAGAATTTAAAAGACGTGTTCTGCTTTCCCAAACCCTTATAAAAACAAGTTTATTCATTGATTGAAATTAAGGGGGTATGTGAATCCATACATTGGCGACTTGACAAGGACCCACTGTTTAATAT
Source organism: Haliotis cracherodii (assembly GCF_022045235.1). Taxonomy (NCBI): domain Eukaryota; kingdom Metazoa; phylum Mollusca; class Gastropoda; order Lepetellida; family Haliotidae; genus Haliotis; species Haliotis cracherodii. The sequence continues at coordinate 29,184,319 of NW_027266343.1, read as the reverse complement.
TAAGGATGTTCTCGACATCTGTTCCTAAGGTATTTGCATCTAGGGATCCCCTCAATCTGTAATTTTTAACACTAGACTTACTTACTTGCTATATTTCAGTGCTTATTGAAATCTAAAGTTTGGTGAAAATTTTGTCATAGAGTTGTTCAATTGATTGCATGACCTAGATAAGGTTTGAACCCATATACCTTGACTTTGTTATGGTAAGCACAGATTGTCATTTGATAGTGTGGTGTACATCTGTATGGTGATAACTATAACAAACTCACAACTGTTTAATTGACCTTTAAGGGTTTTTTAGAATTTCAAATATTTTAGGTAGTAGTAAAGACAATGACAGTTCTGGCTCTGGTGGAAGTGGTCCAGAACTGTCATTGTCTATATTACTTAGGTGGTGTTGCTATATGTTGTCACTATTCAGGCAAGTCAACTTTCTTGGTTAAAGTGTCCTTGGGTTACAATCTGTCGGTGTGTGATATTCAATTTAAATATGAACTCACGTCACGAGAATTTTGCCGTCACAGTAGGCCAGTAGTTAAACCATTCACTCATCACATTGCAAACCCAGATTTGATTCCCCAAAGATGTAAGTCAATTCTAGATGTTCTGTTGTGATGTGGCTGGAATATTGCCAAAAGCTGTGTTGAGACCTAGTCACTATAGCTTTGATCAATGTATATTATCAATCTTTGTTTGGTGCAACATCTTAAATAGAAGTAAAGATGGACTATGTTCTATTTGTGTGTTTTGTAAGTTAGTTAGAATAGATTAACCTTGAATTTGTACAGCAGGTAAAAAGTGACAGATACATACTTGTTAATAAAAGATTAAGACTGATTTATCATGGACAGATTTGTGGGCCAAAGTCTTAATTTATTTTATTTGTTGGCTGTGAAAACAAATCTTGTTGAAAAATTTGTGATGTTCATAAATTGCATTTTAGGTTCTACGACTAATATAAGTGTGTTGGATTGAAATTTTTTTTGACTGACTGGTTAATAACGCAACTCAAATGCCTTGAAAATGACAGTCGAAAGCTTTGAAAAGCTATGAAATAAAAGTGTTGCATGTCTGTATGAACCTTTTAATGATAGACATATAATAAAATGCATTGTTTGTGTTGCCCATATTGACCAATATTCTATTGTTGACCGAGTCATGAAACCTTAATTTATCATAGTAGACAATTCAGGACCAATGGATCAGAGATCTTTGGACCTTTTAGGATGTGTTCTTGTAATGCCAATGATCATTTCCTTGTGGGAGTCATACTTCAAGTGTCGACTTCACAGCCTCCTAAAATAATGACCTACTTTGCCCAAACACTACACAACGAATCAGCTTCAGATCTTGTTGGAGAACCTTTACATGGTCTTTGATATACAGACAAGGGGGCTGAATCAGTTCCAATTTCAGATCTGATGCCTTTGTCTACAGCAAATGTTTCAAGAACCTTCCTTTGTTGAGGGCGGAGACCACATATTTTTTGGCTCCCCGATTTTAATCAGTTTATTATTCATAGGATTAGTTCCACTTGATGATATCGATCACAGCACTGAAGCTCTTTTTACTAACACATTTGAAATGTTTGCCACTTTGCATTTTTGCCTTCGGCAACAGACATGTCTATAATAATTATGATAAACAGCTGCTGGTATGATGCATCAATTTTCTACATCTGTCTCGGTACAAACAATAGTACAATGTTTTCATTTTATATTAACAGACGGCAAAATATTTCTAGTTGCAATCTGCAATTTTACAGATTTCACTATATATTGTGCAGTCTGAAACTCTATGTATTGCGAAACACATCCATTTTCTTATGGTATTGACTCTGTCTGTTCGTATCCTACAAAACACTGGCATTCAACTGGCCTGAACTTGTTTTCCAGGGACATTTTCCATCATACCTATTTTTGTTGCTTGCTGAGATGCTAACCCAACTGACAGAATTTGGCACTTTGCTTATAGTAAGGTGGGGATTGCAAACCGATACATGTAGTGTAAGCCTGGTGCACATAGTTACACTTATGTATGGTCATATTTAGACCTGCCTTTTGCTCCAAACACCTGATGGCTGCTGAACTTGGCCTGACCTTTTCACTTGCCAACAAATGGCCATTAGACACTGGTACTCAGCTGTTGGCAGAATTGCTTCATAAGGGAGTCCGATTAATTTTGTGAAAGACTGTTGAAGTTATGTGCCTGCATCAGTTGTATCATCCTGCTTCAGTTGGCTTTGTTAACATGTGAGAAGGATCAGCAAATACTTTGTTTCTTGGTGTGTCATGATTCACAAGTTTACACCTGACGATACAAAAATGCTGTACGCCTTTTCATGTATCCAATCATATTTTGATGCTGATTCTATTTTCAAAATTGATATTTACAAAATCTGCGAGTACTTGACTTAACAACCTATTTGAGCATTACTTTACCTTTTATGATTTGTTTTGTTAAATCTGATTGCATAATGGTATTAATACCATTAGAACAAGCCTAAATTAAGTCATGCATGTTCAACAGTGGGTGAACATGGAGAATTTCACACAAGATTTTGTTTCAAGTTTCAGGGTACGTATCATATTGTGACTCAAGTATTGTGATTGTGTATTGAGAATTGAGGTAGGTGTATTGTGGTGCCTACACTACTACTCAAAACAAGTGCACCCATGCCATGACAGATCAACTACAGTCATATGAAACATTTGGGTGTACATGTACTTCAACTTCTTGTGAGTAGCATATATTGACAAAAGAACACAACTGGATCAAAATCATTTCACATTGACAAGATAATATAATATACCTAGCCTCATACTGGCCAAATTAAATGTATACCTACCCAATTTGGGTCAATGTTATCAATTATCACGTTAAAAAAAACTGAAATATTGAATGACAGTTACATGTTTTTGTTGACGTGGTCCAAGTTGCTAATGTGATATTGTCCGAACCACAGTGTTTTGTTCATCACTGTTATTTTCAGCTATATGACTGTGGTCTGTAAATAATCGAGTCTGGACCAAACTATTCAGTGATTAATATCAGGAGCATCAATCCATGCAATGAATGAATGGAAATGAAGGCTATTACTATTAGACGCCTTTTGAAATTAGATACAGAGAGTTGGTGCTGTTTTTATATATATATATATAGTAATGTTCATTTTCTTGTTTTTCAATAAGTCTTCACAAGCTGAATTCCCCCGACAAGATTTTCAGTGGCTGAAAATTGGGATGAAGGCCTCAATTTCTTTACATTGCATAGATGATGGAATATCAAATGTAACAAATGTTATCCCAAATACATATATTAAAATTGATTAAATTCAGAGAATATTGAAAGGAATCTGAATAAGCTACAGCTGATGCATGCAACACCTGAAAATAGTTGGCTTTTCAATCTGATATAGGACCCTACATAGAACATTGAAATACCACAGCTGTTTTCATGAATATATACATGATATATTACATTCGTTTGTCCAATTACAAATTACACATAATAGAAAATAGGCTTTGTGCAATGTAGATCTCAAAGTTCTATTTATATCTGGGTTCCATATTTCTCTCAATATAAGTTATCCTGTAGTTGAAGCAATATTTCAGAAGCCAAGACAATTTCACAAGGAGACAACTTATATGAAGTGATGTAAATCAGGTTTTATCATGCGGTGCTCAAGCAATTGAAATGACAACCTTATCTGGTCCAGACATACTATTGAATCTGATATTTGAAGAAACTCCCTTTGGGTTGAAAACTTGGTTGGTATTTGAAATGATCATAGTCATCATAGTTTTTGACAGAAGGTAGCTTTGAGGTATAGATCATTGGAGCCAAAACATAGAAATTGGTAAAATATGGGATCAAAGTGGTTGCCTAAGAGATGGCTGAGATGTGAAGACTTGATTGTTCAGGCAGTGAGAGGAAGAAATGCTAAGTCACTTACTTTCTTCAGACCCAACCTTATCTTTCAGAATCATTTTAAAGGTGTTACTCCAGGGTGAATATTCAGTGTTTGATAAATGGGAGTCATGATGACCCACAGTATTTTTTCCTCTGTATGCTGTATGTATGTTTGATAAGGCTCCCATGTTTCTGTGGGTAAACATTGATAGTCTGGGTAGGTAAATAACAAAGTCGACAAAAGTGAATGGTCCTCATGCAATTTCAAGCAAGGCTGAATAATGAACTTGGTACAGAATTATATATGGTAGGTGAAGAATCCACAGTAACAATTATCATACATAAGAGAGATTAACACGAATAGGTTTACTTATGACAACAGAAGGATAATAGTGTAACAAAATGATGGAGAGCACATGATGATGAGGAGTGAGTGAGATTGGTTTTACACCGCTTTTAGCAATATTCCAGCAATATCAAAGCGGGGGGACACTGGAAATGGGCTTCAAACATTGTACCCATGACGGACATTGAACCGGGGTTTTCGGCATGATGAGTGAACGCTTTAACTACTAGGCTACCCAACTGCCTCCAATGAGGAAGCCACTTCAGGTGGCTAGGTAAATATTTAAACATTATCTGTTCATTGTTAGGAGTATTCCCTACGATCAGGTGGATTATGAATATTTTAGACCTGATTCACTTTTAGATACTCACCCTTACCTTGTTCAAATGCACAACATTTACCGGGGTACCAACGAAAGTAATTTTATGTGTAACTATACATACATGTGTATATGTAAATTTACTAAGTGTTTACATGAAAAGCATAGGTGTGTAAATAAAGTATGTAAATGGTGTAAGGCACACAAATTTGTCAGGCTGTTCACAACTTTCAACACAAAACAGGTTGTCTTTCAATCAAAGTTGAATTTACTTCCAGTGTTTGTGTTGTTCTCCTGGGGAAGTAATGGGGTCCCCTGGGGTGTGGTAGACGCGAAGTCATCTAGGGGGGTTTGGGGCTGCTTGTAAAATCTGCTTGTAAAACATTAGTCCTGCACTATGACTTTGGAATATGTTTATTTAATGGAAACAACGCAAATCTAGAAACGTAAACAAAAGCAAGTCTAGCCAGCTCTAGCTAGGAAATCAGCAGAGGGGAAATTATTTATTTATTTATTTTTAGAGTCAAGAAGGGTATTGGGTAATAAAAGAATTAATAGACTAAATGTTAATCTAGTAAAACATCTTTGCAACTACATGTTATACACCATTTGAAAGGTCTAAATCCTACTGTTTATACATATTTGTTTTTATCACACTATTTAAATATAGCATTAACAACTTAAGTAAGTTGTAAATAAAACAAATGTGAACTAACACATTCAAACGTCCAGATTGAGGACCAAGGAAGCGAAAATTTGAATATAAAAAAATCATAAAATCCACTGAACTATTTCATTTTTATTTTCATTGTTTATGTGATCGGAAAAGTATTTTAAAAATTATTGTAAATAGTATCTGTCATCACCAATTTCCCGATAACAGCGGCTGTCCGCTCAGTAACATGAAGAAATATGTCCGTTTTCGAAGCTTCGTGTTATAAAGCATATTTTTTCAACACTAACCTCGCCCAGTCTTTTCGTAGCTGTAACATGCTTTCTTGCCGATATCGGCTACAAGGGTGGTGATTGGTCAAACTAGAGCATATGACCTAAGGCTGTCAATCAAATTACAGCAATTGTACGAGTGTAATGAATTTAAGACTTAGAAAAAAGGTTTTTGTTATTCTGAACATTTCAAGCAGGAAACTCCCAGTCTATATTGAAAACATGGAACTTCATCGATGTATCGTGCTAGGTTAGGAGTTGTGACACAGGTTTTTCAGGCATATTGGAAACATCTTATCTGAGCCAAGAAATCGAGTCAACGAAAGCTGAGATGTCATTTGATTTACATAACACGCGATTGCACGGAAAGATGGAAATAATAACTTAGCTGTAAGTTTGACAACCTATTGATAAATTTTGGTTGATTTTATTAATTATTTTGTATACTATATTGCCAGAAACATCTTTATTTTGCTCTTTGACATGTTCGATCTGGACCTGTTGTTGTGAGTGTCGAAGAATTTTATTTTCAATAACATCGCGATAAAATATGTTAATTGAAATGGAATACATATTTCAAACATTGTGAAATGTGATAGATTTAATAAATGAATGATATGATCTAGCCTCTATTTTGACGTGACTACGGCTTGGTCGATCTACCAGCCTGCGGTGTTGAAAGAGTATATTGGCTTTTCAAGCAAACTTTCTTGAAACCTTTTTTTCTTTTGACAAGTTTTGGCGATGCCATTTGGACCTTAGTCCTTGACATTGACAAAATACTGTTAACAAGGTCTGCGATTGGCTTATGTTTCTATTTCCATTTTGTACACCTATCAGCGATGCCATTATGGACACGACATGGATGAGAAACGTCATCAGATACCTCTCGGTTTCCCCGCATTCACACCGAAATCTGGCTAGCACCGGAACCCAGAGAATATTGGATACACATTATCACATGGGTTTTGGGAGCGAGAGAAACACGAAACAAAACAACAATAACTTATGTGTGAAGTGAACTTTTTCAGAATGATAAACGTGTAAGGGGGACTCGTGTATGTTAGTTTTTTTGCGTTCTATTGTGTTTCAGTGCATATTTTTGTATATGGGACACTGTAAACGCAAACACTGACTTCACCAAACAATTTCACATGAAGCAACATTTGTTTGATTTAATTTGTACACAAAGTTTTGACTCCTTAAAACCAAAAGAAAACACTGTCCGCTCAACTCTGTATATCTACTCATTAAAGTTGGCAACTATTGACAATTTGTTTGGTGTTGGCAAACGAACAGGTATTAATTAGATCATCCTCTTATGTTGACAAAAATGTTCACATTGCAACATATAAAACATTTACATTTGCACCTGCTCCAGACAAGATGCAAATTTGCTCCTGATGTAAATATACACACGAGTAAATGCGCTCACATGACAAGTATACTCACGTATGTATTTCTATACACATATGCACATATACACACGTTTGTATAGAGGCGCATGTGAACAGGGTACTAGTCTTTTGCCCTAGAGGTTTGCTAGGAGATACTGTAGTAACTTTTATCGCCACCTGTTACAAGGGAATGGTGCCTAGTCAGCTGCGATGGACAAGATTCAGACTTGTCATCAGGAAACATTGCATGGAGTGAATACAGTTGCCTGAATAGGTGCTATCAATCTTGTGACATTGTGTATTTCAATATTTTGTGTCTGTATTAAAACAAACGTCATACACCATGATACACATAAACTGATAAATATCATAATTTTTTCTAGATTATTTTCATGATTTTGGCACATTTTGACTGGACATTTTTCATTGCCATCACCAGTTTTGAAAAGAATCTTTGGAGCATATGAGGAACATCATTGTCCTAGAAATAGAACCAACTTGAAACCTTGCACTGTTATACTAATTTCACAATAAGAATTAGTGACAATAATCAGTCTGTTGTCATTACCCACGTGTTACAATTATATTATCTAGTGCATCCCAGAATGTTTCCTTCAGAATCCTCATGGACCCAAGGATACTGGGCTAGTACTTGTTTGGTGGGACCTGGGTAGGACCTGGGTTTCCACTGGGTATCCACTGGACTACCTGGACCTGTGGTTAGTGACATATATTCTTCAATGACAATTATAATAAAACTCCATGGTTACACAACAATTCGCTTATGTTCACATTTCTTTCTGACTATGCACACATTCAATCTGACTTGTATATGTTTCAGTACAGATATAGCTTCAGTCAACTTCTGTGTGTGCATGATTAGATTTTTTTGTATGTGCATTATCAATGCTCCAGTAAACAATTTCTAACCAGACCTACCCAGCTAGGGATGTGTTGGGTAATACAAGGTCGGGTGCCCAGGAAGTGAATTTGAACTTGCCCCAGCCCTACTGGTTAGTAAAGACAATAGAACCCTTGATCAGTCCCATGCCATTTGGCAGCTTCAAAACATGCAAACTTGGTAGCATATTATCATATAGCTCTTCTACATAGGTAATACAGGGTAATACACATAAAAAGATGGCGTTATTCAACTATTAGATCACATTGTGCATTGTATCAGGGCTGTACATGTTCATGTTGAAGGTATGCCCTGGGGTCCTTGTGATTTTCTTCTATGGTATATGACTCTGGGGACCATTAAGATTCAAGGTACAAGATATATTATAACACAAACATTCCGTGTAGAAACAGTGACAATATTCTGTAAACTATATAAACAGATACATAATAAGTCAGAATAACAATACAAAGTATCAATACTGTTATAAAAATAACTGCTTGACTTAATGCTTAATTTCAAATACTGCCTACACACATAAATATGGGACATATGACCCTTCATCTTTTGGCTAACCTGCTTGAGTTATTAAGTAATATGTTCACGTACAAGAATATTGGGATAAGTACTGAAGTTAAAGACAATAAAAGTGAATCCAAACTTACCTGCAGTTAATAATCTCCTTTAATGTCAGCAAGACATGTATCAGTAACAGCCTATGTTGATGGTCTGTCTAATCCCTTTGAGTCTACTTGTCAAAACTTGTCTCTTGGTATCATTTTTAGTAGATTTTAGCGTTAAAAAATGGACTATTTTTGGCGAACCTACTAGACTGAAAGCAATTACTTAACATGGCTTCAGACTAGTGGTTAAAGTCATAGACTGTGTTGATAAGCTGTGCATGATCAAAAAGCAATCTTGCCTTGGACAAGAGCTTATACCCAGTTTGTGACCTTTGTGTGAAATGAAACAGAATGTCTGTCAAATATTTCAATTCCTTCCTTCATGCCAAGCTGGGCAAAGTCTTGTTTCTCTATTCATGATGCAACTTCACCTGAACACATCTCCATATCTACATAGTGATAACATATATGGATACCTATTTAAAAAGCCTGAAATTATGTTAGCTCTTTGGATAGCTTTTAAACTTTAAGCATAATATTCTCTGTCTCTGAGAGGTGTACAAGCCTGAATAGTGATAACAAAATAGGCTTTAAATGGTACCATGAGTCCAACCCTCAGTGTAGCTTTAACCTTAATAGATGCTCATGCCAAGTACATACATCCTTGCCATTGGCAGTATCATCAAAATTTGATAAATAATTTGTCTCGTGTAAATATTTTGTATCATGCTTTTCTTGTAATATCACACCTTTATCTATGGCATATCAAACCAGACCTGTGTTGTTGTCTTTTAATGGTATCTGTATCATTACATCAATATCATATCAGAGCCCTGATAATATATTATCAACTGATACATGTATTGACATATTTTGTCAGGGTCTGGTAAATACCTGATCAGCCATTTATTCGTCCTCTAATACATTGATAACGTAATCCTATATATTGTTTTGATGCATAATTGGTTCTTGTGTACTGTACTATGTACAGTGGCATGCAATTAACACCTCAAAACAGCTCATAATGTTGGAGGCCATATAACTACTCAGTGCATGTCAGTTATAGCACAGGGGAGGTATACTACATGGACCCAAGCCTTGCTTGGCCTTCCAGTTTGGACTGCATTTGCTCAGGAGTGTCTTCATGAAAGATATTTGTGAACCAAGTTGATGAGTAACTGTTACTAAATGCCGTTATTTTTACACCTTCAAATAAATAAGTGTATGCATGTTCTTTCAAATTACTTTTTCAATACAATAGAGCATCATTTCAATAACCAAAGGACACCAACCAAAATACCGGAATTTCTTCTTGCTTTCAGGATACCTTCAACATCAGGCAATCTTATTTGGACTTGATTATTTTTTATTATTGCATTTTGGTTATGACTAACAAGACTAATATATTAACCCTTGATTTTCATGCTTAATTTCAAACACTGTATAAGCAAGAATTATTTTGTATCAATAAATGAATATACAATGCCACATGTATCTTCTTTTTATTAGTTGTTATTAATTTAATTGACAAAAATTGTTCGAATTTTTTGTGGCATTTAGAAGTGTAAGATAAAATGATGTTGGATGAAATCTTCCTTGTTTCTAGAGCAAACAATCATAGTTAATTCAAAGTTGTCCTGAAATACTGTCTACACAATGCGGGTATCAAATTGGTGGTGTGAATCTATTAAGCAAAATTAAACAATTTTTATTAAGGATGGGGTGATTTGTCATTCAATCAAATCCTCATTCAGTTTGTCCAAGAGAAGCCATGATCAATCATGTGATGTGTAATTGATAAGAGAAACTGACCTTCTGGTATGGTGATTGAAAACTTGCAATTTACTTTTGTTTTTATGCAGTTAAAAGATGAAAGCCACATTTCAATATCTTTACTTTGATATGCAATTATGCACACTTTTTTATTTGGAACCCTTTCTTCCACTTTGGCACTTGGTATGAATCTGTACTCATTTCTCAACTTCATCCTTGTGGGATTTTGACAGATTTTTCTAGTGGGTCTCTCGTCATGAAATTATAATGATTTGTGTGGCACCGTTCTTTTGTTCCAAGTTGCATAATGGTGGCTTTAGCCCTGCCCCCTGAAGTAAACCTGTCTCCCACTGATGGGAGCGTGCATCATGTAATTGGTGTCATGTCCCCGACATGCTTGTGGCCATGCCGACTGACTCATGCCCAGCCACTAACACGTTTATATGTGTCTCCAAATATTCAATATGCTAACATCTCACCATTTCAGACTTTAATTATAGAAACAGTGAGAACTATTGGATGATGCATCATGTCAATCCTGGCTTGATGTGGCTATGGGTAGAGATTTCTGGTAACACTCATTAATCATTGAATGTCATCTCTAATGACTTGGTAGACTTTTGACCTCCATGGTAATATCATGTTGTGTATGCTTGCAAGATGTTATTGTGGTTTAGCATCTTGTTGTTATGGACACTTTCTATGTTGAAAGGACTTATGATTGTACCTTTGCTAATGACAAATTTGATAAATTATAAAATCTTACTATTTTACCAAGCATCTCTGGGGATTATTTTGACCCCCAACTGTTTGAAAGGCCCTGTTCCACAAAGCAATCTACACACTACAAGTCCAACGGGTGTGGGAGTAATGAATATCTCCGCTGATTCATAATCACCCCTGTAACATGGTGCTCTTTAGGGTTACCAGAAACCAGATTTGTAACCACATGTACACAATCCAACTGTATATAATTTATGAGCCAGTTGTATGTATCCTCTAGGGGTGGTTGATGTCTTTCATCACAGGATGTAGCCACTTGCTTTTCCAGGAAAATAGGCAAAGATATATTGTTTTTACCACAGAAGAAATACTGTGCGAGGTACATGCTTGATTATGTGAAACAAGGACTGGCCTAATCAAACATGACACCAGGCCTAGAAACGTAATTGTAGTAACAAAATAGATGACTGTAAATTCAGTCGTTTTGCATTTGATCAACTATTTACACGTGGATATTTTCATTCTGCTGGTGAAAATGTGCATTCATTGTGATCTCTCCAGAAAATAAACAATTCTTAAATGCACCAAATTTTTTTCAACCCAAGGAAAGACAATCTCAAATCTGAAATTAACTTTGCAGTGTGAGTGAAGATGTGTTGCCCTAAAAAGCAATTAACACTTGGCATGCAAAATGGATATAGCATGCCCATTCTTCATCCACTCAGTCTGGCAGAGAAAAATACTCTATGGATTTTGAGATGGTCCCTCGTCTGTTATCAGCTAACAGCAGCTGTAAACATTCCCTGTGAATATCTTTAGAAGGAGGTCACGTTCAGCTTTGCATACACACAGGACAGGCTGCTTTGCCTGTCTAAATCAGGTGATGATGGAACACACAATCAACTTAAATACACAATTGAACACACAGAGTGTGAAGAAGTGTTCAAGCTTTATATATTTTAAATCCATCTGTCGACATCTCTGTGATTTGATGCAGTACCTGAGATTAGAAGTTGAAAAAAACAACTTTTTCAGTGTTTGAATAATGCAGATGATTTTGGAATCTGTAGACAACTCAGATGAATGTAGTGGTTGAAATAAGCTTTTCATTTGAGTTGGATTTTCTTATAATGGTGGCTAGTCGACAATGGTGGTGGATTATGAATAACATTAAAGAAAAGCAGGCTGTTGGTTATTTAAGATACTGCAAATAAAGTTTTGTGTCTTGCTAGAAAGTTAATTCATGGCATCTGATAATGTTTTAGTGGTTAATATGTAGATTTTGTTTGATCTGGCCATGTTCACTGATTCATTGTATCTTCCAGCAACACAGATAACACAGATTGAAGGCATAATATATTTTCATGAAAGGATTATTATACATGCAGTTCAATTGAGAGCAGATAAAGCGTTATTATGTTTAGATTTTGTTTGTTTGTTGTTTAATTCCCCACTCAGGAATATTCCAGCTATATGATGTCAGTCTGTAAATAATCGAGTCTGAGTCAAACACTCTGGTGATTGACATAATGAGCATTGATCTAGCCAACTGGGATATGATGACATGCATCAACCAAGTCAGCGAATCTGACCACCTGATCCAGTTAGTCACCTGATCTCCACGGGTCTGTTATGTTTAAAACTGACCACTAGTACGTTAATCCGAAACTAGTTTTCTTCCAACCTCATGTTATTTTGCATGAACAAGTTCTTAACTTTAACCTGGACTAATTTGATATGACCCATGGCGTCTTCTGTCACCTTAGCATGCTGAAATCTCTTACATATGCGTGTAAAGCAGATCCATTGTTGATTGTTGATCATTAACATGTTTCCGTTAACTGGATTGGTCACTGGGACTGTGTAACTGTAAAATCTGATGTGCATTAGTAGATTAATAAGGCCGGACATGAAGGCATGACAGTGTGCTGTGTTGTGTCCTTAACAGCAGACAAGATCTTCTGGTTGACGATTTGAAGCCCTTATTGCCCATGGTTGTGTATGATCCTTAGTTTATGCTAGCTTGGATTATGCTAAAGACCATTTACCTACATCACATTGGGCTTCCCCTCACATGTATGTGTGGCATGATATGACGAAGGTACTGTTCAATATGTTGAACTGGCTTGTTATATTACTTTCCTAATGTAATAATCTTCACTCGTTAATCATGTTATTTACCCTTGTAATTACCTACATAATACCAGGAGAGGCAATGTCGGTGTCACAGTTGCCCCTCCAGTTCAAGGTGCCTCAATTTAGTGTGTAAAGTTGTTGCCCTTAGTCCTGTCAGGATCAACTTGTCATGTGTTTGTAGGGTTAGAATAGGTTTGAAACAGGCAGATGGTCAGGCTCACTGACTTAGTTGATAGTGCATGGATTGATGGTCATGATGTTAATCACGTGATACTCTGGTCCAGACTTGATTATTTACAGACCACCGTCATATACTGAAATGTTTCTGAGTGCGTTGTTAAACAACAAACAAATAAGTCATGTCTCTCAGATATGCTCTGATTACTTTTGACTGTCCTTTGAACACGTGTTACATGTCCTAAAAACTGTAACACTTTCGCAGTCAAAGCCAAAACATGTCTCCTGGCCTGAACCTGTCACATGACATCATTTCCAGTAGATGTTAGTTTTTATATAGCATCTAAGCTGAACTTAGAACTAGTGGCTGAAGATGCAGGCTGCTGTTGGCTTTCCCTACCCTTTTAACAAGCACGTCATGATGGAACTGATATACTGTTGAGCATAAAATCCAAATTCACTCTCACTAGTCTCGACTACCTGCCAATGCATTAATTAGGAATTAAATTGGATGTGCCGTATATGCAAATTACAACCCAAAGTTCTGAGTCAGTTTTGACAGTCAAATAAAAATTAATCTAATAGGTTATAAGCAAACTGTTCATGTTTTGTAGTTTTACAGCGTTAGAAATTGGCACTAGTCCTATAGTCCTTGCGATAATGCCCAATAGTTAAGATATCATAAGGACCAGTAGAAATTTGCCATTTTTAAGGGTTTTGCTATATGTATTACGTTATAACTACTAGTGGACTAAACTGTTAGTTTCTAATGCTGTTTTATCACAATAAATAGAACCAAGACAAATTAAATGACTTCATGCAGAGGTACCAAGCAACAGATGTCACTCATCACATCAATTTTTAACCAATTACTTGTTTTATCTCATCTGATTTATTTAGGAAGGATATTAACATTTGGCAAACCACATGAGCTGGAGGGATTGGTGGGTGGATTTATCTTTCTACGACTACATTCTTTGTTGTAATTCCAAAACCCATCAAAAACTGTTATGATATATGTTGTAAGTCCATTTTTATTAAAGTGTACATTAATGCATTCTTCATCCACAGATGTTTTCACATAACCTTAATATGATTTGTGAGGATATGTTGAGAAGTTAAAGATCTGCAGTTTCTCATAGAGCAAATAACATGAATAATGAGTTGTAATTTTCATAGTTCATTTGAATAATGGGTTCACATTGAGTACCTAGCTTCAAGTACCTGCCACTGCTAATAAACTGGCCAGGAATAGTTTGAGAAACTGCCAGAGGCTTGTGAAGAAAGCTTGGTATTTAAATGTGCATTCCTAGGCCTGTTATGGACCTCAGCTATGTTGAAGAGCTCAATATCACAGACTTAAGTTTCTCACCTCCATCTGCCCTCTCTGTGTGTGCCATTTCCAGACAACATTTACCTCTCTACCATCGATACCTGTATGTATATGAGGTACCAGTCTCCCTACTATACCTGTCTACAGCAGTGTTCACCCTAGCCTTTATGAAAAGTGGGCCCATGGCCCATCCGTCTTCAGTTATGTGGGCCATTTTGAAAATACTTTATGTCATGTCAAATTGCTGTCATTTGTTAGCCATACAGTACTATTTTTTATCTTCCAATACAGACAAAACATCAATTCAAAATGAATTTGTAACACAATAAAGCAATAAATTATATGGTACATTGCATACGATTTGCTGGTTGGTCAAATGTAAAACATGGGTAAAGTTGCAACCACATATTTTGAAATTGCATTTCCCCTCAGTCTCATGCCATCATGGTTGACAGTCTTATGTGAAACACAGTCCTGTATTTCTTCAATGACTTCATAATCAGAAGATGCTGTTTACATCTTCGCGAAAAACAAAAGACTTCTTGACTTGTAATGTTGTATACAGAGGCACCTCTAACCTTTCCATACATGTGTATATGAAGTACCCATATGATCGCCCCTCAATACTATATATTAGCACCTGTCTCCCCTCCATACCTGTTTACATATGAAGTACCTATCTCCCCTGTGTATACAGAGGTGCTCCTTGAATGAATATTGGTTTCCATGATAAGTGCTGGGAATTTGGTTGTAAAATCATGATTGATGATTAGATGATCCCAACTGATTGATCATTGAAATAAATTGGTTTGTGTCATTTTGCAGGTTTTCAGTGTTAAGTTCAGTAAAACTAGATCACACCTACCATGCCTCACAAACACAAATAGTCTAGTTAGTTATAGGTAAACATTAATAAGAGACCAGAATAGTCGAGAACTTGAGAGCAAAATTGTTTGAGTTCAGTTATAGAAATTTGTGTTTGATTGCTTGATCATTTCGACCTGCCGATCAGCCCTCAATTTTATCAGTGAATCTGTACACCACTAGTTAACATGTGAGTCCTGATTGAATGTGTTACTGTAGCTAGCCGCACTGAACTCA
The DNA here is from genome assembly GCF_022045235.1 of Haliotis cracherodii. Classification (NCBI taxonomy): domain Eukaryota; kingdom Metazoa; phylum Mollusca; class Gastropoda; order Lepetellida; family Haliotidae; genus Haliotis; species Haliotis cracherodii. The sequence goes on along the minus strand of NW_027266343.1, from coordinate 29,168,633 downwards.
CACTTAATCATTTTGCCTTTGAACCTAATCTGCCAAGTCCAGACTTTACCTTCCCCAGGCTACTTTTGTAGAGCTTATTTCATTCCTGTCTACAACAGAGAACATTTCCTCACAATGTAGGTATTTTCAGCCTAGAAAGAAATGAATTAACCTTGAACTACAATCTTCCAAACCCTGGCCAAAGTACAGAGTAGCTTCAGTCTGTTATTTCCTGTAGGGCTGTGCTATGTGGGTGTTACACCAACAGATAGAGATCCCATGTTGGGAGAGAGAGTCAGTGTTGCTATTATTGTGACAGAATATACATGATTTGCTATTATGCTTCATGAAAGTGCTCAGGATCTTTGTAAAGATCTATGCAAATGTTAACATAAGTTTGAACACACAATATATCAACAGAGCATTAGAAATGTTTCTCTATTTGAACATGCTCTAATGGAAAATGCCCTTTGATATTCATGAAGTGTTAAAATGAATATTACTGGGTGCTGCAAATGGTTCTTTCTGGAAGGTTGATAGTTTACTTTCACTAAGAAAGGACCAGTGTAAGTTAGCAGTCACTAGTTCTGTGTTACTTCATGTTCATCAAGGCTTGGAATTGCTTCTGACTACAAACCTGCTTTGCTTATAAAGCCTTTGTGATAACTTGTAATTCTGAATTACCAAATAGGGAGGCAAGAATATTTGTGCGACAGTGCTAGACATGGCCACTAGCCCATTAGTCTGAGATTAGTGAAAATCCATTTTACTTTACATAAATAAACCACTAGTCTTGAATGAGTTTCATGTGGCCAGTGGTACCAGTGTCTGACACAATTCATATGTATTGTTGATATTGTAACAGTTTATGCAAATCAGCCTACTTTTGTTTTTTGGTACATGGGAAAATTAGATTATTCTTGAAATGCTTGAGTGAGTGGGTGAATCCATAGAATGAGCCAGATCATACATCATGATCCAATCTACATTTTAGTTAGTACTTCTGGCAACATGGGGAAACTGGAGATGCTAGTGTACACAGTGAGTAGTATGCCAGCACCAAATGCCTGTTTCTTATTTCAGTGCAGAACATGTTTTTGTAAGCTCTTCTACCCCTATAGCATCTCCACCATAAAGAAAGCTGATATGTCATTGAAGTCATGTTGAACACCAAGGAATTTTTTTTAAGCTTTGGAAACAGCAACCCCTCACATTTTACTATCTCTATGCCTGTTGACACCTCATGATTGATCAACTGACATAACCAATAATTGTTGATAAAGCCTGATGTTATAATAATGTTGTTGTTCCAAGTTCAATAATATCAAAAAAGGGGAGGTTGGTTGGCTTCTTTTGAGAAACTGGTGGAGAACTTCTACTGTTTGGTATAAATATTCATTTGTAATTATTTTTTTTCCGTGAACAGTAAGTACCACTGATTCAAATGTTGGTTGGGTAGATGGAAAAATATCATTTATTTATAGGCTTTCTAATTTCTGTGTCTACTATATACCTTTCCATCCACTTGTTTACAGTCAAATACATACTGACTTTCCAGTTCAGTGTCCCTTACCTCAAATATTGATAAATGTATTTGATGGTCAACATGTTCAATGTACTGTGCAGTTCTGTGTACTCTACCATACCACATTTGGAGCTTGATTTTTAAGAAGCTTAAAATCTTGAAATTCATTATACATTTTAAGTGTTTACGGACTAATATTTTTAAGAAACCTCTTGCATAAAACTTAAATTCAGATTGGTATTTTCGGTGCAACTGTACATTTATGAAAAGCATAGTTTGTAAATATATTATTAATAGCATGATAAATATGACACTATGCTATTGTAGCACCACTCACACAGTGTTTCTTTGGATATGCAAGGTCATACACCAGTGACTTTGAATGATGATAATTCTGATAACTTGAATATAGGGTTTTTTTATATCACATGTCCACAGTCTTGAAGACAAATTATTTCACTACATCCCGTCAAATAATGAAGCAGTCAATATCAACTGCATTTGTTTCCATATCTATCATTTCAGACAATAAATACCTCTTCATAATCAACCATTGACATTTTATGTATAATAATATCATCAAATATGTAATATTGATTGTTTTGTTTTTGTATGTGTCGACAGGAATATAAATCATATATATATGAATCATAATGTCTTGTCTTTTAAAATTGCATCTGTCCCGTAATGGAACGTTTGTGCAATAAATATTATCTTATCTTATTTTAGCAGCATGTTAGTAGTTTTAGTATAAGATTACTGCAAGTTTGATGTTTCAAAAGGGTTGTGTGTAAACCTCCTTGTTCGACAAAAAGTGGGTTCAGAAGATGATCTTATGCACAAGATATAAATGGGTTGGGTCCTGTGTCCTTGAGGTTTTTTGCTTTGTTCTTATTGTAATTTAACCTTCAAAATTATTTCAATATAAGGATAGTGACAAGGTCTTCTTGACATTCTTCCGTGGTGTTGTATAGTTTATCAATGTTTGAAATTAAGCATAAAGGTCAAGGTGTTCCTTGTAACCTTTGTGCCAAAACTTGAAGATGTTAGGAATTCTAATATGGCAGACAAAATCAGTACTGTGGTACAAAACAGGTGGTGTAATGGATCAGGTGGTCAAGCTTCGTGAGGGGGGGAAGGGGGGGGGGGGGAAGCAAACCTCAAGGACCATGGGACCTACCTTATTTTCAACCAATTTTTTTATTTTGTATGGTACACATCTTCATAATTGATAAAGGGCGGTCAGGAAGTGTTTCTAGCTTGTTGCATCAAAAGTAATATTTCCCACATGGGTAAAATGTGTGAAGCCAGTTCTTGATGTCCCCATTTTTATTTTGCTTGAATATTTCTTATTGCACCTTTAAACCTTACACACACACATGTGGAAATTAGGTTATACAAAACTAACAATATTACTGTGTATGAAGCTATATTGCAGTAACATTGGTTTACTAATGTCATGTGTAAATATCAATAACATTCAAGAGTTTGTTTTTATGTAAACCAAATGTTCTGAGAATTTTCCTTTAACCAAAGTTACTATCAACAAGAACCTATCTTGCTCAACATGTGTTTATCTTCCTTGATGCTCAGCAGCGGTTCATATTTGAGAGGTTCTATTTTGGGCCCCTAGCAACAGATTCTACAGACAACTCTTGCTTTCCCACGCTTCTGTGATGAGAGATGCTCTTTTCCTCTAATTTTCCAGCAGAGATAATCTGCACATGGCCCCTACTTCTGCCAACTCATACTTCACAGAAAAAATCTAGGTTCAACAAAACTAGTGTTAGCTGATTCTCTAACGTTGATATAATAAGGCTCTCAAACCTGCTCATTTCCTAATCTGTGTCATCTGTATCATTTATGATATCAACTTTCAACATTGGCATTCATTTTCCATGTGTTCTGATATGGTAAAGGACTGGGGTATTTTTGGATTAGAAAACAGTAGTAATGAGGTTCATGGTGGTTTTCTTTGGCAAATAATGTCTTTAGATTTAGTCAGAGGAAATTGAAGCTTGCTGTGTTTTTCTGGAAATGGTCAGAATATGATTATCTTTGGGCATCAATATGTTTAGTTGAACAGAGCACAAATGTTACGACTTCTTTCATGTTCAGGGCCTCGTTTCACAAAACAATTGCAGCGCTATGACTTCCGTAATTCCTAAACTTTAACATATAGACTTAAGACAGTTGTAGCGCCATGTTTGTATGTTTTTGTCTTTAACTGGGCTAGTAAAGCTTTTGAGTTCAGTGCTAACCCTGTCAATTCCCAATATGGGCATAGTGTGAAACCTATTCTCAGTGTCTCTCTGCCAAATGACTTTCCTATTGCTAAAAGTTGCATGGATCCATACTTGCATACACACTAGTGACTTGAAGCAGGGTTAGACATTCTCACTGACACGTTCATAGTCGTAGATTGGTAGAAGTATTTTAAGACTAGTTGTGTTTTCTGAATATTTGCTCACATTCATTAATAGTTTGAAAGTAGTTGTAGACTATATGATTTGTCTGCCACAGCTGGTGTTTATTTGGATGTCTCAGTTGTGAAATTGTGGTTCTAAGCCTTATTTAAAATTACCACAAGCTTATAGTCCAGGGCGAGTACAAATTTCCCCACTGTTTTAACTTTACACGGTCCTTTTATCTTTACCTGGACTGTGCTAGTGAAGCTTTTGAGTTTAGTTCTAACCGTGTTTGTATTAACTCTGTTGACGTAACTCAAATATGTTACAGATCATTACAACTATGTCAATAGAGTGTGAAAAAAAGTGTAGAAATTGTTGAGTCAGGTCATTTTACATATCAAATACCTTGGCTTTCAAAAAGTAGGTGTGGCTTTGAGCAACATGTGATCTGTATATGGGTGACATTTGTGAAGATTTTACAAACAGTTTTGTATGGGCTCCCAGAGAAAATACTACATTAAATACAGAAATCCTCCATGCCAACTCAAATAAAGGTCAGGTGGTTACAATGTATGACCTAACTGACGACATGTCACCCTGACATCCTTGGTTGTTATTAACCAATTGTTTGTCTGGACCAGATTTAATTAATTACAGGTTTCAGTGATGTAGCTTGGATACTGCTGACTGCTGCAAATTAGGCATGAAAGTTAAGGTGTCCTTATCAAAAGGTTAAAAGTAAAAGATTTTAGGATCAGACCACAAGTACTCCTGTATCCCACTTTATTTCAAACACTGCTAACTTACGCAAAATCAAATTGTTGTGTGTGGAGGTAGGAACAAATAGAATTAGCTTCATAAAGTTTGATCTGTTAGCCTGAATAAGGTCCTTTTATTGTTGTTTTTATGTGATGGAAAATGGGTTAATTGTTTTCATCCTAATCTTGAAATGGTCATTGAGGTCTTGACTATTCTCATATTGGTGCATGCCACAAGGCAGTTTGTGCTAAAAGTTTTTTGTCTCCTCTTAATGGTAGCGATATGTATGACAAGGACTGCTTAACTTTCATGCTTAATTGCCAACACTGGACACTGGTTTTGTTTTGTTTTGTCCCAGCAATTTCCTTGCAGTATTAACTTCCATGCATCAGCCTGCTGGGCTAGTAACTGGCTGCTTACTTTGCATCCAAAATAAGCAGTTGTCGTGTAGCCCGTCTGATCCATCTTAATCAATACAACTGGTTCTGCTCAGACATATTGATCAGCTCCTTGAAAGGAGGTAGAAGAAGTATATTGTAAGAGGAATAGACCTAGAAAAATCTCCGGCATCTACTACAGGAACTCATTTGGGGAATATCATTTTTGCATGAAAATCTTTGTATGCTGGCCTTATGAACCCAGTTCAGATTGATTTTTCTCTATGTTTTTTGTTGTTTTTGCTTTTAATCCAAAGGATATGTTGGGCAGCTACTGATGTGTACATATTGTGGTACGCAAGTTACTGTGTTTGTTTATTTGACAATGAAGATCAAGTTCATGAATGGCATTGCTGAAATATTGCTAGAATAAAAACATTTTGTTTTTTACTTAATCATGGCAGTTCTTCTGTTGTATTTGTAAAGTCTTTATTTTTTGGATTTTGTATTGACATTTAGAGTTAACAAACACTTCCATTAGTAATATCTATCTGAATTACATAGGTTTGGCAACATATTCTCAGTATCTTTTATTTTAAAGTAATCTATTGTATGAAGTTTTCAGTTTTGTAAATATGAACATGATTAACAAAAATATGAATGGTAAGTGAGAGGATTTCAATCAGGGGTCAATAGTTGACAAGAGTTACCTCCCCTGAGCCAGGCGAGACCTGTTCTGAGTCTATCAGCTACTTTGTCGTAGGAAAACAGGTCACAGAGAAAGAAGCCCATGTGTCTATATGAATTTTCTGTTTACATAATAACACTCTTCACTAGTTTTACAGGTACATACAGGTGATAATATCTGTTGATAAGTGAAATGAGGTTTTGGTTTATTAAAATCAAGCTTAGAAAAAGTCTACTCTGATTTATTTTTCTTCAAAATTATCATGTTTGATGTTAGAGAAAGTAGATATCATAATTGATAATACATGTTCATCTTGTAGGTCTATGAGATCTATCACTTGTTCACACAAATTCAAACAATTCATCACCTACTTTTCTCCAAGATTGAATTTTAATATGCAGTAAAGAGTGTGTAAAAGTAGGTTAATTATTACAATTGTATTTTGGTTTCAAGAAATCATAACCTATTCAAGCAACTGTCTGTGACACTTTAAAATTTAATAAGATTCCATTTTCAAAGCTATTGTAATAATTCTATTCATTCAAACCCATTTAGCTTGTGAAATACAATTACTATGTGAAACATCCCAAAATGTTAGGGTTGTGTAAATATTCTGCATGAGTGTGATGTTGATTATGTTGGAAGCGCAGCCTAGATAGTAATAAGGCTATGAGTTATCATGTCTACCACAGGGTTCTCGCTAATGTCCTAGTATCATGTTCCCAGGCAGTCATCCCATCCCTCTCTCGCACTTCCAGTTGCCTAGCAGGCACTTTCTTCCTGTGGGGAGCTATTAATAACACAACCTTCACCTTGCTTCACCGTTGAGGCTTGCTAGCTGGCTGACTGTAGTTCGCTGATGGCTACAGTCTGGAACATTATCTAGTGTCGGTGAACAAACAACTTTACATCATCTCTTTTCGCCCAGAGATCGATCCTGGAAATTCATAGCCTGCATCGCTTTACTCTTACCACTTTTGTCAATTGCTCCTTATTACTTTTGCAGGTTCTGGTGGAATTTGATGACCGTGACTGGCAAAAGCGGGAGTGGATTAAGGTACACGAGGTTTTTCAAGTGTTTTTGGTTGAGCATACTCTTGTTTGGGCCGAGCGGCAGGATCCAGGAAAGCCTCGTAATCAAGTCACCTGGCCAGCTTTGGTAAGTTCTCATTTTGCTCATATTCTATCAGCATGTTGTGTCAGATGAGGGAACCTTTTAACTGTACAGGTAGGCGAGGCTTTTCTAATGTGTATGTATACACAAGCACACACTGGTGAAAAGTTTTAGGTTTTTTAAGTATGCTTACTGACATCTTTGGCCTGTCAGTGTTACCTAATGGGTTGTGAAGTTGGCTGTTTCAGGTGGTAGTATTGAATCATTTGCCGTGTTTCAGAATTGTTTTTTATCACAAGTATATAGAAATCTGTCACATCACTACAAAGATAATTTTAAAAGCTCAAATAATTTGCACAGAAGAGATCAGATTTGACATTTCATTTGTATTTATTTTTGTTCTAAATTGAATTTTTACAAAATCGATACTAACCTAAAAAATATTGTCATTTGTTTTCTGTTTTTGGCATGTAATTGGTTCATTATTGTACTTTCAAATAATTAACAGTTGAAATTATGAAAAGGTTTTTTTGCTCCCTAAAATACAATAAATTTATGAAGTCTTCCCCCACGCCCTGTTAATATTTAACCATATGATAAATTTTTAACATGGGAAACAGTTCCAATATTTAACAAGAAAAGTTCAATGTGTTGAATACTCATTTGAAATTGTTAAATTAGATGTTTTTGTAGTTATTCCATATTCATAACCAATAGGGAGTAACTGTTCTCAAAGTACAAGTTGTAATATATTTTTGAGCATTAATTTCATCTTGGACCTTTTGATACCTTCAGTATCTACCGATACCCAGCAGTAATGAACATCACCTATGCATCAATTTTAAGCATCAGCTAATCTATCCAAACTGAAACCAATTGATCAAAAGCGAAAAAAGCAGCATAAACAAGGTTGTTTTTAGATTTCCAACCAACGGCAAGTGTCTCCTGTATTGTATTTTAATGGAAACTTTCACTCCAAATCGTTAAAAAAGTAATGTATGGTGAGCTGGTGTAAAAACCGCATTAGCTAATCAAGGCTGGGACAGTCTTCTATTTCCTGTTACCGAGACATCTCATTGGAGTGGAGCCCAGCCCATTCAAGCTGTATTGATTGTAACCTTTCTGCAACTCACCATAGAACTTGCAATATTGATTGGCTGCTAATAACTCTCTCCTAAGGCCCCCTTTATTCTTGTACTGATTTGTTTGGAAGGGCAGAAGGGAGAGGAGAAGAGAGGCTTGTGTTCACAGTGCTGGCGGTTATTGATGACCAAACAGGCAGCGGCCACTGGTCTCCTGATGTTACATCTGTTTATTCAATATTTCATTATCATACCTGGTCATGCTCAGTTGAGATAGGAGAGGAAGTGTATGTAATTGTATCGCCATGGCTGTGAACACATCGCCTCGGTAATATAATGAGACCAGCTCTATATTTATCTGAAAATATGGCATTATTGAAATGATATTAGGTACAGGTGAACGTGATATATATTTTTTTGTGTAGACTTTGTTTCGTGGATGTTATGATGTGTTAAATCACTCCAATAATTATCTGCAGAGAGGTGTTTTCCTGAAAAGCAAACTAGTCATTTTATCAGAGATGTAGTTTGTATATAAGGTAGATAAGATTTCAGAGTGTTGCCTGAAAACATCATTGTAAAAGTTATCATTAGATTATGCAGAAAACCCATGCATAATTAATTTTGGTGAACTATTCTTTTCAGTGTAAGTATAGAAAAGAACACAAATCTTAACTGTCAGAACTAATTGTTAATGATTGGGATTTATTATATAAAGTAATCATTGTGTGTGAAAACTTGAGTTTGTTTTTCTCTCCAAGAATGTTTTTAAAAAAACGTTTGAGGTAATATTTCACAATCAGAAAATTACAAGGAAAACAAGACAAATCTGTTGAATACATTTTCTTGATTATGATCAATCAAGGACTTATTTTTTAAATGTCAAATCAGCAGATGGAAGTCAAATGGGAAGTCAAATACACACTTTGGTAATCTTTTACATTTAGAAGTATACTTTTCTTTTGAATTTAAATTTACATTATTCTACAATATGTCTGATGCCTATTTCTTATAAATCATGCATTGAGGTGCCTCTACAAATGCAGTGTTTGTTTAGATTCAAAGGGAAGGAAAATTACATTGAGTTTGTCTGTAACTGAAAAAAAGAAGAAAATTCTTATTTTCGTCCAATTATATGGGTAAATGATTCTATGATTTTTCTGTTTTCACCGTGCCAATTCTTCTGCCTGAGTGTCATAGGACTCCATGAATTATTTGGGGAATGCCTCTGTGTCTAATTGGGCTGGAATCAATAAATAAACATTGTTCGCGAAGTTATAAAAGATACATGCGTTCTAGAAGCATTATCTAATTGTGTCTTCTCGGACACACCTAGAACTTCATTGGCTGGAAAAGAATAGCGCGACTTGTCAGGCCCCAGACTGCTGTGACCGGTTGTTATGAACAAGTTGGGTAAAATTGCTTTGAGTAACTGCTATTCCTTAGCTTAGTGTTTGTGTTACTTAGCATGCATCAAGATGGCAAACTAGGCCAGGGGTTGGTTGGCCCCTGAGATTGAACCTTTCAAGCGCCAGTCCTGATGGATAGCTGTGTTCTGAACCTTGGCATTATCAGCTTTCAAGGGGCCGTCTCAAAGCAGCTTTGCTTGTTTTTCACAAAAAGTAGTTCCGTCTGTCAGACCCAGCTGTTTTCTGTCTTCCATGTGGCTAGGCCAGCATGCAGCCAGCAAGTTGCTGCTACTATTGCTGCCTACCTGGTAGTATGAGTAGGGAATGTTCATGCAACATAGGATCAGTGTATGCTTATGTATGAGTGTGTTGTCTGGACAGCTGCCGGCTTTATTTCAGTATTCATATATGGCTGATACATGATACTATTCAGAGTTGTGCTCTGTTTATTAATGACTGTTCTGTTTATTAATGACTCTTCGGTTTATTAATTACTTTTCAACATCATAGTTGATATTCTGTTTCAAAGTCAGGTATTTCTGAATACGAACGTGTCCACGAAGTATTCATAAATTTTGTTAATTTTATGCTGGTTTCTAGTTGGGAAACGCCTGCATCGTTCATGGAGGCCTTTAGCAATGGAAGTCTGTGTGGTTTTGATGATCTTGTTCAAGCAGGGTTTCAGATTGATTCAAACATGATTCAGAATGGTTCGCTGTGCATAACCTGCATAATTTAGATGATCACTTAGAAATAAATTGATTTTGTTAGCGGTTGCAAGAATCCTGGAAATCAAAATTTTAACAGTTGATTTGTCACTTTGAAAATGTACAATGTCTGTCTTTTTAATTATGAATAAGAAACTGATTATTTTATATGTCACAAAGGGTTAGATTTGAGTCAAAACTGTTAAGAAATTTGTCAATTTTCTCATTGATATATACAGGTCACACAGTCTGGTTTCAGTCTGAAGTCGGGTTTCATTCATTATGAATCTGCCAGATATGAAAATACATCAACTATCGGTATCGGTAGTTAACCTTAGGATGTGAAAGCTTTTAATTTCCCAACAAATTCCTTACACTCGTATAGACTGCTATGTTGATTTCAGTTATTATCTAAATAGGGTTTAAGTGCAAGCTGGAGGTTAGAGGTTGGACTTAATATTAATAATTTATTGAAGTTAGAAATTGAAATGAATTGATGCTTCAGGGTGCTTGTTGACTGATCAAATGTGACTGATTATTCTACACCCGTACTCGGTAGTACGCAGTTCCCAATGTTTTCAGTGTGACCATCATATCAATCACAATTGATTGCCTTGTTTTAAAAGGATCCATTCAAAATATATTTCCCCATACAACTTCATTTACTGTTGTGAATTTACCTTGTAATGGAGTTTTTGTGCTGTAACGGTTGTAGAGGAATGTGTTATCCACAATCATGCTTTCAACTCTGATGAAAATGTATGCTTTTAAAGCTTGTGTCCTGACCAATACAATGCATTTCTAAAGCAGACTTGCTTGACTAATGGAGCGCTCACATGCAAGCTGTATGTCAGAAGGGACAGCCTAGGCAACTCGAGATCAATATATAATTATAGCCTTCATTGTGTATGTGTACATAATGCCACAAGCTAATGGAAGCCCATGGGCACACAGTGACGGACCATTGAGCGGGAATGGATTGAAGCCTGATACCAGAAAGTCTGTTATTTCTAGGGTTTATTTGGAATAGGGCCAGGCATGTCTTCGATGTGTAGTGTCATTAGGTTTCCCTGTTCGAATGGGTTATAGATCATTCTGTCAACCCTTTTGTGCTGTACATTGAAGAGATATACAAGTTTTCAGTCAATATTCGCAGCTAAGAAACTTGGTCAATCAATTCCAAGCTGTGGCTACCTGTACAGTCTATGGGAAATTGAATTCAGGTGGCATATGAGGTTGTGGACTTTGAACAATATTGTCAGTTTTATCTTATCAAGTTCTACTGATACCAAGAACCTGTTCACTACTGACTGAGAAAAAGTCTTCTACTGAAAATATGTCCATGGAAGACGATTGATTTCAAAATGTAATAACGTGAAAGCTTGGCTAACGGAGGGAATTAGTGTAAGTTACACCTGTTAATACAAATTCAAACATTCTGACCTTAATCTGTTAGTATAAGGCTTCTAGGTGTTTTCTTGTTTGTGGTTGGCTGATTTATCATGCAACAATGTGGGAGATTTTTAGTATGGTCAAATGTCAAATATCCTTTTCATAGTTAAGCCAACTTGGGTTATGTGACAAACATTGCTGCGTGGAAGACAGGTTTGATGCCTCATAGCCTTGAGTTGGTGTCATATCTCTGGTGGGGCACTGGTTTCTCCAGTAACCATAGACTTTATGGACACATCACTCCTACAATAGACATGCTGAATTAATCCTTTTCAAGGCTAAAATGTACAAGGATATTGCATAATAAATACATATATTTATGGGATATCTTTGCTGTCAAATCAAAAGTTGTTGAATGAGGTCACATATTGCATCAGCCATTAAAGGTCAGAGATCTGTACATTTCAGATTGTACATTGAGACTTGGTCTCCAAAAATTGAAAAAGAAGAAAATTACTCAATTTTCAGGAAATTTTGGTTTTGTTAGTTTCTCAAATTTCTACAGGCAGGGACAGGCAAGTATGTTTTGATTGTACCACCTCACGGTGTGTGTTTCTTTTCATACACCTCCATATTGTCTACCTCCTGTACGAAGCTTTCTGGCTTCCTCCCATTACAATCAGTCCTATTTAGCCAAATTCTATTGGTGTAGGATAGAGCAAGCTGGAGGCAAATAATGCCCATAGTAAATATTTGTTAGGATTTTGTGTGCATTTCACAAAGAAGGAATAGAATGTCAATTCTCCATTGGGAGAAGGAGAATGGCGAGCAGGTTATTTGGGTCATTGCAGGGTGTTCTTGCCGAGGAGCGAACGTTATCAGGCGTGCAGGGCTACCTGTCTACCTATTGGAGAAGTTGGTATACTTGCAACTGAGCAAGCTGCAAGCGTGATTGAGAGGACTGAGTCGCTATTGTTGTCATGACCTGGCTGCCAGCTCACAACTTCCAACCACTACACGATTTCAGCTCGTTATGGGTTGGGTGGAGTTGACACACGTTTAGTTCAATCTGGCTGAGCAGGAGACACTTCTTATCTATGGCATTCATTGTTAGGGAGGTCTTTGTCAACTATTTATGAAAATGTAAACACCCTATATGATTGAGGACTATTGAAGTAATCTTTCAATGCATATCATACAAATAATCTGACATGAAAATGAATGACCAGAAATATTTTCAAGTGTTTCCCTCAACATATAGTTCTGTGATGAGAAATTTGAAAATGAATGGCTGCATTATATTTCATATCAGTTTGACTTTGTTTGTAGCAGGTAAATATTTCTGTATAAACCACTTAAGACTTGGCAGACACAGAGAAGAACTTCGCGTTCTGATTTTATCATCAGAACTGTGATCTGCTCATGCACGTCAATGGAAAAAACACATTTACAGGTTTTTTTATGTACTATATCAAATATTCAACCTGTTCTAAACTTCTTGATGGCTTCACTGAAATACAGTTGTTAGATTTGTACAAGTTATGACTTGGTTTAGCTTCACCTTGACATGTTATTTTACCATTTGAAGACACATTTTACAAATCATGCAGGTTTGATATATTAATAATTGAAGTATTTTTTCTGTTTACAGTGCTACAAATCCTATGTAGACAAAGTTGGACTGACGTCAGGGAGAAAGAAACCTGTTGAGTATCTCCTTGATAGGTCTGTGGGCTTTGTGGAAGAGAAGGAGTATTCTTTTTACCAGGCAAGTCATGTTTTTCTCAAACAATCTATTATGAGATGTATACAGCTATGGTCCTTAGCATGAATGATATTGTATAAGTACATTCAACTCAGAAGCGTAAAAAAAATACTCTATCACCCATGTCACCCTTTTAATAAAGGTTCTTGAAAGTCACCAACTTTTCAGGTATTCCATGATACACCAACATTGACAATCCAGAGGCAAATGGTCGAGGACCATTTTGGGGATTTTATCAACTAACATCATAACCGAAATTACAAAATCTATCTTCAGGACATGTTGGATGACAGTCAGTCCTGTCCGAGGAAATTTATGATCTGAAACTTAGTGCTCCTTACTGCAATATGTAGCTGTATCTTTATCAAAGGTTCATTGCTGTTGAATTGATTTTCTTGAACACATTGTGGTTTGGGACCATGTACTACGCATATACAAGTATTTATTTTGTGTGCAACATTTGCAGTCTGAACAGCTATGTGCTACTTTCAGTGGAGATTAATTTGAAAGTGGTTGAGTTGCTATCACAAATAATATGTTGTGGAATTGTAAGCGTGAATAATATGCCACACGAATATGAGGAATGAAGGGTGTTTCCCTGCAATTAAAGAGGACTATGGATATGTGCTGGTATGTTGCACCTATTTTGCTGCGTCACTGATCAACACTAAAGGTCAGGGCTGAATTGCCTATCTACACAAACACATCTCCCGCCAGTGAGTCAACACGAAATGTGAACAGTTATAAACGCTAAATGTATTGTATGTATGCCAGGGAATATTCTATAGAGGGTTATTCCCTTTGTCACCTACTGGTGACAAGGGTCATGTAATAGACTGAAATAATTTTATGATCAGGCATTGGCATGAGTGTTACCATGTTCAAATTTCATTGTGAGAAGATAAGATAGGTTATTGTTCAAAAACACCCACTAAGGTCTGGGTACAAGCGGCTGAGACATTATACATTGAATGTAACATGACATTTATGCATTATTACAATGATAATGAAATTATACTCTAATGAAGCCATGGTGGAACCTATGCTTGTGGTAGATTGATAATAACATTGTACATATACACCCACTAAGGGCTGGGTTCAAAAAGGCTAAGACGTTTCACCTTTGTGGAATTTTCTTTATTTCCTATTTCAGTGCTATGCTGACTGAAAAATAGCCCTGTGTAATGTAAATAAGGAGATACCTTTTAATGGAAACATTAGGATCTAAATGTCATTGTGCCCTTCTGTTTGCCATATTGACAGTGTTCTGTTTTGATCTGGGGTCTGACAATAATGTGTTGTGTGAGAAGGGATGTACCTGCATTCCTTCATTTCACACATTGACCTTTGACCCAAGGTCATGTGTGGGTCATCCATCTGACCACCTTGACAGGTCAACCACAGGCCATTTGAGACAGTGGTCAGTGTTGTACCTATCTCAGCAGGTGCCCTAATGTTGTCAGATGTTTCCATATTAGATCAACTACACAATACTGTGTAAGATCCATATCTAGCATTCCTTGCAAACCTAACATTTGTCCAAGGCTAGCCTACATCAGCAGTTGTTTTTGGTATGTGGGACGGCACACTGTTTGCTCTCTTAATGATCTAATGTAAATTACTTTTGATATTCATTAAAGATTGCGTTCTTGTTTGTGAATGCTGGCTGTATTACCTGTCCGGAATATTTAGGGACTCATGTCTTTCATTAGAGGCTGCCATTATAAATTAGATGTTATGCTGTTTAGCTGATATTGTGATTCTAAGGACATTGATTGTGAAAATAGTTTTGTTGTGAAACTGGAAACAACATGCCTCAGTTACTCAGCTTTTGATCACAGTTGGACAGGAAAATATGGTTTTGAAGACTTTTAAAGGTTTTATCACAGCCTTTCTATTTTTTAGTGTCATCAAGACTCACCATACTGATTTTCATATTGATTGTTTTTAATGCATTAATTGTACTTTGGAATTGAGATTAGTGTAAAGTCAATACTGTTTTGTCCATCACGTTCACAGAGGCAGGCGCCATGTGTGAAACATGGCTTGCTAACACTGTACAAATTAAATCTGATGTTACTGGAGACATAAATTCACCCACTCCATATTATTATTGGAAAAGCCTGCATGTATCATTTCGCAATTTCACATAAACAAATTTCTTGCGACATTAGAGTGTTGTGAAGAGGTGGAACTCCCCTGTCGAGATCAATATGGCTTGTTTGAAATATCTTGTGTACTTGGGTCACCATTGACTTGCACTGGCAGCACGGATCAACTCGCGGGCTAGATCAATATTTTACCAGGGAATAGCTTTGCCAGTTTTTCATCCAACCAGCCCCAACAAGCTTGCAGTATCTGTCAGCTCCAGCTGGTTCAACCTCAAACTAGCATCTATTTTCAGACCCTGAAAGAAAAATACATATCCACTTGCTTTGCTTTATGTAAAGATCAATAGATCCTTGTGATGTTATGGGATGCATTTTATCTTTGAAGATGATAGATATGTGTCTGGTGCCTATATATTTGCCGTAGGACATTATATAAATCCTACTAACATAGATCAAGAGAATTGTATTGGTTGTGGTTTTGTCTTCAAAATAATATTGGCTGTTATGAACAAATGGTAACGGTTATTTCTATACACATTTACGTCATTCATGCCAGTTTGAAACAAGGTCAGATTGGTCATTTGAGCATGGTTTAAATATACATATACTCAGTTTGGAATGTTACGGTTAGTGGAATGGATGATTTATGTTATGTTAACCACAATAGCAGTGGGCTGTTGAAATGTTGCCTTTCACAAACCACTTTACAATGCTTTAGGTTAGGAATTATGTATATAATGGGCAGTAAATCGTGGTGTTACCCAGTCATAATACTGTCACCTACTGTCATGCTAGAAGTGTCATGAACTTGCCACCATATTTCATAGAAACCCAGGACCTCATTGTCTGAAGTTGTTGGCAGCCCTCGACATTCTCTGCAGTGACTCATCTGACAATTTGCTCCAAGAGTTTCATTGGGTCATACAACTCATTGAATTTTTCTCACATTAGCTTCTCAAGCAAGGCATTGCTTTGTGTTTTCACTTTTTTGTGTCCTGTCGTTCATCAACTTGTCATACAAAAAAGGGATTTTTGATGAAGCAGCATTTTCACCAAATTTAATTAGCTTGCTTGAAAGGATGAGATAATTCTCCGGAGAATGAGTAGGAAAACGTGCTGTAATGTAGTAGCAATATCCATTGCAAATTAACTTTTGGTGACAATGAGCCACAATGTGTAAAACCTGTCTCAAACTTCAAGGGAGGAATATTAGATGACTAGCCTTTTGGGAGGGAAATAATCACTCAAGGGAAGATGGTTTTGATAAAGCAATTATGGGTATTACCGTAATTCCCTGACATTTAACTGTAATTATTTTTTTAATAAATGTTGAACTATGTTCACCCAATGTCCTACTTTTGTCATGTAGGTAGACTGGCAACACATGACTGCACTAATTTGCAGGGTGGTTGTAAGTTTGAACAATACTTGCAGTGTTCATTGTGAGAACAAGCATGATCAACATCACCTGCGACCTTGTAACATGATACATGACAGGCAGATTCTATTTATTGTGCCGTTGTACATGTTTTTAAAAAGGTACAGACTGATGGAGGCAGTGCTAAAAGAGAAAACAAATCTAGTGTCACCAATTGACGTGACATTTTCGTGGACTATGGTGCGTTACATGATTCTTAACCAGATGCCTTATCATTAATGCAGCAGTAATAATTCATGTTTTATACATTATGTAAACTCTGTGAAAATATTTGGAGGCGTTTTTAAGTGCCAAAATTAAATGTGCTATGTATTATTCATTTGTGGTAGCTGGCCCCAAGTAAAAAAGCATGTGGGAATTGAATTTACTATTGGGTGGTATTGTTTACACAACTCCCTGTGGTACTTTTGAGGTACTGGTGTAGGTGAGAATGTGTATAGACATTGTGAATGATGCGTGTGTTACAAGATAGTGGTCGAGGTTACGTGAAGGATGGAAGCGAGGAAACGTGATGTAACACAAGTGATTGCATTGACGTCACTTGTCAGTTCCAGTTGGCAGTCTGCCAGACACTCATGTCTTCTTGCTTAACACATGAAGTTGCTGGAGGCTAGTAATCAGTGTAGAAATAGTAACACATGTTGCTTGGCTGCCTGCTCCACATAACTGCTGGTGGCAGCTCAAGTCACTGGCCCTGTTTTGTTCCTCAAATTTATACCATAGACCTACCTGCCTAGTACTCACTGAACTGTTTGGAGCTGTTTCAAAACAAACATCTAGAATTATGATGTTTTCTTCTTTTCAAGAATATGTAAAAAAATGCAGTTTACAGCCTCATCACGGTGAAGTGACACACAGATGCTCCTAATAAACAGTTGGCGTCAGTACCTTCTTGCCTCAAGCAGGTGTCTCTATCTGGTAGATAGTGTAAGTTGGTAAAGAACCAGTCTGTGCCAAAATCTTTCGATCTACTAGCGTAAACTTGTCTTTTTATCCTGTGCTAGTTTGTTGTGTCTGAAGTTAGAATATCACTTCCAGTGTTTCGTATACTGATATTTTTGCAGACTGATCATCGGCTGGATGTTGAACTGGTTGTTCAATGCCAGTTTGAGTGTAATTAAGCAGATGGGTCGGGGTTGTGTGGAGGTAGTATCTCACTGGGTACTTCTTTTCCTGTGGTCATATTTCTTGCTATGACAAGGACTGTTGACTTTCATGTTTCATTTCGAACACATACTCTGAAATGGGAGTCTTCTTGAAACATTGTGTCTAACACATGATTATATGTGATTGTAAATGAGATTTAATATCTTATGTAAAATAGAAGGAAAATTACATCTTACATTTGCAGTAATGGTTATTTTGATGTTAAAAGTTTGTGTCAGTGGTGTTCAGATACTGAGATACAATCTGACCAATGCAGACACTCATTCATATACAGTAGGCAAAGACTACAATGCACAGAGATTATGTTGTAATGTGGCTATTGGAACAGATTCTTGAATCCCATGCAGCATTCTCATGAATACCGATGAACAACAGGGCAGACATGTTGTGGCACACACTGATACCATGGAATTTTGAAGTGAAGAATATCGACTAAAAGATATTCCCTGAAGTAGAAATTCCATTTGCAGTGATATATCCCAGTCGTGGTCGGATTAATGACACCCATAGTATCTTATGCATAATGCCTTGTCTCAACACAACATTATGTCTGGACAGTGAGGGTGATTTATATGGCAGGTCTTAGGTTGTGAGCAGGACAGACTTGGTAATCACAACCCTCTGCTTCCCCAACAAGTGACAAATGAAGTTCATCCCAAGGTCACACAGTCCCCGAGGAGAAGCTGTTCATTTCAGCGCTGCTACTTTCACAACTGATTTTTATTCACAGTTTGACACATTCCCTTGAGGTAATGAGAAACTGCTTGTATACTTAGTTGTAGAAGAGACTTTATGTTGAACTTCAAATACAGGCCTGTTGGTTCTTTACTTATTCAGTTGTATAAAATGCTAGTCCCAAATGACCTGTCTACAACTGAATGAGTTAGGGAACCTTTTGCAATATTCCAGCTATGGCACAACAGATTGTGAAACTTCGACTTCACACATTGATCACATGTAGGGAATTAATGCAGTGGGTTATCCTTTCAGACTGAGACATTAGTCCATACACTGTTATTATGAGTGAATCAAGGATTGTTGTATGAAGGAACAATTGGGCTATAACATTGGATTTTGGGCCACATCAAGATCATCAAATTTGATGTAGGTATTTCAGGGGCATGGGGTTGCTAGTACAGGAATTACAGAACATTTCTGAATTTGCTTTCAATGCTCATCTTAACATTATCCTGGGTGAAAACTTGTATTAAGTTTTTAAGAAAAGCAAAACTTAAGATATCTAATACTAGTAATATTAAACCATGGTCATATGATTAATCGCTTGAGAATATTCATGAACTCTAGTCTAGATATGTAAAGATGATGGACTTGCATGATAAGATAAGCCATATGCCAGGTCACTGATATGCCCAACCTTCCACGTACTACACCACGTGGAGATAAAGCTCTACTCCTATATAGCATTGCCCACACACTCACTCAGGTAGTAGCAATTTCACTTTCTCATTATATACAAACGTGGCTGATAAGTTGTGTGCTATGGAAATTAGCTGCTGGCATGGAATTCACAAGTAAACCTATTCATGTCACAGCAGTAGTAGGCCCTTTGAATACAGAAGTTTGTAGTTAATTACACATTGATATTCATTGAATCAAAATAAGGCTGTTGTGAATATCAATGTCAGTTTTAACGATTTTAGTCATCAAGCACTTTGTAGCAGATTGAATTGTGTGGTGATATGATATATCTAACTCGGTAAATACTATGGATATTCTGCCAGCTGGTAGGTGTGACCTTCAGCATGGACTGCCGAAGTTTGAACTCGTGAAGACATGAAGATTAGTCATGATTCAGTGGTGGCCCAACATTGATCTCTGAGGAAGGTAGAAGCTTTCAGAATTGTACCATAGTAGCTGCCAAATTTCATTGCATGATTTATCATTAGGTCATTACGTATTAATGGTCTGTTCTTTTGCTTCTGGATCAATGGTTGATTGAACACTGGTAAAGTTGTTTCAGGCTGATACATATAAAGATCCGGGGAAGAATAGGTCTTCAGTCACTCATCCTTGTCCCACCCCGTGAAGATCCAGGGTGGAATAGGTCTTAAGCAACCCATGTTTGCCGTAAAAGGCGACTATGCTTGTCGTAAAAGGTGACTAACAGGATAGGGTGGCCAGGATCACTGATTCCAAGTGATGCCATATCCATATTGCATAGATTGGTGCAAAAGTGAGGCCTAATGCAGGATATCGAGTTGATTGTGTCTAAATTATTGTTGACATGTATCTTCATTGATTTTTCCCTGAAAATGATTCCCCTGAAACTGTACATTTCTTTGCTGTGGTTTGCAATAAAGAACAGACTTTTTTCTCATCATCAAATCTCTATTGAAAAAATAATTAATATAATGAGATAGGGAATTTTGAAATGGTTGGAAGTGATTAGCAGAAGTGTGGGAAAAGGATCAAATGTCTTTTGAAAAATGGTAGGAAGAATTGTTAGAAGATAAGATGTTGTTTATCAGTGAAGATGGGATATGAAAATGAACAAGAATGTGAAATGTTGTCTTGCCACCCTCCATGTCAATCAAACAGCCTGCCTAGAATTGCCTTGATTGATTACCTTATCAGTGAAGCATGGTGCTGTTCCTCACATGTTTGTGGTGTGGCGTTACAATAACAAAGTCCACCAGTGTTGTATGTCCTAGAAGCAAGGTTAGGGAACAATAACAGAAGGACACTGGCTATCTGTCACTACAGATAATATCTGGTAATCCATATGGTGCTTGTTGAAAGTGTTAGAATTTTTTCTGGTGCGAATTTGAGGGATACTGTTTGTGAACTGAGATTTTTATGGGATGTGACTTAATTTACCTGTATACTCACAGTGGTGTCCATGATAGATAATATACCATCTTATTTTACCCTTATCAAAAGGTTTGAAATTATATTATTCAGTGATCAAAATTAAGAATAAAAGTCAGGGGTCTTTCAGATGAGATTCAGGTACTATGGCAAGGATAGACACTATGGCTCACATCATCTCCCCAGGTCTTTTCAAAATAGTTGTAAAGTATCTAGATTTGGAGAGAAAAACTAGTCCCTCTCGATTTTAACAAGTCACTGACCAACAGACTGGTAGCCATATCTATCCCTGTATGATAAATCAGAAAACTTCCAAGGAGACCCCAGGTCTGCCCTTTAATTTTGATCATTGTAATTTATGGATGAACTGTTCTGACAAGAGAAAGCTGATAAAACATTTTTTATGCCACAGCTTCAGAAAGAAATGTTAAGGAAATCTTGCTCTTACAGATGATGTATTGCTCAGACAAGTTTTAGTAGTGAAGTTACTCAGTTTAAATGCTGAATTTATTTGTTTGATATTTTACACTGATGGATATACATAATTCATGAAATGCTTTGAAATCACACATCACACATCCTTGAAGATCTGGGTTAGAAAAGGTCTTCAGCAACCCATGCTTGCCGTAAAAGGCAACTATGCTTTTGGGTGGGTGGGGGGGTGGGGGTGGGGTGGGGTGGGCTCAGGCTTCTATGGTTGGTGCATGCCATCTTATCCCAAATGCATGGATCAATCATCATGTTGTCAATCACTGGATTGTCTGGTCTTCAGCTTTGAGGGGGGTGTTTGAATCCAGATTCCTCCTGATTAATGACCATTTTTGTGTTAGCACCATGCCCATTCTTGTTGGTTTCTCTAAGAGTTAAAACGCCTAATACCTGCAGTGCTTCGGGCTTTCCTGCTACATTAAGTCAACACACCATAATGTAAGTAACAATTCAAAACATTGTTGGACCCACTCACTCACACAAAATTAGCATGTTATCACTTAACAGCTTCCGATTCTTTCCATTAGTCAATCGATAATGATAAGTCGGCGAAATGAAGATATTGTTATTCCAATAACAAGAGTGTTGCTGCCTATGTTTGTTCTGGCTGTGTGTGTGAGTGAGTGAATGAGTGATTGAGACACAGTCATATGCCCTGATTGGGTTAGCTGTAGCTTGTGTCCACTTGGCCCTGCTGCTGCTGTCAGGCCAGTCTCTCACACCAGGGTCATCTAAGGGCCAGTAAGATGTCACAGTTGCCTGGACACTTGTGGAGGAGGTGGTGTCTTCTCTGTGGATTATTAGCATCTCCTTATTGTGATGTAACTCTCGTTCAGGTGTTGATACATTTCAGACCTTGAAGTAAGTACTTCAGTAACTGTGTTTACACGATGCCTTCGCATCATTTGACGAGCTGTATGCCTATGTGGATAGTTGGGTTACTGATTTGTATTGGACAACAGCTTTCTGGAACATTATGCATTTTTTTTTTCTTATTTTTTTTTTTAGTGAATTGAAAGTTTCTGGAGAAAAATTACATTGGACATTTTATCAATATTGGACTGTCCATTGTATTTTATTATTATTATTTTTATTATTATTATTATTATTATTATTTTATTATTATAAATCTTTTAAGTTTTAAAAAATCAGTTGACAAACCTGTTTGTCTATTTGGCAAGCATGAATGGCATGTCTAGACAGATTATATATGTTTTTGTAATGTTTATCTGAATTCTTTAAAAATTAGATGATTGTTCAAGTGTAACATCATGAATTGGTGTAGGAAACTATATCTGTTTCTTTCTTATTTTGAAATGTAAAAAGCCATTGTTACAAAGACATTCAACATAACAATGAAGATGAATGTGTTATCTGGTGCCACATTTCTTCAACACATTTGGAGACAATTCTTTGTGTCATCCGTCTTTAGTGTCATCAGTTTGAATGTGAGTAAATTTGATTTATCACGTTGTGTCAATTACATCGTAAGGATGAGTCCCTGTTTAAATTTGGAATGATTCAGATGTGTGTCTCCAGTAGTGATTCATTCACAATTAGAACTCAGAATTCTCCGATTAGATCATTGGATGAATACAGCATTTTGCATGTTCATGGTGTTCTGTTAAGTCATGACATAATTGAATTCCCACATGTCTTGCATCCTATTTAGAAAATATTAATTTTGCACAATAACAATGGGAGCGGGGGAGTGAGAAATGAGAATTTGATTACATGCATTTTTTCCTCCAAGCTCACAATTGCATTGTTACATGACTAGTCATTGTTCCACGTTGTTCACTGTAATCCCCTGGACAGGCGTTTATCATGTTTTCCACGTGCTGGTTTTGGATTAGTTCATGCCTTGCATCACTGATAATATATTAGAATATATCAGAATAACAGCCATACCTATTATATATCGGCCATTTTGTCCTCCATGTGAAACTGTGCTGTATTTGTGTCGAGGAATTCTGTACTAAAGCGTGTCTGTTGCAGTCCATACTAGTTTATGCTATGGCACTAGGGGTTCATAACTTCTAACCTTTTCAGATCATGGCTGTACCCTTCCTTTGGTAGTATGTGTATATTTGAAAAAATATCCAAACTTGATTGTATCTGTGAATATGGAACAACTTTTAACTTGGGTTTGGAAATAAGTTACGAGTCTAGTATTTAAGTTGCTTGTTGCAAGCTTATATGTTAAAATAAAAGGTACTGACAGTGATGCCCAGGAAAGTCGTGTCTCCTAGACAAGAAAGTATTTGATGTTTACTGTTAATGACAGTTATTGGCAGCTATAAGGCTGCACTTTATCTCTAGATATGGTTTGTGACAAACAGTTTCACTTTGAAAACATCTGCAGGAGACTTAACCATTCAAGCAAATATATTAACTTTCAGTTGATCTTATTCTTAATGAGATCTGAAGTTAGGATAACAGGTATTTGCACACAATGTATTAAAATATTTTTTAAACATGCTGCCATTTGCAGTTAATAGCTTCCTTCAGGTGTTGATGGGTATTATTAAGAATTTATTTCAGTGCACTCAAGTTTTGTTTTGTTTGTTTTTAGGAGGGAGAGGAAGCAAAGAAAGAGCTTGCACTACAGTATGGTGATGTACAGAAGGCTGTGAAGAGTTGGGTGGACTATCAGGATGGGCAGCGGATTCTGTTGACCACACCTACTGTTCTTGTCGGCTATCGTGTAGAAGTGTACCGCGCTGAGGGTACCACCCAGTGGTACACAGCAGTTATACAGTCATACAACCATACTACTAAGGTACACACACTTTTATAAATTTTATGCACTATTATATTTTGAAGACTTTCATTGGAATTTTAAAGTTGTTAGAACATGTGCCAAATTGCCTACGTGCCGGGGTTCCCAAAGGTGTGCCAGAATTCTGTGGTTGTAGGCTTAAATCCCAGATTCACCATGGTGGCGCTTGATCAATCCCAGAAATTCCAGGAAAGTTCGGCAAGGGTGGAAACTGGACTTTTCAGTTAACTCCATTGCCACGGGAAGAAGGGAAGAACATGAACAGGGACGACTTCTTTCTTGCTGCTGACAAAGTTTGAGGTCTACATCTTGTGGAATGTCAGCAAGTACTTGTTGATTACATTCAGACAGTTTTATGTTTACACAGGATTCATATCATTCACTTAATGAAGGGGTCCAGACACCTTTTAACAGTTTTTGTTAATTTTCTTTTTATTTGATTCCAAGAAGCTTACCTACTGGAACTATTATGACTGAAGTTGGCCTGTTTATGAGATGTGAAATATTTACTGGGATTATTGTTTTTGCCTGACCTTTGTGAGTCAATTATTTATAAGCTGATGGATGTTCTGAAGAGGATTGTTTTTACCTCCTGCCACTGATAGATCCAAGGGTTCAGGATGTTCAATCATGTCTTCCTGCCAACAGACTTGATGATATGAGGATAAAAATACATCTACAAGCCATCAATCAGTTTCCTCAGGTGGAAATCATGTTGGTCACTAAACATTTTATCTATGGTTTGTCTTGCTAGTGATGTGTCAACACATTATGATTAAAAAGGTAGCACATAAATCTTTCAGCATGGTGACACCATTGTTGGCCTTAGTTTTGTCAAAAATAGCTCCAGTTTCTTTTGATATAAATCATAAGGTTTCCTGCTATAAACAAATGTCCGAGTTTGCTCAAGCTTTTTCTGAATCTGGAGGCCGATAAGGCTGCTGTGATGACATTGTGTTTGGATTGCCATTAATTTTAGTTGCAAACTCTCAGTGAGATGCTCTTCTCAATTTGTCATCACTCTCAAGATGCATGAATAACTGCTTTCACTATCAGCCACTTACAACAGACAGTCACAGCCTTACTTCACTTTGTTAATGGTCCTTGTTATGTTGCTAAATAGTGTAAAGCGTCTCCCATAGTATATGAACAAATTCACAATAGTAGTATGCAAGTGAATTGTCGTATTGTTCATTCTGTGCATTGTCAAGACACCTTACTTAGTGTGACTCATGTGGCTTTCGTTGCTTCATGTTTAAGTGAAAGCACCTGGGTACCACCCAGTGTTTAATGTAAATCTTCCCTGACAACGTTATTACACTGTAAGTATCTTAAGTTAAGCTGATGCCAGGGAGTATTCCAGAAGGCGCTGCGAAGGGCATTATACATGTTCTAGTTGTGTTGAAGAATACTGCATCTTCGTGTTGTGTATGCATGCATATGCATCCACACAGACGTGTCAAATCGTGCAATGTACACGCAGGCAAGCATTGAGTACACACTCAGTCAGCCGCTGACAAGCACTAGAGTAGTGCTTCTGTTTGTTGTTTTTGCATATCTGCTCCTGTAACGTTACTGAAGGTGACATGCAACTAGTTCACACCAACTCAAGGACACACAAACACGTATTACAGCCAGTGTGGATGTGCGTGTGCATGTGCAGTAAAAACACCTTCAGGACCATATGTTTTCAGACTAAGATTTTGGCCATTGTGCCAGTGTTTTCTCGGCACACATCCATACCTATCAATGATGATGCACTGTAGATGCAGTTGTATTTGCCTTGTAATGCACGTATAGACAGTGTCATCTGCCCTGCACCTGAAGTAGATGTACAAGTTGAAAGATAACAAGGGCCATTGATATTCATGTGTTTGGTAGAGATTATTTGCCCACATTGCTGACTCACTTGCAACCCTTTGCCCTGACATTTGAAATACTAGGGAAGATGAATGATCTAACTTACACTCCAAAGTTGACCTTTTCAAACTCACCCAAACCTCCATGGGGTTTGCATATGTTACAAAGACAAATTGCTTGCAAATTTATGCCACCTGATGATATTGTCTGAAGTTAATCATGCTTACAGATGGTTTGACTTTAACGTGTCTATTGCCTTTTGGACAACTGGAGCTTTCGCAGGTGACAAGCTTTTATGTGGCAAAAATCCAATTATATATTTTGTGTGAAGGAAATTAGAAATCCTATTAAAATGTCCAATTGCCATTTCAACATTAAGTTATTTGCGCCAACGGGAAACCAAAGTGGTGAAAAATTTAAACAAGACCCTGTCAAATCACAAGAGAACAAATGTGTAGAAATGGGGATTTTTTGAAAGTGCACCATGACATTACATGATTCAATACAAGAAAGAAATGTCAGAACAAGAGGAGGAAAAAGGGGCAGAAATCTGGAGTCGATTGATGTTTTTGGCAGGATCTGAGTTTGTTAGCCAAGAAACCAGATATTGTCACTCAACTGTTACAGAAAGACAAATATAGTTGAGACTAGCACTGGGAGAGACTGAACACACAAGCTTTCTCTCGCAAACACAAACCACACATGTGCAAGCCAAAATAATACATGATTCATGATACCACCTCATCCACATCTCTACACTTATAAATTGACTGGCATGGCCAGCTAATTACATTGAATGTGTGAAGGTTTCACTCTAACTGTCAGTAGGATTTTATAACTGTGAAGTATCTTCTGTCATTAATTTCCTGATCTGCCTGCGACAGGTGCTTGTATGTTATTTCTGAAATAGTCTGAATATGTTGAAGCATGGTACAAAATAAGGAGTTTATTGCAACCAGATGGACACTATATGAAGGGCAAAGGTAATTCTGTAACCACATTGAATTAACAGCATGAAAGAATATTATTTTGAACGAGCAGAATGCAGTCCCTTTTAAGTTATTTTGTCTGGGGTATATTCTAAAGAATTTTTTGTTTTCTATGAAATATATTTTGAGCCTTTGTTTTGACCGTATCCAGAATGACTCAACTGTTGTGTGTCGTGACCTATATTAATGTTAGTACAAACTTCCGAAAAAGCTTATTCATATCCGTTTACACCACTGGGGGACATAGTTGACTCCACTTGAAAACAGGGAAGGGAACTTATTGCCCTATTGTGCAACATGATTACAACCATCTTGAATGTTGCCAGTAGTACTGGCTCAAGTATGTTGTTTGGAAATGCATTTGGAAAATTGATGTTTGTCATTAAGGTTAATGGACTCAGGATGGAATAC
Source organism: Haliotis cracherodii (assembly GCF_022045235.1). Taxonomy (NCBI): domain Eukaryota; kingdom Metazoa; phylum Mollusca; class Gastropoda; order Lepetellida; family Haliotidae; genus Haliotis; species Haliotis cracherodii. Next base: position 29,141,349 of record NW_027266343.1, on the reverse strand, counting down.
TCATCAAAAAAGTACAATTATCATTTTTATCAGTTTCACGTTTTGTAGTCAGATATTTTGACAATAACTTTTATCTTTATGGATGCCACTTGTCATGAAATATAAGGTATACCATTACATTTGATGGTTGATAACATAAACTTCTCCAGGTGGTTTGGAGGAAATGTGAAACATTCAGATGTTCCACTGTAGTTTGGAGTGGATTGAATTAAAGTAATCAAGTTGTCATCATCCTTGGCAGTCATCACCAGACTGTGACCTTCACCTTGTTTTGCCATTTGACACTGTAATAACCCTGTGGCAGAGATTGGTATTTTGGTGGCTGGTGTAATGGCTGTCCCCTTGACAATCCAATCTAGGCAATATATACACTGCTCTTTGTATCTGTTTGCGTGTAGGTGATCAATGTCCACTGCCTTGTTATCTTCGGATACATCTTGCCTGTTTGTCAGCTATTATCTGTGCGGCTTCATGGCCCTTTGTTTGGCCATTTGATGGTGTTGAACTTGTCGCAGGAAGGGTGGGGTTGGGCAACATTAAAGCAGGAGATAACCAGTGAGTGGTTTGCAGTCTCTACCATAGACCCCTCAAGATTGTGGTCAAGTGGGGCTAGTGGGATGGATACAAGGAGGTGGCCTTGCCACGGACATCCGATTATCTGTTCTGCAGTAGACTTGGAAAAGAGAACAGTATCCACTATCAATTAAGGAGGGTCTGATACCAGGCTGATGATTTAACATTGCTTGAGTACCCACGAAGGTTTACAGGGGATGATACCAGTTTTGCTAGTTGATATTTATGATGCTGCCTAAATAATACATTCTTGTACAGGAGGGAGGTTCACTCTAATGGGTGATGCCGGGCAGGGAGGGTAGTCATTATCAAATTGATGCAAAATGATGTTATCATTAGGTGGTTGGTATAACACAGTCCTAGTTAGATGGAGGGAATTTGTGTTGATCCTTTCCTTGAGTGATTGGATGGACTATCTGTAGTTTTTCAATGTCAAGGGCAAATAAATTGTATTAACATGATTGATGCATATTAGTGCGAGGTAAAGTGTATACTAGACATGTGATAGAAAACGTTGCAGTTATAAATGATGGGATTTTTGTTTTGATTGAAATCTTGGGTGAAGTAGAAAAGATAGTCGTACAGTTTTTAAATTAAGGATAACTCTTGTTAATGGTCAAGTGCATTCTTACACATATGCGTTACCTTATAGTACCCAAGATCCATATTATTTAAAAGGCTGTCAATTGCAAGATGACCTATGTGTTTGATAAATATTGCACCCTAATTCCCATGCTCCAGTACACATACACAATTTACAGGGAGCTTCTTTATGTTAAGTACATGCCTGACAGAGCAGTACATTACACACTCAAATATGAATCATACGGGGAGGGAAATGCATTTGTCACTGGCTCAACAGAGAAGTCTTGTACTATCAAGTATTAGCCTTTACATAAACAAGCTTGCCAGACGAGTTGCATGACCCATGCACATGAAGCCAGATAAAGATGGATTTTAATTCCCTATTATACATACAGCAAGAAACCTAATACAATCTTTTCCCATGTTCAAAAAAGCAAGATGGAGACACTCTTTTCAGAAAACTTAATAGGAACATTTTATCACTCTAAACAGCTATGCTCTGATTCACCCAAGAGAGCTATTTTCTTTTGTGGACAACTTGTGTACATGTATTACATGTTTCCCAGTCATGGGTGGGAGGACATTTGGGGTTGTACATAAGGATGGGAGACATTGACTGCATGTGGGTTACTATTGGATGCTGATGTAGACTTGATATAGCTTTGTGTTCTTTAAAGAAGAACAGGTAAAACACAGTAAGTGATTGAAATGTACCATATGTCAAATAAACAGCTCTGCCCTTTTATCAGACTTTGTCTATTTATAAGTCAAATTTGTTTTGCACCTTGCCTGGCAGGTAACATATGGTATGCTAATTCTAGACAAGGAGGAGACACAGCTTCTTGATTGCTTTGCTGATCTTCAAATTCTAGAATGGAAGTTCGTGCTTTTTCAAATATAGGACAGGAAAGTGATGAGGATAGTTTTTGCTTCGAATTGTGGTGGAGTAAGTTTTTGACCTGAAGATTTGCCGATTGATCCTTGTGCTGCGTTCAAGGTGCTCACGTGGCCGCAAATATTGAATCAGTCTGTGAAGCTTGCATTTGTGAAAACCGTGCTCCATTCCTTGTGGACTGTGAGTAAACAATGGAGGGAGTGTGCGTGTAAACACTGCACTGCGAACTTGGGCTATTGCAGAGAGGAAGTGTCGGCCTTGAGCAAGACTTGCTCACAAACATGTGGTCATCACCCCTCGCGAGTCAGGCCTGCTTACATCACCACTGTATAACACCTCAATAGAGGGGCCCTGGTGTCCTCGAGTTTATACATACAGGGTGGGAGATCTTGATGTCTATTGCTCAGTATGGGCTCTAGTGTGTCTTACAATTCATGATGACCTCCGTGGTTTAAGTGGTAGAGCATCTGCCTAGAGAGCGGAAGGTCAGGGGTTCGATCCCTGGCTGCTTCATACCAAAAGATGTTGAAAGATGGTACTTGTTGTTACCCGAAAGATGGTACTTGTTGTTACCCTGTCTGACACTCGGCATTAATGGGCTCTAAAACAAGGAATGGTCGGCTGGGAGTCATTATACTGCGTCTGAAGGGGGTATTCATGTTAAATTGCAGAATAGTATCTCAGTGGGCTAGCACTAAAAAATTTGCATTAGTCCGGACTAGTACAAGCAGGGACACACACGTCACTATATAAGTGCAATAATCTTGAACGCAATGTTAATCCATATTTCACAGTTTATACATATGAGTTGGCTATCTTGATGCCCATCTATATTAGGCCCTGGTGTTCTCCTTTTTATAGATCTTGATGCCAGTACCTCAATGTTAGGCCCTGTAATCTTACAGTTTAAACATACAGGATGGGAGATCATAATGCCACTACCTTGTTTGAAGGCTTAAACACATAACACCTCAATACCTCAATGCCTAACCCCAGTGTGAACTCCCATGTATGAAACAATTTAATAGTGTTGACAGCCCTCATTACATGTATGTCAGGATAGTGCACTTTTACACGTGAAAGTAGAAAATATGGGTATGTGCAGGGTTGGTAGGAGCCTTTGTTACCTTTGTCAGGGTGAACCCTGTAGAAGAGATCCCCAGCTACCCATCCTGTCTGTGTGTGGGGGAAATGAACTGGTAGTTACAGTTTGTGATCTGGTTGATAGTGTGTCATTGTGACAGTGTGGATCTTTGCCAACTCATCAACCACGGGTGTTTCTGGCTGAGACTTGATATATATATAATGTTGGAGGCATATCGCAATAGGAACAATCAAGTTCAATGCATTGTATTGTGACTCACATATGCGATTCATCCTTTCACTTCACTAATTTACTCAAGATGACTTTCTTAGAACCCATTCCTTCAGTCAGTCCACCCGCAAACTCCCTGTGTTTTGCCAGAATCATCAGTGGTTTTAAGTACAGCCTCAATTTTGACAGTTCACAAATGCACTATGATATTTAGTTGTTTATTATTTGTCTTGTATGTTTCATTTTAGTTGACTGTTTTCTACAAAACAGCCTACAATCTGGTATAAATGGAAATTGTAGACCTATGATATCAAGTCAAATAATCATGATAGGATTTTAATAGAATAACAAGTTTGTGTGTTGATTTGTATTTCCGATTATTGCGCCTGTGATATAAGATATTCATGTTCTGGTAGTATTTGTAACACACTGTATCATGAACAGTCTTGCAATTACGTTGTATCAGTGTCAATCAACATATCAGTTTTGTTGTATTTTTAACCGAGGCGTCAATATATCCTCAGAAATTGTGGATTATTTCTTGTTAGATAGCACGTGATTCTCATTTGGTGTTAGCACATGGCCAGCATTACATTTATATTAATCTTATTGCTCAGCTGTAATGTAACTTATCCTTGAAATTAGTACAGGTAAATATGCATTGTAGTGTCTACGTGACATATCACATTACATGTGGTTTGTGTTGAAATCTGGGCTTAGCAGCTGGATGGTTCACTGTCAATAACCTCTTGACCTACTACAGATTATACTGAAACTGCATTTCTGTAGGCCCACGCAGATTAATTCTTTTAGTTAAACTGTCTGTGAGTATGTTGCTATTTGTTATATGATCACAACTGTTTAATCAAAATTAGGTTTTAGCATCTGGTATTTTGTACAGATGATTCAAATTATAGCCTAGATTTAATGTGTGTGTAAAATGGGTGGGTGGCCCTATCTAAGCATGGTTTAAGATAGATAATAGATTCATATATTAGGCTTGACTGGCTTTGAGTCACTCGGATTATGATCAATGGTCTGTCCATTCACCAAATTTGTAAATGTCTCCGAGCTGCGTTTCTTTTGGATGTCCTACGACATTGTACTAACACACCATGATATTACTGTAATACTATTCCATGTGGCATTAAAACCCACACTCAACTGAATCAATTGATGACAGTATTAAAGTGTCCTTCAGGGACATTTCTCTGATATTGATGAATGTTTAAGTGTGCAATTTTGATGACACTAAATATTTTATGTTGGTGTCACGTGTATTAACTTAAGTTTTAATTTAAGATTTTATGTGTTACATGAAAATCTACCAGTCCAAATAGTGAGATTGTTCAAGAGTACTCATGATTTTGAAAGAATTTCTACATGCCTAACACTTGTATATAATAACAAAACAGGAGTGACGTTACATCCATTAATCAGGCTTAAAGCTATTTCTAAAGAATAATGTAATTCAAAATTGATTATAGAATTCGCTACCAATACTGAGTAAGTCAGTCGTTTTGATCTATTTTGAGTTGTTTGGGGGATGACCTATCAATACCACTTTTCGCTGATGATTCTTTGATCATTCATTAATTGGGCATGAATGTTTAAATGCCTGCTTAGATTTAGAATCTTTATCTACAAAGCTATCAAATAATATTTCGGTTAATGTTGCATGTCCCCAAAATCTAATAAGCCCCGTAAGCCCAGTATTGTCTTGTTGAGTAATTCCTGTACTGGAAACTTGATATGAAACATGTCACGTGAGTCAGTGCAGGATGCTGAGCAGGAAACAGGTTCTGACTTGTGACCTATTGTCTTCTTCATCACCACAACTGTGCTGTCTTCTGACCCTGTCCATGCCAAAAGAAATAAACAACCTCAACTTTTGATATTGTTGTCAACAGTGAGCTTCAGTGAGTGTTGGAAAGAAATACATGTATACAGGCGGAGTAGATATTTAAGTATGAGACTGATATCAGTTTGCTGTTGTAGATAATAGTTATTACCATGAAATCACTTGTCATAATGTTACATCTCCTTTTTCATGAATTTCTTGTTGATTATCATTTCTGTGTTTTATGGGAAATTTGAAAATGTCAGCAATGTTACATTAATAATTATTTTCTGGATCAATTAGTAATATTTGGGTTTAAAAGATTTGTACAGATAGGAGATCAGATACTTATTGAGGGACGTTCCATGTGTATGCCATAAATGAAGTTTGTATGAAACATGTAACTCATAACAAGCAGTTAAATAGCACCATCAGATCAGGAAGAGATAGAAGCCTTGTAACAAAAGTAGCCCATTGTCTTAGGAACTGAGCAACCACGTGGCCAAGCAGGAAGGAGAGAGGAGGTTGACCGAGCTGGTGATCAGTCACATTCCTCCTGTCAGCCCTGGCCAGCCTGACCAGCAAGTGGCCTCACAAATAAACAGTCCACTAACTTTGACCTAAGTAGGCCTGTGTGAGTTGTATGACTTCTCCAGCACAATGCAATGTCACTTTACTGTTAGTTCTCCCTGTGCATGCTGTTTCAAGCATACTACTCATTATCAGGCTCTAGACATGATTAAAGCTTTACACTCGGACCAACAGCCCATGAAAGATTTATGCAGGCAAGAAACGAGAAAATATTGAAAAAGGTCAGGCAATCTACAAAAGGTATCAGGTTTTATGTGGGCAGGTAGGAGGTATTCAAATGTCGGGAGTAGACTGAGGAGGCTGAGAAAACAAGCGTACCTTGATGGATAGAACAGATACTAGAGTGTCTGCTCGCAACTGTTTTCCATTAACCTTGGCTTAGCTTACCACAGGCAGAGTGCATGTACCAGAAAGCTGGATTGATTTGTTTGCACTCTGAAAGTGTTTGCCAAGGACTGGTTTGAAATATGAGTCTTTAATTTCCTTGTAGGGGATTTACAAGTTTCATTCTTCTCAGGTAATGGGATTGTTTAGTGATTTGGGTTGTTCTTTGTGAGACCTTAATTCGAAAAGATAATTTTGACATGAGGAAAATATAACTGCTGCTCTTGGGGATTTATTATTTTGTTTCAAATATTAACTTGAGAATACATGACATTGTAACATCCTGAAAGGTCGATGTTCGATTGTAATGTCACGTTGACATGTTTGAGTCCTTGATCATTATACAATACGCAGCGTTTGATTATGCGTTCCATAAACCAAATCAATAGAGATTTCCTAATGCTAACGTACTTCGTTATCAGATTCAAGACAAGGTTGCTTGCATAAGATAACGTGTCAGAATGTCATGTGTCACGATTGTAGCAGCCATGCTGGTGACTGAAATGCATGCTTGTGGCGTCTGTTGGTTTGTTGAGTGACGTCTTTTCTGTCTATTTCAGACTTTAGCTGTTACTGATGACACTGTCTTGGAAGAGCATAATGAAGATCCTGCATATACTCAGATGCACCTCATAGATGATGGGGGTAAGTGAATCCTGCTGGTGAACATACATGCCATTCTGTGTCTGTTGTTTAAAGCGACTCATCAGTATACCAGCTATTTGAAGGCAACCTGTAAATATGTGATTCTGGACCAGACAATTCAGTGATCAGTATAATGAGCAGCGACCCAATGATAAAGCTGTCATCCAAATCACCAAGCCTGACCACCCAATCCATTCAGTCTCCTCTAACAACCACTGTAACCAAACTGTCCATTTCTGTGAATTTGTTATTGTGTAGAAAATCATCTGCACTTTCATTTTTGTTTGGTTTACACTTTCATATGATATTTAGATTTCTGACATTTCTTTTCAAAGACAATTGCTAACAGAAATTTCTTCTCAAATTTATAGGAATGTATCCTTACTCTTTCTTGTGTAGTGTTTTATAATGAAATAAGTTTCCATATGGACCAGTTAGAGTAGTTCTCCATCATATTATTTTTCGAAAAAGGCAACTGAAATTGGATTGGGTGGTTAGGATAATTCACTAACTGATTGTATGTCATCTTGCCCCAATAGTTTGGAGTATTTCTAACTGGTATTCCTGGTCCTAACTTGATTATTTACAGGCTGCTGTGATACAGCTGGACTTGCTGAAGACAAGAATTCCTCTATCACTATATTAATAAATATTAATTGATTAGATGTGAAAACCTTTTACAGGAACAGTGGATTTTACAATTTCTTTCTTTAAATAATCTTTAGTTGTAGCAAGTTCATTATTCAATGACAACAGACTGTCAGGAATTGCAGTATATCTGCTTGTTGCAATTTCTTTTTTCTTCCCCCCCTTTGAAACCCAATCTTAGGTCTGTGATCCACCTGGTGGAAAGCTATTGACTTTTACCACCTCTCCAACAAATCTGAATTTGCCCATGATGACATAATGTGATAAGGTGCCCTTTTGCCACAGCTATTCAGCTGCTGCAGATGTTTACCTGTAAATATTTTCACACGGAATGTTACTGAGTTCAGGAAAGAAACTCAATATGATAATGTCTGGTAGATTACACCAGCATAGTTTGGTTCTGTGCCAGGCCATTTCAGAAAACTCACAACAGATACTGTTTACTCTGTTGCAAATAGACATCATGCCAGGCAAAAACACTACACCTTCTAGTTCATACTTATTTTGGGAAAGCTGTTTTTCTTGTGATCATGAGGGCTGTGCATCTTCATCATGTTGGAAGTGTTGAGTTGCCATTTAAGTTCATTCACATCATACTGCATGAAACCTTTACCTGTTTACTTGATCCAACCAACTTTGTTGTTTCCAAGTACCCAAACCCAGCCTAACCTCAACTGCCACCTCAACATATCTCCAACCATGGATAAGTTAAGTAATTGCCAGAAGTGAATTTGTCCTGTGGCAAGAGAGGTTTGGGGGGAACATGTCAACCCCAACCCCAACCCCAACCCCAACCCCAACTTTGACCCCCGTTTTACTCATGTTTTTTTTCATAATATAAACTGACACATCACAAATCATCACAAATTTTCATGATGCGTAGACAAATGAAAAACTCCAGTATATTTTATCAACTGATAACTCAACAGAGTAAAGTAAAACCACAGAGAAATATATCTAATCACTCTTAAAATGAAGAATTTGCTGACATAGTATCTTGACCCACCATGTGCAGTTCACACAGGCTCAGCGATGTTCTCTGTCTGTTGTTAAATATGTCAACACCAGTTTTGTTGAGTTCCGCTAGCATTACACTGATATACGTCATCGTAAGTCATCAGTTAGACATAATGAGAAGTAGTCTTGTTTTCATCTGGCCAATTCTCACCTCATTCCAGACAGCAATACAGGTTCCTTCTCGGCATACCAGGACATATATTTGTGTCTCCCTCATGAGATGTGCAATTGCTGCAGCCTTTTGCTACATGCTTGCCAGTCCCCCCTCCCGTCATTGCCAGCTGGCCTCTTAATCAACTACAAATGTGAATTCCAATCCCAAAATATTTCTGGGAGATTTGCCAAACAACATGTTACTTTCGAGATCTCTGCTCTGGTAATGATATGAGCATGTAAAGATGTATCTGATAAAAAAAAGTTGACTCATCTTGTTTATCGTTTTGGATTAGGTTGTTTATCAGCCAAAACAAGCAGGGGAAAGATTGTATTTTTAGTAAGTTGGCAGGAAAGAGCAAGTAATTCTCAGTACACCTGCAAAAGTGAAGTTAAGCAGATATTGATGAAGATAGGAGAAATTTCTGTGAGAAACATAATGGATTTTCTAATCTGTGATTTTGTGTTCTTAAAATTAATAGTTTTTCAAATACTTTCCAGAATGAAAAAATATATGAAATTCTTTTTTAAGATATATTGATATACTTGAAGAACAAATAATTTTTTAAGTCCGTAGTAATAATATGTTTAAGATGCTGTCTGAAGAAAGAATGACTGACCATGTTCAATTGGTCGAGAAAAGTTAATTTGATTCTCTGTAATAATTGACAAAGCAAGACCCAATCACCTACATAGACTATCTGTAAAGATGCTATTAACAACGGTAGGAAATTACCCGACAAGACTGGTTTGGACCACTGACGCAGATTTCACTGAGCAAATTAATCACTTGCAGACTCTCACAGAAAATGAATCCTGAATTTATTACTCTCAGAAAAGAACGCATCAACTTGGGCAAGTTTGGAAAATCGATACCTTGATTTAGACATGTGCCACTGCTGAGCTGGTAGTCTTAGCTTGTAGAGAATGTGGTGAAATGGCTTTCAAGATTGCTTAGGAAAAAATATGGAGACCTTTTAAGTCACAAGGCTGTGACATGGATATTTATGATGTGGTTGATAGCAACATTAATTTCCACACAACGGTTGAAGACTTAGCCTGTTGATAATTTGCCTGGTGTAGAATGGCTGGGTGCTTGCATTTTGCATGGGTAATCTGGTGTTAATGTAATAAGTGCAACCCCTTAGGGTGTAACACCTTCAATCTGCTTCACAATCACAATAGCCTCTAGGTATTGATTTTTTGGAGTGAAATATTTCCACCAGAACAGAATTACTTCAGCTGGGTATGGATTTGAAGCAACTTCGAACAGTATTGGTTTCTGAATACCATATAGAAAATACATTCAATAGCTTATATGTAAAGGATTTAATATTGCAAGTCTGTATGAAAACATGAGCTATCTCATTCACACAAAAATGTACTTGACACTGTGTTAATGTCAGGAGTGGACATTATGTTCAATAGCCCATGAGCTTAATCCCTTGTAGGTTTCAGCTGTCTGGCAATCACATATTGAATGTCAGCACTGCTTTCTCAGATCACCAATAGAGAAATTAAGATTAATTCCTCCAAAATTGAAAAATGACTGATTGGGAACTAGACTAGTAATCCTTTATTGATCCCAGTTTTGAATTGCCATAGCATTGAAGAGAAGAATCAATTATTTACTACAATCAATTGAAGTAAACACCAATCTGGACTGGGTCCCAGACAGGAGAACGAGTCTGTAATCTTGTTTTGGCAAATACCACACATTATTTAGTTGATAGTTAAGCTGTTGGTAGTTATCTGGTCACCGGGCTGGCCTCCTGTGGAAGATAACCTCCAGGGGAGATCCTTGTCCCCTAGCTTGGAATTGATTTTCTGTACTTGAACCTTACACCACTGTGATAAGGCATAGCCAGGTCCTAACACTGTGTGTAACAAATTTGTGTAGGCCCATTGTTAACCAAGCAGGCTGTCTGGTGTACGCTGCATTCAAGCACCTGATCAGACACGGCACAAACACAGCAGTCAGGCAATTTCCCACTTACAGCCCAGTATCAGTCGTGCTCTGCTCATTTGCGCTGGTGTTATCAGCACTCTGCAGAGACCCAAGACAGACCCGGATAGGGAATATGAAAATAACCTGTGCTAAGCCCAGGGTGAATAAAGAAAGGTGTGTTCCCTGACCTTTGTGGGTTGATGACGTGAGCCGCTCAAGATGTCAGAGAACATGGCAGTCACACTGTGAGTCATATGCTGGCCTACCGACTGGCTTTCTTTGTTGGTTTCAGTCACTACTACAAGTTCACGGATGTGAAGTTGATGTTAGATGTAGCGTGGTTGCTTGGCCCTCATGGATTTCAGTGGTAAGAGAGTTGAATCTGATTTCTCTTTCTTTTATCCAGTTGTGGACTCCATACTTCGAGGTGTTGAAATTGGAATTACACCTCGTCGCAGACCCAGACATACCCATAATAATAACAAGGAGCAGCAACAGGTGAGTGGCAGTATTTTACACTTATCAGGATAACACTAACTAGCATTAATAACTTGGTTGCATTGTGATGTATCAGCGACTCATCTGTTAGTACAAGATTTATCAAATGTCTTTTATAGATACATATACTTTCAGTATTCAGAAACTTGAACTGATTTGGCTATGTTTATAGACAAACCTGTAGGAAGTTAGTGTTTTGGAGATTTGGTATTTATAAATATACTAACTGTGGAGAGCAGTTATGTTTTAAAGAAAGGTATGTTTGTAGGTGCAACTTTAAGGTCGAGGCCTGATGCCTGATTCTAGTTAAATTCTGTTTGGTCCAATTAGCTCAACTAATTATGTTCCATATATTAACACTTAATTTAGCAGAAAATTATGCAAAGTGCCATGACTCAAAGTTTGGATAATAAAGTCCACTTTTTGCCTCTCCTGTTTGTATTGAATTTGAATTTGTATATATTTAATTTTGAAATTGATCAGTGTTATTACTTTGTATTTGGCTACTGTTTTATTTACCATAGTCTATTATGTATGTTTGTTCGTGCTGTTGACAAAGCTGAACATATAAAATATGACATAGGCATAAGTAGAATCTAATGGGACATGAATGTCTGGTACAGTTTATTGATAGCCTGAACCTGTGGTATAGGATTCCGTTTTGAGATTATTATCTAGCTTATTCATGTATGAGGCCTGAAGGATTGTTCTTCAATCCCCTTCCTGTGTTTGTTATGGAAAGATAATGATCTGTTGAGTGCTTTAACCTGGTGGGCATGCTGTCACCCAATACATCACGTGTGGCGTGGTTGTTTGCACTACAATATGTTTGTTCCAAGTGGCTAACCTCTCAAATATCACCAGCCCCTCCTTGTCTTCTGTCATGACCTGTATCAAAGCTTCAAGATGGCCACATATACCTGATCTTTTGATCCTCAATCCACCCACTGATAAAACCTCACCGACACTCATTCTCTTACCATTTCCCTTCCACAGATCCCAGGGCCCACCTCCCAACCAACAACCCACCCCCACCAACCCCCACCAACAGCCCATGCCAGACCTTGTTTTTGATAACTAAGACCATGCTTGTGGAGTAGGCAGGAGTGTCCTGCCTGACTACTTGGTGAATCAACTCTGAAATACACATCCGCACTACTGAAGGGGTTTATGTTTACTTCAGTGTTTTTGGATGATGAACAACTGTTAACCTCATTCCACCAGCTTCAATTTTCTCAGTGTACTTGTCACTCTACAGCACTCCCTGTCAAGGTCTATAGTTTTCAACACATTAAAATGTTTAAGTGAACACTTTCAGCTGTGTCTACAGATTGATATTGGATTCATTGTTACTGGCCTGTTTTCTTTCAGATAATTATTTTGAATATTTTGAACATCCTTCCAGTTAAATCATCTGTCAAACCGTTTTGAGACTTGTTTCAATGTCTATGGGTCTTGTGATGAAAGTGGGTCCGGAAATATATTTTTTTACTTTATGTCTTAAATGTATTTGAATCTAGGAACCCTGAAAATATTTAACTTTTAAACATTAAGGTTATCATTGCCCCTTGACTTTCATCCTTGATTTATCCACTGAAAGTTCTACAGGTTTTTTTTGTTAATGGTTCCCAGTCTGTGATCAGTTATGATTGCAAAATAAGGTGCAGATGACATGTAATATTTCCTTAAAATTGAAGTATATTGGGAATGTCATGCTGTCACTAATATGATAAGATCTAATAGTAAAATCAATAGCTTTTGATGACCTTAAGTAATGGTTATAAGCTCCACGGTGGTCTGGCTGACTGTACCACATCACCTCGACCAGATACCCTACAGTTTCCTGTCTCAGTCTTTTAGAGGCAGTAGCAGCAACAGCAGCTGTAGGGAGCTACACTGAGTTACCTTCGTCTCCAGCCCCTCTTCAATGCAACCATTATTACAGATCATTCATGCAAACTCTGCTCACATCATCATCACAGGACACATTAACCGAGATAGTTTATGTTTTTAGCACAACTTGAGTATTCTGTGAGGTGAAGCAAGTGCTTGTTGCCCCTATCTGAGGATATAGGCAGGATGTTAATGGATGTCTGAAGCTGAAATTAATGTTGTGTGTATGGATTTATCATGGCTAGTCTAGTTTCCCGACCAGAAATCAATAAAAGGACGACAATCTGATAGCTTTTGATCAAGGAAATTATTCGGTGTGGTCGTCTAGCACAGGTTGATTGATGGATTTTGAACCGACTAATACTACTTGTGTAAACAAATTTTTTAACTGTTCTCTTTTCACAACTCTGATGTGGAGAAATCTCCTTGAATCTAGACAAATGAACACATTACTAGGTAAGCAATCTTCTGGTCTTGTAGTTGTTATGCTTCTCTTAAGAGTATTTCCTTCAACAAAGTCTCTCCTGAAGTTTTTATTGTAAATGTCACTGCATTATTTCCACTAATGTTTTTTGAAACTTTAAAAACTGTAAGCCTATGCCTCCGCATGTAATGAGAAATTTAGATGATCTGATATACAGTTGACATTTACCAAACTGAACTGAAATCCAAACAGTTACCTTTGATATTACTGTACAAAGATAGCAAGTTATGTTTCCATCAATCATGTGAAACCCTACAAGATATTTGATACAGTGCTATAAATAAGTAAGCTTATCTACTATGGCAATGTTACTAATTATGTTTAGGAAAGCCACATTAATGTTGGATAAGGTTGTAGAGTGTACAAGCGGCTTGGTAGTAGTATCCTGAATGCCAATACAAGCCACTCCTCAAAAACAGGGCATTGAGGTTACCACAGGAAATATTTCCTTCTCCTTTGTAAAGAACGCCACCTGCTGTCTTGGGGGAAAATAATACCTTGTGAGTCATGTTGTCTATCCTCATTCATGCTTGGGAACACTGCTATGTTGATGACCCAATGGGAGTGGATGGGTCGAGGTTGGTGAGAGGGGGACTAACAGACATGTATCAATTATGTAGTGCCTAGTATCATTATCACTTGCATTGTTCCATTGACATTTCGGTGCTGGTAAGCACTTTCACAATGGTTCTGTTAACAACACATCAAGATAGTAACTGCTCCCCTGGTATTTCAATAGTTGTTGATAGTTCTCTTTAGGAGAGGTTTCAGTGAAGTCATATTACAAATTAGTCTGAATTTCAAAAGGACTTTTTGTTAAGTATGTTTCCAGTATTATAAAAATAAGATTCAAACTTTGGGAAAGGTTTTTAGTGATTTGAACATTCATGGATTAAAAAGTATGTTTGAATAACGTAAATTCCCGTTGTGTGTAGAACATAATATAGCCTTATGGCAGGCATTTTGAAGCAGATTTAATTCAATTCGGTGAAGATTGCTTGCATCTTATGGCTTAACATGATCAATGAGGAGTCCAATTACCCTATATTCCTGTAGTCCCTGACTCTCTCCATGCCTGGAGACTTGTTGTGGGCTCTCATTACGCGACCCTCATTATGGCCCGCCAGATGATATCCATTTAGCCATTGCGATATTCTGGTTGCAAACTGACATTTGGGGAGTGAGGTACAGCCACCAACTATGTGTGACATTTGTGGAAAGGAAGATGTGCTGCTGGTTGAATCCGATTATCTGTTGTCCCTCATGTAAATACTGTCGGCTGGAGAATAACTTAACACCTACCTTTTGACCCTTGTCAGCATAGTTGCACTTCAAATATCTTGTGCAGGTGTTCCATTGCAACTTTGATCAGAGAAAGGTTCTGTTTTTTTCGGGTTAGCTGATTTGTTTATTAGGGTTTGTAGTTTTTGTCATTTTGGAGAAAAATATCAGGAGCAACGTCTCTTGCTTGGATTTTATGTGACCAGAGAGAAAAGTGTATTTAGTTCGATGATAGTCGGCCTTTTGGTGTTTCAGCTTTTGTATGGTATTCGGGTCCTTCATGTATCATCAGTTGCAACATTTGAATTTTCATAATAGGTACTAAATTTCTATCTTTTTGTTGATTAATTTTAATGATGTGATTGTGTGTTGTGTTCAAGATCCTAGAATTATTCCCCAGATGGTTATTAAAACACATTTTGGTTTCTCACATTGATATTCCCACAAGGTCACCAGAGTGGTAATAGTCTTGACTCAGTTCATCAAAGACAAAAGTTGAAATTTCAGAAATGACATTTGCTGTGGTAATTAAGCCACATGAAATATAGAATCCTGTACCCTCATGCAATGGCGGTCTACTGAATTGTTTCATTAGGCAATCTTTCACAAGAAACAAAGACAGGCAGTGGCTGAGACAATGGATATCAATTATTAAGCATTTCATTGAGGCTCCTTTGTTTCACTCCCTTCAATACAAGCTCAGCCCAATGGTGGTTTTCCTCTATCAGTTATGTACTGCAAAATGAGTCCTAAATGGTTTCTTCTATTGCATTGTCATGTAAAGAGGGAAAGTTATTTCTTTTTTTGTGGCTTCTAAAGGTAAGCAGCATGATCTTTTATGTTGACTAACCAAATCTGTTTTTCATTCTGTTTGCTCATCTGAATGAAACATCATTTTTTTTATAAATATATTTGAATTATTAAGATTAATCCAGTGTAACCCATTTAAAGACAGATATCAGATGGCTTGTTGAAGGTACAAGTGAAAGGGGACTGGAAGAAAATACTTGTATTTGCTGGTACAATATTAAGATTGAATGTCGTGTTGAACTTTGAGCAGACTAGATTAGATCTTAGCTCCCTGAGGCAATGGAGGTAACGGAGACCCATTGTTCAAATTTGACATCTCTTTGTATATCAACAATTTTGACATGTATAAATTTATGTCAATATGCCAAAAAATAGCATGGTTATGAAAAGTTATAGCGAGCATCAGGGTATGTTGAATATTGACTCATATCATGAACATTATTATTTAATCGTTTTATAAACATTACTTATTTAATTTTGATAACAAAGTGTATCATGAAATATGGCAGTTATCCTAATGGAAATCTATCCCCCAAAATAGCAAGGTGTACTTCAATTGGTTATGGGAACTAGGGCTGGCTGTCAACATAGATCATAGAGATCGATAATCATTAACTAAATATCAATGAATATCGGAAAAGTAACTTTGAGCACATTTGCTAAAAAGTCTGATTGAAATCAACGTATTTCCAATCACTGGTGAGTGGTGACATCTATGCATTGATTTCTTTGTGGACATTTAAGATGTAACAAAACAGTTTCTTTACATCTTCGACAGTTGGCATGATTGACAATATGTCTATTTTGAAAAATTTAGACTTTATTTCATCACAATAGGTTATGGAAAATATCAAACACAATTTACATATCAATAAACAATAATATTCCTTCCCATTGACCATAATGCCAGTTATTGATCTGTTTAGCCAACACTAATGTGAATCATATATATTGAAATGAAGACCTATGTTCTGTTGATGCTTATATGTGGTGGCATGTTGTTTAGGTGAGCTATCACTGACAGCTCAAACTTGCTATCTAAAGAGTTATCAGGCCTTGTGTGGTTTGCTTTGTTAATGGTTGAAGGTGCCTTTGAGTCCCTATCTGTGCTTGTTTAACATGCAGGTCAAGCGGTGACGCAGTAACAGCACGCAGCTACTTGGTTGCAGGATGTGGTTGTTACGCCTATTAACTGTCCTCGGATTCAAAATATCCAGTCTTGCTTGCCTACCTACCTAGTGTAAGGTCCCTCAAGGAGTTGCCCTATCCATTTAGGCTGAATAGCTCAATAGTAATCTAAGCCTTTTTACTAAGTTTAGCTTGGCTGTCTGTGTGATCGTGTTGCCTAGCAACAAGCTTTGAAGGGCAAAAGGTCATCTACTGAATACACAAGGCCCTTGAGCCTTCAGTATTTACTGAGTCTTTCAAAGTGGGTCACTCTACAAGTCTGTTGTTCTCAGGTCAAAAGCTATACATCACCTTTGTACATTCACATAAGTAAATAAAAAGCCCCTATACACAATTAAAGCATTGACTGGTTGAGTTTAACAGTTATTGAAAGACATGAACGTGGGGTGGGCTGACTAGCTGCGAGCTGGAACCATTTGAATCAGTGACAACCTGTGATATCTTGTCAAGCTTGGTATACCTTTCAATCAAAGGAGACAAGGTTTTCTGTGTGATTAGTTAAATATTGAGTTCCATATCTCTCGTGTTATTCTTGTGTGGTAGCCCCCTGGTAACTGATCTGCAGGTACAGTAGGTTTATGTTCTTATTTTAGTTCAATTGTCCACACATAGTCTTTTCAGTGTCAGCTGTGATTACTCCATGTAAGGTATGCAGTTCACGTATTTATAAAAATATCCCAATAGTTGTGAATGAATTGTTAATGATTGTATTCTTATGGCTGTAATATTGATAAAGTAATACAATATTTAGTTTTGATGATCTATATATATATTTTTTTAAAGTATCTTATGAAAGCTTCATAATCAATATTTACTGATTGTCCATGGTCTCGGCTGTTTTGTAATGCTTTGAACTGTGATATTTACAATGTACATGTTTAAACAGACATTCCAGGAAATTAGCTCATGATGTACGGTCATAATCAATTTCTCAGCATGCTGGATACCCGCATTGTGATATTAAGGCATGGGTAATATTGATGGGATTAGTATCATAGGCTGGCCATCTGCCGCGGTGTGTAAGAAGTCTGGGTTGATTAGCAAGGTGCATGGTCTCCTGTAGGTTTGTTGTGAGGATGGTGGATGGCAGGAGTACAGGAAGTGTCCTTCTAGAGTATTGATATGCAGGTGCTCTAGTCTTTGTCGGGCACTGGGGAGGTGGAGGCTGTGGTATTGATCAAGGCCCCAATCAATTAGTTTAGTTTAGAGAAATGGCAACATGAATAATCCATTATGCTGACAGCATTACCTGGACACAGCCATAATGACTTTCAGCCTTCATTAAACACCACACAAGCTTCTATCTGCCCAAGGTTAATTCCATCTTGTCTGTATGTAGCTTCAGTTTGTTGGCTCAGATGGTTGTTTGATTTATGCTTATGTTGGGTGATATTTTAATTTCAATCATTTTATATGTTTTGCTTTGAAAAAAAGTATTGTTTTGTTGCAATGATTTAATTTTTAAGTTAAAAAAATATATTGAAACCTGTGCTATGGTTTCTCTTATTTCTGTAACAGATTTGAGGCAAGATCAGAGATGCGATAAACATTCTTTGGATAATATGAAGCGATGTTCTAACTCTAAATAGGTTGGTTTCGTTTCACTGAGACAATCTTCCATTCATGTTTAAGAGCAGCAGCTGTAGAGCTCACCTATGTTTTTCCTCCAGCTGTTATGTATTTCAATCCAAGCAAGACAGGTGTATGGTTAGTGCCTAGTAAGAGCCGATTTATTACGCTGTTGGCCGACTTGAATCCCAACTGCATCTCCTCGATCCTGTAACACGGAGATAGGTGTCAGCTGATGTTGTTTTCTAACAGCATGACTAACTAGAGAGAAGGTGTGTGGTATTCTATCTCACTGATAACGGCTCCCTTTTACTCAACTTGACAGCCAGCCATTCCCCAACTAAATAAGACCGCATCCTAGGCTAAGATAGACGGTCGCTCTGGATTGGAAATGGGCCTGTTTGCTTTTCTGTGTTAACTTGACCTTTGATCCTTCTGCCTACCTTCCTTTAGTCAATTGAGTCGGTTGCACTGAACTAGTCATTCATCCAGTTTCAATTTGTGGACTTGCACTCCGTAGTGTTCAGCGCTGAATTGATTCCCACTGTAATTATCAGTGATGACAAATGTAGTAGAATCTGTTCAAGGTTTTGCATGAAACTCAGCTGTGCATGTAATTTAAAGGATGAATGAATTGCAGTGTTAGCTCAATTACGATCAAATCGGCAGGTCTGGCAAAGTGCTCCACAGTGCCCAAACTAACTGTCTTATCTGGATTATTGTTTATGAAATGATTTGAGCAATTAACCTCGAGCTATGGAGAAGGTTGTTATTGTGGTAAAAATATTGAAACAAATCTGATTAAGTCTTGGCAGGGGAGAACATTCCGAGAATCTGCATCTGATGGAAACCAGATAAACATTCAATGATTTATGAGTTGCTGTATCTAGAGACCTTGTCTCTAATGGAAGAGCTTTTGTAAGCTTTGATTAGTGAAATGTGCCAGCATCAATCCCCCTTGAACACACCTTATTGATTTTTCTACAACAGTTCGGACAGGCACAATCATATATATTTAACATCCCTGAGATGACCCCCAAGTTTGTATGGTAGTGTACGCAGCAGTAGCTATCTCCTACACTAACTCTCAATACTACCCCAGGCAGAGTATTAGCATAATAAAGCCCTTTCAAAGAGCAGAAGGCTTCAGATTAGTTTCACACTGTTATGGCAATGAATAGCCAAGCAAGAAGCCAGCTGAGGTTAGAGAAATGGCTGTGTGTGAGAGAGACGAGGAAAGCAGGTCAGGTGCGTGAGGCTTAGCCTGCTTAGACTATCCTTGCTGTATGATTTACAGCTGGTCCATGCTTGGCAGGGAAGGCAGGGCAGGGAGCTTTTATTTATCTCACTGCTTTACAGCCCTTGTTGTTATTCTGGGGAAAACCTAGAGGCATTACTCAATGTGATCCCATTTGCCACAGTAGTGTGTGCCGTTATGTAACCCAAGGTAACATAGCTCCAGGGTGCTCATATTCAAGTGTTGCTCATTAGGTCTCACTCCATTTGGGTTGTGAATAGGACAGGGCTGTGATCATGTCTGCTCTGACAGTGTTGCCCATGGAGAGGGGAACAGTGCAAATCTAGGTCTCATATGTTATGCTGTTAAAAAGTTTGTGAGTGGTCCGAGGCCTGCTAGGTAGTGATGTACTTTGGCTGTGGGCCAAGACACTGACAAGTTTGGATAAGCGCTGAAGGATCCATTTACCCCTGTTTGACATTCCTGTGAGCTAGCCCGCCAAACAGGCCTGAAGGTCACATGTTGTTGAGAGTTCGCCAGACTCGGTCTATTGTCTGAGTTGGCGGGGCAGCATGCAGTGGAGTCTACCAGTCACAGCTCTCGCTCGCCACAGGATAATGTAGGCTACAGATTACATGGAATAACACTTGTTGTGTATAGATTGTGCTGAAGCGGGGTGTAATGATTATTTTAACTGCCATTGTAGGCTCACTTCACTCGCCGTCAACCCCCTTGCAATCCGGCCACTCCAACTAATACACCAGTGATTCGACCTGTCATCAGTGGAGGCCGAAATAGTAAAACACGACAGAGACATACCTCGGGAAGCAGTACACCAGGAGAGCAAGAGAAAGGTGAGTGCTCTAATCTTGGTTTGATACAAAGTTCAAAGGTGTCTGGTTTAAGCGTTATCATCACTCGCTTGTACCAGTCAGCTCGTCTACCGAGCTGTAATCGCTTACCCATACACGCTCTCACATTTTTGTCGATTGTATGCTGTCGTGTTGATCAGTAAGGTGCTTTATTTTGTGATTCATGCCTTGTGGAATAATGGCTGTGACATGCTGTTAGATGGAGACATCTCATCGTTGTGAATCAATAACATGGATGGAGTGGATTTACTCAGCTGCTTATGCCCTGCCTAGGATAGCAAGCTCAGCTGCCCACATTTGGTTCTGTTTACAAGCTTCCTGTGTATTCGTAGAAATATGCAGACCACATACTCGGGAATTTCAACTCTGTGCCAAATAATGTAATACTTTTGGCAAGGTAAAGTGAAATATTTGTCTAATTTGTTTGAGAAAATCTTTGAAAATGAGTTCCTTTTGGCTGATTTTTTGATTGACAACTTAACTGAATTTGAATTTTTGTTGATAAAACCCAGCTGCTACAGTATGGTATTTGGTGCAATATTTCTTGAATGGAAATCAATAGATATTGTGTTAAAAGATGTAATATGCACACACTTGAACATGATATTCTATATGGGGACTGGTGCAGACAAATCCCTATTGTTTGAGGGGCAGCCATCAGTTTGCTTGCAAGCTGTCATGTTTGTAAATGAACAAAGTTGGAGGTCACGAAACTAAATAGTGGCTGGTGGCAGCAGGGCTCACATTCCCACATTGATAAATGGGTGGCTGTCCATTGTCACAGCTTTATCACAGTGATAAGGCCACACTCCCCCAGTCAGCATTGTTTAGGTCAGAGCTACTCAGAGTGCGGAGGTAGGACCCACTGTACAGGGTTACATGACCTAATCTTTTAACCCCCATTGTTCCAGATGAAAATGTTATTGAAATTTATCTGCAATTGAAGCTCATAGAAATTCATAGTTCTGAATCATTTGGTTTATTGTGGTAAATATTTGAGTTGTGAATCAAATTTTAAGTTGTATTGAGACTATTCAGCCATAAGTACTGAAAGTACTAAGTATGTGTCCACATCAATAAAGGAAATATATGTTGTAACTATATGTAGTTGTGGTAACTGTGTGTATTCCTAGTAACACAATTCTGTTCTCACATCTTCACAGATGTGTGTTTGTGTTAATTCTACTCAACCTGCTGTGAAATACATGTATTCACACCTAAAAACTGCTGTTGGAATGGTATAGATGTGAGTGTTTCCTCCATCCAGGCCAACCATTAACTCCTGCATATGGACCTAATAGCAGTGTATCTCTCTCACAGAAGCAAATAGCTGCAATATTCTGCAGCCTAGCCAGATGGTTTATGTGGAGGCAGACCATAAGCGAATTTCGCCTTTTCCTCACTTGATACCATCCCCTGAAGATTGTAATTGACCAGGCGAGTTAATGTGCTACTCTGAAGGGTTTGAGATTTTCCAGACATCGTGTCTGTCTTGATAAGAGCGTGGAACTCATTTATCCCTGGGATATCAAAAGGAAGGAGTAGATGTGTGTACTGTTTACTTGTGTGTGTAGGCTGTCTTATTATGGTCACACATGGTGTGGGCCTAACAAAAGATCCCTTGATGCTCCATTCAGCCCTGACTTTTGATGACTCGATATTTTCACTTCAGCAATTTTGAAGCCTTCTCTTGTGTAAAAAAAAGCGTTTACAGTAACATGCTTGTTTAGTCATGTTTGGATCTAAAAATATCTTGATTCCTCCTTTCCTGTATGATTGGCCGTAAGTCAGAGCAGATAACTAGTTGCCAGCCAGCAGGTGTTATGGCTACTGAAGCGGAACTGTTAACTCAGGAACGTACACAGACAGGCTTTCACATAACTCATCCCATTACACACAGACCTGTCCGCCCAAACCTCACTTCTTGGACACAGCTGAAGGCTGAAAGGTCGTAACCTTCAGCAGCCCTGCAGATTGAAACAGCTGGCTTGGTATTGTGTTCTGATATGTATTTGGATATTGTTTGAGTATAAATTTGATTGATTTTCCTAGTTTGTAATTTGAGTAAATGTTGTTGAAGAAGAGAATTTAATTTCGTTAACGCACCTGTTTCAGTTCCAGAAAAAGCTCCAGTGAAATCTAAACAGCTAGTTTCAAAGGAAAGGAAGAGAAAGAGCGAGGATCAGGCTGAGGAGATAAAACGTTCTGCATCCCCAGGGAAACGCCAGAAAAACACGAATGAAGCTGATAAACCTGAGTCTCCTGTACCAGAGAGTACAGAGACTATTAAAAACAAAGTGAAAGTTCCTTCAGAGGAAGACAGTGTGAAAGAGAGTCGGGTTTTAAAGTTAAAACACAGACGCTCTAAAGAAAGTGTTGGGATTACTTGTGTTAGCAAACCCACAAACAATATACCAAAAGATAATAATCAGCATAAAAACTCAACAAAAACTGACCTTCCTTTGAAGGTCAAGGACGCTGTGAGTAAGCCTAAGAATTCTGAAAACAGGAAGTTAAAGAGCGAGAAGATCAGATTGGCAGCAGTCAGTGACTCTAGTGAAAGCAATGAGATCAGGAAGGAAACTGTGTCTGATAACCCCGTAGTGAAAGCAGGG
This sequence comes from Haliotis cracherodii, assembly GCF_022045235.1. Classification (NCBI taxonomy): domain Eukaryota; kingdom Metazoa; phylum Mollusca; class Gastropoda; order Lepetellida; family Haliotidae; genus Haliotis; species Haliotis cracherodii. The sequence goes on along the minus strand of NW_027266343.1, from coordinate 29,118,308 downwards.
GAAAATGAGTCAAAATCAACTGATAGTGTGAAAATAAACCATCTGCTCTCATCTGACGGGAAGCCAAGGCAGCAGGAAGCAGTGGTGGACGATAATATGCACTTCAAGAAACAATTACTCATTAGTTCAGGGCAAAATCATCAACCATCTCTTGCTAATATTGACTTGCAAAGACCATTGACTGACCAAGTGACCAAACTTGCTAAGGCTGAGAATATATCATTGAATGGTGATGGAAAATCTTCATCTGAGATCAACCGCAACTCAGAGGCAGCTACTTCCATGGCTGAAATCTCATCAGAAAAGAGTGACAAAATGGAAACAAAACCTCAGGCTTTGAGTCCAGATAGGTCTCGGGATAGTTTCACAAGTAGTGTGCAGTCACACTTTAATGCCATTGCACCACGTAGCAATACTACAACACCTGCCACAGAAGACAGGTCAGACTCCAGAGAAAGGTCAGACTCTCGTGCCAGTGATGAGCGCTATTATTCAGGATATCATGAAGAAAAGAGACCTAGTTCTCGTCTAGACGATCTCAGAAGTTTAAAAAACAGTCCAGCATCTAGTCCATTAATAGTGCTTGGAAACGAACCTGTTCATCCATATAGAGACCCTGAGTTGATGCGAAAAAATCCTGTGCAAAGTAATGTATTAGCGCATCCAAAGACAATGACCCAGCCTACATATCAAAGTGTGCACAACCCAGTGCCAGCTCCTATACCTGGCATCCCTGTCTCTTCCTCATCCCTCTCCTCCCACCCCATCTCCCACACACTGCTTACCTCCCTTCCTTACCACCATCAACTCAGTTCCTTGAACCCAATCTCTCACCCACTCCCTCTACCTCATTCATACCCTAGAGAGTTGGATGCATTCACAGCACGGGGACTTGTGGCACAGCAGCAGCAACAGCAGCTTGCAGCAATGCACCAGTTACAAAATGCGCATTTAATGCAACTACCTTATTCTCATCGTAGAGTGAGTCAGTTGGAACTGTTATGGCAGCAAAAATTCCCTTCAGTGCCCATTCCTCCTCCATGGGCTCTTGCTAAACACCAAGAGGAGCTAATTGGGGAAGCAACTAGGGAAATGGAACGGGAACGCATGGAACGGGAACGAGTGGAACTAGAACGGATAGAACGAGAAAGGATCGAAAGAGTGGAACGGGATCGGAGGGACAGGGAACGCAAAGAACAGCGGTAAGCTTCTCTTAATTTTTTAATTATTTGTGAGATAATTTCAGTTGAAGTTGACCTGAAATGTCAACAATGTTTGAAGTTTGGGGGTAATCCTTGCCATAACCTTGTTCAAAATTTGGGGAGGTCTCTTGATTAAAATACTGTAACAGCAAACCTAAAATACCTGAGGACTGCTTTAATTTTGTTGGTCATGATGATTTTTGCATCGAGTTGATGATTATGATCATAATGAAATGAGTAAGAGTGTCTCTAATATTGGTCTCACTTTGTGTGGCAAGTTCTTGCTTGTGTCTCTGATGTTTATAGGAGGTCATGCAGTCTTGTAACACATCGGATATGTAGCTCCATAACTGGCAATGTTCCACTGATAACATCTTATCCCTGAAGTAAACATTCTTATATGAATCCCCATATAATCGCCTTCCCAGCAGACAACAATAGCCTGTATTCTCATCCATTGTCAAGCCCATTTTAAACCAATTACAGCATAAGCTATTGAACCTAGTAAATGTTTGATAACATTACTCCACAAAGGAGGTCCAACTGCAGACTTAATTATGGCAAATTAAGCTTGGGCAGATTCAGTGATCACGCTGAAGGGATGGTGGCTGATTGTACCCTGACCTGTGACATAACAACTCAAACAATACTGGAGCCAGTTGAGGCTCTGGCTGCCAAGTTGGACACCTTGGAGAAAATGACTCACGAGTGTAAACATTCTTGAGTTGACAGGATTAGTGAGTGATTTATTCTGGGCCAGGCCTCCCTTGGTCTGCTTTAATGGGTGGGCTAGCCTGGAACTGCTGGGTATTGTGTAACTCCCCCTTGTGTAAAGGTTAGGGTAGGGCTGATTGAGCAGGTTTGCATGCAAGTCTACTGGGCCAGTCACTGGTATTTCCTGTCACAAGCATGATAACATCTTGCAATATTGCCAGCTTTGTTTATCGGGAGATCGCATGTTACTGGGGTACTGAAAAACATGGTTCTGCATGTCAAATAGAGATATTTTCAGGTTGGAAAGATATTATGACATTTTGTGCAAGCATATGTTTGTCAGTTGTGGTGGTTTACCTTTGGCTATCATGTAAATACTGAGTGTATGCTAATGTGTTGATTTTAGAGTTAATCCCATGACCATTTGATCTGATTAGCTTGTTTACGTTATGCTGATGCTGCAAATTCCTGCAGATTTTTTTGGGGGGTCAATAATTGATGATTGTAATGTTACATAGTGAGAGATATTTATGTCATGTACCTTTTAAACTTGATGAATAGAGATCCACTTCACTTCACTTCACTTCACTATGCCTTGAACTATTGAGCATTCATTATTCCTCCTAGACCAGTTTTGTCACAGTATGTACTCCTATCCACAGTGCATTACTCGATAAATATATCTAGTGTTGAACCCACACGACAGCACAGCAGTTGCTGTGTCTCAGAAATCAATACACAATGAAACCATCAAGATAAGATTTTGAGAATGAGCTATAGCCGTGACTACAGCCAGACAACGCCACATTAATATTCAATGAGAATAGCTAGCACTAGCTCACAGCACCTTGGTGATATGGTGGACATGGCATGGCAGTTGTTTGTCCCCGTCTCCATCAGTGAACATTGCTGTAGTGTTTGGCGGTCTGTAGATGCTTAGGTGAGTTAACAATGAAAGTATGGCGGCTGGTACAACTTTGAGGTCAGAATGGCTTTGTGTTCAGCCTTCAGCTTCTCTCTAGCTGAGCAGACGAGCAGGCAGGCAGCCATATTGATTGAGGTCGGGATGGCGGGCACCAGCTTGTGAAATAGTGAATCTAACTAATGGAGGATAGCCGGAACTATTTTCTAGTCTCTGGGAGCTTCCTTTTGGATTTGGGCTGGATATGAGTAGGTACTGTTTAGTTGTTGATATACAAAACATGGGCATTGTGTGTGTGGTTTTCGAATGACCTTGACAGAGGCTGGGTGCAGCTGATATAACAGCAGTTCGAACATGTGCTTCCATGGGCCCGTTGAATGCCTTGTTTGTTTGTAGAGAGGAGCATGCTGAACCATTGCTTCACCCAGGGCTTTTAGAGTCCCCCCTCAGCTTTCTTAAGCATCATAACCACCTTTTTAGCTATTTTGCATTCCTACTGTCAATTTACTGGCTGTATTACTACTATTGCTTTGTGGATTTGCTTTTTTAATTGATTTATTATAATGAGATTGTATATGTTTTAGAAAGGGTGTAATATTCTCTCTTGTATATGGTGTAAACATCAGCCTAGTCAGTAATTTATGCTGTGGATTATCTGCCATGACATCGCCCTTGCCCTGGGAAATAATTAACAAAGAAGCAATCGGTTTGATGTTGTGAAATTTTGCCTGGAGATAGAGCATTTTGTTGCCTGATAGCCAGGTGTAGGCTTAGTATCTGAGGTGCGAGGGTTTTATGCCATCATAAATCTTGCTCCTGACCTCATTTTGAACTGCATGGGTAACTTACATAAATGCTGTTGGCAGTTAACATTTACGCTTGGCATATTCTAGCGAGTGAGCCCAGGAGTGAAGGTGAAGGTCGTTGTAGCTTGTTGGAGCAAGGTACAGAGTCCACCATGTTGGTCTGTGGGTTTAGCCCGCCATATTTCTCACACAACCCTTGCGTGATTAAGTTCAACACTACGCCTCATTTAGATAGTAGATATGGCCTACATTGTTATTCACAAGTTCAAATCACATGCTGTAGAAAAATATTGTTTACCTTTCTTATCAGTTTTGTTGATATTTCCTATCAAGGTCCTAATATCACTAGCATTCAGATTCATAAATTAGCCTTTGGAAATGTATTGATTATTTATGTCATGCAATTTGTGAATAATGATTATCAAAAGAAGTAAGTAAATGAGTAAGTATGTTGGAAAAAACTGTTTATGTAATTAGTTGTCATTAATGTCCTGAAGAGAAGCTATGACTAAATGTCATGTGAGTGGATGAATATGTATGTGGTTGTTGCAAGGGCAGGACCTAAAGTACAGGCAGCGCTGACATGAGTATGTCAGTGTTAATGTAGTCTTAGGAGGACTGTAGATAAATGAGGTTAGGTTATGACTCAGACAGCTCCTTCTGGCCCCAGGTAATAAAACAAGATTGTGACGGATGGCAGGTGTTAGGACGCCTGCTGCCCAGCTAAGTAGCTCCACGTTATCACGGTACTGTCTTGGTCGGATATTACTTTGAATATCCTTCTACGTCACTTGTGCACCATGTGCGCACGCCATTTTGAACACGATAGTGGATATTTATTATGAAAGACTTTTAGTGTTAAAATAAAAAAAATTTAGTTTCTGAGAAAATCTGTTGTTTTTTTAGTGTTGAATTTATTGGAGGATAAGATTGCAATTGTTGTATCATTACTAGGGTTTAAAGTTGTTGTTTACAGTCTACAAATTACTGGCATCCTTTGGGATGCCTGTAACAGCGTTAGATTCTAGGATCCCAGAATCCCCAAAATTATTAATTGTTAGCATATTAATACAAAAATGATTTGACTCTCATTATTAATTTGAATATTGTTTGAAGAATAATAACTGTCGAAAATGAAACATTTCATAAATGTTGATTGTCAAGTCAAAGTGGTTATATCCAAAAATATTAACTAACCAAACAATAGATACAAAATTATAATATATACTACCATAGGACACATAATGAGAGATTGATGCAGGGGCACATGTACTCTTTATGGCAAGGCTGAGTTGTCAGGTGAAGCCCAGTGTTGGAAGGTTTACTACATATGGTCATATACATTATTGATGTACCTCTTGTACACAGCTGACTGATAAGTGTGTTTAAGGGAAGGCTATCAATCAATTTTGCTGACATCGGCAGAGTAAGATGAGTATATGACGTCAGTACTGCGTAGTAGTGGTGGGGAGAAGGTAGGCATACATTGATCATGCCTGATTCGGGCTGTTGAATGATTTATGCTGCCCTTACATTCAATATACATGACATCAACTACAGGTCAATATTATACAGATGAAAATGTCTTAGATGATATGCTCTCGTTCCTTGTGTTGATTGGGGGGTGTTTTTCGGGTTAGGTGGACAATATTTGCTGCATAAATGTGGTATTTTCTTTTTGTGTCATGAAAAGTTATGAAAACAAATGAGAGAAAAAGTTCAAGTTTTATTTGGAAGTGAAAGAACTGTTTTATTTTCTGATATTGTGATGTGTGTAGTTTTTGTAAATCCTTTTTTTGGTTTCTTTGTTAAGAAATGCAAAAATAAAATATTTGAAAATTAAGAAGCAAACAATACCCTGCTTATGTGAATGAATAACAGCTTTGATGAGGGTGATTCTACACTGAAATAGCATAACAGGCCATTTGCTTTTGTGTTGAAAGTCTATATTGGAACAACAGAAGATTTTTTTTTACTCAGCCAAGCACACAGGCAAGTGGACAATTAGTAACCTAATCCCAAAGCCTATTGTTGACCATAATGCAAGGAGGTTCAAGATAGGTTTGGGGAGATGACCTTGGGAAGAGGTCAGTGTATAATCTGCCCCTCAGGTGTAATTAGACTCAACGTTTATGTAACCCGATCAAGCTTGGCTTGCTGTTGAATACAAGCTAGCTTGTCTTCTTGGGGGACTGTAATCACCTGACATTGAAACTGAAGTATTTGGGTTGTAGTGAAGCAAACAAGAATAGTTCTTATCTGACACTTAGGTGTTTCTAGGTATTTATTCTGTGTTATAGCTTTCCATCTCCCAGAAATATCAGATTTTGGCAAAGGGCCATAGCTGTATCTACAGATGGTATCAGATATAGCTTTACACACCTTTGTTAAATAATTTGTGATGAAGTTAACCAACCATCTTTTACTGTGTGTTTTGGGAATTGAAAGGGTTAAGACTCATCCAGAATATACATTAAACATTTTCATGCAATTAGAATACCAAATCATTTAAAGGAAATCATTATAGAATATATTGCTTGTGCATACAAAGCAGTTGTCCGAGCTGTTCTGAAACAGACTATAGTTTGTCACTGATGCAGGACTGGACAAAAGTTGCTATGTTGTATGGTTGACTAGTTCTCAAAGGGGATAGACAAGGTGAATAGCTCCCCGGGGTATGATTGTCAATACATTATTGTAGCTGTGAAGTCAGGTGTGACCTTCTTTTGCCCTTGCTGTCCTAGTTTCAAGCATTCCACCAGTACCCACCAACCATGTACAGCTTGAATCACACCACCATGCTTGTACATTTCAGAGACAGGATAGAGAAAGCTGAAAGAGAAAAAGCAGAAAGGGAACGACAAGAACGGGAGAAACAACACGAATTGGAAAGGTTGGAGAAGGAACGAGAAAGACAGGATAGACTTGAGAGGGAAAGGCGGGAACATTCGCGTCTGCTCCGAGAACAGGAACAGAGACAGGAGAGGGAAAGGATCTTACATGAGTCCTCTGATGCTCTTGCTGCAGTAGATAAACACTTCACAGAGTCACTGAGACTAGCAAGTCAAAGGGTAGGTAAAACTGACAATTTAGTTGCCCATATCTGATATTTGTTGTAAATTCGATGGTAATGTTATGTTAAAGGGAAGTCTTTCAAAGTCAAGGCAATCCTTTGAGGTGGTGTAATTAATATTTTCCTTATAGCAGTGACCTACCTTTTTCAGTTTCAGAGTATTTGAACTGTTGTTGTGTTACAAATTTCAGTAAGGAAGTAGGGAAAGGATTTTTTTTAAAAAGAAGTAGCTCATAGGTTTAAAAAAATCTAAATGAAAATGTAAGCTAGACAATCCTGTCATCACAGTTACGTGTCAGCCTTCAGTGGATCGTGAAGAGTGTTATTCACATCATGTTAAAGTGATATGCAGACAAGTTACGTGATGCTGGTGTTGTGGATGTGCTTGACAGATGGTCTGACAGTTTGATGAATTGCACCAGGATATAGGAGATGACTAATGCTCTGTATTGTCAATACCTGAGTTCAAGGATTGCTGTGTTATTGATTACAGTAGACCCTTCAAAGGGAAATAGTTTTATGTCACTTATACATGTCCACCAGTAATAAGTATTTATGAGGTATTTACCCCTGGCTTACCTTGTACTGTATGTTATAAATCATAATATTGATATTTCTCATTCATGGATAAACATGTTAAGCTTACTATGAAAACCTAATTTTTGTCTCATCAGATTTAGGAGTGATGTTCTAGAACTTCATTGTGTGGTAAAGAAAGTACTTACAGAGAATTAATAGAGGAACCACAGATTAGGTAGTTTTAAAAATAATTTTAAAATTATTTTCAGGCCCCTGGCTCTGCCTGGCCCCTTCCGTCAATAACAAGGGGAACTGGCATACCTAAGCCAGAGCCACAGACGCGCTCAGGACTTCATCCACTTCACCTCGTGGCAGACAAATCTCACGATACAAGGAAAGAAGAAGATACTATAATAAAACGAGTGGGTATTTTAAATTAATACATTGTAGTCTCATGATTGTTTGGTTGTTGGGGTTATAAGTTCTTTTTAAGCGTCTTTTTCAGTGAAGCTCCCTAGATAATGACATTTTGTATATTTTTATATAGATATATATATATATATATATATGATATATGTAACGACATATAGTTTTCTTTTGAAGACACTATTATTTATTTATCTTTGTAAACTGACAATGACAACCCTATGTAGTCGTACATGAAGCAACTGAATACAGATTTTGATTGAATTTCATTTTGCCTTCTTTGAATGGACTACATGTATTATATTCTGGCCAATGTTACTCATAAACAATGGAAGTATTTTAGGCAGGAGTTTCTCTGAAAATCAAGCCATCTTTGTGGCTATACTTCACAGTTCATTTATCCTGAATGGATTCATTTTATGGAAACTGAACTGACATGGTTGAGAAGATTTGTTGTGGTTATTTTACACATACAAGCAAGGAAGACATGTACTTGTGAGGTTCAGTCATTTGACCACAGTCTCCCTGATGTTACTCACGCTGCTTATGACTTGTGTGGAATCAGACTTCGAGAATGACTGGAATATCTGACATTGCATGCAAGCAAGTGAAATCTTACCATTATGTGGCATGATGTGCGTGTGAGTCACAAGGAGGCCATTGATCTGTTATAATACTCTGGCTGTTGTAATCCTCACAGGCCTTGCATCAGGCTCCATGATAAAGTCAGTCGGCCTCTATTGCTGTGCTGCCAGTGTGGCTTGCCTCAGTGAATCACAGGTGATAAACTGAGGGAATTTATTGATTCATTGATCATGCAGGTGGTTTTGTGAATTGAAATGTACTAAGTTGATGGAGCATGATAAAGAACTTCATCAGTGGACAGCCAATGTGTCTAGCTTCATTTGCTACCACTGATGTCCTGGCATCTGAAAAATTGCAGTATCAATGTGTGTTTGATAACAGGCAAACTGAATGTAATGAAACCTTGGTAATCTTATGTCCCGCATAATGAATCAAGAGAAATGTGGTTTCCAGAAATGAAGAGGTTCCCAACAGAATTTTCTTTAGATGGGGCCAACCAAGATTCAAAAGCTTAGTCATTCCCCCAATATTATTATTTTGAGTTTCTGTTTCAGGAAAGTGAAAGGGAACGAGAAAGGCATCACCATCATCAAGAAATGGCAGCCAGACAGCAGATGGATGAGAAGAGATACATTCAATCACAACATGATGCATATAAGCAAATGATTGCAGATGCTCATCAGAAAAGTGAAAATAAAGACTCTAAAGTGGATACCTCTAGATCACCAAATGATGGTAAAAATATGTATGGTTATCCATACCCTTATCCAGGAGGATCTTTCCCTCCTGACAAACACAGGACTATTTTTAACTTGTATGGCTATCCATCTCAACCACATCCTTCAATAATAACCCCAGAGCAACTGCAGCAGCATGGATTAGCACCTACCGGTAAGCATATCAAAGATGAAAAGCAGGATCCTAAGACCTTCCCTGCTCCAGCCCATTCAGGTCATTCACTTTCACAGTCACCAAGGTCAAAAGAAATTCAGATGGCACACCAGCATCCGAAGGAGAAGCACAGCTCAGTGATAGTTGAGAATAAGTCCAGTGTGAAATCTGAAAGTCCTCATTATGGCAGTCCAGCACCCATGTCATCATCACCACGCCCACAACCACGCCCTGCACACACCCCAGAACATCGGCCAGACCGACCTGTTTCATCGTCAACTAGTCCAGCAGGTATTCCACATTTGTTTCCTCATGCAGTCAGTACAACAGGGGGCTCCATGTTTCACCAAACACACCCAACTGCATTTAGGCCCCCAGAAAGTTCTCGATCTCAAAGTCCATACAAGTCTACTAGTCAGCAGTCTCACCAACAACAACAACAACAGCAGCAGCAACATCACCAGAGCTCCCCCCTGTCACAACCTGTGGATTATTGCAAGTCCTCTTCATCCAGTGCAAAGCTCAAATCTGCTGGAGCTTCTCCAGCTCACATACCCAGCCCCTCAAGCAACCACCCTGCCCCAAGCAGCACAGCGGCAGGGCACCATCCTGGACAATCCACAGCAGCGTATCCTGCTATTGCACAACCTCCAGTCTCGTTACCACCCTCCACGCTTTCATTTACATATAGCTTAATTCAGCAAGGACTAGTGCCAAACCCCATTTACAGTCATGGGCCATCACAAAGTGCTGCCAAACCTGCCACTGTGCAGATAACAAGGACTCCAACTCCTTCAGCTATAGTGCATACACAGAGTTCTGTTCCCTCTCCCATGATGTCTGTGTCGCCACCATCTTCACAGTCTAACCCTCCCACAGGGCAAAAGAGAAAGCCTAATCGTGATAATAGTGGAAGGAAGCGTGCTAAAGGCCAGGAAAGCTCACTTTCCCCTAACTCATCATCTCCAATGGTGACAGTACCTGTGACCACCCCTCAAATTCTAACAAATCCTTCACCCTACACCACAACCACCACCACCACTACTACCATCAAATCTGGAACACCTTCAGTGACAACACCTGCCACCACAGGGTCCACTTCCTCCTCCTCCTCTTCATCATCTTCATCCTCTGCAGCAGCAGTAACTGCTCTGCTCTCAAATCCTTTCTCAAAGAATTCAGGTTTCATGGACAGTTTTCGCTCTTTTGTAGAAAGCACTGTGACAAGTGTGTTTCAACAGGAAGAAAAGAAAAACCCTGTGGGGGACAATAATAGAACCATAAACAGTCACAAAACGGCAGCAGAAAGTGAGAAAGTGTCTGTTCCAGCTGAGGTCAAGGTTGAGAAAATGGAGGTAACAACCACTCCTCCTCCCGCTCCACCCAGTCTACCTCCCCCACCTAGCACTGTGAATGAGGATACGTCTTCATCTGTGGTGACCACTTGCAGCAACGTCAGTACCAACATTGCTTCCAGTTACATGGACACCATCAACAGGGTAGCCAATGGACAGATGGACACTGATAGTGATACATTAAGTGCTCCTAGCCCCCCTCCTCAATCAAAATCAGATGCAAGTCCATTAAATAAATCTGGAAGCCATCCAAAAAATCTTAAAAAGGCATGGTTACAGAGACATTCTGATGAGGACAAGGAAATGAAAAGTGTTCCAGTCCCCGGTGAGGGGAATCCATCGAAAGATGTTAAAAACAATGTACTGAAAGAATCGATGGATTCTTCCAATAGTGAAAGTTGTGCTGGGTCCCCATCAGCTGTTCTGCCCAACGGTAACATCACTGATCTCAGTAAACAGGACGATGAATCTACCTCATCAGCCTCAGAAACAGAAACAGTGGTAAGTTATAAGTTCTTCAGATTGTTTTTTATGATTAGCGTAATTTTGTGATTATTGTGTGTGTTTATTTTGTATGGAAGGGATGAATGACTTGTTTACCTTCATTAGTTTGTTGATATTTTGTAGCTTGAAATTATTGATGCTATATGGGACATGTTTTATGATTTTAAAACTTAGCATTTTAGTTTCACCTATTATTTTTATAATATTATCTTTAATGAATGACTTTATGGAGTTTGTTTGAATGGATTAATTTCATGGTTCTGCAGTTAGAATTCCCGGACAGATCTAATGATACACCTTATCCATTTGATGCGGGAAGTGGAACGGTGAAATTGTGCCTTGTTTCAAAGGTCTCTGGCTTTATTGTTGCAAACATCATAAAAACTTCAAATACTTTAAATCTCTAAGCCATTCAGTACAATGTGGTTGATGCTGTTATCATATTTACCATCTTGCTGTGACATTAATATTCCAAACAGGCAGAGCATTGTATTCATTCTTGATGATAACCAGTACTATACCTTGTGAAAAAACTTAACCTTCAAGAGTATGTGATGTTTATGGGTGGAATAACCTGAGAAGGCTTCATGCAAACATCATGACAAACTGCCTATTCAACACATGTTCAGCAAATTCCAGGGCTTCTGTCGGAAACTGCTTTAGATTTCTCTAAAATGTCCAAATACTTTCCAACTTGTCCCCAATTTATGAAAGACTGTTTGTTTTGACTTCACATTGGTATAACTGCGCAATTTTGAATAATCGGTACCACATGGTGTTCCTGCTAAAAGGGTTTGGAAATGTATTGGCTATGGTAGCCATTTGCCTCGGTGTGGAAGCCTTGGTGAGAAGGATTCAGATACTCTGCCATCATCAGCAGTATGTATGCTGACCTACATCCCCAACGCAACATATGTTGCCATTTACTCTGCCATTCTTGTAATCTCATATTTCACCATCACAGCCAGTGAAGCCATCACATGAAGCTGTTTTTGCTTTCAGGATATTTTACTGTGCACATGTGTTTGTCCATGAAGTTGTGGGCACACTTGTGTTATGGGTATTTCTGGTGTTTTGGGGCTGGAATTGTAACACATGGCTGTCAAATACTCCTTGCATTATTCATGAAACTAATATTGAATTGTAAATACTGCCCAAGGGTTATTAATGTATTGTGTATCATCGATGTCTTGTCACAAGTGTTAGTGGTAGTAGAATGATTCATAGCCCAACATAGGTCTGATGTCATGGTGTAGTTTTCCAGACAGTTTTGTATCTGATGTCATGTGGAATTTCCTGTAGAACAAGGTGTATGGCTGTAGATGATTGATGTTCATGGTGCATCTAGTGTCAATTCTTTCTATACACATCTACTGTAATAGTAGGATACTGTGTCATGTTGTTCACTGGAATAGCAGAACAGTAGAGTATGTTTGCTGCTGCTGCTGCAGCTTGTGACTGTTGGCTCTTTGACTCCTTGATTGTAAATCAATATTATGGTTTGACGGGTGCTCTTGGGCTTTGAGATTTAATTATCTATCTTTTTAGCTCACTTTATCCAGATTGTAAAGATTGTAAAGATTGTTCTTACATAGCACCTGTGCCAAAAATGACCAACCGTAATTTCATTGTTTTGAATATTTTTAAAAATCAGTTTAGATTAAGAACACTTTGTGACAAATATATAGATGTTCATCATCAAGTAATTGTTTTGATAATCCTTTCTGTTCTCTGACCTGTTTGTCTGTTTCGTTAAGGTTATAAAGATGTCAGTGGTTTTACAGGTTTTTTTACATGTTTCCTTTCAGCCATACAATCTGTGGTCCTATAAATTTGAATTTCTAATCTTTTATTGAAAACATGATCTCTTCCAGAGGTATGTTTTCTCAAATAATTGAACATTTGAGTTAGTAAAGTCATCTGTCTCATGGAAGTTCAATACAGAATATTAGGTCAGGTTTCTTTTGTCACGAGATAGTGTTCCTGCCTCAGCAGCTTATGGTGCGTTGATCAGAGAAATGAAAAGATTGTATTTTACCAAGCACAATAATATCTTTATGCCTACTATGAACAGCCACCAGCTGGTGCAAGTCATTCCAGCCATATACTATTCAAATATCCGTATATCATTCATATATGATTCATATATCATTGATGACATATATCATAGGTGACCCCAATGTTCAACCAGTCAGGTCAGGCAGATGTCTTTATTACTGTCCTGATTTAAATGCTAGCTTTAGAAAGAGTAAATAATTGGCTGTGTGCTTGAAAGCCTTGTCTGCATAGTGTTCAGTGACTATGTTTGGATACTGTATTGAAGTAATGTGAACGTGGGAACTCCACTTCTCACTGACCCCTTGCTTACATCACTTGTTCACAACACCTGCATACAAAAACAAATACGTCAAGCTCTCAAGCACATGTCAAATAAACTGGAAAATCTGCGCATGTTGCATATAAATCCTTCACTGGTATCATCTGCAAAACAAAAGATGTGGCAATGACCTAGGATCATTATTTGCATTGTGCTAATCAAAATGAATTTATGTCATATCTGTTTATTCAATATACAAGGATGTGAATTCGAGCTGTAAATAATCCAAGTTGTCACAATCGCCTTCAGATTCTTTGGTGAATGCAGAAAGAAGTGCTGTTCTCCCAAAAATGCTTATATAAAGAGTTTACTATATGGCACAACACAGCGCATCCAACACAAGAATGTAACTGGGCCCCTTTCACAAATACCTCTGTAGGCAGTTTGAAAAATAGATGGTGTCAGTTTTCTTTAAAGATGTTGAAACAGATTTGTTGGTTGGATAGAATCATGTGACTTGGTCTGTTTTTATGTTAGTTGCCAAGGGAGCGTATTCATGCTCCTAGTATTTTTTCGGAGCCCTCATGTAATGTGACTTTTTGGCCATGATAGCTCGGACACAGTGTTTATTTTGTTTGAACTCTTGACATCATTGTGGAGTTTTTACATGTTATTGGTTTTGGGGAAATGTTTTTGGAGATAACTTTGTTCTGACAAAGAAAGCATACTGACATCGATAAGTCATTTAGGAATATTTGCCCTAATTGTATATGGTGTTGAATAAATGTCATTTTCTGTATGTAAATTGAATTATTTTTTCACAGCTATTCAATTGGATAATGCAGTTTCAGGGTTAAAACTTAATGCTTGCCCTCTATCCCAGGGCTAGTAACAATTTCCCAATTTCCACATTGTTTTAACATTACAAGGGCATTTTATCTTTAACAGGGCTAGTAAAGATTTTGAGTTTTGTTCTAACCCAGCAGTTTGTTATTGAATTAGTGACATGATGATGTCAGATTGTTGTGTCATCACTCTAGTGGTGATAAATAGAGTGTAATTAAAATCATTTGCACACTGTCATTACCAGTCCATGTAATTGGCTATCTTTATCCCTTCAGTGCACTGAGAGCACACAGCCAAAGAAGAGAGTGAAAACCAAGAAGGCCAACAACACTGGCGCTAAAAAAATTAAAACAGAGGAACCTGCAAACAATTCCCGGAAGAAGGCAGCCAATAAGCGAAAAGAGAAGGAGACAAAAGAAGCTAAAACAAAGGAAATCAAGGTTAGATCATCATCTGTTCAAAATCCATTTGAGAGAGTGCATATCTGTAATTGCTGAGTACACACGCTAAGGACATGGTGCAGTGGAGTGCTCTGATGCAGCCATATTGATTCAAGAACTCAAGACCAGTCAGGGGTCTCATTCTCTGATGGCTTTGGTTCCTTATTTTTCATATTCTATATCAACCACTGGTTTGCTGGACTCATTAATGGGCAGTATGTTGTGATGTACCTAAGTACATGTTTGGAGAGTTATGAATAGGATGGTGTGATGGAAGCAGTTATATGGAGAATGTATTTGAAGATATAAAAAAAAATCATAATTACTTTATTCAAAACCAATTATTGTTGCAGAAGGAAGAAGAAGTTGTAGCAAAAAAGGTTGAAGAGAAGCCCAAAGTACCATCAACTAAGCCATCTCGGGAGAGAGATAGTGTTAGCCCACCACCTCCGTCCAATACCAAACAACAACAACAGCAGCAGCAACAACAACAACAACAACAACAGCAGCAGCAGCAGCAACAGCAAGAAAGTCCATCCCAGCAGCCGAAACAGACTGAAACTCCAGAGCAACCAGTCAAAGAAAAGAAGAAAAACAGGAGGTCCAAAGAAGCTGCAAAGGATTCTCAAGATGGCAAAAATGGTTGGTAAAAGCTATCTTACTGTCAAGGGGAGATAATATCACTTGACCTAGATTCTGACACTCAAGCCCAGGCTTGTTCTTGGGTTTTTAAGAGTGAGAGTTTGTTGTTGAAAATATCATCTTTGTTTCTTGATGTACACAATATTTGATTGATTAATTTATATATTTTTTCTCCTGAATTTCAGGTTCATCTTTCAACAAACCGCTAGTAAAGCACTCTGTTGCGACACTGAAGCGAACATGTCAACCTTTTGTCCAGGATGCCTCTTGTGCTGAAATTACACCAAAGCTGATGAAATGTAGAGAGTGCAAAATGACACCCACCCAACGCAGCAAGAAACTACCCAACATCTTCTGTAGATTCTATGCGTTCAGAAGGTATGGGTGGTTCTCCGGCTTTCTCTTTTTTCTGAATGTATAATTTATTTTTTTTATTTTTACCCACAATAAATATATTGAATGCATGCCTCGTGACTGATTTATTACATGTGTATGTATATACTGTATGTTTAGTCTATATATTTCAACAGGCTGCGCTACAGTCCAAAAGGTGTGGTGACGATATCTGGTTTCTCCGAGTTATCTGATGCAGAAATGGATGACATTGAACCCTGGTTATCCAGAACACCAGGTAATCCAGGAATACATTCATCATCTCTTCACAGAACTGCCGAGGATGTAACATTTGATAATTTTAGCCAAAAATAAAGCAATCCCCAAACAAAATTTTAAAACACTAAAGATATCCTTCTTTTAACTGAAAATGATATGTTTCTAAACTGATGGAATTTATTTATTTTAAATTACAAATATGCACCTTTACGTTGAAGTTAGATGTTCCTTCAGAATGAAAGGTTTTACCTTGCCTTTGTCAGGTGGAATTAACATCACAAGGTTGTCATGATGACCTTTTCATGTCAAGAAATTGTTTTAACAGTAGGCTAATAATTTGTTAGATTTCTTATGATGAAAATAATATTGCTATAATTTGTGAATAACTTTCAGTTCAAGAGCCTGCTTTGGATATTGAGACGTCTAAGTTTATCATCACTCGTGTGGGAGACAAGTTCTGCGAACTGGTGGAGCAAGAACGTGAAACGAAAGCCCTGGCCGGGACCAACGGTAAGGGAAAATGTAGGATCATTTTTCACTTTTCCTTTTTCCACAAATCACCTCATTCTTCACCATTTTAACCATTAATGATCCGATTTACAAAAATCATTGTTTGTCATTGATTGATCAGAATAGATAACTGAATATTTGGAAATCATTCTTGTCTGGTTAAATGTTGATGAATGAGGATCATTATGATTTAAAAATGTCACATGCAAACTTTTAAGGATCTAACAAATATCAGAAAGCAATTTTATATTTGATTTCATTGAAGGATAATCCCTAGTAAAGATTTGTTTGAATTTCATACTGAAGTCATACATGGTGACTATAAACTGTAACATTATAGAATAAATTATGTACTATTATTTCAGCTAAAATAGCATGGAAGCGAGCCGTGACAGGAGTGCGTGAGATGTGTGATGTCTGTGATACAACGTTGTTCAACATGCACTGGGTGTGTCATAAATGTGGCTTTGTCGTCTGCCTTGACTGTTACAAGGTGAAGGTCAGGGGCAGCAAGGATGATGGCAAAAGTGAGTCCATGTTCATATCCTGAAGGAAGGGAGTTAGTTGTTCATCCTGGCATAGCTCAACAAATCTCGATTGAGCAGTGTGTGTTGAAATAAATTCAATAAACATCCTGGTTGTATTTATTTAAAGTCTTTCATTCTGTTTGTATTTATTGTATTTTTGAGTTCAAAGTATTATTACTATCCAGGAAATATTTTAAGTTGGTTTATGTCACAGGTGGCATTTATTTATAGATGAACTGTCTCATTCTGTTTAGTTATAACTGGCCATTAAGGATTACCAGTGTATCAGTTATTTGATGTGATGACAAGGAGCTCTACATTGATTAACGCTAGAGTAATGGCTACCTTCTGACTTGTTCGTAAATACTAACGAGTTGATTTTGTACTACAGAGGCACTTGAGGAGGATCATCGATGGCTAACCTGTAGCGCCAACAGACAGCCTCATGATGCGGAGAAACTCATGCTCACTCAGATCATTCCTAGTGATGGTAAGAAATTGATACTTTTACCGAAAGCCTTCATTTCATGCACTTCTCTAATATGTGAATATATTATGAGAAAAAATTCAAAAGACTAATCAGTTAACAATGTTTTCGTGTTATCATGAATGGGATAGTGAATGATTTTCCTGGAAATGCATTTTTTTCTGTCTTTCAGCATTGTGGGAACTTGGGAAGCTGATCCATGAGATCAGAGCTAAGTGGGCCATTCCAGCAAAGTGTCCATGTGGTCAGGTTACAGATGCCAAGATCTCTGGGAAGAACGGGCTAAATCAGGTGAATACAGACATACATGTTCTTTATTACAGTAACTTGTACACTGGACTGGATGGGGTAGGTAAGCTCAGTGGTTAAAGAGTGCCAATGTTCCACAAACCAAGTCATTTCTGGAAACCCTGGATTGAATTCATGAGTGCAATGTGTGAAGCTCATATCTGGTGTTCAAAGTTGTGACATTGCTCAAATATTGCCAAAAGCAATGTAAAATCATACTCACTCACTTATGAAATAAAGAATGAATGGTTGTTGCCTTCAATCATCACAAAGATAAAATGTAGACTTGGTCTCTCTTCTCTAACACTTGTATGGCTGTTATATCCTCACTCACTGGGAGTAAATATTCGCAAGATTTTCTGTGTCTATATCTGTAAATGAGCATGTATTTTAAATGGAAATGCTCTATATTTCAGCAAATCTTGAATAATTTGTCTGGTAAAAAGGCCCTGGTGAATGGTGTGGGTGAAGAACCTCACCATGGGAAGAAATCTAAGAAGCAGTCTCACCATTCATCTAATGAGGTCAGTGTCAATGGCAAGGGCACTTACAACCCAGACATAGCCTCTTCCCCTCTCAGTCTCCTCGCTGATGTCGCATCCATGGATTCCGAGAGCAGTCGAGATCGCAGTGACTCGCCATTCAGCAAGAGGAAGTCTGACCAACAGGAGAAGAAAGCTGCTAGTGAGCCTGCTGCTGAATCCAACGACCCAAATGACAAGAAGATGCCTGCGAGCTGTTCAACTCTACGTGAGCTGCTCACCAAGACTGCGGGCAAGGTCAAGGTGCAGAACGATGGTAACAAGACAAAATCCAAGGCGAAATCGTCAGGGAACACCCTTGATGATATCATTCAGTCGGTTGTGGAGAAAAGCTGTCGTGACATAGACAACACCCAACCGTTCAAGTTCATGCATTATACGCCGCGTCTTGGTGGCTGGACCCGCGACCTGCCAATCATGGTGCACAACCTGACTGAAACTAGTGTTCTCTACCCCGATGTTCCACATTCCTGGCTGTGTGATGGCCGACTGCTGCGTTTGCATGACCCGCGACACAAGGGCAACTTTAAGATCTTCCAGGAACAGTGGAAGAGAGGCCAACCTGTGTTGGTGTCAGGGGTCTCCAAGAATCTAGACTCTACCTTGTGGCATCCTAAGTCATTTGGAAGTGACTTCGGTCATCAGGAGAATGACCTGGTTAATTGTCGCACTGGAAATGTCATCATTGGACATCAGATGGCAGAGTTCTGGGATGGCTTTGAGAGGATTATAAGTAAGGATATTTCATAACTGTTTGCTTTAGTGAACCTCTTGAGATTTGTTGTAGGAATTGATTAATACGAAGAATAGTTGTTGCAGTCTAACCAGGTTGATTGTTTGTTACCGTACCTAAAAGCAGAGCTCATACTATCAACCACTGGTTAACCTGGTCAAGGATACATTCTTTACTACCTTGCAATATTGCTGACTGGAAATCATTCAAAAATGAATGTGTTGTGTTAGTTATTTTAGCTAAATTATTACTAATGTCCACTGGTAATTCATGTAACTATTTTGTTGTTGTGCAGGTCGTCCACAAGATGAGAACGATGACCCAATGTTGTTGAAACTGAAGGACTGGCCTCCTGGGGATGATTTCAGTGAACTTCTGCCTCGTCATTATCAGGACCTGATGCAGGGGCTTCCGCTACCTGAATACACTGACAGACAGGGCAAACTGAACCTTGCATCTCGTCTACCTGACTTCCTGGTCAGGCCAGATCTGGGACCCAAGATGTACAATGCCTATGGTGAGTGATGTCGATGAGATTTTGTAGAGAAATGTAACCACTGTACAAAGGGTAGCCTTAGCATCTTTGTTCATAATTTTCCTGGTTTGATTTTATGCAAGATAAGAATTTAGAAGAATTGATAGTGGAAGGTGTTGATGGACACATTCCATCCATCTTGGTCCTCAGCATCATTGTTGACATGTTGATTCAATGCAAGCTGAACATATATTGAAGGATAATTGACTAGATAATGTTTTCAGAGGTTTTGATTTGGATTCTGTGCATTTAGAGAAATGTCTTAATTTTATGTTTGTCTTGCAGGCTCAGCCAGTTTCCCTTCTGAGGGGACAACAAATCTCCATCTGGATATCTCGGATGCTGTCAATGTGATGGTGTATGTAGGCATCCCCTGTGGTGGAGAAGGTGGCAAGGAGGTGCATGAAGCAGGTAGGATATTCTGTAAATAGGTTGTGAATCTGTGTTGAAATTGTATATGATCTGTGACAAAGGTGTAGCCCGAAATTGTCTCATGGCATCATTTTCAGTTGATTGAAACTGTTCATATATAGACTTATCAGCTGAGCATGAAAGGCCAAACAAAATGTTAGATACTCTGACTTTTAACTAATGCCTTAAGTCACTGACTGCTGGTTGTAGATGGTGGTAGTGTGAATGATACATCCACGTTGGCTGACGCTGATGTGAAATTGCTGTAGCATGGACCAACTGGGACTGTGTTTGTAGATGCAGTGGTATTGATTACGGATATTAGAACTCCACAGCTGTTACAATGTTTAGTGACACATTGTGGGTACTGATTACAGATTGGTTCTGCTATATTTAGGGTCCTTCATTTTTCTAAGAGTTGAAAATATAAAAAAAATAGCAGGAAAGAAAAAGCCGATTTTATGGTATGGATGTGCAGTGAGTATGATGTTTTAATTAACATAAGAAGTCGTCAGTTGTCCTATGTATTTATGATTGACTTATGTGTTTGCAGCTGCAGTGAAGGCTATTGATGATGCTGGGTGTGATTCCATAACGAAGCGCCGTGTGAGAGAAGTGAACGAGGTGCCTGGTGCTCTCTGGCAAATCTACGATGCCCATGACGCTGACAAGATCAGAGATTTCCTCAACAAAGTATGTATGCTACACATATTCACAGAGAATAGGGGGCGGTCGGTTAGCCTAGTGGTTAAAGGGTTTGCTCGTCACGTTGAAGACCCGGGTTCGATTCCTGACATGGGTACAATGTGAGAAGCCCATTTCTGGTGTCCCCCGCCGTGATATTGCTGGAATATTGCTAAAAGCGGCGTAAAACCATATTCACTCACAGAGAAAAATATCCTGTACAGTTGTAGATACAATGGCTAAACTCACAAGAACCCAATTCCTTTAAAGGGGAAGTGTACACTCAAAAATCACTTTCTTTCTTTTTCTAAACAAAACGCAATTTTAGAATTAGTTAGTATCTGTGTTTGAAAATATACACTCATTTTTTTCACAGTGAAAGTAGGAAGCTCACAATAGTGTGAAAGTGATATGCCGTTATGAGGCCTTCGTTTTACGAGCGAAATAGGCCTGAGTTATCCCCCTTAGATTATGACGTAATTGGTGCCAATTCAACTGGGTCCCTGTCTATTCTCAACGCAAAAGATATCAAGGACCAGTTTGCGGTAAAACAACATGGTCTACGACACACTCGGGCGCAGGGTGACTCAGCATAACACAATTCTGGCTGGCATCTGAGATGCTAGAATCACAAAACTGTACCTACACCACGTGAAGCGGCTCTAACAAAGCATGATGACGTCATAATGTTTATCAATTGGCACCAATGACGTCATATTGCAAGGGGCATAAGCCATGGTGTTTTTGTTATGGAAATAGAACACTTGGTAAATGTGAAAAATATAAATCGTTTTAGTGCAAAAAATATGTTAATTAAATATGATGTTTTTATATTTTTGTCTATGACACTTCTATGTTAACACTTTTAATGTGGAAAAAGTACAAGAAAAAATGGTTCATTTCCGTGTGAACTTGCCCTTTAAGGGTTTAACTAGATCTAATGAGTGCCCCCGGTCTGATCACCATGTTCAGCCATCTGTTTTCCGTTTGCAGAGCAGAACTCCAAAACCGTTATATATTTCTTGTTGAAACTTTCTAGATAGATCATTCTAATTGGGAACTGATGCCTTTTGATGATTTGTGATTTTTTATTTATTTTGTTTTGTTTTCATGAACTCTAGAACTTGTAGAACAGTGTAACACCACTTCTTGTGATCTGTTTAGAAATGTTATTTCATGTTTTCTTTTGTATGCAGGTTAAGAATCCTCTGAATTCTATATCATACTTTTTGTCTGTAGGTTGCGAAAGAGCGTGGTGAGACGATTGAACCAGACCATGACCCAATCCATGACCAGAGCTGGTACCTTGATGAGGAACTCCGGGAGCGAGTGTACAAGGAGTATGGTGTACAGGGCTACACTATTGTGCAGTGTATGGGCGATGCTATCTTCATTCCCGCAGGTGCCCCACATCAAGTGAGGAATCTGCACAGCTGCATCAAGGTAGCAGAGGACTTTGTGTCACCGGAACATCTGAACCACTGCTTCCGTCTCACACAGGAGTTCCGCCAACTCTCCGACACTCACTCCAACCATGAAGATAAACTACAGGTGAGAAATTGTCAATCTCCTACAGTCATATCTCCTTTCTGCGTAGCTTTGGTCTTCCAAGATGTCTGACAATTTGGAAACATCTGACAATTTTTCACAACAAAATGAGCCTATGAAGTTGTAGAATAAAACAAGTGACTGTATTATCCACTGACTAATAATATTACTTTGCTCATTTCAGGTAAAGAACATCATCTACCATGCTGTGAAAGATGCTATTGCTGTTCTCCGGGACACAGACCCTGACGAGGATGACTGATCCATCCCATCAAAACTGATGCCAAATCTGGCAGAACCCCGACACCTGCACCTCTCAATAAGAGAGGACCACAGACATGAGAAGGATTCCTTCCCAATCTGCAATGGACAGCACTGCAGAATGTGACGCTGCAAATGCAGATGGCTTCAGATCGGAAGTAATTAGAATCAAAGACCACAAACTGGACACCAGTCAAGTACTATTACTCGACATCAGTCAAGTGATGCTTGACCTACCTGGACTGACAAACACTCGTGCTGCAGATTTTTAAAAGTGCTCAAAATTAAAGGGAGACTACTAATGTTGCCCCTGTTACATCTGCTGTAGGCCATGTGGACGAACAGACATACTGACAGTTAAGGCATCAGGAAGGAAGCACCACTGCCATGCTACTATTAAAACAGAACCCTTCCTGCCTGCCTAGAGTTGTGCCACATGCCGTAATAGGTGCTTGGATGCTACAAGATCCCCAGGAACAAGGTGGAAAGGAGAGACTGGGACAGCTCATTTGGGCTTTGCTTTATAACTTTCTTTCTCTCCTTTGTTTTTGGATTTACAAGAACTGTGAATTGTTTGTGTTGGTGCATAGTATGGACCATGTATATTGTGGAAATGTTCTAGATGTGCGTGTTTCGGCTTGAGAAGGATCTTGCTTGAAGGAGTTAACTGTACAAAAAAGTGCTCAATATGATTTCAACACTGGCTGTGTAGAATTGTACAAGGTGTCAAGTGTGATTATCGGCATAGAGAAAGAGATTTTGCGAAGTAATAACCTCTTTCCATCTTTGCTGATCTTTTCCAATTATTTTAAACATTTGCCGAGTTAAACGTGAAGAGTTTTATATGGACTTACGGACTACGTAATAAATACTTTGATGTTTAGGGTGAAAAGACACTGTATGTAGCATTGGCTACTGGACAACTTGGCTTGTTATTGTTGTATCTTTTTAAATCTTTTTTTTTTCTCTCTTAAATCTCCGAGGCATAAAGCCATGTGATTCAATGGTCAGGGATTTTGCGTTTGCCAAGCCTATAGTACGTGATAGCCTTATTAATATGAGAATTGTATAATTTAATTTACCTGAGACTATATGAAGGTCGTCTGTAGTATAGTGATGGAGTTCACAATGGTTGTATGCCTCTTTAGGCTTACTGTATACTATGTAATATGTCTCAACTCTTAAGTTGACGGTGTTTATGTTTGTCAAAAGACTAAGGGCAGTCTTGCCCCCACAGTGTTGTATAGACCTACTGCATTATGTTGTATATATACACAGAGTATCGTTATCACATTGCTGTATCATCAGACTGTTTCTATGGGGCCATACCTCCGTATTACACATTTCACATTCATAATCCCTGTTATTTCATCGTTGGCTTTCATTTTTACATTCATTATATTATTTACATTTCCCTTTCACAGAACATTGTGGATTGGCCATACCAGTTATCATTTGTTTTCACATTTTTGCATTTCTATTTAAGAAGCTTTGTGAATAAGCATGCAAAATATTGCAATCTTGAAGGTGTTCATAGTTCTGACGACTATAGTGTTAGAAATACGTACCACTAGCAAAAGTGTGGCTAAGGACACTGCAGTGGCCCTTGAAAGATGGACTGCTGTTGGTGAGATAGGGGCGTAGGAAGCGTCGGTCATGTCAACAAGTTGACAACCATACTTACATCCATCTTGTTAATGACTACATATTACATACTAGCCGTGTACAGACCATGATAGATTATTTTTATAAAGAAATGTGGAGCAAAATGTTTATTGTTCCTTTCAGGCAACATTGACGTGTTACGCATAACAGCTAGAGACTTTTAGTATTGTCCTATCATTCTTAATAAAAAAGATTATTTCCCCCTGATAATATCTGGGTTTTGTTGTCTTTATGGATGTGATGTCGGAGGGTTAGTCCAAAATTGAGTCTCATTGATGGTATAGGGGTAAATTTTTTAGATTTTTATCTGATTGGCTCAAATTTGACTGCCAATTTTGATACTTTCATTGGTCGTAAGTTCACAGCACATCAGGGTTTTACTTACAAAAGTGGGGGTGATGACCTCCAGTAATTAGTTTTACGGGTCCTTGCAGGCAATATGAGCATCCTGTAAAGTAATGAAATGGTTTTGTGTACTGTAGATAATTACTTTAGGGCCTGGAATGAATCAATGATCTTGTAGACAGTGGTCATGTTTGACACCCATAACTGCTCTTAATCCGCTGTAGGTACAGGGAATGTTATTGTGTGTCCCTCGGGATGTACAGTAAACTATGG
Source organism: Haliotis cracherodii (assembly GCF_022045235.1). Taxonomy (NCBI): domain Eukaryota; kingdom Metazoa; phylum Mollusca; class Gastropoda; order Lepetellida; family Haliotidae; genus Haliotis; species Haliotis cracherodii. The sequence continues at coordinate 29,093,645 of NW_027266343.1, read as the reverse complement.
TTATAACGAACTTACGGATATAACGAAGTTACTTTTTGGTCCCGACTAGTTTCTGTAGTTATGCTGTATATATGCTTATAACGAACTACGGTTATAACGAACTAAAATTAGTAGTCCCTTTGAGTTCGTTATTACTGTACTTTACTGTAGTATATTCATTTTCTATGTCCAATCTCAACATTTGTGTGTACTGGATGCATAATTGTTCTTCACGTAAACCCCTGGATCATTGTTCATGGTAATCTATGTTACATCATGTAGTCACTAAATGATTTCATTTCAGAATCAAATTTTGTATGGACATTATTTAGGTCTCCAAACCGGAACGAATGTTTTATCATTTTTGCAGAAGTTGTCGAAGTTGCCTGCTTTTGTGATATTCAAGATTTTAAACATACAAAGCTGCAGTAAAATTATGAATAGGTGCTTTCAAGTTGTTCACAGATACAGTTTCATGTAATGAAGTGTTTTCACGCCAGCATTGTTTACAATGTTAGAAGGTGTAGCCAAATTATATTTTCAACATTTAGAAATCTTTCAGTAAAAACCATTAGACAATGATTGGTATGAAATTAATTTTACTACCTGGACTTAACATAGGACCCAGTGTAGCATTATGTTTGACCTTATGGCCCATCATTCTTCACGGTGATGACAAGGTTTGGTGTTTGTCATTAAAGGGACATATATTTCTAAAATGTATAAACCCTCTCGGACAATGAGATTTTGAAAGAAAATAGGTTTTACTTCTTCATTCTTAAATATTCCCATTATTTTAAGATCAATTTGACTGCTTTTGAGTTATGAGTGTGATTTACAACATCCTGAAATTGACCTGCATAATGAATCAAAATGTGGTAATGAGTTTCTTTAACAAACAAGGTCAACTATGCTTCATGTCGGGAAGATCAATGTGACACAGGGCCCAAGTGCTTGTTATTTGTAATAAATAGCAGGGACATCTGAACATTGTTTTGTGAAGCAGTCTCTAGCTTTTACTTGAAGGAATAAACAATGATGATGGAAAGCACATTGGATGACATTGGCTGTACAGGACAGGGTTTGATTCCAGGTGGAGGAACAGTATGAAGCCCATTTCTGGAGTCTTTTGCTGTGATATTGCTGGAATATTTATAAACGCGTCATAAAACCAAAATCAAAGTTTGCTTGCCTTTCCCTTCTGTATTGTGACATTAAAATGTCCATATTCTTTATTTCACTGAATACATCTAATAATAAAATCTGCTAGAGCCGTGGAAAGTCACCATGTTACAGACCCACTGCATGTTATAGTGGGGGTGCAGTGGAAAGTCATGTTACAGTCACACTGCATGTTATAGTGGGGATGCAGTGGAAAGTCACCATGTTACACTGCATGTTATAGTGAGGGTGCAGTGGAAAGTCACCATGTTACACTGCTTGTTTTAGTGAGGGTGCAGGGGAAAGTCATGTTACAGACAATGCGTGTTATAGTGAGGGTGCAGTGGAAAGTCATCATGTTACACTGCATGTTATAGTGAGGGTGCAGTGGAAAGTCATCATGTTACAGACACACTACATGTTATAGTCAGGGGGCAGTGGAAAGTCATCATGTTACAGACACACTGCATGTGATAGTGAGAGTGCAGTGGAAAGTCATCATGTTACAGACACACTGCATGTTATAGTGAGAGTGCAGTGGAAAGTCATCATGTTACAGACCCACTGCATGTTATAGTGGGAGTGCAGTGGAAAGTCATGTTACAGACCCACTGCATGTGATAGTGAGAGTGCAGTGGAAAGTCATCATGTTACAGACCCACTGCATGTTATAGTGGGAGTGCAGTGGAAAGTCATCATGTTACAGACCCACTGCATGTTATAGTGAGAGTGCAGTGGAAAGTCATCATGTTACAGACCCACTGAATGTTATAGTGAGGGTGCAGTGGAAAGTCATCATGTTACAGACACACTGCATGTTATAGTGAGGGTGCAGTGGAAAGTCATCATGTTACAGTCACACTGCATGCCATAGTGGGAGTGCAGTGGAAGGTCACTATGTTACAGACCCACTGCATGTTATAGTGAGGGTGCAGTGGAAAGTCATCATGTTACAGACACACTGCATGTTATAGTGAGGGTGCAGTGGAAGGTCACTATGTTACAGACACACTGCATGTCATAGTGGGGGTGTAGTGGAAAGTCATCATGTTACAGACAAACTGCATGTTTTAGCGGGGGTGCAGTGGAAAGTCATCATGTTACAGACCCACTGCATGTTATAGAGGGAGTGCAGTGGAAAGTCATCATGTTACACTGCATGTTATAGTGAGGGTGCAGTGGAAAGTCATCATGTTACACTGCATGTTATAGTGAGGTTGCAGTGGAAGGTCACCATGTTACAGTCTCACTGCATGTCATAGTGGGAGTGCAGTGGAAAGTCATCATGTTACACTGCATGTTATAGTGAGGTTGCAGTGGAAGGTCACCATGTTACAGTCTCACTGCATGTCATAGTGGGAGTGCAGTGGAAAGTCACCATGTTACACTGCATGTTATAGTGAGGTTGCAGTGGAAGGTCACCATGTTACAGTCTCACTGCATGTCATAGTGGGAGTGCAGTGGAAAGTCATCATGTTACACTGCATGTTATAGTGAGGGTGCAGTGGAAAGTCATGTTACAGTCACACTGCTTGTTATAGTGGGAGTGCAGTGGAAAGTCACCATGTTACTCTGCATGTTATAGTGAGGGTGCAGTGGAAAGTCATCATGTTACAGACACACTGCATGTTAAAGTGAGGGTGCAGTGGAAAGTCATGTTACAGACCCACTGAATGTTATAGTGAGGGTGCAGGGGAAAGTCATCATGTTACACTGCATGTTATAGTGAGGGTGCAGTGGAAAGTCATATTACAGTCACACTGCATGTTATAGAGGGAGTGCAGTGGAAAGTCACCATGTTACAGACACACTGCATGTTATAGTGATGGTGCAGTGGAAAGTCACAATGCATGTTATAGTGAGGGTGCAGTGGAAAGTCATGTTACAGCCACACTGCATGTTATAGTGGGAGTGCAGTGGAAAGTCACCATGTTACACTGCGTGTTATAGTGAGGGTGCAGTGGAAAGTCATCATGTTACAGACCAACTCATGTTATAGTGGGAGTGCAGTGGAAAGTCACCATGTTACAGTCACACTGCATGTTATAGTGAGGGTGCAGTGGAAAGTCATGTTACAGTCACATTGCTAGTTATAGTGAGGGTGCAGTTGAATATCACCTCGTTCCAGACAAACTGTATGTTATTGTGAGGGTGCAGTGAAAAGTTGCAATGTTAGAGACACACTGCGTGGTACAGTGAGGGTGCAGTGGAAAGTCGCAATGTTACAGACCCACTGCATATTATAGTGGGGGTGCAGTGGAAAGTCGCAATGTTACAGACCCACTGCACGTTATAGTGAGGGTGCAGTGGAAAGTCACCTTGTTACTGACGCACTTCATGGTATAATGAGGGTGCAGTGGAAAGTCGCAATGTTACAGACACATTGCATATTATAGTGAGGGTGCAGTGGAAAGTCGCAATGTTACAGACCCACTGCACGTTATAGTGAGGGTGCAGTGGAAAGTCATTTTACAGACACTGCATGTTATAGTGAGAGTGCAGTGGAAGGTCACCATGTTACAGACACACTGCGTGGTACAGTGAGGGTGCAGTGGAAAGTTGCAATGTTACAGACACACTGCGTGGTACAGTGAGGGTGCAGTAGAAAGTCGCAATGTTACAGACCCACTGAATGTTATAGTGAGGGTGCAGTGGAAAGTCACCTTGTTACAGACGCAATGCATGTTATAGTGAGGGTGCAGTAGAAAGTTGCAATGTTACATACACTGAATGTTATAGTCAGGGTGCAGTGAAAAGTCACCTTGTTACAGACGCACTGCATGTTATAGTCAGGGTGCAGTAGAAAGTCGCAATGTTACAGACACTTCATGTTATAGTGAGGGTGCAGGGGAAAATCAGTTTACAGACACTGCCTGTTATGGTGGGTGTGCAGTGGAAAGTCGCCATGTTACAGACCCACTGAATGTTATAGTGAGGGTGCAGTGGAAAGTAGCCATGTTACAGACCCACTGAATGTTATAGTGATGGTGCAGTGGAAAGTCGCCATGTTACAGACACACTGAATGTTATAGTAGGGGTGCAGTGGAAAGTCATCATGTTACAGACACACTGAATGTTATAGTGATGGTGCAGTGGAAAGTCATGTTACAGACACACTGCATGTTATAGTAGGGGTGCAGTGGAAAGTCGCCATTTACAGACACACTGAATGTTATAGTAGGGGTGCAGTGGAAAGTCATCATGTTACAGACACACTGAATGTTAGAGTAGGGGTGCAGTGGAACGTCGCCATGTTACAGACACACTGCATGTTATAGTGAGGGTGCAGTAGAAAGTTGCAATGTTACATACACTGAATGTTATAGTCAGGGTGCAGTGAAAAGTCACCTTGTTACAGACGCACTGCATGTTATAGTCAGGGTGCAGTAGAAAGTCGCAATGTTACAGACACTTCATGTTATAGTGAGGGTGCAGGGGAAAATCAGTTTACAGACACTGCCTGTTATGGTGGGTGTGCAGTGGAAAGTCGCCATGTTACAGACCCACTGAATGTTATAGTGAGGGTGCAGTGGAAAGTAGCCATGTTACAGACCCACTGAATGTTATAGTGATGGTGCAGTGGAAAGTCGCCATGTTACAGACACACTGAATGTTATAGTAGGGGTGCAGTGGAAAGTCATCATGTTACAGACACACTGAATGTTATAGTAGGGGTGCAGTGGAAAGTCATCATGTTACAGACACACTGCATGTTATAGTAGGGGTGCAGTGGAAAGTCATGTTACAGACACACTGCATGTTATAGTAGGGGTGCAGTGGAAAGTCGCCATTTACAGACACACTGAATGTTATAGTAGGGGTGCAGTGGAAAGTCATCATGTTACAGACACACTGAATGTTAGAGTAGGGGTGCAGTGGAACGTCGCCATGTTACAGACACACTGAATGTTATAGTGAGGGTGCAGTGGAAAGTCGCCACGTTACAGACACACTGCATGTTATAGTGGGGGTGCAGTGGAAAGTCGCCACGTTACAGACCAGCTGCTTCAGAAAAACATGGTTGCGCTTGTCTGTGTAAGGGCCTTGTTACATGTGAAGTTAGACTAGGCTTTGATACATGTGAAGTTAAGCGCATGCCTTCTCCGTATAAAAGTTAGGCTAGGTTTTGTCTTTTTAAAGCTAGGCCCTGGTGTTGTCTGTGTGAAATAAGGCTCTGGCATTGTGTGTAAAATAAGGCTCAGGCCTTGTCTGTGTGAAGTTCGACTAGGCCTTGATAGAGTGGAGCTAGGCTCAGGCGATCTTTGTCTGAAGTCAGGTTAGGCCTTGTTAGGGTGGAGCAGCTAGGCTCAGGCCTTGTTTGTGTGAAGTTAGGCTCGGCTTTGTTAGAGTGGAGCTAGGCTCAGGCGATCTTTGTGTGAAGTCAAGCTAGGCCTTGTTAGAGTGAAGCTAGGCTCAGGCCTTGTTTGTGTGAAAGAAGTCAATATATTGCTACATCATACCGAGGATCAATCGGATCCTATTTACGTCCTGCTTGAACGCGTCCATGAATCGATAGGGAATCTGAGGGACATAGGGCCAGGCTATCTGTCAAACGAGACTATTAACTCATGCAGCCCCAGGGACCATATACATATGATCGGTGTGTTCACATGGTGAGTGCTTGCAAACTAGGCCTACCCCAGTCCGTCATCAATACTGAAACTGTCAGAAGGTGTGATGGGACTGGGGCCACTTTAGTGGACTGTTTGATATTATAGATGACCCACGACCACCATGTACACGCATGCATGTCATCAGTGTAATGATACGTGAAATCAGTTAAGCGTGATTGCTAAGGTAAACGGTTTTGACATCTTTATGTTTGGCTCGTAATGGCACATTCATGTTTATGGTAAACAGTCCGATAGATTGTATCCTTGAGACATGCATGTCAGACTCGCAGAAGCATATCATGCTGACAGCGGTCAATCTGTCTTCATTGCTATAATATAGTCTCCCCGCTTTCACGAGGGCCACGGCATCTATAGCGACAGCAGAGTCTGGAGATCTTATGTCAGATATGCGACCGCACACAATACACATATTTGGTTTCAGTAGTTTGCCAATTTCAGCTTTAAGAATATTTACACAAATGAAATCATACTAGTCGCAAGGGGAGCACTAGATGGATTGGGTGGTCATACTTGTGAATTGGTTGCGTATCAACTTTACATTATTAATACATTATCCGTGATTTCCCACTGATGTGACAGAAGTGACACCCTGTAACACTGATGTGACGGAAGTCACACACTGTAACACTGATGTGACGGAAGTGACACCCTGTAACACTGATGTGACGGAAGTGACACCCTGTAACACTGATGTGACGGAAGTGACACACTGCAACACTGATGTGCCGGAAGTGACACCCTGTAACACTGATGTGACGGAAGTGACACCCTGTAACACTGATGTGACGGAAGTGACACACTGTAACACTGATGTGACACCCTGTAACACTGATGTGACGGAAGTGACACCCTGTAACACTGATGTGACGCTCTGTAACACTGATGTGACGGAAGTGACACCCTGTAACACTGATGTGACGGAAGTGACACTCTGTAACACTGATGTGACACCCTGTAACACTGATGTGACGGAAGTGACACACTGCAACACTGATGTGACGGAAGTGACACTCTGTAACACTGATGTGACACCCTGTAACGCTGATGTGACGGAAGTGACACTCTGTAACACTGATGTGACACCCTGTAACACTGATGTGACGGAAGTGACACCCTGTAACACTGATGTGACACCCTGTAACACTGATGTGACGGAAGTGACACCCTGTAACACTGATGTGACGCTCTGTAACACTGATGTGACGGAAGTGACACCCTGTAACACTGATGTGACACCCTGTAACACTGATGTGACGGAAGTGACACCCTGTAACACTGATGTGACGGAAGTGACACTCTGTAACACTGATGTGACACCCTGTAACACTGATGTGATGGAAGTGACACACTGCAACACTGATGTGACGGAAGTGACACTCTGTAACACTGATATGACACCCTGTAACGCTGATGTGACGGAAGTGACACTCTGCAACACTGATGTGACACCCTGTAACACTGATGTGACGGAAGTGACACCCTGTAACACTGATGTGACACCCTGTAACACTGATGTGACGGAAGTGACACCCTGTAACACTGATGTGACACACTGTAACACTGATGTGACGGAAGTGACACCCTGTAACACTGATGTGACGGAAGTGACACACTGCAACACTGATGTGACGGAAGTGACACCCTGTAACACTGATGTGACGGAAGTGACACCCTGTAACACTGATGTGACGCTCTGTAACACTGATGTGACGGAAGTGACACTCTGTAACACTGATGTGACGGAAGTGACACTCTGTAACACTGATGTGACACCCTGTAACACTGATGTGACGGAAGTGACACACTGCAACACTGATGTGACGGAAGTGACACCCTGTAACACTGATGTGACGCACTGTAACACTGATGTGACGCCCTGTAACACTGATGTGACGGAAGTGACACCCTGTAACACTGATGTGACGGAAGTGACACCCTGTAACACTGATGTGACGCTCTGTAACACTGATGTGACGGAAGTGACACTCTGTAACACTGATGTGACGGAAGTGACACTCTGTAACACTGATGTGACACCCTGTAACACTGATGTGACGGAAGTGACACACTGCAACACTGATGTGACGGAAGTGACACCCTGTAACACTGATGTGACGCACTGTAACACTGATGTGACGCTCTGTAACACTGATGTGACGGAAGTGACACCCTGTAACACTGATGTGACGGAAGTGACACTCTGTAACACTGATGTGACACCCTGTAACACTGATGTGACGGAAGTGACACACTGCAACACTGATGTGACGGAAGTGACACTCTGTAACACTGATGTGACACCCTGTAACGCTGATGTGACGGAAGTGACACTCTGTAACACTGATGTGACACCCTGTAACACTGATGTGACGGAAGTGACACCCTGTAACACTGATGTGACACCCTGTAACACTGATGTGACGGAAGTGACACCCTGTAACACTGATGTGACGCTCTGTAACACTGATGTGACGGAAGTGACACCCTGTAACACTGATGTGACACCCTGTAACACTGATGTGACGGAAGTGACACCCTGTAACACTGATGTGACGGAAGTGACACTCTGTAACACTGATGTGACACCCTGTAACACTGATGTGATGGAAGTGACACACTGCAACACTGATGTGACGGAAGTGACACTCTGTAACACTGATGTGACACCCTGTAACGCTGATGTGACGGAAGTGACACTCTGCAACACTGATGTGACACCCTGTAACACTGGTATGACGGAAGTGACACCCTGTAACACTGATGTGACACCCTGTAACACTGATGTGACGGAAGTGACACCCTGTAACACTGATGTGACACACTGTAACACTGATGTGACGGAAGTGACACCCTGTAACACTGATGTGACGGAAGTGACACACTGCAACACTGATGTGACGGAAGTGACACCCTGTAACACTGATGTGACGGAAGTGACACCCTGTAACACTGATGTGACGCTCTGTAACACTGATGTGACGGAAGTGACACTCTGTAACACTGATGTGACGGAAGTGACACTCTGTAACACTGATGTGACACCCTGTAACACTGATGTGACGGAAGTGACACACTGCAACACTGATGTGACGGAAGTGACACCCTGTAACACTGATGTGACGCACTGTAACACTGATGTGACACCCTGTAACACTGATGTGACGGAAGTGACACCCTGCAACACTGATGTGACGGAAGTGACACCCTGTAACACTGATGTGACACCCTGTAACACTGATGTGACGGAAGTGACACACTGCAACACTGATGTGACAGAAGTGACACCCTGTAACACTGATGTGACACCCTGTAACACGGATGTGACGGAAGTGACAATCTGTAACACTGATGTGACGGAAGTGACACACTGCAACACTGATGTAACGGAAGTGACACACTGCAACACTGATGTGACGGAAGTGACACACTGTAACACTGATGTGACAGAAGTGACACCCTGTAACACTGATGTGACGCTCTGTAACAGTGATGTGACACCCTGTAACACTGATGTGACGGAAGTGACACCCAGTAACACTGATGTGACGGAAGTGACACTCTGTAACACTGATGTGACGGAAGTGACACACTGTAACACTGATGTGACGGAAGTGACACACTGTAACACTGATGTGACGGAAGTGACACTCTGTAACACTGATGTGACGGAAGTGACACCCTGTAACGCTGATGTGACGGAAGTGACACCCTGTAACACTGATGTGACGGAAGTGACACTCTGCAACACTGATGTGACGGAAGTGACACCCTGTAACACTGATGTGACAGAAGTGACACCCTGTAACACTGATGTGACACCCTGTAACACTGATGTGACGGAAGTGACACCCTGTAACACTGATGTGACGGAAGTGACACTCTGTAACACTGATGTGACACCCTGTAACGCTGATGTGACGGAAGTGACACCCTGTAACACTGATGTGACGGAAGTGACACTCTGTAACACTGATGTGACACCCTGTAACACTGATGTGACGGAAGTGACACCCAGTAACACTGATGTGACGGAAGTGACACTCTGTAACACTGATGTGACGGAAGTGACACACTGTAACACTGATGTGACGGAAGTGACACACTGTAACACTGATGTGACACCCTGTAACACTGATGTGACACCCTGTAACACTGATGTGACGGAAGTGACACTCTGTAACACTGATGTGACACACTGTAACACTTATGTGACGGAAGTGACACCCTGTAACACTGATGTGACGGAAGTGACACCCTGTAACACTGATGTGACACCCTGTAACACTGATGTGACGGAAGTGACACTCTGTAACACTGATGTGACACCCTGTAACACTGATGTGACGGAAGTGACACACTGTAACACTGATGTGACGGAATTGACACTCTGTAACACTGATGTGACACACTGTAACACTGATGTGACGGAAGTGACACCCTGTAACACTGATGTGACGGAAGTGACACACTTTACCCTTGAAAATTAATGGACCTTCCTTAGATCCCATCCACCACACCTATATTATATGCATACATGAATATCATTTTATACTTACATGTGTACCATTTTCAGTTCTACTCTTGTACTTACACCTCTCACACAAAATCACACTCCACACATACCTCATATGTATTTCACGCAAACACACGTACATATACTCTGCACGTTACAGACATTGCAAACTCCTGATTCATCCTCCAATTGGACAGACTAATTAGCCCCTGTGATTGAATCCGGCCCCCACTCGAATCCACCACACTTGTCCATCAGCCGAGCTGCAAACCTGCCAAATGTCCAAACTTGTTCCCGCACCAGCAAACCTGCCAAATGTCCAAACTTTTTCCCGCACCAGCAAACCTGCCAAATGTCCAAACTTGTTCCCGCACCAGCAAACCTGCCAAATGTCCAAACTTGTTCCCGCACCAGCAAACCTGCCAAATGTCCAAACTTGTTCCCGCACCAGCAAACCGCGTTTTGTGCCAGAATGATCAAAGTGCATTAAGATGCCTGGTGTAACGGTTTTAGCGGGGTCGGAAATGAAGACTATTGATTTGTGAGTGCCCTATTACTGTAAATCTATGATTGTGATCTATGGTGTGGCGACTGCTGGTCGGCAGAATTGATCGTCACCACACGTGGTTTCCACTATCAATCATCACACACATCACGGAATATTATTGGCAAGGAAATATGGGCTGTGGCATGGCATATATGTGTTACTGACAGTGTGGTGTAGGCTGTGGCATGGCATATATGTGTTACTGACAGGCTGGTGTATGTTGTGGCATGGCATATATGTGTTACTGACAGGGTGGTGTATGTTGTGGCATGGCATATATGTGTTACTGACAGGGTGGTGTATGTTGTGGCATGGCATATATGTGTTACTGACAGTGTGGTGTATGTTGTGGCATGGCATATATGTGTTACTGACAGTGTGGTGTATGTTGTGGCATGGCATATATGTGTTACTGACAGTGTGGTGTATGTTGTGGCATGGCATATATGTGTTACTGACAGTGTGGTGTATGTTGTGGCATGGCATATATGTGTTACTGACAGTGTGGTGTATGTTGTGGCATGGCATATATGTGTTACTGACAGTGTGGTGTATGTTGTGGCATGGCATATATGTGTTACTGACAGTGTGGTGTAGTCTGTAGAATGGCATATATGTGTTACTGACAGGGTGGTGTAGGCTGTGGCATGGCATATATGTGTTACTGACAGTGTGGTGTAGGCTGTAGAATGGCATATATGTGTTACTGACAGGGTGGTGTAGGCTGTGGCATGGCATATATGTGTTACTGACAGTGTGGTGTAGGCTGTAGAATGGCATATATGTGTTACTGACAGTGTGGTGTAGGCTGTAGAATGGCATATATGTGTTACTGACAGTGTGGTGTATGTTGTGGCATGGCATATATGTGTTACTGACAGTGTGGTGTAGGCTGTAGAATGGCATATATGTGTTACTGACAGTGTGGTGTAGGCTATGGCATGGCATATATGTGTTACTGACAGTGTGGTGTATGTTGTGGCATGGCATATATGTGTTACTGACAGTGTGGTGTATGTTGTGGCATGGCATATATGTGTTACTGACAGGGTGGTGTATGTTGTGGCATGTCATATATATGTTACTGACAGTGTGGTGTATGTTGTGGCATGGCATGTATGTGTTACTGACAGTGTGGTGTAGTCTGTGGCATGGCATATATGTGTTACTGACAGGGTGGTGTAGGCTGTAGAATGGCATATATGTGTTACTGACAGTGTGGTGTAGTCTGTGGCATGGCATATATGTGTTACTGACAGTGTGGTGTAGGCTGTGGCATGGCATATATGTGTTACTGACAGTGTGGTGTAGTCTGTAGAATGGCATATATGTGTTACTGACAGTGTGTTGTAGGCTGTAGAATGGCATATATGTGTTACTGACAGTGTGGTGTATGTTGTGGCATGGCATATATGTGTTACTGACAGTGTGGTGTAGTCTGTGGCATGGCATATATGTGTTACTGACAGTGTGGTGTAGTCTGTGGCATGGCATATATGTGTTACTGACAGTGTGGTGTAGGCTGTAGAATGGCATATATGTGTTACTGACAGTGTGTTGTAGGCTGTTGCATGGCATATATGTGTTACTGACAGTGTGTTGTAGGCTGTTGCATGGCATATATGTGTTACTGACAGTGTGGTGTAGGCTGTTGCATGGCATATATGTGTTACTGACAGTGTGTTGTAGGCTGTAGAATGGCATATATGTGTTACTGACAGTGTGTTGTAGGCTGTAGAATGGCATATATGTGTTACTGACAGGGTGGTGTAGGCTGTAGAATGGCATATATGTGTTACTGACAGTGTGTTGTAGGCTGTAGAATGGCATATATGTGTTACTGACAGGGTGGTGTATGTTGTGGCATGGCATATATGTGTTACTGACAGGGTGGTGTAGGCTGTAGAATGGCATATATGTGTTACTGACAGTGTGTTGTAGGCTGTAGAATGGCATATATGTGTTACTGACAGGGTGGTGTATGTTGTGGCATGGCATATATGTGTTACTGACAGGGTGTTGTAGGCTGTAGAATGGCATATATGTGTTACTGACAGTGTGTTGTAGGCTGTAGAATGGCATATATGTGTTACTGACAGGGTGGTGTAGGCTGTAGAATGGCATATATGTGTTACTGACAGTGTGGTGTAGTCTGTAGAATGGCATATATGTGTTACTGACAGTGTGGTGTAGGCTGTAGAATGGCATATATGTGTTACTGACAGGGTGGTGTAGGCTGTAGAATGGCATATATGTGTTACTGACAGTGTGGTGTAGGCTGTAGAATGGCATATATGTGTTACTGACAGTGTGGTGTAGGCTGTAGAATGGCATATATGTGTTACTGACAGGGTGGTGTAGGCTATGGCATGGCATGTATGTGTTACTGACAGTGTGGTGTAGGCTATGGCATGGCATATATGTGTTACTGACAGTGTGGTGTAGTCTGTGGCATGGCATATATGTGTTACTGACAGGGTGTTGTAGGCTATGGCATGGCATGTATGTGTTACTGACAGGGTGTTGTAGGCTATGGCATGGCATATATGTGTTACTGACAGGGTGTTGTAGGCTATGGCATGGCATGTATGTGTTACTGACAGTGTGGTGTAGTCTGTGGCATGGCATATATGTGTTACTGACAGTGTGGTGTAGGCTATGGCATGGCATATATGTGTTACTGACAGTGTGGTGTAGGCTGTTGCATGGCATATATGTGTTACTGACAGTGTGGTGTAGGCTATGGCATGGCATATATGTGTTACTGACAGTGTGGTGTATGTTGTGGCATGGCATATATGTGTTACTGACAGTGTGGTGTAGGCTGTAGAATGGCATGTATGTGTTACTGACAGTGTGGTGTATGTTGTGGCATGGCATATATGTGTTACTGATAGGGTGGTGTAGGTTGTGGCATGTCATATATATGTTACTGACAGTGTGGTGTAGGCTGTTGCATGGCATATATGTGTTACTGACAGTGTGGTGTATGTTGTGGCATGGCATATATGTGTTACTGACAGTGTGGTGTAGGCTGTAGAATGGCATATATGTGTTACTGACAGTGTGGTGTATGTTGTGGCATGGCATATATGTGTTACTGACAGTGTGATGTAGGCTGTAGAATGGCATATATGTGTTACTGACAGTGTGGTGTATGTTGTGGCATGGCATATATGTGTTACTGACAGTGTGGTTTATGTTGTGGCATGGCATATATGTGTTACTGACAGTGTGGTGTATGTTGTGGCATGGCATATATGTGTTACTGACAGTGTGGTGTAGGCTGTGGCATGGCATATATGTGTTACTGACAGTGTGGTGTAGGCTATGGCATGGCATATATGTGTTACTGACAGTGTGGTGTAGGCTGTTGCATGGCATATATGTGTTACTGACAATGTGGTGTAGGCTATGGCATGGCATGTATGTGTTACTGACAGTGTGGTGTAGTCTGTGGCATGGCATATATGTGTTACTGACAGTGTGGTGTAGGCTGTGGCATGGCATATATGTGTTACTGACAGGGTGGTGTATGTTGTGGCATGGCATATATGTGTTACTGACAGTGTGATGTAGGCTGTGGCATGGCATATATGTGTTACTGACAGTGTGGTGTATGTTGTGGCATGGCATATATGTGTTACTGATAGGGTGGTGTAGGTTGTGGCATGTCATATATATGTTACTGACAGTGTGGTGTAGGCTGTTGCATGGCATATATGTGTTACTGACAGTGTGGTGTAGGCTATGGCATGGCATATATGTGTTACTGACAGTGTGGTGTAGGCTGTTGCATGGCATATATGTGTTACTGACAGTGTGGTGTAGGCTATGGCATGGCATATATGTGTTACTGACAGTGTGGTGTAGGCTGTGGCATGGCATATATGTGTTACTGACAGTGTGGTGTAGGCTATGGCATGGCATATATGTGTTACTGACAGTGCTGTGTAGGCTGTGGCATGGCATATATGTGTTACTGATAGGGTGGTGTAGGCTATGGCATGGCATATATGTGTTACTGACAGTGTGGTGTAGGCTGTGGCATGGCATATATGTGTTACTGACAGTGTGGTGTAGGCTGTTGCATGGCATATATGTGTTACTGACAGTGTGGTGTAGGCTATGGCATGGCATATATGTGTTACTGACAGTGTGGTGTATGTTGTGGCATGGCATATATGTGTTACTGACAGTGTGGTGTAGGCTGTAGAATGGCATATATGTGTTACTGACAGTGTGGTGTATGTTGTGGCATGGCATATATGTGTTACTGATAGGGTGGTGTAGGTTGTGGCATGTCATATATATGTTACTGACAGTGTGGTGTATGTTGTGGCATGGCATATATGTGTTACTGACAGTGTGGTGTAGGCTGTGGCATGGCATATATGTGTTATTGACAGTGTGGTGTATGTTGTGGCATGGCATATATGTGTTACTGACAGTGTGGTGTATGTTGTGGCATGGCATATATGTGTTATTGACAGGTTGTTGTAGGCTGTAGCATGGAATATATGTGTTACTGACAGGGTGGTGTAGGCTATGGCATGGCATATATGTGTTACTGACAGTGTGGTGTAGGCTGTGGCATGGAATATATGTGTTACTGACAGTGTGGTGTAGGCTATGGCATGGAATATATGTGTTACTGACAGTGTGGTGTAGGCTGTGGCATGGCATATATGTGTTACTGACAGTGTGGTGTAGGCTATGGCATGGAGTATATGTGTTACTGACAGTGTGGTGTAGGCTGTAGCATGGCATATATGTGTTACTGACATTGTGGTGTATGTTGTGGCATGGAATATATGTGTTACTGACAGTGTGGTGTAGGCTGTGGCATGGAATATATGTGTTACTGACAGTGTGGTGTAGGCTATGGCATGGCATATATGTGTTACTGACAGTGTGGTGTAGGCTGTGGCATGGCATATATGTGTTACTGACAGTGTGGTGTAGGCTATGGCATGGCATATATGTGTTACTGACAGTGTGGTGTAGGCTGTGGCATGGAATATATGTGTTACTGACAGTGTGGTGTAGGCTGTGGCATGGCATATATGTGTTACTGACAGTGTGGTGTAGGCTGTGGCATGGCATATATGTGTTACTGACAGTGTGGTGTAGGCTGTGGCATGGCATATATGTGTGATTGACGGGTTGTTGTAGGCTGCAGCATGGAATATATGTGTTATTGACAGGGTGATGTAGGCTGTAGCATGGAATATATGTGTTATTGAGAGTGAGTGAGTGAGTGAGCGAGCGTGCGTGCGTGCGTGCGTGCGTGCGAGCGTGTGTGTGTGTGTGTGTGTGTGCGTGCGTGCGTGTGTGTGTGTGTGTGTGTGTGTGTGTGTGTGTGTGTGTGTGTGTGTGTGTGTGTGTTTTATTGACAGGGTGGTGTAGACGCAGGTTCAACTCCCAACAATTTGTGAAGTCCACTTTGCTTGTATCTCTTTCTACTGTTGCTATAACATGCCGAGAGTTAGAAAACCATACTAGCTTAACCATTTTAGATACATTTATAATAACATAATTTTCACTTATGGTTTGTGTATCGTATATTTGTAAAACGAGAAGGAAGCACAAGCGCTCTTATTTCCAAGACGAGATGACGAGAGTCGCAGAACCTAATTTCCTTGCGACTTGTCGATATTATTTGACATTAATACGGAGACTTGTGTCTCATATTTACGACTGGAAAACAAATGGTCCAAAAATAAAATAGAAGCGTTGATGAAAATCAATTTTCTTGGCTCTAGAAGGTGTAAGACGACAATATTGCTATTTTAGTTGACAATATTAATACATTATCCGTGATTTCCAACTAAAGGTTAAGATATTTCCATCGTCATTAATCTCTGTACTCTCTATAATGACATGCTATCTGAAACGATATTGCAGCATTGATACCTGCATCGTCTGTCAAAATCGAGCTCGCATTATGCAATAAAAAATACAGAAGGTATTGTAACCACCGCACAACGTCCACAATGACCTTTTACAGATAATGTTCCTGATATTCACGACTTGATTACATTACAGTCCGTGGTGAACCGGGTGCAAATAGGTCCCGGGCAATCTATAATTTTAAGTTCAATGACACCATATCCAGGGTAACATGAATCATTATAAAAATAAAGATGTTTTTGGATGGAACTGCTTTTCTAAATTAAAAACAAAAGTAAACCTTAATCATTCACACTGACACACGGACGACCAGATTCACACTTAGAGTTCATATGTTAGCATCATGACAACATTCACTTTGACTAGGTGATACGGAGATAAGTATAGCAGTAAAGAAGCTTAGTGAAGATATTATTATTATCTTTGAGGCGGGTACCTCGTATGGTACTGGTGACTGCATGGAGGGTGCTCCGCAGTGGCGTCTCACACCATACACTTGAAGGATACTCGTACATACTACAATAAACATAAATCTTTGCAAACCTCGCAATACAGACTCAAGCTGATTGTATATAACAATGCAAATATGCTTCAGAGTACGGTTTCCTTCATAATGGTAAATTGGATCTCAAAGTGGACGACGTTCCAAGATCTCCAGTCTCCAGTCTAAGGCCACGCAAAAGGTGTTGTTTCCGGTCCCCGTCCGTGTAATTTTCCGAATACTTGTTTAGACATTATACGTGACTTGTGTCAAATTGTGTCATAAAGATTCAAGATATTCAAGATTCAAGATATTTATTGTACAGAACACCCTACAGTTTTACAGACAATCAGCATAGTAACACAAACAGGTATGATAGCATACAGTTGGTAAAGGGGATTCATGACAGCATTCATAGGAACTGTGTAACGACAGGTTATGCGTTAATGAGTGCAGATCTTCTGGAGTATATATCAAAAATAATCTTTGAGACACTTTTGGAGGTGACCTGGCTATGATTTAAGTATCATTGCCGGTGTAATTTCGGTCACCATTCACTGTTAGACATTAAAATTATTATACTTACAGACGAACAGCTGGATTTTGGTCTTTTGGATATTTTAATTCAAACTAAACTGCCAATTGACCTAAACCTAGTCCATCTGTAAGGATATATTCCTGAAGTCGAACCTATAGACATGCCAAAAGCGTTGAAACATTGCTTCTATGAGAATTTTGTGAAAAGCCTAAACTGTTTCGTGGAAAGTAAATTCACTCGGCATGTTTAAAGTGGCGACATAGCGGGGGATCGGGTGGTTACAATGGCAGGGTTGGTTGGATCAGCAGCTACCCAAACACGCTTCCACTATGTTAAAAAAAACCCCATAAAAATATGACATCATCGAAAGTTATTTTGTTTGCATGTAAAATGTACGATTCATAAAATATGTTTGCATATCAAATGTGCTGATTTGCTGAGTTGTGATTAAACACCGTGTATTGACACTGAGTTAACTTTCTTTGAGAAATAAGAACGTGAAATGAGATATTTTAAATCAAACTGGCCTTCCTGACTACAAATGTAGACTCCGATATCAGTTTCCCCCAAAATAAATGCATTTTCCTAGACTTTTTGTCTAAAGGAAACGGTAATACATTCGCAATCTTACATATTGCCAACAAGACACCGTTCAATATCTACCCTATATATTTCTGACATGGCGTTGTGAGGAACCAGTTTGGCTCTGTCTGCAATAGGAGTGATTAAACTAACAGCTTTGTTTACGATAGCTCTTCTCTCATCATGGGGGTATTTTGGGAACGCTGATGGTTATCACTATTGTGTTTACTCGTCTTCATCACACACGTGAGTTGTTAACACCGTGCTTGTTCAAGGTGCGGCACCCATGTGTATTTACCGTAATTCCGCTATTAAGAGCAGACGTCCTTTAAGGGTCTGGATCTGGAGGTAAGGTCTAAAAATAGCAGACGGTTTTATAATAAGGGCATGAGTAAGTTACAGCCAATTATTTCTCCCCATTGCATTTGAGTACCATAAGGTCTAATACTAATGAAAATACAAATGATAATAATAATTTGAATTTTGTGAGATTGAGAGAAGTTAAAAAATCAGGGCCTCTAACATAGGCAATCTGAAGTTGCCGAGGCCCGCGTTATTAATAGAGGGGATACGATGTACTGCATTCAATCTCAATGACAGATGGCTAAACTCTGCATAGTATGGTGTTCTAGGTGATTTGTTCTGGGCAACAAAGCTGATATCAGAATGTGCCCTGGTTTCTGTTGTCCCGACACAGGTTTTGTACGTCCTTCTTTGATGAAACCCACGGATGTGTTGATTCGGAAGCCAATGCTCATAGCCATATAAAACACCGGATTCGAACCCTCCATCACCGGATACTGGTACTAGATTCAAACATTGAAAATTGTGCTGACGCATATATAGATCAAACATACATCATTATATTTATTGTTGCCAAACAGATACAGTAGATCTGACCAGATCAGATCTGTGAGGTCTCGAGAACACTCGCAAGGGATGAACGCCACGAAGGTGTTTATTTCCTAATTGGCCACTTGTTGGCCCAGTCGAATAAGGCTGCGCCATTCGCTCTACAGAGTTGCACCCCTTGGACGTGCCCGAAACCTCGTGGGTTCAAGTCTGGCCCTGATTATGTTTCTAGGTTTGTCAGCACCATATCGAGCTCGTGGGTTTCACCAAAGTGGTAAACGTCCAAGTCCTGCATCACTTCGGGATTTCCTCCCACAGCATCCTGAAATACTGTTTAAAGCAGCGTTAAACCAGATTCACTTACTCATTCCAATTGGTCATTTAGAACAAGCGGTATCTTTTGAAATACCAACACGTTGCCACCACGAACCTCAGACAGTTCACACCTGAACTACAACTGTAGGCGCTCTTGTAGACTGTATAGGTTGTCATACCCTGAGTATCCCGGCTGTCCAAAACTTGGTTATTATGTACACCGAAACCCCGTTCATTCGGACAGTGCATCCTCAATGGAATCGTTCGGATATGCATATGTGTCTGCAGACGTTCCTAAAAGAATCATTCGGACAATAGGGTTTCCGGATTAACAAGTATCCACTGTAGACATTCAAGAAATGAATAATTACAAACAGACACATGTCAATTTAGACATTTCACCAATTACAATGTCTTGATTGAATATGGACAATTAAATAGAGTTTGGCAGCAAGATTGGATGGGAGCGATATGGAGGATAGGTTGATGGTAGGTGTAGAAGCGCTTATTGACAAATCCGGAGTTCTGTTAAATACTGAAATTGTATACCGAAAAAGGGGTGTTTGAACTATAAAGCGCAAAAAATGTCTATTTCAAATTCCTTTTAATGTAAATGTTAAGATACTCGCCCAACGCAGGGAAGGGCGTAATGCAGTCATGAGACTCCCTGGCATTGCAGGGCGCCTTGTAGTTTTGTTTGTGTATATTTATTTTATAAACCTACTCCCGACAGATACATTCATGGCTGTCGACGTGTAGGTATTTGTCCAGTGGAGATGCTGCGGTGTCGACATCCCTTTTGTTTACTTCTATATATTATCCACAGCTGCAATGCGAGAGACGTGTATATTGGATCTATTTTGAAACTGGAATGCCATTCTTGTCCAAGAATCTTCCCCAAGTGTACAGATCCGGTGATAAGGCAACAATGTCGATGGCTACGACCTCGTTGACCCCTGCAGCACGTGGATCCTTGCAGACCAAACAAATTCCAGTCGCATTCGGTGACCTCAAATTGAGTACAAGGTCACGATATACGTGCGATGAGATGAGTGTGTCTTGAACAGTAATTCCTTTTTTATGTGTAAGCTTGATTAGGGATATAATTAAGTTCAAAGTAATGTAGTGTGTTAGCATGATTTGGCACGAAAGCTCAAAGTGATGTGGTGTGAAGTTTTACATATAATTTAGAGCAAGTAAGATTGTCAAGACTAGTCTTGTTCTAAGTCTCTGTGGTCAAAACCAGGCGGAGTCAAACCATTCCTAATACTGAGGTTAGATGACACCCAGACTGCCCTGTTAGCTGCATCTTTTGTCTGCTTGTTCGCAGCATGGGCCATGATGATACAAGCAACAAGACACACAGACGGCTGATACATATTGAGTGAGGTCAAAGTTAAAGGGTCTCCTTCCCGATCGTGGTCATGTTGACTGAGAGGTCAAGCTACCTACAGAGTGCCCGCTGATTATTCGGGGCTTTCCTGGAGGAATTATGGACATTTCATGTTAGCCTAATATCAATTGTTGACTAAAATCAAATGTATCATACCGGGTTCATGGTAAGACTCAGATCCGTGGTGGGATTCAGATCCACCGTAGGACAGATCCATGGTGGACTGAGATCCATGGTGGACGAATCCACGGTAGGACACAGATCCATGGTGGACTCAGATCCATGGTGGACTCAGATCCATGGTGGACTAAGATCCATGGTGGACTCAGATCCATGGTGGACTAAGATTCACGGTGGACTCAGATCCATGGTGGACTAAGATCCATTATAGACTCAGATCCATGGTGGACTCAGATCAATGGTGGACTCAGATCCATGGTGGACTCAGATCCATGGTAGACTAAGATCCATGGTGGACTAAGATCCATGGTGGACTCAGATCCATGGTGGACTCAGATCAATGGTGGACTCAGATCAATGGTGGACTCAGATCCATGGTGGACTAAGATCCATGGTAGACTAAGATCCATGGTAGACTAAGATCCATGGTGGACTAAGATCCATGATAGACTCAGATCCATGGTAGACTCAGATCCATGGTGGACTCAGATCCATGGTGGACTAAGATCCATTATAGACTCAGATCCATGGTGGACTCAGATCCATGGTGGACTCAGATCCATGGTGGACTAAGATCCATGGTGGACTAAGATCCATGGTGGACTCAGATCCATGGTGGACTCAGATCCATGGTGGACTAAGATCCATGGTGGACTCAGATCCATGGTGGACTAAGATTCACGGTGGACTCAGATCCATGGTGGACTAAGATCCATTATAGACTCAGATCCATGGTGGACTCAGATCAATGGTGGACTCAGATCCATGGTGGACTCAGATCCATGGTGGACTCAGATCAATGGTGGACTCAGATCCATGGTGGACTCAGATCCATGGTGGACTCAGATCAATGGTGGACTCAGATCCATGGTAGACTAAGATCCATGGTAGACTAAGATCCATGGTGGACTAAGATCCATGGTGGACTCAGATCAATGGTGGACTCAGATCAATGGTGGACTCAGATCCATGGTGGACTAAGATCCATGGTAGACTAAGATCCATGGTAGACTAAGATCCATGGTGGACTAAGATCCATGATAGACTCAGATCCATGGTAGACTCAGATCCATGGTGGACTAAGATCCATGGTGGACTAAGATCCATGGTGGACTAAGATCCATTATAGACTCAGATCCATGGTGGACTCAGATCCATGGTGGACTCAGATCCATGGTGGACTAAGATCCATGATAGACTCAGATCAATGGTGGACTCAGATCCATGGTGGACTAAGATCCATGATAGACTCAGATCCATGATAGACTCAGATCCATGGTGGACTCAGATCCATGGTGGACTCAGATCCATGGTGGACACAGATCCATGGTGGACTAAGATTCATGGTGGACATAGGTCCTTGTAGGCTTTGGATCCACGGTTGTCATGTTCTTCAACCTGTGTGGGAGTTTTACCCTCACATCATTACACTGCCACTGCCAAATCTGTCGACCTCCTGTTTGCAGCTGGTGACAAAACATTCAGGGCATCGTCAACCCCTGGGTATCCCATCAGCATAAACATTGAACGAAGCAGGTCTCCATCGCACCATGGCACCACTTCTGACAAGTCTGGCAAGTCATCTTGCTCTGAGACCAGCCTCATGAAGGTCAGATATCGAATTGATGCTGTATTACACGTTGGTGTTGCCGCAAACGACGTAGCCGTAGAAAGCGGTCCTGGGCAGCCGTTTTAACGTAGGGACGGTCACTTGACTTACCACTCTGTCGATGCCGATACCAAACTCTGAGATGTACTCTGGAACAAATTGAATACCCTGGCTGCACTAGTCGACAGTTTGCAAACGTTCAGCGACGTTGTTACGTTGTGGTTCAGTTAGTCCTACGTACCATTCCACAAATTGATCTCAGCACTGGACTATGTAAGCCTATGTTTAAGTGTGGAAGTTACTAACACCTTAGCCCTAAGATTTTTGGGGATGAGGCCCTGGCTTGACTTTGCAGTTCAAAAGTTGCCATCAGAATGATCTGGAACATGTATTTGCCTATACATGTTTCACATGGAGAACGACCCGTGAAGAGCCCCGGGTAGAAGAGGTCTTCAGCAACCCATACTTGCCGTAAAAGGCGACTATGTTCGTCGTAAAAGACTAACGGGATCGGGTGGTCAGGCTCACTGATCCCAATTGCGTAGATCGATGCTCATGATGTCAATCACTGGATTATTTTACAGACCGCCGTCATATAGCTGGAATATTGCTGAGTGTGGCGTTAAACAACAAACAAACAAATCACATGGAGAACAGTGTTGCTACCTTATGGTTATGCACTTGGACAGGGTTGTGTTTTGAAGATTCGAACATTATTAATTTGGTCCCAAATAGAATTATATTCATGTTTTCCATATCTCTTATGTGCTATTTGTGAAAGTATTTCATATAGTCGAAACCCTTGTCTTGAGCGCCTCCATGTCAAATCCCCAGTTATATCCAACTCAGTCCATAGTCAGACTCTCATTATATTTATCAACATTTTATCCTAATAAGTTGAACTTGAGTTGTTGTCTCGAACTAAATTTATAGTTCCAGGAGTTTTAACTTACACTGATAAGTCGAACTCAGATAAAGAAAAACATGAGTCAACATGAACTTGCATGAAGTATAATGGCCTTAACATTGGCCTGGTAGAAAAATATAACATCATTGTGGTAGGTTTGATTTCTGTTGATTCTGTTGATTTCACGGGGTGAGACAAGCATGGGTTGCTGAAGACCTATTCTACCCCTGATCTTCACGGGGTGAGGCAAGCATGGGTTGCTGAAGACCTATTCTACCCCGGATCTTCACGGAGTGAGGCAAGCATGGGTTGCTGAAGACCTATTCTACCCCGGATCTTCATGGGGTGAGACAAGCATGGGTTGCTGAAGACCTATTCTACCCCAGATCTTCACGGGGTGAGACAAGCATGGGTTGCTGAAGACCTATTCTACCCCTGATCTTCACGGGGTGAGACAAGCATGGGTTGCTGAAGACCTATTCTACCCCGGATCTTCACGGGGTGAGGCAAGCATGGGTTGCTGAAGACCTATTCTACCCCTGATCTTCATGGGGTGAGACAAGCATGGGTTGCTGAAGACCTATTCTACCCAGGATCTTCACGGGGTGACACAAGCATGGGTTGCTGAAGACCTATTCTACCCCGGATCTTCATGGGGTGAGACAAGCATGGGTTGCTGAAGACCTATTCTACCCCAGATCTTCACGGGGTGAGACAAGCATGGGTTGCTGAAGACCTATTCTACCCCTGATCTTCACGGGGTGAGACAAGCATGGGTTGCTGAAGACCTATTCTACCCCGGATCTTCACGGGGTGAGGCAAGCATGGGTTGCTGAAGACCTATTCTACCCCTGATCTTCATGGGGTGAGACAAGCATGGGTTGCTGAAGACCTATTCTACCCAGGATCTTCACGGGGTGAGACAAGCATGGGTTGCTGAAGACCTATTCTACCCCGGATCTTCACAGGGTGAGGCAAGCATGGGTTGCTGAAGACCTATTCTACCCCTGATCTTCACGGGGTGAGGCAAGCATGGGTTGCTGAAGACCTATTCTACCCCAGATCTTCACAGGGTGAGGCAAGCATGGGTTGCTGAAGACCTATTCTACCCCTGATCTTCATGGGGTGAGACAAGCATGGGTTGCTGAAGACCTATTCTACCCCGGATCTTCACAGGGTGAGGCAAGCATGGGTTGCTGAAGACCTATTCTACCCCTGATCTTCACGGGGTGAGGCAAGCATGGGTTGCTGAAGACCTATTCTACCCCAGATCTTCACAGGGTGAGGCAAGCATGGGTTGCTGAAGATCTATTCTACCCCTGATCTTCATGGGGTGAGACAAGCATGGGTTGCTGAAGACCTATTCTACCCCGGATCTTCACAGGGTGAGGCAAGCATGGGTTGCTGAAGACCTATTCTATCACGGATCTTCACAGGGTGAGGCAAGCATGGGTTGCTGAAGACCTATTCTACCCCTGATCTTCACGGTAGGTATGTATATCTATATCAATATGTTTCTTTGTTTCAAGAGTATCTATCATCCCAACACCAGGCGTTGTGGTGGGAGCTACTTGTCTACAGTATATGAACAGACTTAAGTTCTAAATGACAACGACAATACTCACTTAGCAACATTTTATTCAGTTCCATATCCCAGAACTTGATCGTATGAAAATATATAAATCACACACAACCATTAGGTACCAAACTAATGTCCACTGTTTTCCCTCAGTTTTATAACCACGGCCTGCACGTGGGTTGAACCTGGCACGGACTCCAGGGGGGGTGGGGGTAACAAAATGCCCAATCGGACATTGAGGTCTCTTTAGACCTACAGTGGGTACCCGAGTAGTGTCTGGTAATAGGGGGGTGGGTACCCAGGTAGTAAATTCGGACTCGCCCCAGCCCTAGTAACAAGTACAGGATGACACAGTCAGAGGTCGGAGCAAGAATGTTTCTCTTTCCTTATCATGCATTGGTCATGTAGGTTCCGGGGCCCTGTTCCACAGAGCGGTTTTAGTGCTCGTAAGCCTATGATAAAGTATGGGAGTTATGACCAACTCAGCACTAAGATCACATTGTGGAAGGGGCTCCTGGTGCCCAGGTTAAATTGACTGAGTGACTAACACACATAGGGCTGACCATTGAACGCCTTAATTACATTAACAACTAGAACTATCAAAGCATTACTGGGGACATGCCAATCTAATCACTAGCTATGAATACAGTATGCGTCACAAGTTTTCAATTAACAAAAAAGATCTATCAAGAAATCACCTGAACATTGCAAGAACTCTGATCGCATCTTTACACTGTAGCCTGTACTGGTACACATGACACACCTACTTCCGACAAGCCTGCAATTTTTATCTCCACCTGGAATGGTTGTGCGTCAGTTCATACTGCTGAAACGTGACAGATATGAATATTACCAGTTTGTTGTTCATTTGCCATGATCACTAATCATTTTTGACTCCAAATGCACTTTCCAATGCAGAACAAAATACCCAGACCGGCAGGGAGGGGGAACCATCCTGTGGAGCATTGTCCTCAATTTCACTCTTTTCAACTGTTCATCTATCTCACTCAAATCTGATTTTTCTCTCTGATACAAAACCTATCTGCATGGGAATACATGAGGTGGTGAGGTCAAATGGGGTTTAAAGTTTCATCCAAGAAAATTGCACCTACAGGGCTGCATGCATGCGCGTGTGCGTGCGTGTGTCGGGGGCTGCTTGTACTAGTACAGACAAAGGCTGATGATTTTATAGTGCTAGGAAACTGAGACATCATGCCCCAGTTGAACATGAATACCCCACTTAGACACAGTATACTGACTCCGAGCCGACCAGACAGGATAACAACAAGCACCATCTTTTAACGTCTTTTTTGTTATGACTACGACTGGACCACAGAATCGGTTGGAATATATATGAACACTCATCCAGAACACCGAGCAAACATTGACCATCAGGTCTATAAGGTGTGAGCCAATCAGGTGTGGGCTTTCCGAAACGATTTGGCTTCATTTCTCTGTACAAAAAGAAAAAGCCACACAGAACACAATATTCCTTTATGGTATTCCCTTCAGGTGTATAAATATCCACATCAATTATCATTGTTTGCATTCAGATGTGGCCATTTTAGTTTGTTTTCATGGCATATAGAAAACCTCAAGTGATGCAAGTCTCAGACATTTACCGAGGGTATGGTGCTGACGAACCTGAAAACATAATCGAAGCAAACTGGGATTCCGAACAACAATCAAAGGGTTCAAGCATACCCAAAGGATGCGACTCTGCACAACAAACTGCAGTGTTTTTGATGACTGGTCCATCCAGGACCCCCTCGAGGGCAATAAATCACATGTGCTGGTCTGAATACTTTGTCACTCATAAGAAAGATTTAGAAGCCTCTACGCTAATTTAAACATTCACGTGACTAGAGAGAAAATGTATCAGATTAAACTATCTTATTTAAGCTTGCTGAACAATGAGAACAATTCTGAACCATTTTTCGCAAATTTAAGCATGGATACAGTTCAATAAAACAGAAAAATGATAAAAATACATTCAAGACATTCAACATGATTAAACATTTAAACAAACAAACAACAAACATTCTTAAAATAGTAACAAATGTCATGATTTGATCAGATATTGAATCTTCAGCACCAGAAATATATTACCATAAGAAACTGGTAGCTCTACTTTAACCAAGCCATAGGATCATCCTGGCGTTACGACACCGGGTGCTGCAGAGCTCCCGTCAGCCACAAGCATGAACACATCACACCATCAATACCACAATCAATGTTTACATCACATCACGTGTGCTGACATTCTCAAGCTCGTCACATACCGACCTTCTCCACATATACACATTAAAACAAATATATATGCTATTCTGCATACCATACAAAGTTTCATAAGTGTTGGTCATTGACTAGATCTGTCACATTCCCATCACATCACAGCATAGTTCTAGCACAGATTTCGGTATTATGTATATCCCCACGTCACGTTTTTGAGCCCCTAAACAATACGTAAACATGTGCTCAATGACGTAATCAAGGTAGTCGCTTCAAAGCTCACTGAACACATCAAAGTGTTCGCCACTTGTCGCTGAAGTTCTGTTATGAATTAAGCTACAAGAGGTAAGATATTCAATAAGAAATGAAAACATACCTCAAAACTTACTCTTTTACAATGCACATTTCAATGAAACTTGATCTGATGATAATTTTGCATCAGAACAATTGTATGCACTGATGATGGATCGGCTGTAATGTGTAATGTCATGTGACTGATCATGTTGTGCATCTGTTTTTAACTTGACTGTAATGGAGGAGCTCGAAAACAGGTGACGGTAACAAGATGGTACCTGACTGACTCATCTAGCTTGGCAAGGCTTTATCACGATTATATTGACAAGATGTGGTCATTTGAGTATGCAGTTGTAAACAGAAATAAATGTTCTCAAAGATAAAACTTAATTTTAGTGTATTGCGATTGTTATTAGGCACGTAATGAGAAATATTTCTTAGGGGCTCGAAAACAGTTTGCGAGGAAAATACACTATACTGCACGCAGAGTGTACCGAGAGTAAAGCTCTGGATATTGCATTATAAGCATGATAAAGGCTACAGACATTTCAAGGAGGCAAATCTTTCCTTTTCGTGCTATTGAAAAGCATTGTTTCTTAATCACCATCACAGGAGAATGAGACTGATCACCCCCATTTTATATCGTGTTCATTATATATGTCATTACAACTTCTCACCACAGATATGCATGATTTAATAACGTTTCAGCTGCCTGTGGAAACAGATGACAAGCTTGTGTGATGACATTTATGCACTGATGACACAACCAAAAAGACAACTGATATCTCCCAATATCCCCCCTGAGTCATTCATACACAGAGAGATCAAGTGAGGTTGCCAGCAGATCCTCGCCCCCATCATGTGAGATCTACCACATCCCCATTATCAGGCACAGCGTCCAGCAGATCCATCACTGTTTGTTCCATGTTCATCTGACATTTGATGAGAGCTGCCTTGATTTGTTGTTCACCATATTGAGGCAAGATATCAGCTACCTTAGACACCAGGGTTTCATCCACTGCATTTTCTGTTTTGCCCCACCTACGCGAACTGCCCCGCCCACCTGATCTCCCCTTTCTCCGACCTCGTCCAGGAACTCCAGGATCATACTCAGCATCCAAATCAATGACAATTGGATCATCACGATCATCATCATCATCCATTATCTGTTTTCTGTGAGTAGATTTCCTCTCCCGTTTATTCGAAGCTCTAGACGTAGACTGAACAATATCCTCCTCCTCATCCATTAACCGTTTTCTGCGACCACGAGTAGATTTTCCGCGTTGTTTGTTGGAAACTTTAGAGGAAGAGTGAACTGCTGTCTCTGGTTCCTGGGCGCCATGCTGTTCAGAATCAGGTCTTGATGTATCAGCAGCTGCAGCTGATGTTGCAGGAACTGGATGAGGCATCAGTTCTGGGAGTTCCGGGACTTCCTTGATCTCACCAATGTCTATCTCAGGAAGACTGTCCTCCGAGTCGGACTGTTGTTTAGGAATGTCTCTTTCCAAAATACTTTCACCTGAGTATTCCACTTTGTCTGCACTGTTTGAAGTGCCTGGAGAGCTGGGTTCGCAAGGTACTTCTGTAGAAGGCTCCTGTTTCTCAGGGTTATCGACTTGACTGTTAAAAGGCATCTTTACTGTTGATTTTGCATCAACATAAACTTCTTTTCTGCTTTCAGATTCATCTCGGACACCAAAATGAGGATTTGATTCCACGCCAGAACAACTAGGCTCTGAACTGGAGTATACGTCCTCTCTCCTAGGCGAGAGTTCAACACAGTCTCTTGAACCGGCATTAAACTCATTCTTGTCTGAGGAACATTCAGACAATCTCTGATGCACTTTCTTACTGACCTGGTTAGATTTTCTATTTCTCTTCATGAGGTACACTTTTCCATGACATGGAGATACAAGGCTTATTTGCGGCGGAATCTCAATATAATCAGCGCTACAATTAAACTTTAATTTTTTTAATGGCGAGGAAAGAAATTTCTTAGATCCATTACAATCTGTCTGAGGTTCTGTGTCAGAAAACATACTTTTAATCTTTGCATGTTCAGAAAAGGAGGAGAATATAGCTAGTTCTGAATCAATATCAAACTGAGCATCCACTTCTTCTTCTGCCGAATCAACGCTATAGTTTATTTTCTTGTCGTTTTCTTTATCATTCACCACAGGGACAATAACAGCCTTTGAGTCAGCAGGAATCCTTTCACATACACTGTTCTTTGGATTGGAATCGGAAGATTTGACAGCCATGGGGTTATGGTCAAGGGGAGGCAACTCTTCACTATCTTGACTACACCAAGGAACTTCACTTGGTGTACTGTCTGTTGCATACACTTCCTGTGAATCATCTTTTATTTCCAATACTTCTGAGTCAGTGCATTCTGATTGAGATTTACATTTGACTGTTTGATTGTCTTGTTTGATCTCAGTGACTTCAACTTCAGCTGAGTTGTGTTTGGTTGATGCAGCGTTGCGTTCCCTGAATCTGTTCACTATCAGCACATCAAAGTCACCCTTGCTGGCTCTGAAATACAAACACAACATTACGAACAACCCAATGTTCACATGGCTACATATCTTGGTCTGCATTTGGAGTAATTAACTTTTTCTGAGATAAGCATTCCTAAAATCTAGATGATACATACCAAACTTTCAACTGAAACTGGAAGGGAATTACTGTGAAATGTTCTACAGCATTAGGCACTAGGGCCTGTATTGCCTTGAATTCTGTATACCAAAATATTGCAGTAGTGAGGTCTGTATATTGCCAAACATTGGTCCAAGAAGCCTGTCTGCTAATATAATAGGTCCATAATAAAGTACTGGAGCTGAGACAGCCATTGTTAGTAAACAAGACCAAGGCCACATAAACTGACCTCTTCTGTACTTCCTGTGAGATGACAGCGAGGTACTGTACCGTGGCCTCCACACAGCTTGTGTGTCGGACCTCCAGCTCTGGGTGCTCCTCGAGGTCCTTCACGGCCAGCTGGAGTGAGTGAGTGAGTGAGTAGACAAGATTAGTGACAGGGTGGGTGAGGTCAGGATGTACATGAACATGATCAATGCTTGCATTATTTACCAAGTTGGAACCTGGAACTGTTACTGCAGATATGTGTATTGTTCCACGTAGCCATCCCAGTGCTAGAACTGTTGTGACTTCCATACCTTAACCTTAATTTCGTGGAACAGAGTCCTAACTTACAAATATCACTATATCAGTAAATGATGTTGATGAGAATATTAGAAACAGTATGTCATAGCACACAATAAATTTCACTGTACGCTGTTTCATGCTGTAAATCGGTGAAAGAAATAGTTTTGTGTGTGTTTAAATAGGCATGTTCTTTCCACTTTAGTGAAACCAAAGAACAAGAGTCTGGTGCTGAAACACCTAAAATCATAATCAGGGCGAATTGGAATCCACGATTATAGGTTTCTGGCATGCCTAAGGGAGGCAACTGTGCACAGCAAGTTGCAGCGCCTAAGATGACTGGGCGTACTGTGCCCCCCCCCCCTCTGTGTATTGCAGCAGCAGACATACCTGTACTTGAGCCAGTGTGGGATTGCCACACCTACCGACCCCCCGACACCCGTCACTGCACTTGACGACGTAGTCGCCAGGATCCCCCTCTAGGACATACACCAGGCGAGCTACAATGCCCTTCTGTCTGAACTCCTCCTTCCAGTCCACCATTTTGGTCACCTGACGCCAGAAGCGGCCATCCTTCAGGCTGTTGGCAATATCATCTGGGAGAAGGATATAATAAGTTTATTACATGTATATAAGTGACAGTCTGGATCCAGCAAGTGCACAGATCAATGAGCATGAGGTTTACGGCAACATTTCTTGCTTGATATTGTGTACAACACGTTTTACTGTCAGGCAATGGTTAGGTGTGCACAAACTTCATGCGGGGAGTAGAGTTCATTTGACTTTCACGATTAATTCACAGCCTCACATTATTTGCTGACTACCTGTTACCCCTACACTGCCAAGTGGATGTATGTAGTTGCAGGTGATGGGGAAAATACTGTAAACAAGACTGTTAAATATTGACGGTGCATGGTTGTGAATATGAACCGTTCACAAATGAGTAAGTCTTCAAATAACACATACACACTCCAGGACAAGATTATGTTAATATTGACCAGAATTATAATTTAAGGTCAAAAGTAAGCGTTAATAGGGTAAATTTAAACTTGTAAACAGTTCAATGTCAATCAGTGAAAGGTGATGTGACACACAATCAGGTCACCTGATGACATACAAATTAATCAGATCACATGGTGACACAATCAGGTCACATGGTGACATACAATCAGGTCACATGATGACACACAATCAGGTCACATGGTGACATACAATTAATTTGGTCACATGGTGACATACAATCAGGTCACATGATGACACACAATCAGGTCACATGGTGACATACAATTAATTTGGTCACATTGTGACATACAATCAGGTAACATGGTGACACAATCAGGTCACATGATGACACAATCAGATCACATGATATACACACAAAAATTATCACTCAGGGTACATGTGACACACATTCAGGGTACATGTGACACACATTCAGGGTACATGTGACACACACTCAGGGTCCATGTGACACACATTCAGGGTACATGTGACACACTCAGGGTACATGTGACACACATTCAGATCACATGTGACACACTCAGGGTACATGTGACACACATTCAGATCACATGTGACACACACTCAGGGTACATGTGACACACTCAGGGTACATGTGACACACACTCAGGGTACATGTGACACACTCATGGTACATGTGACACACTTCCAGGGTACATCTGACACATGCTCAGGGTACATGTGACACACATTCAGGGTACATGTGACACACACTCAGGGTACATGTGACACACACTCAGGGTACATGTGACACACGCTCAGGGTACATGTGACACACACTCAGGGTACATGTGACACACGCTCACGGTACATGTGACACACACTCAGGGTACATGTGACACACTCAGGGTACATGTGACACACTTCCAGGGTACATGTGACACACACTCAGGGTCCATGTGACACACACTCAGGGTACATGTGACACACATTCAGGGTACATGTGACACACACTCAGGGTACATGTGACACACACTCAGGGTACATGTGACACACATTCAGGGTACATGTGACACACGCTCAGGGTACATGTGACACACACTCAGGGTACATGTGACACACGCTCACGGTACATGTGACACACTCAGGGTACATGTGACACACACTCAGGGTACATGTGACACACACTCAGGGTACATGTGACACACTCAGGGTACATGTGACACACTCAGGGTACATGTGACACACATTCAGATCACATGTGACACACACTCAGGGTACATGTGACACACTCAGGGTACATGTGACACACACTCAGGGTACATGTGACACACTCATGGTACATGTGACACACTTCCAGGGTATATGTGACACATGCTCAGGGTACATGTGACACACATTCAGGGTACATGTGACACACACTCAGGGTACATGTGACACACATTCAGGGTACATGTGACACACACTCAGGGTCCATGTGACACACATTCAGGGTACATGTGACACATGCTCAGGGTACATGTGACACACATTCAGGGTACATGTGACACACACTCAGGGTACATGTGACACACATTCAGGGTACATGTGACACACACGCAGGGTCCATGTGACACACATTCAGGGTACATGTGACACACGCTCAGGGTACATGTGACACACACTCAGGGTACATGTGACACACGCTCACGGTACATGTGACACACTCAGGGTACATGTGACACACACTCAGGGTACATGTGACACACACTCAGGGTCCATGTGACACACACTCAGGGTACATGTGACACACACTCAGGGTACATGTGACACACTCAGGGTACATGTGACACACACTCAGGGTACATGTGACACACTCAGGGTACATGTGACACACACTCAGGGTACATGTGACACACACTCAGGGTCCATGTGACACACACTCAGGGTACATGTGACACACTCAGGGTACATGTGACACACACTCATGGTGATATCAGAACCATTCAAAATCTAAGTAACATTAAAATGCTTCTCTTTAGCATTTGATATTGCTGATTTAAAACATGGCCGATATCATTAAACACCAACTGTGTACCACTGTGGAACTCACATCCCATGTGAATGTATGCACTAGTGACCTACAGAGCCAAGCAATGTGTATTTTGACAGTTACAGATATCATGGCTGGCGTCTGAAGTGGCATCCTACCAGCTCGTTTCCTCTCAATCAGCAGCGGTACCGTCATCTCCCCACCATCACATCTCCACAGCCATCGGTAGTCGCCACATGGCAGTCGACGACTTCGATACCGCATCCCCGCTTGCTCCAAGCGCTTACAGTGCTGTTGATGAGAATACAAGACATGCATGGAGGGGACAGCTGTTCAATAACAGACAGACACTCACATTTGTTGCAATAATTTCATGATTTACAGTACACATGGATATGGTGCTTACAAACAAATAATCATAATTTGGCCAAATCTGATATTCAATACCACCTACCAGCAGATCCTGACACACAAGGGACACAACTCTATATGCCTCTATACGTTAATTTGGTAAGTTGTTATAAACAAGTGACTATAGCATAATAAAATGCACTCTAACTCCTTTCTTTTCATTTGAACAGTTCGATTACATAATAAAGATGTCAAAAGTACCCATCTTAGAGCATCCTTAATCATGTTAATGATCATACAGGTACTTCGACAACATTACAACTTGGGCTTATCACCTACCTCGCCCAGACCAATTCTGTCACCACCCATTTCTTGTGTGTCAATCTCCATGACAATTCTGAAGTAGAAACAATAACCTCTTATACACATCCCTATTTAACAGCAAATCGTGTGTGGTTATCTTAGGGAAATGTCCAATATGAAAAACAGCCTATACTCTTAAACATGCTGCATAGCTATACAAATACACTAACAGGATTCCAGTTGTATTGGAGTGCCTATGAGACAGACTACTTCACGATGGTGCTGTTAGAATAGGTCCTGGTGCCTTGTAGGATATAGGTCATTTGAAAAAAGCCAATTCAGGAATGGGTGCTGATACGAAAACATCCCACAGTGGCGTTTCTAAATGTTGACCACTCCACAATTCCAAATCCTGGCTCATTTGTGATTGCGGGAGAGGTAAGGTTTTTATAATGAAACTCATACAACTCAAATAATGTCATTATCACATTGGTACCAAGTATTCTTCTTTTGGACAAAGAAAAATTCCAAAGGGCCTAACACATCTTTATGAGTGCCCCATGGCATGTTTGAGAATAAATACCGGTGCAATTCTATCCCTGAAAAGAAATCTGAATGTTTAATGGACCAGGCACACGAAACATAGAGACCTTGAGATTATCTAAGTCCTCAGAATACAATAACACATCCCACTGAATACCCAGCCTAGAACTATCCAAATTCAAAGTCACCACTGCCACCCAATTCACGGAGTCAGCTAGTAACAGGACAGGATTTCTCCTACATTCAGTGATCACGTGAAAAGGACATGCTAAAGGACAAAATGGCTACTGTCAAGCTCATTGTTGAGTGACATAGCTTGTATAAGTACACAGAGGTCTATATCATGGTGACATCTCGATAAGTATACAAAGTCTACAACCCTGATTATCAGCTGGTTAGTGACAGGTAATGGAAGTCAAGCGGTGTGCAGACAGGTTGCTATTTCTCTAACTGGAGAGTGTCCTGTGTTATGTGATTAGCAACAGTTAGAATTACAGGACATCTTGTCGACCAAAATATGGAGTAAACTTTTCTGTCCCTGAATCCCCTTGGAGAAGAAAGAGAAGAATAGATCGTACCCATCAGAACCATTGTCATTAGTGTAGAGGAAGCTTTCCTGTGACTGTGATGGTAGCTTGGTTGCCTCTGGCTTCTGTTGAGGTGTGACTGAAAGCAGGGACTTCATCGACTTGGATTTGGGGAATACTGCATCCCTATCTCCTGGAAACATATCATAGAAAACTACAGTAAAATTAATCCTGTCATGGATATGCTAATAACTTAGTGTTAACCTGCAAAACCTGTCACTGATATTGTCACTTCAAATAAATTTAACCCTTCAATTTTGTTTGCTTTGCTTTTCTTTCATCAGTCTTGCTTATTTAACCTACTGCGTAGCCTGTGAGCAGAGTCTCGTCCGAGCTCCATCAGCTGATACACAGATTTCTTGTGGTGCTGTCTTCGTTTGATCAAACCTCTTCTTACCAGCACCTCAGTACGCCACCAAGCTTGACAAAATCCTGAAACACATTAACGTGTACTAAGAGTGAGTGAGTGAGTATGGTTTTAGACCTCTTCTAGCAATATTCCAGCTATACCATTGCAGGGGGCATCAGAAACGGGCTTCACTAATAAACTTGGAGGAGAATACCCTATGAAGAATTATGAATTATCTGTCCTGAGTGAAATAATTTGGTAAGTCCCAAGCCTTGGCAACATTATTTCATGAGAGACAATCAATCCATTCTTATCTTTTTCTAAGAAAAAGATGGTTTTCCTGATCACAAGTGGATCAACTCAGTCAATCTCTTCTTAGAACCTAGTTACATAAAACCGAATCTGACATCGTGAACAATGGATAACGATATCTGAATAATATGCGACAATGCTTTGAAATGTGTCAAGCTGCTGTGGACTGATTCACAACCAATCAAAACAACAGGACAATTGGCGTGATGTAGCCAATCAGCATGAAGCAGAAATTATATCATCTGTGAGTATTACTGAAAATATTTGCACTGATATCCTCATTGCACAATTTGCATAATGCTTGATGATGATATCACCATTCTAGCATTACAAATACCCTGGACCCTTTCGCCGAAGTGATGACTCAATCTTCACTATTATTACTAAATTTGCACTGAATTTCTCTCGTTCATGAGCTGGAAATCAACAATAACAGTCACTGCATTCATCGTAAACAAATCAGAAAACTGTTATAAATGACCAGGGCTATTCCTGAGAAAGTCCAACCTGTGTCCTCTCCAAGGAAGATCTCCTCACAGAGAGACTTGGCCTCACACTTGAGAACATCTTCAGGGATCAGCGCCACGTCATCGCTCCTGGAAACACACTAACAGTTTTGTGAGTTGGGTTTGAACAGCTTGCACTATATATCACTATATATGTGGGAGGAAAGTCTGAAGTAATGCAGGTCCCAGACATTTACCACTTTTGTGAAACTCACGAACACAGGTATAGTGCTGATAACCCTAAAAACATAAGTGGGACGAACTGGGATTCTAACCCACGATCATAGGTTTCTGGTGTTTGATTGACATTCTAGAATTTGGTGAGTAAATAACAAAAAGTACAACTTTATGGATAACAACTTCTGGTTTATTGCATATAGCGATGTTTTGATGTAGATTTTTACACCGTTATCAAGCTAGAGTGATCGGGTAATATCACTCCAGCTTGATAACGGTGTAAGAATCTACATCCAAATGTCGCTATATGCAATAACCCAGGAGTTGTTATCCATAAAGTTGTATGGTTTGACTTGACACCTCTCGTTAAACACTTGATACCTCTAGTATCGATGCACTAGACTTGATACCTCTAAGAAACCTTCAGAATTTTAATATATCAATGTAGAATATTACTCTACTGTTTCACTCACCCTGATCTCTCCACCTGCTCGGTGAGCTCCAGCAGGGCTACAAGGATGGCGCCAGCGGCACTGACAAACTTCCCATCACAAGGACGGTCCACTGACTTCTCCTTCTTCTCCTGTATCTCCTTCAGACGTTGCAGCGTCTCGCCTCCGATCTGAAATCAATCAACTATTCATTATAGGCATCTTTTGTGGCCAACTATCCCTGTCTTTGTCACTTCTTATGACCAGCAGGGAGTACTAATGACATTTTTTGCTCTGAAATTACCAAGAGTAGAATAATAAAATATATTAATAACAACACCTACAGGGTATATTTGTAAACATGTTAACAATAACATTTTATTTTTTAATCAATTTAATTCATTTTCATATATCATCTGTCACATTCCTGCAATCATCACGATCGTGACAATGTAAATGTATGTATGTGTGTGTGTGTGTGTGTGTGTGTGTGTGTGTGTGTGTGTGTGTGAGTGAGTGAGTGAGTGAGTGAGTGAGTGAGTGAGTGAGTGAGTGAGTGCATGACTTTATGCATGCGTTTGTTTTTTGCACTTGTCCGTACTAATGCCAATTTTACAGTGCTAGCCCATTGAGATACCATGCTGCAGCTTAAAATGAATACCACACTCAGACACAGCATACTGACTCCAATCTGACCAGTCCTTGTTTAAGCCCATTAATGCCGAGGGCGAGACAGGGTAACAACAAGTACCATCTTTTAACGTCTTTAGGTATAATGCGGTCGGGGATCGAACCCATAACCTTCCACTCTCTAGGCAGACACTCTATCCACTAGACCACAGAGGCAGTCTTGAAATGATATGTGAATTGTGAAGGCATTCTAATGATACAAATAATAATTGAACATAATTACCTCCATTTAAAAACCTGTTTCAGGACCTGCTACGCAAATGTACTTTCCATTTATTTCTTCAACAGACAGTTGCAAGTATGTCGTCTATTTATGATATAAGTGACATGTATTTCCTTATTATTACTAAGAACGTATGAGATATGGAAGTGTATGTTAGGTTCGTAATTATCCTGCATACATGTATTTTATTGAAAACAATTAGAGATGAATTGATACAATAGAAATATATACTTGCCCTGTAGGCAAGCGTTTGTTCACTTCTTTCTTGCCCTGTACATAAGGTCACTCGTCAATATGAGTGGATTTTTCGAGCCCTGGGGGTCCTCGAGGTTTTCAGCTATTCTATATTAATCAAATGACCTTGTAAATCTTTAACTGTCATTTTTTTTGGTATAAGCAAATACGAGTTTGTACAGAAAACTCTTTGATCTTATACTAACTTCAAATACTGATGTGTCAATCCTTTTGATGAAGCACTACTTCTCATCTATTTCATGTTATCATGTATCATAGCTATAACATCATAGTTAACATATGTATTGTATTGCCAAAAAATGTATCATTACACCCCAAGATTCAGGTTATCATACCCCTTCTAAGGCCTTGGCTTGAGACACAGACTTGATGGGCTTGTCTGCAAGTTCCAGTGAGACAATAGCTCTTGATGTACATTCAGCAGCGGACTTCAAGTACTGTCTTGTTCTCTGCCACCTCTCACGTTGTATCAAACCTCTCATAAAGAGATATCTCTGTAACAAGGTAAAGTTGACAGATAATCACAATAAAACTTAGTCACATTTATCTGGGGTGACCTAGACTAGTAGAGTAAAAGAGGGAGTTTGGTTTCACGCAACCTTGAAATGATCATAAGAAATATTGAACTAATTACAGAAACTGATGTGTAAAATGCAACCAATGTGTGGCATTTGCTAATAGCCTGGTAAACTGTAGACTACAAACAAACATTAAAGGTAAATGCAAACAGATTCAGCTCATTCCTTATCAGGAAAACTGTGAATCAGTTCAAGCTACTTGTGTCGAATGGCAAGTATTCATGGATAGTTGTTTGGATAAAAGTTTATTAAGAATATTAGTGGCTAATTGTTTGGAAAAATACTACCAGCCCAAAATTGCAGAAAGTGGTTTTCGTATATTTTAACTGTATTTTGGACTGACTAGAGCTTGTTGAAATTCCAGTAGATATTCTGGGAAGAGAAAACTACTGAAAATGGACAGCAATGTTATTTTCCTTACCATTACACATTTCAAAAGGATGAATGTGATTTTAATTTGGATTTATTTTAGATATATCCAAGTTGCATTTATATACCTTCCAAATATGTGTCCTTGCAGGGCACATTCGGTGATTACTTTCAATGAAGTTTACAATTATAGGCTGGCAATAATCACTACTATCCAAACAAACTACCAGCTAGGTTTTTCGCCTTGTTGGTGATGATTCGCGGATAGTTTCGCTCTCCTACTTGGAAGATGTTTTGGAATAGGTATGAAATGAGTGTGAGCTGAACATAGAAAAAGTAAGTAAACAAGGCCGCGACACGCCTCAAGGTTTTTATCACCATTTCTGAGAGTGGAAATGAAATTGGCAACATAAAATGGCACAACACATGACTCTATAATACATATTCACAAACGTATATACAACTTTTGCAAGACATTTCAGTTTCATATGTAAATAACTTCGTTTGACGTTTACCAAGTCATAGTATTTTCTTTTGCCCGCCATTTTGATGAAACGCAGCGGGAGCATGGCGTTAATCATACGTCATTAAAACTTCGTGTGATTTTATACCCATAAATGTATAATGAAAATGAACAATATTGATTGTATATGGGGTTATAAAACCATATTATATATAAAGGAGTTTGAATAAAATAAATCTTCGTTAATGTTGACAATTGAGGATTGACGGAATGAGTGGTCCCTGTTGGGAAAATATAAAAAGACACGTCAAAATAAGTCGGATAATGGTTTGATTTTTAATCTTATATTTTGCCAGTAAACACTTGACGCGTCAATGGTTTTAATTATTACTTTGCGGATTTCCCTATCTTTTTCGCGGTTGAAAAATCATTTGACTATTGAGTAACCAAGATAGATAAGATATCAAACACAATGTAAACACACATGCTCTTCTGTGATCAATGCAAAAACATCATGTATTTTTGGTTACAATTGCTATTTTCAATCTCATTAAAATCAGATCTTGGTTCTAGAACCTTCAGATACCTCTAAACAAATGTTTATTTTAATTTAGACATAGAAAACCTATTATAGTATTTTTATTAACATAAAACATTCCGCTAAATCGACATACCGACATCCCGCTCTCCAGCAGACGCTCTTTCCATTGCAGTATCCACTCACACAATGTCTGGATTAACGGGGTGTCACTTCGCAAGGATCTATCATGGAGGAGGAACCAACCTTTACCACTTTCAGTTATACTTTGTACCTTTTTTGCGACATGTTTCTATCAGACACTGATGATTACTTTCGAAAATATGTAAGTCCAGTTATATCTGCTTTCAGCGGGACATATATGACTTATAATGAATATTCATGAGATATATTTACGCATGAGGCATTATTCTGTTTTTGCACATAGGTTAGAAGTACGTTAGGAACCAGGCACATTGAATATCGTTAATGTGAACCGAGAGCCCAAAGCGCTAGAGTTTATAGGGGGTTTAAACAAACAAACAAACAATATGTAACCACTGGAGGTGGTCTCGGATCTTCACCAGCGAGTACAAGATGTTATTTTAATGAGATTGAATAGTATGCAGCTAAAGACCTATCCAAACAGTGAAGAAACATAGACAATGAAACTGGGACAGCAGCATCTTGTGATGACAAGGAACATCGTATTCAACAATTGTAACTACAGTACATCAAGCCATGCTTGTACGAGGCGACTAACGGGATCAGGTGGTCAGGCTCGCTGACCTGGTTGATCCATGTCATCGGATCCCAATTGTGTGGATCGATGCTCATGACATCAATCACTGGATTGTCTGGTCCAGACTTGATTATTTACAGACCACCGTTATACAGATGGAACATTGCTGCGTGCGGCGTTAAACAACAAACAAATAGGCCTTAAAAACAGTTTTCATTTTACATTTATTGTAGTTGGCAATTAGTTTATATGTCAGTTAATAATGTTCAGTCATTACAATATAACAATAGCTGTTTTCTGCATCCGTTTCATTCGCGATAAGTTAGATGTTCAGAAACAGAAATCCTAATATTATGATTCATATGAATGCATTATTATCGATAAGCTTTGAGACGATTATTTTGCTGGAAGGGAGTCAATTCACGTCTTGGATCCGTTAAGGATAGCTTTGCAGTCTACTTCAAGTTGACATTTAAGATATAAATTATTCATTACTTCTATGATAGTGTATTACGGGAGCATGCTTTCCCTTTAAATCTAAAAAACACCCCGCGCCTTCACTTCAGTTTCGTTTCTGTGTTGAAAGCTTTTCGAAATTCTAATTTTTCATCTTGAATTTCTATTTTGTAATCCGTGTCCGCAACATCCAAACATCCATTCCGCATTTTTTAATAAGCACCTGCAGTCAACATGGCGAATTTCAGATGGAAAAAGAGTGCGGAAGCCTTGGAAAAAGAGATCGAACAGGACAAAAAGCTGATCGATTCAGTTAAAGCCGGTGATGAATCATCCGTCACGGATCTACTGAGTGAGGGTGCATCGCCGGATGCCACGGAATACAACAGGAGCTTGTTCTATGCATCCAAGAATTATCTAACCCCTCTTCAGTTAGCTGTAAAGTTGAACTTCCCGAAAGTTGTTGCAACTTTAATTGATCACTGTGGTAAGGTTTATGCTGAGATGTTAAAAAAAAAATGCTTCGAGCTATAATGCCGGGGATATGTGGTGTTGAAATAGGCAAACTTCTGAACAGGATCTGATTTGTAACAAGTAAAGTTTCCTGTTTTAATTTGGTCAACCACTGGTTATCTACACTTAACAAGGTTTTCGTCCTCAAAGGCTCTTTGCACAAACTCAATGCAGAGCCAGTAGCGCTAGTGACAGCATTGGAAGATAAGAACCTTCTTTAGGCCAGACTCAATTACT
This sequence comes from Haliotis cracherodii, assembly GCF_022045235.1. NCBI lineage: Eukaryota > Metazoa > Mollusca > Gastropoda > Lepetellida > Haliotidae > Haliotis > Haliotis cracherodii. The sequence continues at coordinate 29,051,180 of NW_027266343.1, read as the reverse complement.
TAGCATACTTATAATGGCCACTGTGACACCAGGGATCAGTTTGGGACTATATTCATTATGATAATACCCTTAGTGGTTTGCTACTGCCAGGCTTTGACCATTGCATTTTGCTATGTTTACTAATGTGACAGGAGGTAAATTAAGTGATTGGACTTATGGACAAGAATTATATGGCAAGAGCTTGATGAACTTGACAATATTCAATATTATTTGATATGCTTCAGATCATTAATATACTCATTTAGTTGGAAGGGGATGAGGATGTTACTAATGCATGTGATGGTTATATTCACCCATAACATTTTAGATTCTGATGATGTGTTCTTGGGCAATTGAACTGGTCCTAGTACTCAACATGTTTTTATCAGTGTTTTTGGTATATATTTTGTATTTGTAAAATTCTAAAAAAATCTTGATGTACTATGAACATGATGAAAAAGAAATAGGAAGGTTTGACAGTGCGTTGACCAGGAGAACATAAAATTTTTCAGCTCATTCTACCTTGTCATGCATGACAAAGCACAGTTATTCGGGTAACTACTGTACCGAAAAAAACTGACATTGTAATGATGTGCAATTCTGATGAGTTTGTTGTAAACCAACATAGGTGTTTTTGGTCGTTAGTACTCGTTACTCATACCATTGCATACTGTCAACATGATCAAACCATTGATTATGTGGTCCAGATTTGATTAATTACTGAACTGTACAGATTTGATTAATTACAGAACCCTATCACTGCTTATGATATAACTAATGTTGCTGTCTGGCATAAACAACATTCACTTAATGTGAAATTACCGTAACTATTTTTATAATGAGTAAGAATACTACTGCATTATTAATATTGTTTTTTCTTTTATCTGACATCACCAGATATTGTTTTTCTTCAACCAAACACTATTATTACAGCGGATGTCAATGCCAAAGATCGCTTTGATGTGACGGCAGTGCACATGGCTGCTGAAAAAGGGCACCTGGAATGTCTCCAACATTTACTTGAGGGTGGTGCAGATTGCAACGTCAGCACGAAATACTCAAAATACGGATCCTATACTGGTGAGTCAGACATAAAGAGAAAGGTTATACATCACTGATCATGCTGATCCACATTGAATTATTATTTCACCATGTTCGCTCTGTGTTCCAGCCACACCTCATCCTGGCGGAACGACAGCCCTCCACCTCGCCGCCACCAATAACCATGTCAAGTGTACAGTAGAACTCATCTGGTACGGTGCAGACTACAATGCAGTGGACGAGTACGGCCGCACCAGTTTGTACATCGCTGCTCAGCACGGCTTCACAGAGTGTGTGCATCAACATCTCAACAATGCAATACGCATGGACATCCTATCAATACCAGTCAAAGACACAAGTAAGACCAAACAGTGAAACTTTAGTTATCTCAACTGTAATTTTCAGATTATCAAATCATGTTTCCGTAATAATGTCCCTATATTGTATATTATCCTCACAGTAATTGTCTGTATTTTGAAGCCCCAGGAGTAACCATGGTAACAGGGTCTAGACCAAGGTTTCCAAATGGGTCATGTGAGGGACAAGTGAAAATGTCAAGTAAAGTATTTGTGCAATGTTATTTATGATTTTGAAACTTTGTTTTTTACTATGTGTCATTTGAAGGCTAGGAAAACTGTGCTGTTAATTAAGCACGGCAGTGATTTATCTAGACTTTGGATCCAATCCACACTGAAACACCAGTTATGAAACATAGGGTGTGTCATTCGTGACTTAGTCTGAAGCCACAGGTCAACCAAAAGCTAGCAGTACCTTTTGGGATGAGAGATGAATGCTGTTGCTACAATACCACAGTTCGTAGGGATTTCTCAAGACATACTCACAGGCTGAAGTTCAGCCCCAAGTCTGCAACTAATGTCAATAAAAATTCACACATGTTAATATGTTATTGATTGATAGAGTTGTCATGTATTTCAATGATATTAAATGACTAACAAACATGAAAAAGAGGAAGAGTCTTCATGCTTAGTTATTAAGTTGATGCATGTTAATTTGCCTCTAAATCTATTGGGGGCACGGGTGGCCCAGTTGTCCAAGGAGCTGCAATTCGCTGTGCAGAGTTACATCCCTTGGACATGCCAGAAACCAATCATTGTGGGTTCGAATCCAGGTTTACCTCAATTATGCTTCTAGGTTTGTCAGCACCAAACCTGTGGTCTGGGTTGCAGCAAAGTGGTCAACATCAGAGACCTGTATCACTTTGGGCTTTCCTTCCACATTGAGCTGACACGCCTTGGTATAACTGGAATATAGATCAAAACGGCGTTAAACCCGACTCACCTACACTATAAAGTTATGAAACTAAGAACTTTGAACAAAATTAAATTGTAAATTTACCTATTTACCTTTTGTTATTTAGGAATTTTATATATTTTATGTTTATTCAAGTTTCCATGACAAATTCCGATGAATGAAGGCTTCATTTCCAGGGCATGACTTTATTTGTTTTTCCCCACTCACCCACTCATAATATCAATCAACTTTGTCTTGTATATTGTTTTATAATTCAATCAAAACAACTGGAAGTCCACTGTATCCGATGATAACCACTGTTCCCTGTTATCTTGCAGCATATTAAGGGACCAGTTCAAAAGTTTGAAGTTGGACCAAAAATAATGGACTAATCTTGCAAATTCAATATGTTCAGGGGTTATGTCTCAAAACTTAAGGAATTAAGTTTTTCATCAGATGTTAGACTTTTGAACTGGTCCCCAACCAGGTTTTAGTTTAGTGGTGTTGACTCTTTACAACACATCCTTGTTGGCTTTTGTACTCAGGGGATGGAGTCATGCACTTGATGGAACATTGGCAAGGGATATTTCAAGCTTGTTCATACTATTATCAGCTGTGAATGTTTCTTTGCATCTCAGATGAAACGCCCCTCCATGAGTGTGTTCGCCATGGCTTGTCTTCGTGTGTATCCTCTCTCCTGGAACATGGCTCAGATGTCAACCATCGCAACGATGCAGGGATGAGTGCCCTCCATCTTGCAGTTGTCTCAGGGGAAAAATACTCCAAAAGAATTCTCCGCGACCTGACAACTAAGGGATATAACACAGATGTGAACCTCACAGACAAGCAGGGTCAGTACACAGCAGCTTATCCATTGTAGGCGTGTATATGGGGAAATCTTTTGCATTATGCTTTTATAGAGACTTTCAGCATCTACAATGATTTGGTAAGATCGAGGTCTTTGTTAAGGGTAGGGCAAGAACTCCACTGTCTACTTGTAACTGACAACAATAAGGGCCGGGTAAGAATAAGTCCTTACCAACCCACTGTTTCAGACCATGTGAGAACTGGGTTAGAATAGGTCCTCAGCAGTCCATTGTTTCAGACTTTGTGGGAAAGAAGTTTGAATAGGTCGTTAGCGCTCCATTGTTTCAGACCAGGTGAGAACTGGGTTTGAAAAGGCCCTCAGCACGTCACTGCTGGTCATACGATGCTACTTTCTTGGATTGGGTGTCAGACTTGGTTTGTTGTGTGTCATTGGAATCTGATGTCCCTGACTCAATTATCTGTAGGCTGCCTTGATACACCTGGAACAATGCAGACTTATACCTGGAACAATGCAGACTTATACCTGGAACAACGACAGACTTATACCTGGAACAATGACAGACTAATACCTGGAACACTGACAGACTAATACCTGGAACAATGCAGACTTATACCTGGAACAATGCAGACTTATACCTGGAACAACGACAGACTAATACCTGGAACAATGCAGACTAATACCTGGAACAATGCAGACTTATACCTGGAACAATGCAGACTTATACCTGGAACAACGACAGACTTATACCTGGAACAATGCAGACTAATACCTGGAACAATGCAGACTTATACCTGGAACAATGCAGACTTATACCTGGAACAATGCAGACTTATACCTGGAACATCGACAGACTAATACCTGGAACAATGCATACTTATACCTGGAACAACGACATACTTATACCTGGAACAATGCAGACTAATACCTGGAACAATGCAGACTTATACCTGGAACAATGCAGACTTATACCAGGAACAACGACAGACTAATACCTGGAACAATGCAGACTAATACCTGGAACAATGACAGACCTATTCCTGGAACAATGCAGTCTTATACCTTGAACAATGCAGACTAATACCTGGAACAATGACCGACCTATACCTGAAACAATGACAGACTAATACCTGGAACAATGCAGACTAATACCCTAAACAATGACAGACTAATACCTGGAACAATGCAGACTAATACCTGAAATAATGACAGACTAATACCTGGAACAATGCAGACTAATACCTGGAACAATGACAGACTAATACCTGGAACAGTGACAGACCTATACCTGGAACAATGCAGTCTTATACCTTGAACAATGCAGACATATACCTGGAACAATGCAGTCTTATACCTTGAACAATGCAGACTAATACCTGAAACAATGACAGACCTATACCTGGAACAATGCAGACTAATACCTGAAACAATGACATACCAGTTTAATATCTTGTTTATGGATTTTCTTGTTGGCATGTCATTTCCACGAGATGGGTGGAGAAGTGAAAAATATACAAAATGTTGGCAGGGTTGAAATTACCTCTTTAGGTTCGTTTCCTGAACATGCTACAACACCCTCTTAAAATAAAGTTAAACAATGTATACATTACAAATATTAAAAACGAAAGAAAAAGGACTCAATAATTAAAAAAAAAAAGTCAAGCATAGTTTGTCGTTTCTGTCCTCTCTTCTGGAACATGACTGGGATGTCAACCATCACAATGGTGCCAGTATAAGCATCCTCCATGAAAGTTAAACAATATCTGCATAACAATTATAACAAGAAAAACCTCAATAATTTCAATAAAAGAATACTTTTTATGGATTTATGTGAAAAAACATTGGTCTGTACTTCAGAAATGTGCTGACTTATGATATGGTGTTTGCAGGAAGCAGTCCCCTCCATTATGTGTGTTTCAACGACCACTCCAATCAGGAGCGCCGACCAGATGCAGCAGCGTTCCTCATCGCCTATGGTGCAGACTTCAACATCAAGAATAAAGCTGGCGACAACCTCCTGCAGCAAGAACTTCGAAACCAGAAGGAAGAACGAGCAATTCTGGAGTCAATAGTGAACTGTTCCCTGAAACTGCCAAGTCTTGAACTTCTGTGCCCCACAATGTGTGCCAGCAACCCATCTCAACAGGGATATAATAGGAACGAAAACGCATCCCCGTCAGGAATGTCCAAATATGAATGGTACCGTTCATTTTGTCGTGATCCGAGAACACTTCAACACTGTTGTCGATATGTGATACGACAGACACTTGGGGGTCAAAGGTTACGGAAGGTTCCAACACTGCCTTTACCGACAACGCTGAAAGAGTACCTCTTGCTAGATGTCGAGACCTTCTCATGAAGGTGTGTGAATTGCCGGAAGGTGAATGGAGAAACAGTTGGATGGACAGTGAACTCAAGGATGATTTCCAATTTGGTGACTGAAAAACAGTTTTGTTTAGCCTTAGCACGGTCCAATATAAACTTAGACCAGTTATGATTGTGGGTAGCCGATTGCAAGTTCTAGTCTGGTGGCTGTACCTTAGGTTATAGATATGTGATGACCTAGGGCACTTGGTACAGTAGATCATGAAATTTATTAACAATGATTGGCCTAATTGTATACGAGTAGCCCAACCGTTTTACAAATGACAATACCAAACTGAAAACACTGGTATAGTGTGGGGTATTGGCAGCTGATTGAATAATCATATCACTATGAGGGTGATCTGAGTTTTACCTGTAATTATTATAGATTATTTGACTGGATACCAAGAAAACGGTCGCTGTCATACATACCTGGTAGCTGTCATACATACCTGGTAGCTGTCATACATACCTGGTAGCTGTCATACATACCTGGTATACCTGGTAGCTGTCATACATACCTGGTAGCTGTCATACATACCTGGTATAACTGGTAGCTGTCATACATACCTGGTAGCTGTCATACATACCTGGTAGCTGTCATACATACCTGGTATAACTGGTAGCTGTCATACATACCTGGTAGCTGTCATACATACCTGGTAGCTGTCATACATACCTGGTATAGCTGGTAGCTGTCATACATACCTGGTAGCTGTCATACATACCTGGTAGCTGTCATACATACCTGGTAGCTGTCATACATACCTGGTATAACTGGTAGCTGTCATACATACCTGGTAGCTGTCATACATACCTGGTAGCTGTCATACATACCTGGTATACCTGGTAGCTGTCATACATACCTGGTAGCTGTCATACATACCTGGTAGCTGTCATACATACCTGGTATAACTGGTAGCTGTCATACATACCTGGTAGCTGTCATACATACCTGGTAGCTGTCATACATACCTGGTATACCTGGTAGCTGTCATACATACCTGGTAGCTGTCATACATACCTGGTAGCTGTCATACATACCTGGTATAGCTGGTAGCTGTCATACATACCTGGTATAACTGGTAGCTGTCATACATACCTGGTAGCTGTCATACATACCTGGTAGCTGTCATACATACCTGGTATAACTGGTAGCTGTCATACATACCTGGTAGCTGTCATACATACCTGGTAGCTGTCATACATACCTGGTATAACTGGTAGCTGTCATACATACCTGGTAGCTGTCATACATACCTGGTATAGCTGGTAGCTGTCATACATACCTGGTAGCTGTTATTACTGCTTGATCAACCTGTGCAAACAGTGACCAGACTTGCATGGTACCAGGGAAAGGCATGAAAGGTATACACTAGTGTTGACTGGGTGCTTTGTTGATATACAAGTTGTATCCAGTACCTTCACTGAACCGGGCCTGACAATAAACTGTTATGTCCAGAGGACAATACACAACTTCATTAATGCAAGCAAGGGGAAAGTATTGTATTAATTCCATACTTGCACTAGCTTCATGATGTACACAGGCTTCATTCCACAAACTGCGTCAACTGTTACAGATACCATACATAGGCTTTATAGTATCAACAATGTAGTCAGAGCTATAGATAGCAGCGTATTTGCATAAAATACCCCCCCCCCCCCAAAAAAAAAAAATTAAAATATTCAAAACCCAATTACTTTTAATTAACTTGCATAAAGAAACGCATGCATTAAATGAATAACTCAAATGTATAAAAACAGCACGTGTAAATACCCAATGAAGCTTTTTCAGCATGCGTACAAACGAGCTAATTTCCGAAACACAATCACGATCTAATTTACTTTCCGAGTCGAGCCTATATATTTAGAACAGTTATTTACATCTAAAACATTATTTCCATTTTTGTAAATTTTAAAATGTTCACTAATTTTGGGAAAAAGCCAAAACACTGATGAATAGATGAGTGAAAAAACATTGGTTACCCAATGAAAAATTCAATAAGCCAATTAAAATAGAAATCCCAGAGTAAAAACTCAAGTGCTCCAAGGGTTACCTGGAGCTCTGTGTAGTTGACACTGACAGTCTGTAATGGGTGAAATGAATGACTTTATATGCCAAGTTATCATGATAACGAATTCCAGGAAGCTTCATACTTTTCATTCAACTCCGATCTAATTAAAATCAGAACTTAGATGCATGTCTCTGTTTCGATCTGAACCGAGGTCAGTCTGGTGTGTTTTCTAATTAACCAGTCAGTGTGGCAGCTGTTTGACAGATCTGGAAGAGACAGGCATTGAAGCGAAGAAAAGATCTGATTTTAGTGAGATTGAACAATTGTATGGGATGTGGCAATACTTATTTTAGCTAAACAGCCACACAACACAATGTACCCTCAGTGCTACTTTTGGATAGCAGAGAGTACAAGATCTGATTTTATTGAGATTGAACAGTATCTAGCTAAAGGCCTTCCCAAACAGTGATGAAATACAGGCAATGAAAATGGCACACCAGCATCTTGTTATTACAAAGAAAATTCTATTTAACAATTGATACTAAAATTTGCTTACTTTTGACATTACAGCACTCTAGCTATTCACATGACAACCTTGGTAAACACTCAGAAACGACTCTCTTGCTTGGTCAATCATTCAGACATAGCACCTCCTGAAGACAATGTTGTCTGGAAACTATTGTCTGTTGTATGTGTTTATTTATTTCATGGGAAATGTAGAAGTAATTCCTACGTCACTTCAATCCGGGGAGTGCTAAGAAACTAGCCTGTTGTAGCACCCCATGTTTACATACCTGAGTAGTCTTTCATTGCTTGATAGGCATCAAGAAGTTGGTAGGTCGTAAGACATTCAGCTTTCAGGATGGCAACGACAGGGCTTTCTGGTTCTAGCTTTTTGATAGATTCTACAGTTAATCCATTCAATTTAAGGGCATTGTTTTGCCCCCAAATTCTTCAAAACACATGTAATTTCATTTACTATTCTAAGTTATATACTTACAAGGCATCTTCAGAAATGTAGCCATCTGTGTGGCATGAATCAGCTAAATCAAATGTTAACAAAGACTCAGGTAATGATATGAACCATCTTGGTGTTACAATTTTGAAATTGTGAGTTTGAATACTGATTTTTGCAATTGTTCTTGTCTGTGATTCTGCAGTAATTCAGCCATTATTCTGTATAAAAGTGTTAATTTGTGGTCAGTGGGAGAATTCTACATTATTAGAGGAGTCCTCCATGGACTGTTTGGGGTAAGAGGAAGCCCTGATAAATAATAACTACGGACTTGGTGATACAAAGGTTCTGTCTTTGCATGGAGACGACTGATTGGCTGCAGCCATGCAGTGGTAGATTGTTGAAGACATCATTGTGTAATAATTATTGGGGAATCTGTTGAAGGTTGTGATGTGACAAAACTAGATATTTTTTCTAATATTTCCTTTTAAGAATTGGATCATGCTATTTTAGTACTAACAGCTTTAACAAGATGGTATACATTATTGAGACATTAAAAATAAATAACGTTTTTATGCAAATGTCATGAAATTGACAAATCTCAAAAGGCCTGTCTAAGGGATGTTTTTGATGGAGATCTTTTATTTATGGTGTCTGAAGTTTGTCTTCTTCACCATCTGTCAGTCAGTCTCATTAAAATCAGATCTTGTCCTCAATTCTGTGCCTCTCCAAGGAGGTCAAGTTACCGGTAGATGAACTTTCTAATCGGCCAATCAGCATGTTGCTATGAGTGATTCTTGGTATGAGCGAGTGAAGCATTCACAGTAGAAAACTTAATTTCTATATTTGGAAAACAAATGTAGACGGGCAGTTGTGAATGGAGAACAATAAATTAATGACACAAAAACTGTAACTGACAAATTGTATTGGCAAAATTGAGAATGCAGTGAAGCTGAATTGTTTTAGTAAGCTGAAATCTGTGTATCCTTTGATAAGATCGGGTGGTCAAGTTGACTTCTGTGGAGGTGTGACAAAGTTCTGATTTTAATAAGATCATGCCATTCATCATCATAATCAGGATATAAAAGATATAGGGGAAAAAAACATTATAGCCTTATTGCATTTTCTTCGCTTTTTTATTGATTTAAAAAACAAGGACTTTTTGTCTGGCCTTAGAAATCCATGTTCCCAATTTTGAAATATGACTTCCATTTCGGGTTGAACATATAAAAATTCAAATGTTTAAGTACTGTATGCTAATGAATATGTTTTCATATGATCTACCTTTATACCAAACCTGATTTGTGTTCCAGAAGTGACACGAAAGTTACTAAATAATCAACATGTTACTGAATTTTGGCAAGCTTTTTGATTTTTAAAAAGTTTATGTTTTTGTACAAAGGTGTGACATCAATGTAGATCAATACTTTTATCATATGAATTCATTTTGACAAAGAGGTATGCTTATAAGGTGCAGTGCTCACCCAATGGTCTAAGTTCTCATAACTCTCCAGGATAGTTATGTCCTTCCCTGTCAGGATGTGCTGGTTGCAACTGATTATAATACTTCCCTTGACATCATCTGACACATGCTCGTGGGTTTGACCAGAGTGGTAAACATAGCATTACCTGCACCATCTCTGACATTAAACTGAAAACCTTGATATCCCCGAAATAGTGTTCATAGCAGTGTAAAACCAGATGCTTATTTGATTTTTTTTCTCCATTTTATGTAAGGGCATGTATTGTTTATGAAGAGGCTTACATTTTGTTTTCAAACGATATTAGTCCAGATTTTATTTTTGCAGCTTGACAAGCATATTGTTAGGTTACTGACTCATATCATGCCTTGGAGATATTCCATTGTATTATTAGTGCTGTAGTAACTTATGTGCATATTTATTGTGATTGTTGGTGGAAAGGTTTCCATCTTGAAGGAGCAACTCTCAAAGTTCCACACATCTGATGGATGTACAGATGATTTGTCATTACATCTGTTGTTATTGTGTATGTTTATGACAATGATGCAGCTCTATTTTAGATGATGGTTTGGATGAGATGTAGTGCTGATTTGATAAATTGTAGAGGATATACTCCTGTAGAAGAGGTTTCTGTCTGCCTGGTAGTGCCTACCCTGACCATTTAATTTTAGTTCCAAAACACAACTCAAAAACTCTGAATATCTTTATATAAGTTTCACAAATATAGTGACGTGCATTGACATTGACATTAACATTGACAATGTCTAGGTGAGCTAAAACTGTGTTGATGAGGGATACAGATCAACTAGTTCTTGTGTTGATTAATTAGAAGGCTGTAGATCGGTCCATGTGATCAATATCAAATAAGATTCTGTTCTTATGTAAGGCAAAGAAGATTTATGTCTCCATTTTCTTTTTATTTCTTTTCTGAAGTGTTCAAATTTTAATTACTTGCATTGACAAAGATGTTCAAGATGGTTAATATCTTCATGTATCTTTTCAAATGTACATTCATCTGTTTTGTTGAGTGTATACACAGATGTATAGTCATGATAATGAGGTAGTTGAGAATCATGGTATAAAGACATTTGACATTGCTGTCATCAGTGTATATTATTACTTTGATCATGTATTGGTTACATGTTTCTGTGTTGATGGTGTAAGGATCGTGTGTAAGGATCACAGTTGATGGTGTAAGGATCGCAGCTGATGGTGTAAGGATCGCAGCTGATGGTGTAAGGATCGCAGCTGATGAGGTTAGGATTGCAGCTGATGGTGTAAGGATCGCAGCTGATGGTGTATGGATCGCAGCTGATGGTGTAAGGACCGTGTGTAAGGATCGCAGCTGATAGTGTAAGGATCGCAGCTGATGGTGTAAGGATCAGGTGTAAGGATCCCTGCTGATAGTGTAAGGATCGCAGCTGATGGTGTAAGGATCGTGGCTGATGGTGTAAGGATCATGGCTGATGGTGTAAGGATCGCAGCTGATGGTGTAAGGATCGTGTGTTAGGATCGCAGCTGATAGTGTAAGGATCGCAGCTGATGGTGTAAGGATCGGGTGTAAGGATCGCTGCTGATAGTGTAAGGATCGGGTGTAAGGATCGCAGCTGATGGCGAAAGGATCGTGGCTGATGGTGTAAGGATCCCTGCTGATAGTGTAAGGATCGCAGCTGATAGTGTAAGGATCGTGGCTGATGGTGTAAGGATCATGGCTGATGTTGTAAGGATTGCAGCTGATGGTGTAAGGATTGTGTGTAAGGATCGCAGCTGATAGTGTAAGGATCACAGCTGATGGTGTAAGGATCGGGTGTAAGGATCGCTGCTGATAGTGTAAGGATCGGGTGTAAGGATCACAGCTGATGGTGAAAGGATTGTGGCTGATGGTGTAAGGATCATGGCTGATGGTGTAAGGATCGTGGCTGATGGTGTAAGGATTGTGGCTGATGGAGTAAGGATCACAGCTGAATGTGTAAGGATCGCAGCTGATAGAGTAAGGATCGCAGCTGATAGAGTAAGGATCGCAGCTGATGGTGTAAGGATCACAGCTGATAGTGTAAGGATCGTGGCTGATGGTGTAAGGATTGCGGCTGATGGTGTAAGGATCGCATGTGATGGTGTAAGGATAACAGCTGATGGTGTAAGGATTGCAGCTGATAGTGTAAGGATCGCAGCTGATGTATTAAGATCGCAGCTGATGGTGTAAGGATCGCAGCTGATGGTGTAAGGATCACAGCCAAATACCTGATGAAACGTACCTGGGCTCCATATAGGTTATATGGAGATGATTAATTTTTGTGCGTGTTTCTTCCCTGAATGCAATGCCTAGTGTAGGCCACAACTCAATGTTTGTTCAGGATGTCCGTGAGAGAGTGGGTAAATAGGATTTAAACATTATCAGTGTTTCTCTGGTTTGTGGGTACTACATTTCTCCATCACCCGGGAATACAGCTGCTATGCTATGTCGTAGTAGTCTATGATTTAAGTAATCTGATGAAATGAGGCTGTTTATAATGCATGGCAGGTCAAATGAACCCTACCATTGCCCAACGTTAAACCAATGTGCCGAGCTGACAGCTGCAGGGCCATGGCACATGCTGCGTGCATCAAGCAGGAAACTTGCCATTAGTGTGATGTGTGCTGAGTGCTCATTGGTCAGAGCTCCTGCTGTCTTCTCTCACTAGAGCCAGGCCTTTGTTTTGTCTGTTACAAATAGCAACAATGTAGCGAATGTATGTATTCACAGATAAGGGAGGAGTGAGTTAAAATTTAATGCCGCATTGGCATTATTTCAACAATATAGAAACAAGTGATAAGGGAGGAACTTGTCTACAAGCCTGTGAAGTATTAACTACATGGGCTGCGGCAGTAATCCTGCAATGTCCTGGCAGAAAACCCCAAGAATGGGCTTTACATTATAATTCATTGACGACTGTGAATAACAGTGAGTGAAAGACATAGATGATGTGCATATTTCTTGATATTCTTAGCAGGAGTTGAGTAGTATAGTTATTCTAAATGAGGATTGGACAAAATATATCTGAAAATATCGAGGAATATTTATATTTATTGTTAAGAATAAGATGTTCCAAAATAATCATTGACTTAAATTAATAGAAGGTCATGGTCATTTGGAGGATGTTCATATTGTACATTACTACATTCTACATTTGATATATCACTTTGTATCCCATAGTTTGTACAGTGAAACTGAATCTCAGATAACTTATGTAATGATAGGAAAAAAATAAGGGAACATAATATTGAAACTATCATTAATTTCTGTATTGTTAATAACAAGCTCCCCTTTTGTAACATACCTCCCTTATAACATGCCTTCATTTAGCTTTAAAACTGTTCCTTTATTTTATTCTGGGAGTATATTTGTGTGAAATGCAATATTCATCATCCAGTAGGTTTATCTTGCTTTGTTGTTTATGTGCTGCTGAAATGACTATCCAATCATTGCACGTCAAGATGCATGCAATATTTTGTGCACATCTTTTGATTGGCTCAGAGGTAACAGCAACAATCCCTGAAGAGTCTTCTGATTGGCTGAGCATATTTATGGAAAGTTTCCTATCTAAAACTCAGGGACTCTCTCATCAGTTTAGTGCTCATTTATTATAGAAAATAAATTTGCATAACCATGCTTCTGAATGACCATGCCACATGCTAAATTGATTGTAAAACTTCCTGCAAATAATGTTATTAATGAACTGTAAGTGTCACTTTGCCCCACAAGCAATCTCACTGAAACCCGATCTTTACTCGATATCTCTGCATGAAGGTCTGAGGACACCTTCGTAGAAGGTTACTTGGGGTCAGCCCTACGTGAACTTTGACCACCCAATCTAAATGAAGGACGTGTGTGTTCTTGAGCAAATCAGATGTCGGCTTTCTCAAACATTTTGGCTTCATTTCTTTTCAACCTCGATTCTGAAATAATGTTCTCAGCAAAAGAAAGTCTACACAGGGCACATATGGTACTCCCTTGTGTCTGTAGCTGCCCTGATGCTCATATACGACAGAGTGAGCACAGTATCCCCAGTGATACAAGGCGCAGCATATATGGTTGTACATTCAGGACAAACTGATTGACTTCATTTTTGAGATACAGAAATTAGACATTCTGGTGTGAATGCTTTACTTATACTGAGAATTTTGAAGCCTCAACACTGATTGGCTGATAGAGTTGGCCTGATGCGACTTTGTATGGATGAGTTCTCAGATGCTCACGCAGAGAGGTATCATACCTATGTAACAGGTCTCATTTCAAGCCTGGTGACTATTGGTTAGTTTAGACATTGTAATTAGTGCCAGTGTGAAACTGGACCATGCCTATTATTTGGGTAGTCAGTGACAGTTAAATTTGTATACGTTATGAAATGCGAAATGTGAACAAAGAAAATTGTGTTAGATCAACCTGAATATGACTTGCTTGGGCTGCCAGTTGACAGGAAAGTGGTTTGTCTTAAGTCTCGATCATTAGATTAAGACATGTTAAGGTACGGTTTTCTTTGGAGATGACAGCAATTTTTTCACAATTTCCAATGAGAGTTCATAGGTTCATGTGATTAACTGTACACTACACTATATTAAGAAACCTGATTAAAGGTAAACACTGTGAACCATTCAAACACACTTATATCATTGGTTGTTTGACATCACTACCTTGGGTGGTATTATGATACAAAATAGTTCAAAACAGTCAGATGTTTATGTCAGTGTTTCCGACACTGATGGTGCTTCAGCACTGGCAGATCCAGATGGGATGTACAGGGGTGCGTTTTCCTGACATCTTTACATGACCACTGTACTTCATGACTTGGGATCATGTGCAACGCCCCTTTTTCAAAAACTTGGTCCGCCTCTGCTTCTGAGATGTCTCGACTCTCTTACTCTGTCCTATCATCTAGTCATCATGATGTCTCGACTCTCTTACTCTGTCCTATCATCTAGTCATCATGATGTCTCGACTCTCTTACTCTGTCCTATCATCTAGTCATCATGATGTCTCGACTCTCTTACTCTGTCCTATCATCTAGTCATCATGATGTCTCGACTCTCTTACTCTGTCCTATCATCTAGTCATCATGATGTCTCAACTCTCTTACTCTGTCCTATCATCTAGTCATCATGATGTCTCGACTCTCTTACTCTGTCCCATCATCTAGTCATCATGATGTCTCGACTCTCTTACTCTGTCCCATCATCTAGTCATCATGATGTCTCGACTCTCTTACTCTGTCCTATCATCTAGTCATCATGATGTCTCGAGGTATGGTGCTGTATGTCTGGGAAAATATAACTGCAATGGAGGCTGGTTAAGAGATAAGGTTATCAATTTTCAATTTACACATCTTCATCAAACATCAATGTATAAACATTTCAGTATTTAGACCCAAGTATTGCTAAACTATATCTTGCCATTAGTTATCTTACTAAAGTATTTAGTGCACACAGTGTCTTATGATGGCTTTAGGGAGCTGTCATTTATTGGGTGAGGGGTGGTTAGGTAATTCAGTGGTGAAGGTGTTCTCTCATCATGAGTTTGAATCCCTACACTGGTACCATGTGGGAAGCCCATTTTTAGTAGACTGCTGTGGTATGGGTGGAGTATTGGTAACATAGGCAGAAAACCTCATGGACTCAATCAACGTTTCTTTTCTTTGGTGTACATGTATATTAACCAGGATCCTGTTCCACAAAGTGATGTTAGTGCCAAGTAAGGCTGGGACGAGTCCAGATTTACTACCCGGGTACCCGACCCCATGTTACCCAACCTTACCCAGGTACCCGCTGTAGGTCTCAAACGTTGGGTACAAAATGTCTGATTGAGAAATGGTGGTGGCGGTGGCAGCATCACACAGACATTGTAAATACTCAGTCAGATGGAGTGCGTGCATGGTCAAAAAGAAATGTGAACATTAGTGAATTGTAGTGAACCATGGAGTTATAGTGAATTTTTGTCATTAAACAAAATATCACGTGACTAACCATGGGTCCTGGTAATCCCTCCTCAGTACCCACCAGACCCAAGTACCATAGTAAGCCGTCCCTGCCCTAGGGCCAAGATGATTATAACTTCCATACTTTCACACCTTCACGGCAGTGTGGCACTGTGATCGCTTTGTGGAACGGGCCCCAGTAAAATATGCCTTGGAGTGGTAAATTCACAAGTTGTCAGCTTCTGTGTCCAGTACTATGGTCACTGCTTCAGTTTGATTTGGAAGGAGAATTATCACCCTTTTTTTTATAAATAAATTGTTCCGTGCTATTGATTATATCACATCATCAGCTATTATTTGTGTGTACTCAACTTCATTAATCTGAGGATTGATGGTATATTAAGTAAATAATCAAGTTAATGTGTTTTGTAGCATTTTCAGCTGATTCGCTGCAACAATATTTTATTTTGGGATATTCAAGTTTACGGATTGTATTGTGTGGCTTTGAAACAAACTGAAACATTTGTGGGGTTTTTTTCTTACAGGTTATAGGGACATGTATGTTGTTGGTTTGTTTTAAACAAGACTTTCATTTTAGAATACAAAAATAGCATGTAATCTTCAAGGAATATGTGTTTTGCACTATAAAAATAATGAATATTTTTTTTCCTATTGCAGAAAACTGCTGTAATGTGCAGCAGTCACACTATGTGTGATGTCTTTATATGAATGAGTGCCGACTTGTGGAACTTAAATGTCCTTTTTTTTGTTTTAGCCCACTTCCTTAAAGTCGAATGAGCTTATGTTGTGGCCTGTTTGTCTGGCAGACAGCAAAAACATGTTCTCAGAACCCACTGAAGGTGAACTACATATGCTTGTTCCACCAATGATAACACCCTAATTTGCTAAAAAGATGTGAATCAAATTTTCAATATGGCTGCCATGTTTTTGGGCCTTTATTCAGCTATTTGTTTCCAAAATGGAATAGAAGTTGGTACATGATGGGCACAACATATATGTTGCTTTTTGACGATACTTTAAGTGTTGACCATGATCATGATGATTTGAACTTTGCACTTTGATAAAGTGAAAGCTGAAATTTCCTTTTGTTACTGAGTAATGTTTGTTCAAAATGTGATAAAATTTGGAATACGTGTAGCTAGTACTTGGGCTCAACAAATATGATATTTTATATTTTGACAACCATATTGAAAACTTTATTGAAGGCATATTTGGCACAGTACATGCTTCACCTGTGAGAATGCCAGCATGGGGGAACTTATCTTACATATTTTTCTCCTTATGTTGACATCATATTTTGTTGAAGTCGTGAGATTTTATTGCCAAGCATCAGTGACAAGAATGATGTTTGATACATGTCCCTATTTTGACTTGTACCATATGTTCCAATGTTTCCACTATTTGACAGAGATTCATAAACACATGCTCATGATAAAGGCAGAAACGTGCAATTGACTCTGCTTTTGGCAGAGATTTCTTATGAAATGGAAAGGGTTTTGTCGCTTTTATTTGGTCCTAAATATTAACACAGAACCTTTTGGAATATCAGTGCTGACAGAAACATTTTTAAGTGTCTTTTTTGAGCTGACATAACATATTCAGGTGAGTTCGCATCACAATATAAGTGCATTAATATTGAACATGATGTTAAGTCCATTTCACCTCACCTTGAGGTGAGATGCAGTACCTTGGCACTGGTTGTGAACAATGGTGTTTGGATTGACAGATTTGTTAATATCACACAGACTAAATCATAAGGGCAGGTAAACCAGTCATTCTGCTGAAAAATCTATCATTTACTTTGGACAAAGGCAGTGTTGAATATAACCGCTTGCCCGGCAGTCCAAGACAGTCTATTTTGCTAAGGGATGGTCAGATTGAAAAGTTGCACGCCCGAGGGTCAGGAGTTAAAGTTTCTAAGTTGACAATCAACAAATCATTAAGCAGTACTATTCTAATGTTACTTTTTTGTAACATTTTATCTGGTCTGGTAACATTGCAATATTGCCAGATCGGTTGTCTGACTGAAATTTTGGGGAATTTTATATGCTGACAAAGGGACCTATCTTGCAATATTCAGTTTATTCTGCCAAGGAATATGCTCAAATGTGTCACCATTTTGTCTTGTTGATATGCCTTTCGTGTATATTAGAATATTGTAGAAAATGTATATACTGAACATATGATCACTATCATTTTCATCCACTGTTATTGAAAATAGTATATTCTGTATTTGTTTTATCATACAGAGCAAATGTAATAATGTAATCATTAAATGCTGAAGAAATTGTGCTGGTTTTTGTGTTATGCTTGCAACCTGTTGGAATCATTTTGGGAAGTCAGAAAACAACTGATGTTTTAAGGGAGAGTAAGTGAGTGAAGGTTGTTTTACTCAGCAATATTCCAACTACATGTATACACCTGGAAATTAATTCAGCACCACTCCTATTTTCATGAATGAGTGGCTACTGATTACCAGTCATCAATCATGAAGAAAACTAGGTTTGAATTGGAACAATGACATTAAATCTGAATTGTTGGCATTTTTAAAAAAAGGACAAGTCAGTAGATGCTTGAAACACAGTTCTCATCAATACTTGGTGTAACCACCCTGCACACGATTGACCTCTGCCAGATGCCTCCTCATTCCAGGAATCAGACGTTGCACTTGACATCAAGGTATTCTAGCCCACTCACATAAGTTTTGGACAGGTGTGTCTCCAACTTGCTGGCCTAAAATGTCCCACAAATGTTCTATTGGATTAAGGTCTGGACTGGCCAAGGATGTGTCTCAATGGCATTTTGATGTAAGTATTCCAGAACTGCACGTGATCTGTGAGGTCCAGCATTATCATCCATGAAGACCGGTCTCGAGGCCAACCCAGGGTTGTCAAGATCAGTGATAACTGTTGCCTCCAGGATGTCATGCTGATATCGAACACCCTGCATAGGGTCAACTTTACAATTGAAGGAATACTGTTGTCAAATGGACATTTTCTAACGATCCTCAATAATGCTGCATCTTCTGTCCTGGATGTCTTGCAAGGTTGACCTGAGAGTGGCCTGTCCTCAACCTCATTTGCTTTACGGTATTCCCCACAAGAAATTCCTGCATTTTTCATTCCAATAATCTGCCATCTTGTATAAATGCTTGCGGCTTGCCATGATAACGCTTTATAATGAGCATGCATGCATCCTGTGTTAAGAAGTGTGTATCTGTAATGTTCACAACTAAGACGGGTATGTGTTTTTTCAACATTTCATGGGTATTGTGCTTCACACGCAATGTGTGCAACATCAAGCGCATTAACAGTGGTATTGGGAATGGTATGGTATGGTGTGGGAAAAGGGCCATAATATCTGATATATGAATACAACTTACTCACTTTCAAAACTTTATATTTCCAGGTGTATATATGAGAGTTATGAAAATTATCAAGCCTTGATCACATAAACCAGTGATTGATATTAATATTCCAATATGGATACTGTGGCAGCCATGTTTAAAATTGGATCATAATTCTGTGAGCACATTTTAGAGACACAAGAACTTGGATGATCCGTTTAAAATTTCAGCTTTAATAAAGGTTTCAGACATGCTGACAATGATGAAAATCTAAATGTTTAGAACTGAAAAACTGGTGATTCTGAATGCTATATTTTCATTTGAATTTTCAGTTCAGGTAAGCTCTTACAGGATGGATTGAAAAACAAGGTTTTACAATAATAGCATAGAAATTTGTTTTATTTTTCAGGAACCATACACAATCAATGACGACAGAGTAAACAGACTAAACAAGCTAACAAAATGCAATTTGTGCTAAATAATGATACATCTTATTCATTAACATGAGTAATCAAAAGACTAAAAATCATTAACCTGCTGGTTTGGAGTTAGACATTTTCATAATTTATCATATTTATAGCCAGGGCAAAAATGGATATTGATGGATATAAAAGTCATGATTAATATATTTGTTCTAAAAAAATAACAAAAAAATGACAACAGAATAAAATACAAAAACAAAAACACTGAGATAATACCAGTAAATACCTACCTTGCCATACGAAATAATGTCTCACTTGCTAATTTTCAACATCCTGACCAGCCCGCTCCACAAAGTAACATGATCACAGTAACTAATGTTATATTTGGGATAACACTTTCTTAGTAAAGTACAGATTCTAGTACTTTTTGGGGTTGAGTCCCGTCCGTGCCAGGGTGAGGCACCTAATCGCCAGCACACAAAGTCAGCGACATGTCCGACAACTGGTACGGACTTTCATTTTGTGGAAGCCTCGGTGGCTGAGTGGGTTAGATCGCTGACTTTGTGTGCTGGCGATTAGGTGCCTCACCCTGGCAGGTGTGGGTTCGAATCCCGGACGGGACTCAACCCCAAAAAGTACTAGAATCTGTACTTTACTTAGAAAGTGTTATCCCAAATATAACATTAGTTACATTTGACCACTTTCTAAATGGCATTGTGTATTCATGATCACAGTGTTGGACAAACAGATGAACTTACTCAGACGCAACCTACCATAGTCACCTAAAAATGGTCTGGCCTGAAACATCTGCAGCGATAAGTCATTGTTTCATATGCTCTAAGTAAACATGGAAACAAGATCAGTACCCTCCTTCATTTTCATATATTCCAAAATTCCACGTTCCTTTTGGAAATATCTACATACAACATTGAACAGTTGATAAATGTCCAAGATAAGACCAATACTTCCTTGGCAGATGCTGCAAGAACACTGGTTGCAAGTACAGGGGAAACATCGGAAATAGTAGTCAAGTAAAAATTGTTGTGGAGCATTTGCAAACATCCAATGAGGTAACTGATTTCAGTTTCTGTATTTCAATACGAGTATGTCATATTGTTAACAAAGTATGTATGGATTGTTATAGACAGAAAAAATGATTTAAGAAAATTATTATTTCATATGGAAGCAAATGGTAAGCAGTGCTAAACTCTCCAGGTGTACATATCTGATAATGAGCACAGCACCCGTTTATTGTCCTACTTGTTTGTCATATTGTTTTGAAGGGGGACAATCTGGTGCCAACATCCCAGTCTAGACTTAGTAGCCAGTGCCCTGCATGACAACTGAAACACTGTCTATGAAACATCAAGTGACCATGAGATTAATGTGCATCATAACATTTATGTTAGCAGTGAAAGTGGGCATTGAAAGGACTTGAATCAAACTTGGACCAATTCTAAGCCTCATCCTCCTCTTGGCACAAGCTGTGAGCTGATCCCTATCATGGCAACAGTTAGTTTTAGGTCGGTCAGAGATTGAGCAAAAATAAATATCAACTGTTTAACATTCCAAAGTTTGGACATTTCTGCCAAAGAAAATGACAAAACATTATCTGCCAACAATAACATGCCTTTATGGTCAACTTCTTATGATTTCTAAAGCAGGACTAGACCCAACCTCAGTGAATTCTAACTAGTCCACAACTTGCTTAAGACTAGTGTTTTGTATTATTATTATTACTAGTTCTAACCACATTTCACTAGTCGGTGTCTCTGGAGATGTGTAGAGATCTTTGTTCGTACATGAATGGTAAGACAAAATTTGTCTGCACAATCAAAATGTGCACAATAGCAGACTGTATTTGATCATGTTTCCCCGATAAGCTGATGGAGATGGCTGTTCTGTCAAGGCAACCTCCAGATTGTCACTGAACTGAATAACAGCAGCCCCAACACATAGCCAACATTTATACAACCAACACTCGTACATCCTTATCCAGGGAATTGTACCACCATTTTATTTTGATAAATACCCTGAACTCTGATTCAAATGACCCAACCATTCAATCAAATGACATTCCTATGAGAGAGATGTTACGCTGGAAGTTATTGATTGACCAGAGAGAGAAGATGGTGCAGTAATGTCCAAACACATGAATGTCAGCACGTGGGTCAAGGGTACTTATCATAACACAATGGAAATATTTTACACTGGAAAATACAGAATGCCATACATAGGCAAAGTTAGTTCAGAAACATAACTGCTTCCGGCAGCCTGTAATGTTTTTGTCATGATGAGGGTCAGAATTTTGAATTGTCTTTTTGTGTGTCAAAGCCCAAATAAAATGTTTCCTTGTTGTTTTTACTGCAACAGAAGGGTCTGAGAACCCCAGACATATCTGTCTTATTTTCCTTTCTAAGTAGCTGGATATAAAGTAGGATATTATTTGTTTGGTGTTGATATGATTGCCAATTCCCATCATTGTGTTGTCTATAGTACTTAAATTATGCCTGTTTGGTCAGTCAATCACTAATTGGTGCCTCAATTCATGGAAATTATTAAACATAATTTGTCGTTATGAATGATTGGAACTGGAACATGTGTATGCCCTGTATGAAACTGAAACTCTACAAATTAACTCAATTCCCACTAAAATAAAAGTCTAACTGGTATGGACAGAGTGCTATAAATAATCAATTAATCCAATGTATGCTGACACATTTATAACAGAAAACTGACACTGAAAAACACAACAGACATATCTGTACAATTAAGTATGGTGAATTGTCTTAAATAGAAAACTGTACAAAGTTAATACAAATTCACTGAATATCCATGATTTGTAGAATACTATACACACAACAGAATTCTTGATTCCAATTTTCAAACAACCTTTTGACCATTTCTCACCATTACATCTCACCAACTATCCTATCAGTATTTTTAGGAAGATCTGAAGTGAGATATGAAAGGGAGATAATTGTATCTACAAAGTTGCCTCCCCTTGGTCAGTGGCACATTTAACTGTCACTGATGCCTATCAACAACTCTGGTAATGAGTACTACCAACTGTTGTTGGTTAACTATGGTAAATAAGGAATATTTGCTGTTAATGTAGTCAGCAAACACTACCTATTCTCTTTACATGCTAAAAGACATTTCTTTTTATATTTTCTGCAACTGCTTAACATACTTTGATCACCATCAAATACGACTTATGACCCAGATATTTATAAATTTGTGATTTATCCTTCAATAAATGCACACAGATGTTACAAATCCTTGTCTATATCTTACATGACTCCTGGGCTGTAGTGTTAACTCGGAGTGATGTTTTTGTTAACAGCTGCCTGTAGTTAGGAAACTATCCAAAATAAAGGGACTCAAAGTATCCTAGAACACCACACACAACCTGTATCAATCAGCCATTGGTCGTTCCTGTTCCTGGTCCCCACAACCATATCATGGATTTCACTGTGTGAGTGAGTGAGTATGGTTCTACGCCACTTTTAGCAATATTCCAGCAATATCACTGCATGGGACACCAGAAATGGACTTCACACATTGTAACCATGGGGGAGTCGAACCCGGGCCTGCGACGTGACGAGTGAACGCTTTAACCACGAGGCTACGCCACCCCACTTCGCTGACTGAAGCTGTCACTGGTTTGAGTCATTACAGATGTGTTCAAATTCAATGTGTGGACCTTCCAAAAATTATATTTATTGAGGGTATATATCAATCAGTGTTCAATATTTAAAAATCAAAAACTCTTTAACTGTACATTGTTAACCTCATTTAAAAGTTTCTGTTTTAAAAATGATCAATTTCACTTTTCCCCGTAAAAGCCAAATCCGCTCAAATGTACCAGTTGGTACCTGACATCTCATACAATGAACACTGGCCACATGCTAGGTATATACAGTTCATTGAAGGCATCAGACCATAGAGACTAAGGTCAAGTGCGAGTCTCTGATGTCAAAACTGTGACATCTGGGCTCTGTACTGCTCCGCTTTTACTATCCAACATCCACTGGTCCAAAATACACAGCTACGATACATAACAAACTACCAAAGTCTGATTCAGATATTGCACTGGCAGACACAAGCTCATGTAATGGACGCGTATACCCTTGTTCCCAAACCATTTACCTTTGAATACAGTCAAACCGTTTCATAAGAAGCATGAGTCCAAAAACAAGAAGAGGTGGAGCTATGTTAGCAACCAGTGGACGTCTGATAGTAAATGATTTAGCAGCTACAGTTTTTCCTGAAGTGCCATTATCAAACAGATTGATAATCAGCTCATCCCAAAGTCTTCACTGTATTTGACTTAACCTCTGTATATCACCAGAACATGTTTACTATTTTCAAACATACAGCTAACGTCTTACCCAAAATAGATAGTAAGTTGATCTGAGTTTTATTTGTGAATCAGTTCAATAGTGAAATCTGGAAATATTCACAGTGCAGTAGTGTTCGTATACAAAACAATAATATATTTGAGTTTTGCCAATCTCTGTCCCCATGTGATCCTGACATAAAATAGATATTAATATTCAGTGTCCAGAATAGACACTGCAAGGATTCTGTCTACATCTTTTAGTAATAGGATCTTATAAAACATAGACTCAGTGTACAACCATATTACACAATTATCAAGATTAGCATATGGGCATTTCATCTCAAAATGACAAAAATATTTCAATTGAATTTAATATCAGAATCTTAAAAAATTCAGAGATTCCTTAAACTAACTCAATCCTGTAGCCACCAAGGTTATCAAATAACACAGAATAGGGCTGTAATCAGACACTTGACGGCAGTGCACCAAACACTGTATCCACAATGTATGTACTATGAAGAAGATGGAGTCAAATTTTAAACATGAAATTCAACTTCATGCAAAGCCCTTCAACGACACTTTGTAAATGTTTCTTTGCCTATAGAGCGTAGACATATATAGTCTATCGTCAATGGATACACTCCATTATGATGTGACGTGTATCATGGAGAAATGTTTAATAATGAGTCACTACTGTCCTATGAGTACTTCCTGGTTTGTACACACTGTGTCAGTATGCTCCACCATCCAGCATATACATATGGCTGCTCTGCAATGCAGTTGCTATTTTTACCAACGAATCAAACCACAGCTTGGTTCCAGCACAAGGGACACCAGCGATGACTAATGAGCGTATAGATTACATCTGCAATATTTCTCCAGCAGCATGTGTCACAGTCTTACATCCTCAACACACTGCTTCAGTGTCCGGCAATATATGGTTGGTTTGCACAAAGTTCCTGCACAGAGAAGGGCACAATGGACTTCCGTAAGTTATACAGGGACTCAGTGACACTGCCATTGACCGCATGTGTTCACGGGTGATGGAGGAACATAGTGTGTGCAAACCAGGGAAATCCCCCGAGGGACAAACAATTTAACTTTCATGGAGGGGTCCTTTGAGTCATTTTTGTTTTTCATTTCATCAATACATGCAACTTGTTATTAACTGATAATATGTGACAGAAACATTTAATAAATTCTTTGTTAGTTAAAGTGGATCAAAATGACTATTCTTTTCATTTTGTATTAAGAATAGCAAGTTGGTAATTTAAAGTTAATAAAATATAAATTTTTCAAAATAATCCTAGATGTTTAAGTTTTACTGTCAATCTTTCCGTTTTGTCAGGACTTGGTACTGTAACAGACACTGCAACAATGGACATTTCAGTGAATTGTTACAGTCCTAATACACAATGGATCATGATTCTGTGAGTTCTAACTCCGAAGTGCCTCCAGCCTCGCTTTCATTTCATCCATTTCCTCTTCATCCTCCTCATCATCATGAGATGCAGATGGCCCGCCTGTTGCCCCCTCCAACTCCCCTGTCGGCAGAGAGTCATTGACAGCTGCTGGTGCCTTCCCGATCACACCTAGGAAGGAACAGGATCGTGAATAAAGAGTGTGTTACGCATGGTCAGTTATTTCATGCTGCTGTGAAGAAGCTACCTTGAGAAGGAAGGTCAGCTGAGGTACATCAGTCAATGCAGATAGGGTACAGTACTAAAGCTTAGCGAGCTGAGAACCTCCTCTGTTCAGGATGATGTGGATCTTTGTACTAACTCTTAATATATGAAACCATTTTTGCTCTGATCTCAGCTTACCTGCGGTGATCTCAAAAAGGACCTTATCGACCTCCTCATCGGCCTCATCATCAAGGTCCTCATCATCAGCCATCTCCATTGCATCTTCCATCATTTCCTCCATGATCCCAGCCTACAACAGGAGGACCGACATTAGTGATATACAGCCTACAACAGGAGGACCGACATTAGTGATATACAGCCTACAACAGGAGGACCGACGTTAGTGATATACAGACTACAACAGGACCTCCGACATTAGTGGTATACAGCCTACAACAGGAGCTCCGACATTAGTGGTATACAGCCTACAACAGGAGCTCCGACATTAGTGGTATACAGCCTACAACAGGACCTCCGACATTAGTGGTATACAGCCTACAACAGGACCTCCAATATTAGTGGTATACAGCCTACAACAGGACCTCCAATATTAGTGGTATACAGCCTACAACAGGAGCTCCGACATTAGTGGTATACAGCCTACAACAGGACCTCCAATATTAGTGGTATACAGCCTACAACAGGAGCTCCGACATTAGTGATATACAGCCTACAACAGGACCTCTGACATTAGTGATATACAGCCTACAACAGGACCTCTGACATTAGTGGTATACAGACTACAACAGGAGCACCGACATTAGTGATATACAGCCTACAACAGGACCTCTGACATTAGTGGTATACAGACTACAACAGGAGCACCGACATTAGTGATATACAGCCTACAACAGGACCTCCGACATTAGTGGTATACAGCCTACAACAGGAGCACCGACATTAGTGATATACAGACTACAACAGGACCTCCGACATTAGTGGTATACAGCCTACAACAGGACCTCCAACATAAGGGATATACAGCCTACAACAGGACCTCCGACATTAGTGATATACAGCCTACAACAGGAGCTCCGACATTAGTGGTATACAGCCTACAACAGGACCTCTGACATTAGTGGTATACAGTCTACAACAGGACCTCCAATATAAGTGGTATACAGCCTACAACAGAAGCTCCGACATTAGTGATATACAGCCTACAACAGGACCTCTGACATTAGTGATATACAGCCTACAACAGGACCTCCGACATTAGTGATATACAGCCTACAACAGGACCTCTGACATTAGTGGTATACAGCCTACAACAGGACCTCTGACATTAGTGGTATACAGCCTACAACAGGACCTCTGACATTAGTGATATACAGCCTACAACAGGAGCACCGACATTAGTGGTATACAGCCTACAACAGGACCTCCGACATTAGTGATATGCAGCCTACAACAGGACCTCTGACATTAGTGATATACACCCTACAACAGGACCTCCGACATTAGTGGTATACAGCCTACAACAGGACCTCTGACATTAGTGATATGCAGCCTACAACAGAAGCTCCGACATTAGTGATATGCAGCCTACAACAGGACCTCTGACATTAGTGGTATACACCCTACAACAGGACCTCTGACATTATTGATATACAGTCTACAACAGGACCTCTGACATTAGTGATATACAGCCTACAACAGGACCTCCGACATTAGTGATATGCAGCCTACAACAGGACCTCTGACATTAGTGGTATACAGCCTACAACAGGACCTCCAATATTAGTGGTATACAGCCTACAACAGAAGCTCCGACATTAGTGATATACAGCCTACAACAGGACCTCTGACATTAGTGATATACAGCCTACAACAGGACCTCCGACATTAGTGATATACAGCCTACAACAGGACCTCTGACATTAGTGATATACAGCCTACAACAGGACCTCCGACATTAGTGATATGCAGCCTACAACAGGACCTCTGACATTAGTGGTATACAGCCTACAACAGGACCTCCAATATTAGTGGTATACAGCCTACAACAGAAGCTCCGACATTAGTGATATACAGCCTACAACAGGACCTCTGACATTAGTGATATACAGCCTACAACAGGACCTCCGACATTAGTGATATACAGCCTACAACAGGACCTCTGACATTAGTGGTATACAGCCTACAACAGGAGCTCTGACATTAGTGATATACAGCCTACAACAGGACCTCTGACATTAGTGATATACAGCCTACAACAGGACCTCTGACATTAGTGGTATACAGCCTACAACAGGACCTCTGACATTAGTGGTATACAGCCTACAACAGGACCTCTGACATTAGTGGTATACAGCCTACAACAGAAGCTCCGACATTAGTGATATACAGCCTACAACAGGACCTCTGACATTAGTGATATACAGCCTACAACAGGAGCACCGACATTAGTGGTATACAGCCTACAACAGGACCTCCGACATTAGTGATATGCAGCCTACAACAGGACCTCTGACATTAGTGATATACACCCTACAACAGGACCTCCGACATTAGTGGTATACAGCCTACAACAGGACCTCTGACATTAGTGATATGCAGCCTACAACAGAAGCTCCGACATTAGTGATATGCAGCCTACAACAGGACCTCTGACATTAGTGGTATACACCCTACAACAGGACCTCTGACATTATTGATATACAGTCTACAACAGGACCTCTGACATTAGTGATATACAGCCTACAACAGGACCTCCGACATTAGTGATATGCAGCCTACAACAGGACCTCTGACATTAGTGGTATACAGCCTACAACAGGACCTCTGACATTAGTGATATACAGCCTACAACAGGACCTCTGACATTAGTGATATACAGCCTACAACAGGACCTCTGACATTAGTGGTATACAGCCTACAACAGGACCTCTGACATTAGTGATATACAGCCTACAACAGGACCTCCGACATTAGTGGTATACAGCCTACAACAGGAGCTCCGACATTAGTGGTATACAGCCTACAACAGGAGCTCCGACATTAGTGATATACAGCCTACAACAGGAGCTCTGACATTAGTGATATGCAGCCTACAACAGGAGCTCCAATATTAGTGGTATACAGCCTACATCAGGAGCAACATATTAGTGATATACAGCCTACAACAGGAACGCGATATTAGTGATATGCAGCCTACAACAGGAGCACCGATATTAGTGATATACAGCCTACAACAGGAGCTCCAATATTAGTGGTATACAGCCTACATCAGGAGCACCGATATTAGTGATATACAGCCTACAACAGGAACGCGATATTAGTGATATACAGCCTACAACAGGAGCACCGTTATTAGTGATATACAGCCTACAACAGGAGCTGTGACATTAGTGGTATACAGCCTACAACAGGAGGACCAACATTAGTGATATACAGCCTACAAAAGGAGGTCTGACATTAGTGATATACAGCCTACAACAGGAGCTCCGACATTAGTGATATACAGCCTACAACAGGAGCTCCGACATTAGTGGTATACAGCCTACAACAGGACGACCGACATTAGTGGTATACAGCCTACAACAGGAGCACCGACATTAGTGATATACACCCTACAAAAGGAGGTCTGACATTAGTGATATACAGCCTACAACAGGAGCTCCGACATTAGTGGTATACAGCCTACAACAGGACCTCCGACATTAGTGATATACAGCCTACAAAAGTAGGTCTGACATTAGTGATATACAGCCTACAACAGGACCTCTGACATTAGTGATATACAGCCTACAACAGGAGCTCCGACATTAGTGATATACAGCCTACAACAGGACCTCTGACATTAGTGATATACAGTCTACAACAGTACCTCTGACATTAGTGATATACAGTCTACAACAGTACCTCTGACATTAGTGATATACAGCCTACAACAGGACCTCTGACATTAGTGATATACAGCCTACAACAGGACCTCTGACATTAGTGATATACAGCCTACAACAGGACCTCTGACATTAGTGGTATACAGCCTACAACAGGAGCACCGATATTAGTGATATACAGCCTACAACAGGACCTCCGACATTAGTGGTATACAGCCTACAACAGGACCTCTGACATTAGTGATATACACCCTACAACAGGAGCTCCGACATTAGTGATATACAGCCTACAACAGGTAGGCTCTTAGTCCATTCTGAGCAGTCATAAGGCATAAGGATTACCATTTAGTCTATTGTTAGCCTACTCTGCCCAGAGCAATATTCTAGTTCTGGATTGGTCATCTCCCAAATCGTCAAACTTGATGGCCACCTGATTCTAGTTGGGGCTTGTGACATCCTTACCTTCATCATCTCCTTGGACATATCTCTCATTGTCGCCTGAATCTCGGGCACCTTCACCAGCGCCTGCATGGACGTCATCACCTGGGTGCTCTTCTCCAGTGCTCCTGCCAGTCGCAGCGAGGCTGGTGACAAAAGCATCTACCGTCAACCATCTCGTCAACATATTGTCAACCATTTAAGTGAGTGAGTGAGTGAGTGAGTGAGTGAGTGAGTGAGTGAGTATAGTTTTACGCCGCTTTTAGCAATATTCCAGCAATATCACGACTGGGGACACCAGAAATGGGCTTCACACATTGTACCCATGTCGGGAATCGAACCCGGGTCTTCGGCGTGACGAGCGAACGCTTTAACCACTAGGCTACCCGACCGCCCCTCAACCATTTAAGTACATCAAAACCTATGCTCTTTACCAGCATGTGAGGCAGAGTGAGTTGGGTTTGAACAGTATTCCGGTTATGTCCCGGTGTGTCAGCTTAATGTGGGACACAAGCCCAGAGTAATGTAGGTCTCAAATGTTTACCACTTTGGTGAAACCCATGAGCACGGGAAAGGTGCTGACAAACCTAGAAACATACATGTGAGGCAAACTGTGATTCAAACCCACAATCATAGGCTCCTGGTCTGCGCAAGGAACACAACTCTACAGAGAGAACTGAAACATCTTATACAACTAGGCCACATCCAGCATGTTCAGGTCCAGGGTACCCGAAAATGACAGAGCAGCTGGCAACACAAGCTGATACTAACATTACCATTAACTATCTTGTCAACCATTTAAATACATCATCACTAGTGTTCTAATCCAGGGCCCCTGGAAATCACAAGGCTTGAAACAATAGCAAATACGAACATTACCATCAACCATCTTGGGAACCACTAAATTCAGATTACATCAACACCATGGCCAATAGTTTACTTGTATTCATGATAGGTATAATTTAGATATTACTTAAAGCAAAACAATTTTTTTTCATCCACATTGAAACATTCAAAAACTAAATTTTACCTTAATTCCTATCTTGATACATAATGCTAAATCTGATTGCATAATACTCTGAGAATGAGTCTGAACTAACAAATCAGGTTAGACACAAACTGGTCGATAGCATAACCTATTCTCAGCTTGGCGGCATGGAACATGGGACAATTTTAATCACACAAAGTGTAAATAAGTAAGGCGATATGTATTGTGACTGAACATGCTGACGATACAAAGGTTTCACCCTATCCCGAAACACTACAAGTTCTGTGTACTCACCAAGCTGGTTCTTCATGCTCATTTGGATAGAGCTGATGTGAGCTTTGGACGTATATAGTTTGTTGACAACCTTCCTGGCCTTCATGATCTCCTTGGCGAGGATCCTGCAGGATTCCGTTTCTCCTCGCTTAGCCGATGCCTTCAGCAGCTTCTTCGTCTTCTCCTCTTCCCTCTGTATGGCTGAAACCAGGGAGGCAGCAACAGAGTTAATGCATAGTCAGGCCTACAACAAAGATGACGTGGTTCCGACAGCACAGCTGACACAGGATTTAAATGGGTCTATCTAGTTTTTCAAATCCAAAGCCCTCTACTGTTTTTGGGTCTGAACACGTTGGGCCCAGGCTGGTGTCCTGTGTCCAATCTCAATAAATCAGATGTTCACTTACAATCTCAATAAATCAGATGTTTACTCCAATATGATACCTGTCTGCATGAAGATTTAAGGACACCTCCATAGAAGGTGGGTTGGTCCACACTGCCTGGGTTCTAGTCCAGACCAAATGCATGGCTCAAAATGAACAACGTAAGTTTGCTTGTCCCAGACTTGTAAAACTAAGGAAGAACTAGTGACATTTCCTTGTGGGCCTCCACTTCTATAAATAACATACCTTTTATTTGCCTCTCAAGGTTGTAACCTTCCTTTCTCATTTTGTGCGTCCATTCTTGGACCTGGAAACGAAAAACAATCATATAATGGCCAAGAACAGGTAACCCAGGTTCCCAAATATAGCATTCATGTTGCCACTCTAACTTCATACATGCTATAGGCATCATAAGCATGATAAGGCCTCAGTACTTGGATCAAGACAGTACATCTCTAACTTGGGGCCATGCAAGAAGCCAAGCTATTACCCATTAAGCACACGAGTGAAACAATTAATCCAGTGTTGCAGATATCCTTACTTAGTGCCAGTAGAAATTATTTTTCCATAAAACAAAGTTTACAATTTGCTTCCAATATTTGGGTGAATTTTTCCCGGTGTCTTTTTCATATACTTTACAGCACTGAATAATTACAGTAGTATTTTACTATTTCTCTAATATTTATAATATTCCCTAGTAATGAAACAAGTAAGACACATCATGATCACCAGCACACAATAACAAGTGGCGATAACTGGTCCTCGGACACAGCTGGTCGACAGCCATTGCATTTAATGGTACAACAACAGTGTGAGTATTTAGGGTATACCCAACACAGCCTTTTCAGCTTGCGTACCCAAATATCTTTACACATTTCTATCAAGCTCATTTACTGATTGAATGCAGGCATCACCTATTTAAGAAGTCTACTGCAGTGAATAATGTACAAAAGGGGTACCTTTCACTCACTGTAATTGAGATATGTATCGCTATTTAGAGCACTACTCATTTGGCTTTAAAATCCCCAATAAACTGGATCCAAGGGAGTAAACATAGGATCACATACCCAGTGTGAATGATAACCTGCAAGTGAATATGTTCCAGGGCTAAAAAGATTATCCAGAGCCCTGTAGACAATATATATATACTGAACAACAAAAGTTCCTGTGACATTGAATAAGATTTAATGCAAAGGTCTGTTTTTTACCAAATATGAAACAATTTCAGTTTGCAACAGATAAAAGACTCCTGTAAGTGTTCAAATGATTTAATTTGCCATACTGACTTCAGAAAATGTGTGTGTTCATAAAAAACATGAACATGCCAAAATGTCAATTTACAAATCAATAGCGTGTGTGTCCACCTCTGGTCGCGATGCAAGCAACAAATCTTCGTCTCATGGAATGGATCAAAGTCCTGTAGGATATCTGTCCATATCTGCTGGAGCACGTTTGGAAATTCCTGGAGTGTCTGTGAAACATGTGGTTGACGTCGAAGGCACCGATCCATCTCATCCCACATGTGCTCGATTGGTGAGAGATCAGGGGAGTGAGCCAGCCAGGTGATTACATTCACGTTGTTTTGTTGAAGAGAATCCTGAACTAGTAGAGCAATATGAGGCAGACATTGTCATGTTGAAAGGTAATGCCAGGGCCATGACGACGCAGAAACGGTAGTCGTGGTAGCGCTGTCCATTGAAATTTCCCTCTACCGCTATCAAACCGGTCCTCTGTCTTGCTGTAATCCCACCTCATACCATAACGCTGCCGCCCTGCCGCCCCCGAAACGATCTTCTTCCATGACACAATGATTGACATAACATTCACCTCGACGTTGGTAGACTCGAATCCGTTCATCGCTGTGGCTGAGGTGAAAACGAGACTCGTCAGTGAATAGAATTTGTCCCCACTGCATGGCCGTCCAGCGTAGAGGCTGTCTGCACCACTGTAGACGTGCTTGATGGTGGTTTCCTATCATGATGGGGCGTCTGACGACAATCCTGGCACATCTGAGGCGACGACGTTTGTGAAGATATTCGTCGAAGGCCAGGAATGCTTCTTGCAGTCACTGTTGCTGGCTGGAATCGATTTTGTAGGTGTGTTGTTCGAATCCAGTTGTCTTGTCGATTATTGGTTAAGCGTGGCCTGCCACTCCGAGAATGGTCTCTGACTGCAATCGTCTGTAGCCAACGTTGCCATAAACACCAAATGGTGTTTCTGTGGACGTTAAATTGTCTTGCAACATCAAGTTGACTCGATCCTATTTAATGCATACCAATGGCTCGCAGACGCTCATTTTCGGACAGGCGTGGCATTTCGTAATGTTGAATAATTGCGTAATTTTGTTGTTTTTCTGAGTGGTTGTTGTCAGCACGATGCTAAACAATGCATATGGAATCCCGTTAACGCCCATGTTTTTATACCCATTCTTGGGTAGTGAAATGCATCTGGCTTGCATAAAAGTCAACTTTTGCATGGAATACATGCGTTTCTGTAGCAGTTGCGTTTTTGTGACTTGATTCCATACATCTACTACAATACTGAAAACCAAACTTGAATTTTTTTAAAAATACACTAAAATATTGGTGTGACAGGAACTTTCCTCGCTGAGTATATATATATATATATATATATCACAGTATCCCATAACTCTTTTTTTTTAGAATAGAACATCTGCATGTCAATGACTTAATTAATGTGTAGTCCCGGAATGTTGACAATATTCACCAGGCAGTTACAAGCAGCTATTAGTTGGACTCTTGAAGTTCATTTCAGTGCTCCACTGGCATGTATGATCACTGTTTCATGTTTATGATCCTGAGACTATAAATAACATTTTCAAAACCATTTCCTTGAATGTGAGTAGGGCAGTACTTCTAATACCATGATTATATAGCACACCATTTTTTATTTAAATTAGCACTGCATTGAGGATCAAACTCTTAAAGGCAGCTTGACCTGAGCTCAGCTAATTACATTATTGAATTAGCCAACACATTACCACAGGTGTTATGACGAATAATTAGTGCTTGTTTACCTAGTGATCAGCACCTGGGGGTTTACGGAGTGTTTACAGAATGTTTGGTCAGTTTTTCTCGCTAAACTCGAAACTTGACAAAAACAATTATGGATGTACCTCCAATGACATTGGACTAAAATGTTACCCTAACTCACATCTAACCCTAAGGATGATAAGGGGGTGTTTGATAGGAAAGGGGTACCTAACCCTAACATTCATTATGAGATGCTTGATCGGAAAATGTACCAAGGGTAAGAATGGAGCTGGAGTAACCTACCCTAGCCCCAAGGATCTAAGAGGTAATCTGCAGTCTTGCCATTGACAACACTTAGTTGACAATAGTGAGTGTTTCTCTAGATAAACTAGACAATCTAGTCACATGGCTGACTCAGGAGTCACGCGAATTCATATGAAGCTGGATCTATGTTTATACAAATTATTCTGGTATTTCTGAAATGTATCGCAATGTCTCGGCCAACATACAGTCCCACAAAAGAGACACGTGTTAGATTTAAAGTATAAACACACACTCGTGCGTAAGACTACCTGTTCCATAAATCAATCAAAGACACCTGTCGCAAATAGAAGTATGAATCATATCGTATTTGGCTTGAAGTTTTACACTGACAGATCAAATTATCTTCAGGGAAATGCTTGCTGTTATCCTGATAACAGTTTCCTGGTTTGTGAATCGTGTACTTACCAACTCTTTGGGTGGCTTTTCGTGACCCTTTCCAAATAAACCCATTGCTGTTTATCAAGAAATAATCAACACTTTTACTATAATGTCATGGTAAAATTTCAGAGATTGCTAAATCGGAACTCATCCAAAACTTCCGCATTGACATGCGTAATCACTACTTCCTGAATAAACAAAAAGGGAAATAACTCCTGACTGTCAAAGACGATGAGCGGTGAAGTTTTAGATGGTTGCACTTATAAGCGACGTGCATGTTCATGTGTGTGGTCTTTGACATGGATACCTCACTCAGAGATTCAGACACAGTATACGGATCAGTCACCAGTACGTCCTTTGTTTTATCCCCTCAATAAAGAGAGATGCACTCGATACTGATACAAGACGGCACCCCCTGACGGCTTTCGGCTAAATACTTCTGTTCAAAATAGTGTTTGGGATTTATTTTCACGACACCCGTGACTTTTAAAGAGAAAACCGATAAAGCCATTCTAGGACATTTCACGATTTTACCAATTCAGGATAGGCACTCTTCGATATTGCTATTCTTGGAAAAATATTTTCAGGACATTTCAGTCAATATCCCAGAATTTAGGCCGATCTGAAACTCTGCGACACGTACTTCTCCAGTCTGGGATGTAGCCAATATAGGTAACTCGGAGGCTGCCTTGTCCCCGTTTGGTACGCAGGGTTCGGGGGCTATGTTAGAGTACAGTGTAAAACGCAGAACGCCAATAAAATCCTTTTTGGTACACATATTTGACATTTAATAAATAATGGTTTGCGAAAACCATGCCTTTATATTTTACCATATATTTTTCAGTAGTTTTACTTCAGGTAGCACCCTTCTATAACCTGGGAACGTGTTCTTAGGTTTACGTCTATCGAATTAGCCAACACTTGACCACTGTTGTTATGACAAATAATTAGTTATTAGCCGAAAGCCGTCAGAAAACGGCTTTTACAGTCACTGGTATACAAAGTATTTTGAATGGACGAAATGACCCAACCTTGATTTGAGGGGTCTCTGTAGAAGTGCAAACAAGAGATGAACTGTCGCCTGTTAACAATAAAGATTTGACCCATTTGACAACATCTGAGTTAAAACAAACACACCCATGTTATAAAGCTTTTGCATGAGTAAGTGAGGCTGTATGATATTGAAAGCAGATGGAAAATCGAGGAACAATATTCTTACATACGATTTACGAGTACCATTAGATGGGGCTATATAACTTTATAGTTTTTGTGAAGCATCATCGACACATTTGTTGGGCCTTTTCTCTATATGCAAGTTGCAAAGGATATACTGAACTTAATAACAATAACAAATAATAACAATAATGTTCAAGGGATTATTGAAGGCGATAGTCATTGGCTCCTAGTCATTGAGTACAGTTGGTTTTTTGTTTTTGGAAACAGGTACTATGTTAGAATGTTTTCCATACTAGAGGAACGTGAAGGAAATCTTTTGAACTATGCCGCACAACTGCTCACTGCATTCTTTTAATACTGTGTCATGATATATATTTGATATTTGGCGTGGGGGTGGCTATGTTGAAACACACAACTTTTATCTGTAAGATATCCGTGTTCGACCCTTCAGGTAAGCTCGTCTAGTACAGTACTAAGCAGTCAATATGGGCATTGCTTCGTTTGATATGCATCCACTGTGAGCAAGTCACTTATTTTTGAACGAGGCGACAACTCAACATTAGACTTGAAACATGGCCGTGATCCAGGGCCCCGTTCCACAATCGATCGTAGCGCTAATAGGATGATCGTAACTCGCATACTTTAACATAGGCTTACGATAGTCGTAATGCTGAGATGGCTTTGTGGAACAGGACCCTGTTTAGCCATACATCCGCGTGGAGCAGGAAGGGAACCAGTCAAGTTGTTCACGTCACGTGGTGCTATGACAGTCTCGCGAGATATATGACGTCGCCTTGACGACAGTTTCACTGTTGATACCGCCATTGATGTGCTGTAACAATACTATCATATTGCTGCTTGTTTCCTGCTGGTTGCTTCGTATTTAGCTAATCTCCGCTTGTGAAAACCATGAGCTCATACACCCAAGGTACTCCTTTATTTCTGAATTAGTCCTTTTGGTGTTTTTCTTTCTTTTCAGGCTCATTTTCTTAATTAAATTTGAAGTAAGCCGGAATCTAAATCTGTCGAACAGAAGACATTTCAAGAACATACACTACTGCCACCAAGTTCAACCATTGACCATTATATAAGATTACATTCTTTCAGTTATTGATTACAAGACGTCCACATCTCAGTCTGTCATATATCAGATTTATATTTTTCTTATTCTGAAAATGTCAATATCAAGTAGGCCTAACATACTGATTTCAAATATGACAATTTGTCGTTTATAAAAAAAAATATTTCACGGAATTTGAGGCCATTCGATCCTTTTATTATGTTAACAAACAACAGATGAAATTGTTAACGTTTTATTTCATTTATCTCTCCATCAAAATCGAGGCTACTTGTTAGTTTTATGATAAGATTTAAATCCTAAGGCTGGTAGTTTTTTTTTCGGGTCAAATTCTTTGCACAAGCTACAGGAGGAATACAAGGTCCAACGGTCCTTGATTACTGGCAGATTTAAAAGGACACGTGCTTTGCCGGTCCTTCCCTTTGATAACTTCCCTTGATAGCCATGGTCAGGCTGGGGAGAATGGGATTAATAATATAGACCATCTGCACACCTCAATTACCAGGCAATTAACTGATCAGTTGCAAAGTAATAATGGACCTCCAAACAGTGTATGTACAATACAACGGTCAGGCAAAGTACAAGTATATTCTATCCGATTAGCTCACGTGGGTTAATTTCCAGACAAGACAAGAATACAGTTAACTGCTGCTACCGGTAACATATTTGGGGCAACACCTGAATACATGCACATTTGTAGTCAAATGAAACAGAATTGTAAGCAGAATAATTGAAGCCCATATCATAATATATAAATACTCAAAGGTTCAAAATATCCATGGGAGTAAAAATATATGATTATACCCAAGGAAAACTTTCAATGCCGAACGTGAAATACACACACATTTAGGGGTTTACAGTTAGTGACAATCCTGTATGTATATCGTAATAATTCTGTAGCTATTTTATAAACATTATCATACTTACCTATTTAGGCAACATTTGTATCTTATCTACCAGTTGCTTTTTCGTACCAAAGGTGATCAATTATTTTTTTAATTGTGTGTTAACATTTAACATGTTTAAACTAATCATGTGATCACCATTTACTTTTGAATATATATTAATTGACTCCGACGACAATGGGTCATGGGGATCACTTTCAAATATTCTAAAATTGGTTTCTATGCTGTATGGTTGATCCTGTCTTGTTTATTCCCTTCTCACACACCCATTCCTTCTTTTCTGACAGCTCTTGACCTCGTGATCAGGTTCCCTTTGAACTTTGACATCTGGGCCCCTCCTCGCCAAGTGGGTGTCTTAGGGAATCAGTAATTTACTGTTATTGTAATCAATTAGTTAATTACTAACACGTGATACCAAAACGTATACTGTGGATTTGGAAAGTTATATTCATGAGCATTATTAACCACGTATCATTATCACTAACGTTCTTATAACATCATCATTATCCCCTAATTGATCCATTTCCATCAACTACCCTCTTCTTTCTGTACTCCTATCTTCTGTCTCTCTCTACATGTCCTTCTCTCCCTCCCTGTCAGCGTCCTACTGGGAGGTACATGACCATCCTTGAACCCCTGTCAGAACTTCCCGTCCCTTCCACCTCTATCCCCGACCCCGCCCCTCTCTCTGCCTCCGTCCTCCGTGATGCCCCTCACTTCGTCGATATCAACCTGGAAGATGACGACACCCCGACCCAGTCCCCAGTTCGAGTCTTCCTGTCACGTGTGTCTGGATTCTTGAGGAGAGTGTTCGGTGTCAAGATGGACGCTTAGAGTGACATCTTGCTACCTCTTGGAACTTGTGTTAATAAATACCTTGGACCTTTAGAATACTTTTAAATAATAAATGATATAGTGCTCTTTACATTTTGGACCTTTCGGACATTTGTTATTTTTGGGACATTTCGGTCATGTAGGACCATTTTGTTATGTTTTGACCTTGAATAAATACGTTTTAAAGTACTAAATCTTCTTTGGGTTTTGGGGTCTTTTAAGAGAACTGGGGCATTTTGGATGACTTGTGAAAAGATGAAATATGAAATTTGTATTTTTGGAGCTTTCGGACACTTTTGGCGTTACACTTTGAAGTTTGGACTTAATTAAATCATTATGATTCAATATTTATTGTTGTTTTGTTTTTTCCACCTCATCGGTTCTTGTTTAGTTGCGTTGTTACTACCATCTCCTTGGTTTGTCAGCCCCCTATACCCCTGTGCTTGTGGGTTTCACCAAAGTGGTAAACGTCTGCAGGTAAACGAGCGATGTCAAGACCTGCATTGTTAGCGCAAAGAACATGTCACACAAGAGGTTATCTTTACATGCAGTGGGGCGGGCATACCATGCCCGACACAGCCCAACCATTGGCAGGATTTGAGGGCTACTGGATGTTGTTTCATGTCATAATCAGCAGTATTCCAGCTACAAACCACTGATTGTTGTCAGGGTACGAAGACACACTGCCATCCAAGACACTGACCCAATTCTAACCTGGAATGCCACAGTCACCAAGGTGCCAACCGTGAACATTCATAATAAAACTGCACTTATGTGTGATTACTTTTTTAAGATATTTCTAGAAGTTTCTAAAGTATTTCCCACTTCACATCAGCTAAGATGCAAACTATACCCTACATATTGGATTCTGAAATGGAAAGAATTTCATTTTCAGTTTTGTGTGTCATGAAATGCACATCAGCAAGTCTTAACAAATAACCTTATAATTTGGGTGATTCCTCGTTTTTGAAATAAGCAGATTGCTCTTCACTGCTACTTTATTACATTTAGTTTAGAATTCTCAAGTTTACTTTTGCAAGGGCACCCTTTCTATGCAACTTCTTTGAAGCTGTCACCAAGATTGTGTATTGTGCGGCAAGACAGGCGCACTAGTTTTTAGAAAACACAAATAAATCTACAATGCTATGATATTGCACTTAAGGTAATAGTGAAATTGACTTTGATAACTGCACTTAGATAGTGACGTGCATGTTCGTGTGTATACACGTGTTTGTGTGGCTGCAAAAGACGTTAAAAAGTGGTACTTGTTGTTGCCCTGTCTGGTGCTCGGCTTTAAGGGGCTAAATCAAGGACAGGTCATTTCGGAGTCAGTATACTGTGTTTGAGTGGGGGTATTCATGTTAAGCTGCGGCATGGTATGTCAGTGGGCTAGCACGAGAAAATCTGCTTTAGTCCGGACCAGTACACACGCACACACGCACGCTTATGTCACTATAAATAAGGTCAATAATCTTGAACGCGACGTTAAACCCCATTTCAACTCAGCGTAAAACAGCATTCACTGACTGACTGCGCCAGGGAGACGCATGATATCAAACAGAGAGATAACTGCCAACCAACTAACGGGTGCCATAATGTTTCAGTCTGCTTCAAAGAAACCACATGTTTTCTGGAGTTTGACACCCACGAACCCTCATTAATACGATCAAACACATAATGAATGTATCAAGAACACTAAACACGTGTTCATTAGACTCAAGATTGTTACACAAATGCTTTAAATATAACAGAATCATCCACGTATTTCTTTCAGATATATTTAATTGAACGTACCTGAATATATAGCATAATTGTCCCACCTACTCCGCTAACAGCCAGCCGTGTAGCTTAGCATGCTGCATATGCCGCTCACTGTTTAGGATTTCGACCCCTGACCCCGCCACACACACACACACACACACACACACACACACACACGACCACCCTCCCTACAACAAATATTTTATTCATAGAGATTATGGGAAAGTGTAATATTTATAATAATTTAACCCATATTTGGCTACTGCAGATATCTCAGTTCTTGGCAGTTCTTAAAAGGAAGATTATATACATGTTATTAGTGTATTTATTTTCAAAAGGAGGTGTTCCTGTTTTATCCTAGTTCATATAACACCAGAGGAATTTTACATATTCAATGTCGATGTAGTAAGCTGTTGTACACATGCACATATTCATCTTGCAGGGTATATTCATGTGTTCGAAAATGAGTAGAATCAATCTATCCACTGTAAACTTCATCACTTCATGGTAGGCAGCTGTAGTCCCTCCTGTGGGTAGGGGGAGGTCGGTAGGGGAGGGGTGATGGTAATGGGGGGAGGGGAGAGGAAGTCAGGTTATAAACAATAGGAGGACGAGACAATAGACTGGGCGTGTCCCCACGTGCTCGTATAATACGACTGGAGCAGAGCCGAGAACAGCAAATGCCATGTTGTGCGATCTTTGGTAGTCTTCAAGACAAATGGTGGCGAATATCTCAAGCGGTTCTTATCGCTGCGCTGTGAAATACTGCTTGTTGCGTTTAACCTCTGTTGCTAAGTACGTACTGCTTTCTTATCACAGAAGAGGAAAAGCGTGTAGCACTGTTTCTACGTAAATCTTTCAGCTCCAATGACGGATTTTTCTGAATTAACCCTGCAGAGTCTTTTTGCTATACATACAAACAGTTGGGGTGTTGGGGTAGTCTACGCTTGTGACGCCGAAGACCCAGGTTCGACTCCACGAATAGGTACAATATGTGAAGCCCATTTCTGGTGTCCGGCGCCGTGATATGGTTGGAATATATTGCTGAAAAGCGGCATAAAACTATTCACACTCACTAACAAACAGTTGTGTGATATTCGACTTTACATTCTCTCAGATTCAATATACTGTAGACAATGCCTTAAATGAAGACATCTTGTTGAACAATACCAAATAATTTCGAAATGCCGGCTCTTATAAAACCACATATACATTGTATATCTCCATTGTAAATCTCCAGAACATGACCAGGCACGATATGTGTCGTAATTGGGAAGGGCGTTGTTTCAAACAAGCCAAGTCCTGAATGAAAGTGAATGATATGTTGTGCAGTCCCACTATAACCGAGCGTAATACAAAGCAAGCCCCCTCCGCTCCCCCCGAATCCCACCCCTGCCACAAGCAGGTATTGTTGGATAATGCGTAACAGATCCGAGGTGTGGCATCACTGATGTCATTAATGCTCGTGCAGCACTATTTCAAGTGTTTTCGAAACCCTCTCTTCTGTGGGTTTGTTTTTAGACTTGAACTTCGTGATAACACTCCTGTATAGTTAATTGCGGAACTGGAACTAGTTTTGACTGACCCCGCTTTCTGTTTTGTCTTTTTTTTTGTTTCGGCCGGTGTTTAAAGGATTATTGATATACCAACAATGCAACCATGTCCTTGCTGAACACAGTAATTACTATTGAGATGTCCCTTCCTTATCTTTCAATCTTACCTAAGGGCTCTCTTATTCTGAGACACAGACCAACAAGGGAAGATTTACTCCATCCAATGTTTGCAGATCCCCATGGCTACCCTATATTCTGCTGTTGTTTCTGCTCCTACTACCCCATCTGCCGCCTAGGGCGCGGGAATAAAAATCAGCGATAGAAACTAACAGTTTTAGCCCACTAGTCTTTATAGGAAAACACCTTAAAAAGGGCAAATGCCTACTAGTCCCTAGGATACCTGAACTATGGGGCAGTTTGACAAGGACGATACTGTTCAAAGCGGCGTTAAACCCAACTCATTCACTCAGTCACTACTACTACTACTACTACGACTACTACTATTGTTGGGGTGGCTGGGTAGCATAGTTGTTAAAGCGTTCGCTCGTCACTCCGATGGCCTGGGTTCGCCGTGATAGAGCTGGAATATTGCTAGCAGCGGCGTAAAACCCAACCCATGCACTCACTCACTACTACTACTACTACTACAACTACGATTACGACGACGACGACGGGGGGCACGGATGGCCCAGTCGTCTCAGGCGCCACGATTCGCTGTGCAGAGTTGCGTCCCTTGGGCACGCCAGAAACCTATGATTGTGGGTTCAAATCCCGGTTTGTCCCAATTATGTTTCTAGGTTTGTCAGCACCATACCCGTGCTCGTGGGTTTCACCGAAGTGGTAAACGTCTGAGACTTGCATCACTTCGGGCTTTCCTGCCACATTAAGCTGACACGCCGTGATATAACTGGAATAATATTAAAAGCGGCCTTAAACCCAACTCACTCACTCACCACTACGACGACGAAGACTTGTACAACGATTACGACGACCGCCACGTGAACCAACTCTCTCACTATAGCACGACTACTTTTGTACGACTACAACGACGGCCATCGCCACGTGAACCAACTCTCACACTATAGCACGACTACTTTTGTACGACTACAACGACGGCCATCGCCACCTGAACCAACTCTCTCACTATAGCACGACTACTTTTGTACGACTACAACGACGGCCATCGCCACGTGAACCAACTCTCTCACTATAGCACGACTACTTTTGTACGACTACAACGACGGCCATCGCCACCTGAACCAACTCTCTCACTATAGCACGACTACTTTTGTACGACTACAACGACGGCCATCGCCACCTGAACCAACTCTCTCACTATAGCACGACTACTTTTGTACGACTACAACG
This sequence comes from Haliotis cracherodii, assembly GCF_022045235.1. Lineage (NCBI taxonomy): Eukaryota > Metazoa > Mollusca > Gastropoda > Lepetellida > Haliotidae > Haliotis > Haliotis cracherodii. The sequence goes on along the minus strand of NW_027266343.1, from coordinate 29,007,204 downwards.
ACGGCCATCGCCACGTGAACCAACACTCTCACTATAGCACGACTACTTTTGTACGACTACAACGACGGCCACCGCCACCTGAACCAACTCTCTCACTATAGCACGACTACTTTTGTACGACTACAACGACGGCCATCGCCACCTGAACCGACTCTCTCACTATAGCACGACTACTTTTGTACGACTACAACGACGGCCATCGCCACGTGAACCAACTCTCTCACTATAGCACGACTACTTTTGTACGACTACAACGACGGCCATCGCCACCTGAACCAACTCTCTCACCACAGCATAATTCCTCAACGATCGCTACCATCATGAACTTACAAAGATCTACATTGTCTTGAGTCTGTAAACATTTCCCTACACCTCACACAAGCGACCCTCGTGGTTCCCATCTGTGCATGGACCAACCCGGTACAGTCGTGGAACCAGCAGGGCGGCTCAGGGCGACGACAGCAGACAGATGTCATGTATTACACAAGGCTCGACAGCACAGATACCGCAGTGTTCCAGCCGGGAGCGTCCACCAGGCTGTACAGGTCACGACAGGACACACTTAGTGACCCTTGGGAAACTATTGTACTTTGTGTTTATTGTTAAAACCTCGCGCATTGCAGTGGCAGTGTCTGTATGTGGAGTCACTGGGAACACTGTACTTCAGTCTTTCGAAGGGTAGCGTTTATTCTCTATTATCCAGTGTATTATATATCCATTTTATTGTGATAAATACCCCAGATTCATTCGCTACCACAGCTGCGCTTTTGAGACGCCCAATCAAATAACTGAGCGAGAGAACCTTTGCACTTATTAGTTACTGACAGTAGAGGTTGTGATAACGGTGTCACATTCGAAACGAAGCTGTAGTGACGAATGGGTTCAGGGTATTTGAGATACAATAGGATGGAGATACAATGTACCGGATAATCGAGGGTGGTCATTGTTACAGTTTCAGGGAGGTTACCCTTATTCTGATACGAACGACAATGTCTTAACCTAAATCACAGTATTCCGACATTCTGTCGAAACCGGCATCTGTGAAGTCCGACATTCTGATGGAACCGTCACTTGAGAAGTCCAACATTCTGATGGAACCGTCACTTGGGAAGTCCGACATTCTGTCGAAACCGCCACTTGGGAAGTCCGACAGTCTGATGGAACCGTCACATGGGAAGTCTGACATTCTGTCGAAAACGACATCAATCTATCAAATCGAGTCCGACGCATAGAAAGTCTTAACCTGCGCAGTAGTAGCCGAACGTTCTGTCAGAATCGAAACAGGAGTAGTCCAACATTCGGTTCAGTCTGACATCTGAGTTTTGAGAAATTCGACTGGTTCCAGTTACTGTGTGCCTAAAGTGAGTGAATCAGTGAGTGAGTGAGTAGGGTTTAACGCCACTTTTAACAGTATTCCAGTTTTTTCGCGAAGTGATGCAGGTCTCAGACGTTTACCACTTCGGTGAAACCCATGAGCAAGGGTATGGTGCTGACAAACCTAGAAACATAATCGGGGCGAACCGGGATTCGAACCCACAATCACAGGTGTCTAATAGGTTTCCCAAGGGACGCAACTCCGCGAATCGCGGCGCCTGAGACGACTGGCCCACCCGTGCCCCCCTGCCTAAAGCGATGACATGTTTAAGAGCATTCGCCTTTCTAGATGGTAACAGGGAATATATTGTTTGAATATGAGTAATAACAAGGACAATATGACAAACAAACAAACAAACAAACAAACAAACAAACAAACAAACACAGTAACAAGGGATGATTTCCAAACGACAAGTAGAACTTCTGATTGTTAGGGATATTTGGAGCCGGGGATCCCCAGGTGTATATCAATTTCCATCGTGCTCTGATCTTCTCTTCTCCAGGAAACAAGGTGGACACAGACACATCCCAAGGCGTCGATGTTGGGGTATTCACATAGGTCATCATTTTAGATAGATAGTGTTGTATGCATATGCAGGTATGACGTTTATCAAATACCACCATCTGTACTGCAGGTCTTAGGCGTTCGTCACGTGTGTGAGTGGGTAGGGTTTTTCGCCACTTTTTGTGTAAGAAATATTCCATCAATACCACGGCGGGGGACACCAGAAATAGACTTTACACATTATACCCATGTGAAGACTCGAACCCGGGTCTTCGGCACGACGAGTGAACGCTTTAACCACTTGGCGTAGGTGGCGGCGTAGTTGTTATCAATATTAATAGTAGTAGTAGTAGTAGTAGTAGTAGTAGTCGACGTGGTGGTGGTAGTAGTAGTATGGACTTAGGACAAACTTGGGCCATACAATTGCACACGACAGAACAATCAGTAATAAACGCCTATCTTTATATAAACACTAAACACTAACTAAACACTTACCACATGAAGGCATAACATGGTTTTATTCATGGTTAGATTGCTTGAGCAGTGTTAAAATATACAAGACTGACTGGAATACTCACTAGTCCATCTAACATATTACTAGCAATGTGACGAGGGGCAAGCAGGTGTTTCGAACACTAGTTATACTGAATCTTTCAGGGCTAAGAAGATCATTCACAGGCCATGTAATCAAGCGCCGTAAAACCCCGCTAATCAAGACAGATTTCATTGTGACATCGCCCGGATTAACATATGTTCCAGATTAATGTAACAGTTTTACGGAGCAATGTCCTAAGCATATATGAAGCCACTACAAGCTGGGATCGTCCAGGAAAGGGGTTTCGAACAAGCGGTATTTAGTTGATGTAAAGGCTGCCCCCAAGTCGCAGCCTGAATTACCCAGTGTATCAAATGTCCATTGTGTTATGATGACATACACCCTGGACCCATTCCCCAACATAGCTGGTCTGCATCGAATGACACGACGCTGTAAATAGACGTCCACTCGAATAACACTGTTCTTTCACGACTGGGCCCGCCTCCGTAGTCTAGTGGATATGAATCTACCAGGAGAGCGGAAGGTTGTTGGTTCGATTCCCGGCTGCGTCACACCAAAACACCTTAAACTATGGTGCTAGTTCTTACACTACCTGGCGCTCGGCATTAAGTGAGTTGCAGTGTTAGAAACTAACATTTTTTTATCCACTAGTCCTTATGATGATAACATAGCAAAACCCTTCAAAGTGACAAATTTCTACTTGGTCTTCAGCGTGGATCAGGTGGTCAGATTCGATGACTAGGTTCATGCATGTTATCGTATTCCAATTGCATAGATCGATGCTCGTGATGTCAATCAGTGGAGTGTCTGGTCCAGATTCGATTATTTACAGACCGCCGTCATATAACTGGAATATTGATCAAAGCGACGTTGAACAACAAACAAAGAAACATTACTGCTGACATAAGTTAATAATACAATCATTGTCATATTACTGAAAACAAGCCGTTTTAACAAGGGATTCATTTGTAGTTGACTAGGGTGCTCACCATCAATATGTTGTAATTGGTATTACACAATGCGATATCACGCAAATAGAATCCTTGTGGCCTCGGCTGGAATAGACCCAAACCACTCTATTGATTGTCTGAAGATTGGACCGGGTGGTCAGGCTCGTTGACTCAATTACTTGCGTGTCATCGTATCACGATGGCGTCGCACGTTGCTCATAATGTCAACCACTGGTTCATCTGACTAAGGCTCGATTCTTGACCGGTTGGCGTACTATAGCTTGAGTATTGCTGAATGTTAAACAACATTCACTCACTCATTTATTGTTAACTTGTACGTCTTTATTTGCACTAGGAACCAATATGTCTCCTGTTTCCCCAAAAGCTTTCACATAATGTGATCACATACAATTAACTACATCACACATGTTACAAGGCCTGTAACAAGTCCAGTTAGTACGTGCACCTTCTACACCGTTATGGAGACAGGGGCTGTATTATAGACAACTCTAGCATACTGCCAGTTCTATATATAATATGAGTGAACGGTTCGTCTGTACGTAAAACAATACCAGTATCAGCCGTCTGGGTTAACTAGTTAAAGAGGGTCTGCGCTGGCGATATGAGGACGATACCGAGACAGGTACCAAAAAATGGAACCAGTCCATCACTACAAAAGAGTTTCTAATTCTCTGAGCAAACTTTCCGGCGGTTTTTGCTCGCAAACAGAAGTTGTGAAAAACAACGTAGATTAATGTGTTCCGAAGCAATCTTCCATGTTCTCACAGGTCTGTCGGCCTATATTTACGACGACGTTGTGGTGTTTGTTGTCGGTGTAGGAGGTTGTTCCTGTTTCAGGTCTTCATATACTTGAAAACTTCCTTGTTTCTTTAACTTTTTTTTCTTTCATGAAAACTCCCGAGAATCGTCTTTGAGTTCGGTCCGTATTACTATTTATATCATACAGCCAGGATGTTGTATTCAAGCTCATCACACCTGCTCGTTCATTGTTGAGGAGGAACGGATCATACAGACAAAAAACCCTGTTTACAAGGAAGATGAAACATACAACGTTGAGCTGCAGCAGCATGACTCAGACTCCACGTTTGAAAGTACTTCACAGACCAGGAAGAACGCTTCTTGTTTTAAATGGTAAAATGAATGGGAATATGTGCTACAGTCTGATTGGTTGGGAAACGTTCTTAATGGGATCAGATACCGGAGATCTTTCGGACTTTTTACTGCGTATAAATACTTGATAAGTATCTTTTTATTTCTCAATCCTAAACTTAAGAAAATGTGCCGTTGGGCTTTGCGAAATGGATATTAATAAAATATAAAGTTTGATCAATATTTATGAGAGCATATATTTTGCAATGCTTATAAACATTATGCGCTTTCAAATTTGTGGTTGTTATTGTACTTTTAGATGCTCGGAGGTTTTAGCGCCGTCGGTTCCACATATCAAATGACCAATATCACTCGCAAATATGAAAACACCTAACTTACATTCCCAAGCGACCCTTGAAGATCCGTGTACCCATTGTACCCATGTCGGGAATCGAACCCGGATCTTCGGCGTGACGAGCGAATGCTTTAACCCATAGGCTACCCGACCGCCCCCTAAAGCTTGTCAGTACAGCTGACATTATGATTGATTGCCTAAACCAAATGATTCTGCTACATATAATATTTATTATTATTTATTTTCCAAGCTCTAAATTATAATTCCACATCAGAATATCATATAAGTTGAAAACTTCCTGAATTAGTTTCGATGCTTTGTTTGTTTGTTTCAGTTTGAATAAACATTGCATGACGAATGACGTCTCAGTCAGGGTACGGTGTTACAACCAAGTTATCAAAACCGACAACCCGATTTATTTAGTCACCTCTAGAAACAAGCAAGGGTTGCTGGGGACCTATTTTGATCAGAATCTAAACAAGGTTTACGATATCCCATGTGCTTACATATTTTCACCAAGTCCAACTTATTGCTTAAAAAAATAAATCTTGATTAACAAATTGTCTTAAATACATACTAATAATAAACAGTTATTTAGCTATGTTGTCATCTAACTCCGACTTGTTTCACTGGAAACGAATTAAAAGAATAGCGAATTGCCAAACGCACCAGTACAATGTTTGTACAACTTTTAATGAAGACATATTGAACCCTTTTAAGATATTCTTCGGAAAGCAACGTGACTGACGAAGACGACGAACGGACGAAGGGATGGACAAAGCCCGTTCCTACATTTCAGGCAAAACCTTGTTTCGGCGGGGGATAAATACACGTAGAAAAAGTCAAGTGCTCTCGACTCTACTCGTATGTTGAAATATGTTTCTGTGACAGGGGCCAGTATTTTCGTTTTAATCCGTTGCCGAATGGACTCGCGGTTGCACTGAGAATCGTCATTTTTTGACGTGAAGCACGAACCTTTATTTACTCCAACACTCGTGTTTGAAGACGTTCTTGGTGCCACGGTCTGGTGGCCATTTCCAGTGAAGGTCTAGACGTTATAATCGGTGCCTCGTGTGAAACGGAGACATTGTGTCTGCGTAATTAACGTAATGAAACATTGCTAGGTGGATCTAACACATAAACTGTTACCAGGTGACGCAGTGAATATGCATGTTGTTTTTATGTGCAGTCAGCAATATAAAATCTATTTCCGTAAATCATAGTGAAACTTTAAATAAGAACCGTCAAGAATGTGCATCGGATGGTCAAAGTGGATCTCGGATGATGAAAACGTGTATTAGATGATCAACATGTATATCGGATGGTCACAATGTATATCGGGTGGTGACAATGTATATCGGGTGGTGACAATGTATATCGGGTGGTGACAATGTATATCGGGTGGTGACAATGTATATTGGATGGTCACAATGTATAACAGGTTGTCACAATGTTTGTCGGATGGTCACAATGTATATCGGATGGTTATAATGTATATCGGATGGTCACAATGTATATCGAGTGGTCACAATGTATATCGGATGGTTTTAATGTATATCGGATGGTCAAAGCGTGCATCGAATGGTCACAACGATTATCGGGTGGTCACACTGAAGGTCCATGCTTGGTGTCTCACTCAATATCCACGGAAACTAAATAACTATGAATATAGTTGGTGGTATCCATGTAAGTGCTTTTCCTCTCCTTGTAGGTTCGATTTCCTACATGGTGCATTTAGTGAAACACATGTTCTGCTTGTTAAAAAACCCGGCGTAATACATAACTGCGCGGAATTAAATTCGGGTATTAGGCGTGAAGAGCTTACACTTTAACCAGTAGGCTATCATGCCACGATTGTCCTTAGCAACCATTGAGCAATGTGTATAATTTACATGTCGTGTTGTGTTTATTGAATAAAACGTGGACACTTATCTTGCACCCGAAGGCGACACGGAACCAATTCTGTGAGACGTGTCACCTAATTTATATAAATAAATATATTTCTTAGTTCGAGATGCTGACACTTTCTTACAAACGTTTGGGAGACGTGCCCTTGACGCATGGAACAGCAATGCGCTCACAATTCGTAAACTTCTCAATTTACTTGATGAGTTGAAACGTTTCTGGAGAAGTCTAGATATATCTGGCGAGGTTTATAAGTGTCTTGTGAAAATCAAAACCTTTATCGATTTTAATCAATTCGTGTGAAGTTTAAACGCAGCTTGCGAAGTGTAAAACTGCCATGCGAAGTATAAACGTTTCTTGATGTTGAACTTATCTGGCAAAATCTTGCGACGTTTAAAAGTAAACAGCCGGGGAAAAGAAAGTATACACTTGAAAACTGGATTTGACCCAAAAAATTACAAACGTTATCAAAAACGTTACGGGGCCGAAAACACTGCAAACACGCAAACTGTTATACCCTACCCGTATCGAATACATCAACCACGAATAACTTTTTTTCATTTATCAAACATGTGTGTATACTTTCCTTTGCTCCGCAGTTTACCTTGAGAAGGTTAAAAGTGTCCCAGTTTTAAAATATCTTGAAAGGGTATGACCGGTTTGGCGTGCCAAATAAAAGCAGCGAGACGATACCTTCGGGCGGGATAAGAAACATTGAGTTTTGTCATCTGGCAGTTTCTCCAGCGTATTGTTTCACACAGATACACACTGCTTGCATAGACTTCAAGCGACTTTATGTACAAGGTCACTCACAAATGTTTTCTGAGAGAATTATGCAGTAAATCTTAAAGAGGCGAATTCTGTGCATCGGGTGATCGGGTGATCGGGGTTTTATGGCCGATTGCTGTCATCGTGCCCATATGGCCTGGGTCGTTGCTCATGTTTTCAGTCACTGGTTTGTCTGATCCAGGCACGTATCTCTAATCCAATGATTGAGATAAGGTTTACTTGTTTTTAACAAATGACAATCATGACACATTATGGTATATATATATATTGCGGCTTCGAACCAATTTTCTGCATGATGAGCGAACGCATTAACCATTCAGCTACCCAAACAGTTCGAGGTTCTCTTCAGGTTTGCGCATGTACTGCTCGCTTATTTGGAATCGAAACCGAATCAACTGCCCGGGGAGCCATCCAATCCTTATTTAGAATGTAAGGGGGCGGTGGGTTAGCCTTGTTATCAATGCGTTGGCTCGTAACGCTGAGGGTAGGGTTCGATTCCCAGTGCGTGAGCCCCTGGTCTGGTGTCCCCTGCCGTGGTGTTGCTGAACTACTACCAAACGCGGCGTAAAACTGATGCACCTCACTCATCAACTCAAAGTTGGTTCCCGTGTCGTCTGCAGAGCGGAACTAAAGTGCCATTATCAGGTCGCCATGTTGGGTTCCTATGACGACAATGGATAGCATTTAATTGGTTTAAAAAATTAGTCTTGTGTCCTTGGCCAAGTTACTTTTATAAAGACCCGAGCAGATCATGTTGCATATAACAGATGGCTGACAAGCCAACGAAGGACAAAAGGGTAGCCGAGTCGTTAAATCGTTCGCTCGTCACGCCGAAGGCACCGGGTTCGATTCCACACATGGGTACAAGTAGCGTGTCTGTTTCCCCCGCCATCATATTGCGGAATATTGATGAAAGCAGCGGAAAATCCAACTCAATCACTCACTCACTCAATAGCTACAGTATGTACAGTAAATATATATCGGTTTCAAAACAAACGCCATGTCGGGATAACCCTGATATAACCACCGGGCTCAAATAAATGCCGAAAAGTAAACTGGCGTTTAGAAGAAGAAATATTGTGTACGCTCAATCATGGTACACTATACGTCCAGTAAAAAGAAAGCATCCCCAAAAAGGGTACACGCTGTCTTAAATCAGTATTTTTTCTCGAGGCCTGTTTACTCGGACTACAAGTTATTTGGAGCCAGTGCAGAAAGGGTACCTGACGCATGTCACGTGCATGCTGGCTTGAGCTTGGCCCTGATACAGCGTAACATTGGAATGCATACATCACATTTATGTCTCGTAAACTGGCCATAATCACCGTCGCACGTGGCTGGAAGGTCACAGGATCCAAGAAAGATTGCCAGCTCTGCCATAGTATCGCTTTTCAGCTACTGTTAATTACGTGTCAATAAATACAAATCTTGAACTGAAGAAGGAGGTTGGTCTGCACTAATTGAACATGCTTGCGCGTGCGTGTGAGCAGAGTCTCCCCGGTGTTATGTAAGTGTATGATGTACAGCATGTAAGGCGAGCCTGGGGGATCTAGACATGCAAGTGGCACAATGCCCTCGCTCGTCACACAGTGTACCCTATCAACATGACGGCAGCGCTGTTGCAGTGTTGAGGAACGAGTTTTGGATAATGAAGTTGATAAATAGATAACCACGCGGATCAAATCTCCATAACGTCCGAATTATATCATATATATAACATTGTGCAATACTGAGGTTCCGATTCTTATGGTCATTAGTTTAAAAATAATCAGATTAAAAACGGACACTTGTTTGAATTACTGTATGTTCTTTTTTGTGTGAAATTTATTCCATGAATATACGTCATCGTGATAGTTTGAAGAAGTTTTACATATTCGGTTTAATGAAATAATGAGGATTACCTTCCTCCCACGTCAGGGTGATACGCCGTGGTGTAACTGAATTACTGTTCAAAGCGGCATGACCCGTGAAGATTCCGGGGTAGAATAGGTCTTCAGCAACCCATGCTTGCCGTAAAAGGTGACTATGCTTGTCGTTAAAAACGACAAACGGGATCGGGTGTTCAGGCTCGCTGACTTGGTTGATGCATCTCATCGATCCCAAATTGCGTAGATCGATGCTCATGATATTAGTCACAGGATTGTCTGGTCCAGACTCGATTATTTACAGACCGCCGTCATATGGCTGGAATATTGCTGAGTGCGGCGTTAAACAACAAACCAACCAACCAAATCAAAGCGGCGTTAAACCCAACTCGCTCACTCACATAATACAGACATTTACAGTAAACGTACACAGAAAACACAGTTTCTGAAGACTTTGAGCTGTGACTGCTGATTAACGCAAAATATTTCCAAGCTCACTGTTTTCTCCCATATATGAAATACTCTCTATCAGTTGATTTCTTTAGTGTTTTCTTCCAAACATCTGTTGCCACACATTTCCTTACATAACATTTTGCAATCAACAATTGTACATCATTCTTTCAAAAGGCCTACCGACAATGATTGAGAAAGAAATTCTTTTCTATAAACGCGGTGACGTGGCCGTGAAATCAGCTGTTTCCATCAAAGGTGTTTTTTTGGATTTGAAACGTCCGATTGACCAATCTTTTATAATAAACATCTTGAACGGTAACTGCTAACGCAGATCGGCGTTTCTCTCCTTATCTGAGACCTCTCCCTTCTACAGTGTTTGTTTGTTTGTTGTTTAACGCCGCACTTAGCAATATTCCAGGTGTATGACGGCGGCTTGTAAATAATCGAGTCTGGAGCAAACACTCAAGTGATTGACAACATAAGCTTCGATCTACACAACTGGGATACGATCACATGCATCAACCATGTCAGCGAGTCTGATCATCCGATCCCGTTAGTCGCCTTGAATTGGTGACCTACTAAGTCTATTTAATATGTGCATTGACTAGATTTTTACTCGTGTCCCCTGGACCAGAAGTAGGATAACACCTTTAAAATCTACAGTCAATTGAATCTTAAGATTTTCTTATTCAGAATGAAAGGCGTGTGTGTGTATATCGGTCATGTTATCTACAGCATTCAGAATGAAGGTCGAGGGACCTCTCCCTTCTACAGTGTTTGTTTGTTGGTTAACGCCACACTCCGCACTATTCCAGCTTGTGATTGATATCATCAGCATCGATCTACGCAATTGGGATACGATGACATGCATCAACCAAGTGTGACCACCCGCTCCCGTTTGTCGCCTCTTACGACAAGCATATAGTGAAACGCATATTTTCTGTTGGACGATTTCTGATATATAAGTGTTGGGCGTTGTAAGCCAAGGGTCCACAACACTCTGGAGGAGGGATACATCAGTAAATCAGACTGATCTTGTTTTGTAAATACAGTCACTACTATTGAATGCTGACTGCTAAGACACACATACTCACACACAAATGCAGCTGGCATTTGGCTCCCGATACCGTCAGCAATGACGTCACAGTGACTGGGCCGCCTTGACGTGAAAACAGCGGTGTGTCCTAGGTCATGTCTTTCTTATGGTGTTGTTCACAACAGCAGCAATGATATTTCCGGTAAGTTTCTGATCCGGAAATTCTGACACATTCAATCCATACAAAACAGTGTTAACACTCACTGAACACTGAACTGGTGTATCCAGATCTCGGGCACTGATATTTGGTATTGAATATATTACATACATACATGATCGTCCATCGCGCAGTCCCTCGTGGTTTATTCTCGCCGCAGCGTTTTATTGTACGATAAACTAACGATCACGAGTCGATTATTTATTATATGATATGTCATTGTTACATACAGTCGCTTTAATGATGTTGATAAAATGACCCCCTATTAAATATTAACACGTGAAATAAACTACGATTCGTTCTTCAATGTTATTTGTTGTTCGCATAGCTATCTTATATATCAAAATATGTTTATCGCGCAAACTCTTTAACATCACGTGTTGTCTGACTTAGCAAGAGATCCGACTGTCGAAAACAGTACTCTGAACACAATGACATGACACCAAGAGACATTGGCCAATTGGACAACCCCCCACCCCCCACCCCCCGATAAAAAAAAGAAAGAAAAAAAGAAAAAAAAAGAAAGAAAATGCAGCAAGTAATGAAGAAACACCCGAATGAGCTCTCGAATTGCCATGACAACATGTGTTTAAATAACTTGTGAGAACATTGATATTATGTTAAAATGTCAGTTAATAAGCATTTAGGTATTTTGGGCGTCATTTAAAATATGGCGTGCGAAATTATCATTCTGGGCGACGAATAATGATTTGGTTTTGTCCGATTATACCATATCGTCATGAACGTGAACTTTTCCGGGTTTTAAGGAAAGAGTTATAATTTATAGGCTAAAAACATATACCGATAAATATGGAATACGGTAGAAGGTAGACCTAAATTTCGCAATATCGTTGTCTTCGAGTAAAAAGAAAAGCCTAGCGGCCTTTCGGTATGGTGATTTTGATTGATAACTTACATATTTCTAATTGCTTACTATTTACTAAAAATCTCTTTCACTGGCAACACTTCTTGGGGTGAATAAGTGCTTTTTTTTAAAGATCCGAATACATAACAACATTTAATGCGTTTCCGGTTAAGCTTTGGTTAATCCCAAAATGCACCGCGACAAATTTCAAGGCGGCGGGTCATCGACCGATAAGTTCGAAGGAGTGGAGAAGTCAGTTAGAAGGTATAACGTCTGGAGACGCCTTGTGAAAAACGGCAAAAACAACAATCAGGTCGTCATCTTTTGCCAGTCTGCAATCTGTTGGAAGCATGTGCTGATGTGTCGAAACGATCACCAAGAAACCAGTTGTGGAAACAAAACATCTGGAGAGGATGTTACCGGTGCACGCTGTCCGTATTATCCATAAATTGTGTTTTTGTAATAACCAGCCAAAAAACACCTAGCCGTGCAATATGTTCATACGTTAAGGTAGTGTTGTCGAGGTTTATCGTGTATGGATATTATATTCCTATAATTTGCCTTCATAATCCTGAGTGCACCAATCACCGACGCATCAGTGATTATGACGTCAGGGTTTCCTCCTTGTTTTGACGTTCTTTATGAGTTTTCATCACATGGATTTGCTATTTTCACCATGTTTTCTTCGTGTTGTAATTGAATGAAGGGCTGGTCCGTTAAGTCAGATCAGAGGGGCCAGCTATTTATACGTGTCATCGAATTACGAGTGAATGATCTTTACCAGTTAGCATGATGTGTGATCTGAATATTTTATGTGAGTGAGTGAGTGAGTGAGTATGTTTTTACGTCGCTTTGAGCAATATTCCAGCAATATCACAGCGGGACACACCAGAATGGGCTTCACACGTTGTACCCATGTGGGGAATCGAACCTGGGTCTTTGTCGTGACGAGTGAACGCTTTAACCACTAGGCTACCCCACCGCCCCGAATGCTTTATGTACTTCTGCATTACACAGTACACTGAAGGGGTAACATAATAGAGATATACTACTTCATGCATTAAATACTAGTATATAACTATATACTATAACTATATAACTGACATATACTGCACCATGGGTTAGATAACTGATATACTGCACCAAGGGTTAGATAACTGATACACTGCGCCATGGGTTAAATAACTGATATATACTGCACCATGGGTTAGATAACTGATACACTGCGCCATGGGTTAGATAACTGATACACTGCGCCATGGGTTAAATAACTGATATATACTGCACCATGGGTTAAATAACTGATATACTGCACCATGAGTTAGTTAACTGATACACTGCGCCATGGGTTAAATAACTGATACACTGCGCCATGGGTTAGATAACTGATACACTGCGCCATGGGTTAAATAACTGATATATACTACACCATGGTTTAAATAACTGATATACTGCACCATGGGTTAGATAACTGATACACTGCGCCATGGGTTAGATAACGGATTTACTGCGCCATGGGTTAAATAATTGATATATACTGCACCATGGGTTATATAACTGATATTTGTCACACGCCCGTGAAGAGATAACCCGTTTGATATCCACACAGCTGTATAAAACATAATGTTATACCAAAGCACGTGCTTATGTATTGCCGGAACAAGTTTCACGAACACATATTGAAAACTACCAACATCCCTGGGCTTTTTCAATGACGTTGCGTGTAGAGATGATACGCTCGTAGATCACTGAGGGTAGCTTATGCAGACCCGATGACCCCAGCAACCGTTGTTGCTAGGATGACGTCACATGGCATTGTTTTGCCCGTGGATCTTGCAAAAAGAATCCCACAAATTATGACAGAGGACATAATGACGTGATTGTAAACTTTGTGGTGCAGGGCCCCGTTCCACAAAGCGGTTGTTGCTTACACGATCGTAACTCCCATACTTTAACATGGACTTTCACTGCCGTAGCGCAACGACAGTCGTAAGTCTATGTAAAGCATGGGAGTTACGATAACTTTAGCGCTACGATAGCTTTGAGGAACGGACCCCTGAAGTCTAAAGGTGGTCCGTTGTATGGTATTGAATTAATAAGTATAAACTTTGACGCGTTTTAAGTATTATTCCGTTACATTCAATTGGAGTTAGCTGTGGATCGCGTAGATGTCTGCCTATTCAACTCTTTGGTATTGTAGCAAGGACATTGAGTCTGTCTCACCATCAACGTCATAACCTTTACAAACTACCAAGGTCAACATTAGCGTTTGACTGTGTTTGGTTTAACGCTGCTTTGAACAGTGTTTCAGTTATATCACGGCGTGTCAGCTTGATGTTGGAGGAAATCCAGAAGTGCTGCAGAGCATAGGCATTTACCACTTGAATGGTGCTGACAAACCAAGGACCATTAACGGGTCAGGGAACGCACAACCTGCGGATCCTGACACGACCAAGGGGTGCAACTCTATACGACGAGTTGCGGCGATTAAGACCATCTGAGTTCTTTTTTCGTTTGAAATTGACGGGAATACAAATCTAAATGAACATATGCCAACCAGACTACCTATTCTCCTGATGTTCCACAAGTAGAATTCAGTGTGCATGTCACTGGGCCTGCCACAAACACATGTCTACTTGGAAGCGAGCAAATAAAAAATCACATGTATTGTGCTTATCTGACTAACTGGGGAAAAAACTCACACAACAGTAGAACTGATGAATAGTGCGTCTGGCAATCCTACTCCGGTAACTCGTATACTTACACATATCATTTCAAAGAGGGCGTGGCCTCGTGTCAGGCTGCTGGTTTATAAATTGGGATATAACGTTCCTCTTGTCATAAAATATTATATAGTTAGGACGGTTCCCTCCCATAACGTAGACCTCCAAAATGCAGACCTCCCAAAAAGCAATTAAAATTAGCTCAATAATTAATTGGGCCATGCTGGTCACACCTAATTAATGAATGGACTGGTCCACTGGTTCCCTCCCATAACGTAGACCTCCAAAATGCAGACCTCCCATAAAGCAATTAAAATTAGTTCACTAATTAATTGGGCCATGCTGGTCACACCTAATTAATGAATGGACTGGTCCACTCCCACCCGATTGGTTTTATATTATTACCGGTCAAAGCATTAAATAGACCATGACAGATTAACTATAGGATATGAAAGAATAGAGTGGTCCTTAATGTTTTTTAGCAGTATATTCGAAACGACTTATCAGGAGGCGTCATAAAATGTAGAATCATATGGTTATTTTCTGACTGCTACACTGTAGCAGGTTTAGACATTTACAACTGCAAAGGCAGGTAAAAACCAATCATTGAAGTGAAATTCATAGACATCATCCAAGTACAGAATTAGTTCAAATTATTAAATACCACCTAATGTAGAAGTAAACAAAACATGCTTTAAGATCCCAATATAGAAGTATAAAGCATGACGCCAGTGCATTATAGACGAGGCAGGTGAAGATCCGGGGTAGAATAGGTCTTCAGCAACCCATGCTTGCCTTAAAAGGTGCCTAGGCTTGTCGTAAGAGGCGACTAACGGGATCGGGTGGTCAGGCTCGCTGTCTTGGTTGATGCATGTCATCGATCCCAAATTGCGTGGATCGATGCTCATATTGTCAGTCACTGGATTGTCTGGTCTAGACTCGATTATTTACAGACCGCCGTCATATAGCTGGAATATTGCTGAGTGCGGCGTTAAACAACAAACAAACAAAAACAAACAAAGCATTATAGACGTTAGCTAAATGCTTACACTTCATTATAATACAAAAGTAATGCAAATATATTCTAATATATAAATATTCTAAATCCATGGACATTGTCTTACTGTAGCAGTAAATAGAATCATTTACATCCTATAAGAGAAGTATTTCAAATTGCATTCATAACACCGCAATATAACATTTATACCAATGAATACGTTTGTAGGCGTAATTCGAACGCATAATTATCACATTATAGGAGTGATTTACAATGAGTAATGCCAGCCTAGTTTAGAAAATATTCACACACGCACGCACACACACGCACGCACGCACGTACGCGCGCACAGACACACACACGTGTAAGAAACAAGTAAAGAGATGGCCAGTCCAACACTGAAAGTAGTAATGTAATGAAATATCATCAAAATAACGTATTGTGTGATGGATAGTTCTAAACAAAGACCTACGAAACACAGTATTTTCAACAATAGGTAATTGATTCTAATAATGAACTCCATGTCAAGATGTGTTATTAACAAGTCAAGTGATTGACCATGCCGTATATAAGATTTACCTTAATCATATTAAAATGCGAAAACTATTGCGGCATTTTACAAGGTTTGGACCTCATCAAGTTAACTTTTAAATTTGTATGTCAAAACACTAACTAAAAAGTACTCATATTGACAGAATCGGTTCGATGAATCAATCGTTTCGATAATTCAAGCATACTATGTGCGAATGTATAACGAGCGTGTAATATATTGACGTCTGGAAATGTTAGACACGGACAGAAAATCAACATTACACGTGAATCCACACATTCTGGACTTCACTATATTACATGAGAAGAATCTCTAAGAAGCACTGGTAGGTGAATTGTGTCAGTCGTACTTTTTCATAACGAGCAGTCGTAAAGAAACTATGATATTTACGCCAGCATGACATAACCCTATTTTCCCGACGGCTACACGTGTTGCGCTGGATATTAGTCCCCTGCACGTGCGCACGTGGTATCGTTTCTACTAGTTAAGTCATGATTCATGTAACATCTGCTAGCTCACATTTCACCGCATTTCAGCAAAGTACATCACCCCATAAGCACGAAACACGTGTAATACTGACATTTATTGAAATTTCGCAGCATTACGAGTATGGAGTATTTCAAACTTAAATCAGCTGGAACGAATTCGTAGAACTTTTTCTTATCCACCATCAGACACCAATAGGTAGTGTGTTGGCAGTATCGTCTTTGGCAGCTCTGACACGTTCAGAAGCAGCAGACGATAGCTAGAAGTCAGTGGAGATGTGTGCGCCCTGCCGATGTCGTGGGCTGACACTAATATAATGCGGCATTATGCTTCAGACGTTCTCCCAGAGACGCTTTAAGCACAACTCTTTGGTTTAACCCGATCCAAAAATAAAACACGTCTCGAAGCTTCGGATTTTTTCAAACGGTGAGGAAATCACAAAACAGGAATGTGTTGCAAACACAAAGGCAGTTTACACCTGACACAATTCATAATCGTTGAATAACAACATCATCATCAACAACAACAACAACAACAACAACAACAACAATGACGATGATGATAAATAAATAAATAAATAAATAAATAAATAAATAAATAAATAATGTAAACACCAACTGCTCCTATGTGGCGAGAACTGATATCAAATTTAGTGGTGAGTCATTGCTTTTCATAATCTTCTCCCGAGTCCTGGCGATTGTGCTGTGGGTGATTACTCCAGGGTTCAATGATATGGGGTACGGGAAGATATAGCAGCACAACAGAGGCTTCTTATGCAGTGGCAGCAACACGGCGGCGTTCATCTCCTTATGCCATTACGTAGAATTATAACGTATAGCATTACTCAGTGTTTTTGTCGGATTCACAGCTCCGCTGCGTTTCGTTTGACATTACAAAAAGATTCACGGCTAAATATATGCTGATTTGACCCATTACATGCAGATTTCCCTCAGATTTGTCACAGGTGTTGATATACAATAAATAACATGTTTTTCTTGATGTAGTCCGTGATTAAGTATGTAGAACACCCGTGTTTTGTCTATTCAGTGGGTATAACAGTGCCTTGGAACAGTCTGCTATTATGAATTTTGCTTAAGCATATATGACACATCCAAGAAATATTTTATATTTACATATAACTCCTTGATATGTATCAATAGAATACATTTATATATGTTTCTAACCCAGCTAAAATGTTGTTTGAGGGTGTATGGCAGTGTTGTAAATGCTGTTCAAGGGTGTACTGTAAATGTTGTTTAAAGCCCCACCCTGACTATAGATAGCCCGCGAGGTGGCGGTGTTTCAGTTTTGAACAGTAACTGGCCGAGTTTTCGAGAGAAGCCTTTTGTAAACCGTACAACAACAAGATCAACAAAGACGGTCACACTTCATATCACCTTGAATGACATACCTTGTATACCACATATGGCTCCATATCTAGGTATAAGTTAATACATATGCCGTAGTTTTATCATAAAATATCGAATCGGTCGTGTTTGAGCGTCTGCCTCAATCACAGTGGGCGGAGCTTATTTAGGTTTGCGCTATAAATAGCAAAGTACATGCATGGTCACGTGTACATATGACACATTCGATGCATTTGTGGTTAAATTGTATTGTGGTGTATATATTTACGACAGAACAACAGCACAAGAACAGTAACGATACATAAATAGGAAACTGACGTCAGTCACACAAGTATCAGTAACAAGATTCTTTCAGTTCAATCCGAATATGGCACATATATTTGTATAGCTTACACGTTTAGTTTTGGCCACTTACATTCAATAATTATACCACATATTTTTAATACTTAAATTATTACACAGATTGTAGTGCTGTTAATGTTGTTTAAAGGTGTATGTCAGTGCTGCAAATGTTGTTAAAGGGTGTATGGCGGTACTGTAACTGTTGTTTATGGGTGTATGTCAGTGCTGCAAATGTTGTTAAAGGGTGTATGGCGGTACTGTAACTGTTGTTTATGGGTGTATGTCAGTGCTGTAACTGTTGTTAAAGGGTGTATGGCGGTACTGTAACTGTTGTTTATGGGTGTACGTCAGTGCTGTAACTGTTGTTTAAGGGTGCATGGCGGTGCTGTAACTGTTGTTTATGGGTGTACGTCAGTGCTGTAAATGTTGTTTATGGGTGTATGTCAGTGCTGTAACTGTTGTTAAAGGGTGTATGGCGGTACTGTAACTGTTGTTTGTGGGTGTATGTCAGTGCTGTAACTGTTGTTTATGGGTGTATGTCAGTGCTGTAACTGTTGTTTGTGGGTGTATGTCAGTGCTGTAACTGTTGTTTAAGGGTGCATGGCGGTGCTGTAACTGTTGTTTATGGGTGTACGTCAGTGCTGTAACTGTTGTTTAAGGGTGCATGGCGGTGCTGTAACTGTTGTTTATGGGTGTACGTCAGTGCTGTAACTGTTGTTTAAGGGTGCATGGCGGTGCTGTAACTGTTGTTTATGGATGTACGTCAGTGCCGTAAATGTTGTTTGTGGGTGTATGTCAGTGCTGTAACTGTTGTTTATGGGTGTATGTCAGTGCTGTAACTGTTGTTTGTGGGTGTATGTCAGTGCTGTAACTGTTGTTTATGGGTGTATGTCAGTGTTGTAACTGTTGTTTGTGGGTGTATGTCAGTGCTGTAACTGTTGTTTATAGGTGTATGTCAGTGCTGTAACTGTTGTTTATAGGTGTATGTCAGTGCTGTAAATGTTGTTTATAGGTGTATGTCAGTGCTGTAAATGTTGTTTGTCGGTGTATGTCAGTGCTGTAAATGTTGTTTGTGGGTGTATGTCAGTGCTGTAAATGTTGTTTGTGGGTGTATGTCAGTGCTGTAACTGTTGTTTATGGGTGTATGTCAGTGCTGTAACTGTTGTTTGTGGGTGTATGTCAGTGTTGTAACTGTTGTTTATGGGTGTATGTCAGTGCTGTAAATATTGTTTGTGGGTGTATGTCAGTGCTGTAACTGTTGTTTATGGGTGTATGTCAGTGCTGTAACTGTTGTTTATGGGTGTATGTCAGTGCTGTAACTGTTGTTTGTGGGTGTATGTCAGTGCTGTAACTGTTGTTTGTGGGTGTATATCAGTGCTGTAAATGTTGTTTATGGGTGTATGTCAGTGCTGTAACTGTTGTTTATGGGTGTATGTCAGTACTGTAACTGTTGTTTATGGGTGTATGTCAGTGCTGTAACTGTTGTTTATGGGTGTATGTCAGTGCTGTAAATGTTGTTTATGGGTGTATTTCAGTGCTGTTAATGTTGTTTGTGGGTGTATGTCAGTGCTGTAACTGTTGTTTATGGGTGTATGTCAGTGCTGTAACTGTTGTTTGTGGGTGTATGTCAGTGTTGTAACTGTTGTTTATGGGTGTATGTCAGTGCTGTAAATGTTGTTTATGGGTGTATGTCAGTGCTGTAACTGTTGTTTGTGGGTGTATGTCAGTGTTGTAACTGTTGTTTATGGGTGTATGTCAGTGCTGTAAATGTTGTTTGTGGGTGTATGTCAGTGCTGTAACTGTTGTTTGTGGGTGTATGTCAGTGCTGTAAATGTTGTTTATGGGTGTATGTCAGTGCTGTAACTGTTGTTTATGGGTGTATGTCAGTGCTGTAACTGTTGTTTGTGGGTGTATGTCAGTGCTGTAACTGTTGTTTATGGGTGTATGTCAGTGCTGTAACTGTTGTTTATAGGTGTATGTCAGTGCTGTAACTGTTGTTTATGGGTGTATGTCAGTGCTGTAACTGTTGTTTGTGGGTGTATGTCAGTGCTGTAAATGTTGTTTAAGGGTGTATGTCAGTGCTGTAAATGTTGGTTAAGGGTGTATGTCAGTGCTGTAACTGTTGTTTATGGGTGTATGTCAGTGCTGTAACTGTTGTTTGTGGGTGTATGTCAGTGCTGCAAATGTTGTTTAAGGGTGTATGTCAGTGCTGTAAATGATGGTTAAGGGTGTATGTCAGTGCTGTAAATGTTGTTTAAGGGTGTATGTCAGTGCTGTAAATATTGCTTCAGGGTGTCTGTCAGAGCTGTAAATGCTGTTTAGGGGGTTTGGCGGTGCTGTAAATGTTGTTTGTGGGCGTATGGCAGTGCTGTAAATGTTGTTTAAGGGTGTATGACAGTGCTATAAATGTTGGTTAAGGGTGTATGTCAGTGCTGTAAATGTTGTTTAGGGGGTTTGGCGGCGCTGTAAATGTTGTTTGTGGGCGTATGGCAGTGCTGTAAATGTTGTTTAAGGGTGTATGACAGTGCTATAAATGTCGGTTAAGGGTGTATGTCAGTGCTGTAAATGTTGTTTAGGGGGTTTGGCGGCGCTGTAAATGTTGTTTGTGGGCGTATGGCAGTGCTGTAAATGTTGTTTAAGGGTGTATCGCAGTGCTGTAAATGTT
The DNA here is from genome assembly GCF_022045235.1 of Haliotis cracherodii. Classification (NCBI taxonomy): domain Eukaryota; kingdom Metazoa; phylum Mollusca; class Gastropoda; order Lepetellida; family Haliotidae; genus Haliotis; species Haliotis cracherodii. Next base: position 28,986,094 of record NW_027266343.1, on the reverse strand, counting down.
GTTTAAGGGTGTATGACAGTGCTATAAATGTTGGTTAAGGGTGTATGGCAGTGCTGTAAATGTTGTTTGTGGGCGTATGGCAGTGCTGTAAATGTTGTTTAAGGGTGTATCGCAGTGCTGTAAATGTTGTTTAAGGGTGTATGACAGTGCTATAAATGTTGGTTAAGGGTGTATGGCAGTGCTGTAAATGTTGGTTAAGGGTGTATGGCAGTGCTGTAAATGTTGGTTAAGGGTATATAGCAGTGCTGTAAATGTTGGTTAAGGGTGTATGGCAGTGCTGTAAATGTTGGTTAAGGGTGTATGGCAGTGCTGTAAATGTTGGTTAAGGGTGTATGGTAGTGCTGTAAATGTTGGTTAAGGGTGTATGTCAGTGCTGTAAATGCTGTATAAGAAGGTATGGCGGTGCAGTTAATGTTGTTTAATTTGTACACTATGATGTTTTCAAATATATGGCAGTACTGCAAATCTTTGTTTAAATATATAGGCAAAGGCATTAGTGTGATATATACTGATACATACTGTATATATGACACTGCTGTAGATGTTATATAACTACATGTAGTTATGACACTACTTTAGCTTTTATTTAACAAGCTATGGCACTGCTGTAGATATTATTTAACTAGTAATGACACTGCTGTAGATGTCATTTAACTAGTTATGACACATCTGTAGATGTTACAAATTATGACACTACTGTAGATACTATTTAACAAGTAATGGCACTGCTTAAGATGCCATTTAACAAGTTTTGAACAGCTGTAGATATTACTTAACTAGTTATGACAGAGTGGTGGATGTTATTTTATAAGTTATAACACTGCTTAAGATGTCATTTACCAAGTTATGACACTGCTGTATATGTTATTTAACAAAATATGACATCGATGTATATGTTCTAGTTATGAAAGGTCTGTAGATGTTACCAAACAAACATGTTATGACACTACTGTAGATGTTATTCAACAAGTTATGACACTGCTGTAGATGTTATTTAACAAGTTATGACAATGCTTTAGATGTTACTTTACAAGTTATGACACTGCTGTAGATGTTATTGAACAAGATATGACACTGATGTATATGTTATATGACTAGTTATGACACATCTGTAGATGTTACCAAACAAACAAGTTGTGGCACAATTGTAGATATTATTTAACAAGTTGTGGCACTTCTGTAGCTGTTTTGTTACTTTACAAGTTATGACACTGCTGTAGATGTTAGTGAACAAGTAATAACACAGCTTTATATGTTATTTAACTAGTTATAACACTACTTAAGATGTCATTTAACAAGTTATGACACTGCTGTATATGTTATTGAACAATGTTTGACACTGCTGTATATGTTATTGAACACGTTAGGACACTGCTGTATATGTTATTGAACAATGTTTGACACTGCTGTATATGTTATTGAACACGTTAGGACACTGCTGTATATGTTATTGAACAATGTTTGACACTGCTGTATATGTTATTGAACAATGTTTGACACTGCTGTATATGTTATTGAACACGTTAGGACACTGCTGTATATGTTATTGAACAATGTTTGACACTGCTGTATATGTTATTGAACAATGTTTGACACTGCTGTATATGTTATTGAACACGCTATGACACTGCTGTATATGTTAATGAACATGTTATGACACTGCTGTAGAAGTTATCTAACAAACAAGTTATAACGCTGCTTTAGATAGTACTTAACAAGATATGGCACTGTTGTAGATGTTATTTAACGAGTAATGGTACTGCTGTAGATGTTAGACAAGTTATAACACAGCTGTAGATGTTATATAACTAGTTATGACACACCTGTAGATGCTGTTTAATCTAGTTATGACACTTCAAGTTGTTTTCTTCTGTAACTAAATTTAGGGCGTAAGTGAACTGTTACCTAAATTTATGGTGTAAGTGAACAATATATATACATATATACCGGTGATGTTCGATTATATGTACAAAAATACACGTTACATTCGTACATGATAACTGACTGTTTTGGTTGATTGCACTGTAAGCCTCTGTCTCACATTCCCCAGTAAATGGTCTCCATGGTCTAGTGGAAAAAGCCTTTACTCGGAGACCTGTGGTTCGATACCAGCCAACTGAACTTGTTGTTGCCCTGTCTGGTGCTCAGCATTAATGTGGATATAACAAAAACTGGTCAGCTCGGTATCAGTATATGTGTCAATGTTAAACATGTGGTATCTCAGTGGGCTGGCACTATAAACATGTCTCACATCCAAATAACAGTCTCCAGTCAGTCACTGGTGTGCCTGTAATGTCAGTCAGATGTGTGGTTACAGTGTCAGGAAGATGTGTACAGTGTCCGAAGATGTCTACTGTGTCAGGAAGATGTGTACAGTGTCAGGAAGATGTGTACAGTGTCCGAAGATGTGTACTGTGTCAGGAAGATGTGTACAGTGTCAGGAAGATGTGTACAGTGTCAGGAAGATGTCTACAGTGTCAGGAAGATGTGTACAGTGTCAGGAAGATGTGTACAGTGTCAGGAAGATGTGTGTAATGTCAGTCAGGTGAGCACAGTGTCAGTCCTTTGTGTGTAGTGTCAGTCAGGAGGGCACAGCGTCAGTCAGATGTGTATGTAGTGTCAGTCAGATGTGTGTAGTGTCAGCTAGATGTGTTCAGTGTCAGTCAGATGTGTGTAGTGTCGGCTAGATGCGTGTGTAGCGTCAGTCAGATGTGTGTAGTGACAGTCTGATGTGTGTGTGTGTTTGTGTGTGTGTGTGTGTGTGTGTAGTGTCAGTCAGATGTGTGTGTATTATCAGTCAGATGTGTGCAGTGTCAGTCAGAAGTGTGCAGTGTCAGTCAGATGTGTGTAGTGTCAGCTAGATGTGTGTGTATTTTCAGTCAGATGTGTACAGTGTCAGTCAGATGTGTGTGTATTATTAGTCAGATGTGTGCAGTGTCAGTCGGGTGTGTGTAGTGTCAGTCAGATGTGTGCAGTGTCAGTCGGGTGTGTGTAGTGTCAGCTAGATGTGTGTGTATTTTCAGTCAGATGTGTACAGTGTCAGTCAGATGTGTGTGTATTATTAGTCAGATGTGTGCAGTGTCAGTCGGGTGTGTGTAGTGTCAGTCAGATGTGTGCAGTGTCAGTCGGGTGTGTGTAGTGTCAGCTAGATGTGTGTGTATTCAGTCAGATGTGTACAGTGTCAGTCAGATGTGTGTGTATTATTAGTCAGATATGTGCAGTGTCAGTCAGATGTGTATAGTGTAAGTCAGGTGTGTGTGCAGTGTCAGTGAGATGTGTGTGTATTTTCAGTCAGATGTGTGTAGTGTCAGTGAGATGTGTGTAGTGTAAGTCAGATGTGTGTAGTGTCAGTCAGATGTGTGTAGTGTCAGTCAGATGTGTGTAGTGTCGGCTAGATGCGTGTGCATTATCAGTCAGATGTGTGCAGTGTCAGTCAGATGTGTATAGTGTAAGTCAGGTGTGTGTGCAGTGTCAGTCAGATGTGTATACTGTCAGTCAGATGTGTGTAGTGTCAGTCAGATGTGTGTAGTGTGAGTCAGATGTGTGTGTATTATCAGACAGATGTGTGCAATGTCAGTCAGATGTGTGTAGTGCCGGCTAGATGCGTGTGCATTATCAGTCAGATGTGTGCAGTGTCAGTCAGATGTTTATAGTGTCAGTCAGATGTGTGCAGTGTCAGTCAGATATGTGCAGTGTCAGTCAGATGTTTATAGTGTCAATCAGATGTGTGGGTAGTATCAGTCAGGTGTGTGTGTAGTGTCAATCAGATGTGTGTAGTTTCCGCTAGATGTGTGCAGTGTCAGTCAGATGTGTGCAGTGTCAGTCAGATGTGTGCAGTGTCAGTCAGATGTGTGCAGTGTCAGTCAGATGTTTATAGTGTCAGTCAGATGTGTGTGTGTATTATCAGTCAGGTGTGTGTAGTGTGAGTCAGATGTGTGTGTATTATCAGACAGATGTGTGCAATGTCAGTCAGATGTGTGTAGTGCCGGCTAGATGCGTGTGCATTATCAGTCAGATGTGTGCAGTGTCAGTCAGATGTTTATAGTGTCAGTCAGATGTGTGCAGTGTCAGTCAGATGTGTGCAGTGTCAGTCAGATGTTTATAGTGTCAGTCAGATGTGTGTGTGTATTATCAGTCAGGTGTGTGTGTAGTGTCAATCAGATGTGTGCAGTGTCAGTCAGATGTGTGTAGTGTCAGCTAGATGTGTACACTGTCAGTCGGGTGTGTGTAGTGTCAGCTAGATGTGTACACTGTCAGTCGGGTGTGTGTAGTGTCAGCTAGATGTGTACACTGTCAGTCGGGTGTGTGTAGTGTCAGCTAGATGTGTGCAGTGTCAGTCAAATGTGTGTAGTGTCTGCTAGATGTGTGCAGTGTCAGTCAGATGTGTGTAGTGTCTGCTAGATGTGTGCAGTGTCAGTCAGATGTGTGTAGTGTCAGTCAGATGTGTGTTTATTATCAGTCAGATGTGTGTTTATTATCAGTCAGATGTGTACACTGTCAGTCGGGTGTGTGTATTATCAGTCAGGTGTGTGTGTAGTGTCAATCAGATGTGTGTAGTGTCCGCTAGATGTGTGCAGTGTCAGTCAGATGTGTGACGTGTCAGCTAGATGTGTGTGTAGTATCAGTCAGATGTGTGCAGTGTCAGTCATATGTTGATAGTGTCATTCAGGTGTGTGTATTATCAGTCAGATGTGTACACTGTCAGTCGGGTGTGTGTATTATCAGTCAGGTGTGTGTGTAGTGTCAATCAGATGTGTGTAGTGTCCGCTAGATGTGTGCAGTGTCAGTCAGATGTGTGACGTGTCAGCTAGATGTGTGTGTAGTATCAGTCAGATGTGTGCAGTGTCAGTCATATGTTTATAGTGTCAGTCAGGTGTGTGTATTATCAGTCAGATGTGTACACTGTCAGTCGGGTGTGTGTAGTGTCAGCTAGATGTGTGTTTATTATCAGTCAGATGTGTACACTGTCAGTCGGGTGTGTGTAGTGTCAGTCAGATGTGTGTAGTTTCAGCTTGATGTGCGTGTACTGTCAGTCAGATGTGTGTGTAGTGTCAGTCAGTTGTGCATATCAGTTAGATATGTTTGTCACCCAATGAAACCATTTATGAAATGTCACATTCACCCATAGTTATATTCATCTGTGATCAAGTGTAGTGAGTTAAGGGTGAAGGCTATCACAGTGACATCTGTGATCAGGTGTAGTGAGTTAAGGGTGAAGGCTATCACAGTCACATCTGTGATCAGGTGTAGTGAGTTAAGGGTGAAGGCTATCACAGTGACATCTGTGATCAAGTGTAGTGAGTTAAGGGTGAAGGCTATCACAGTGACATCTGGGATGACAAAAGAATGAGATCCTTGTACGAGTCGATACAGAGAACAGTCAAATATTTACCTACTTTCAACTCAACGTTTTATTTTGGCTAAAATCCCCGATACTCTCCAACTGGGTTTCCCTTGATTTAGCAATATACATACCAAATGTATGACACACACAGAGGAGATATTTGTGGACTTCTACCGGAGCAGACGACAGTCAGCAGACGATAGTCCTCAGTTTCTCAGTTCACAACGCTTTAGAGCAGAGGTGTCACTCAAACAGGGCCATACACCAGTAATCTCCAGGTCCGAACACAATGATGCACCACGGGGCGCCTGCTGTCTCGTTCACATCACTGTTTAAACCTTCAACACAACAAATATACATCCAATAACAGTGACAAAAATATATATTTTTACCCAGTTTTGCATAAGCATAAAATCATTCAAGCCCCGTGTCTTCTGCGATTGGCAACGTTTTCTTTCTTATCAGTTTATCATGCATACAAGTTGATGAGGAGGATTTTAATAATTTATCCGTTCTCAGGGATTGGGGGGAACCAACCGATAGCCCTGGGACAAGGGTCTCTCGTGTGGGGTACGTCTCATACTCTTCCCCCTCGGAGCTGGACGCGCTGGTGTTGAAGGGGGGCCTGAGAGGCTCTCCATCCTCACTCCACCTCGTCTCCTCCGGAACCTCAACGTCCACCCCTTCCTCTCCCGCACCCTCGGTGTAAGCTATTTCATCTAAAGGCACACATTTTTCAATACTTTCCAACCAGATTTGACACCGACGAGCGTTCTCCTCTTTATAAGACCTATCGTCAAGCACCTGTCTATTTCGAAGCCCGAATTCTTGAGGTTTGGTTTCGGCAAGACTCATAGTCAATGCGCCATCAGGCAGATCCTCCTCGTCTATCACATGTTGACTACGGGTCCGGTGTATTTTGGCACGCACCCGCTTTAACCCTTTACATGTTCTGCTCCCACCCTGAGGATGAGGGGTGGGGATTTTGCTCTCCCCCGAATCATGCACACCTGACTTGGCACAGTATGTTTTACCCGAATCGCCATGATCCTGCGTTTTATTCAAGTCTTTACTATGAGATGAAGGTGCTGGGTCGACGAAGTCCCTCCAACGAGGTGGTTTTGGCGGTTTCAGAATGCTAGCTCCGACCGCCATACTACTAGGTTTCATGGAGCTTCTTTGCATTCTATTTTCCGCTAATCTCTTGGGTTTGGGTAAAACAAACTCTCAAGTCATAAATAAAATTTGCAAGAAAACTTTAAACTGTACACCAGAGACCGTATGTATCCACGCGAATCAACCACCAACAGGCGACCTCGGAAGGCAAAGGTCATAACCTCTCGACCACATTTTGAAAAGCTCACCTTACTGCGATAATCGCTCACATTCTCGATAGCACCACTGAAACACAGACACGGTATGAACTTGGCAGGGAAGAACAATGTAGAGTGGGCGCCATGTTTCTGTACCACACAATAGATCCGTACAGTTGGAAGAAGCATCCGCCCCGCCGACGATGTGGTAAAACAATACGTGTTTCCTGACTGTTTCCTAACTGTCTGAATACGCCAAATCTGAGCAACACATAAGATGATTGCGTCGCCTTATCCCATTTACACACCCAGCACACATATATCCACCGTATCCTTCATTATATCCTGTGAGTGGCCAGGGTTGACCCCCCTGCCTTATAAAGGGGCACGTATGGCTACTTCAAAACATCTCTTCAAAGGCAGGCCACATCTCAGTCGGAGAAACCTGTAAGCAAAATGGCGAAAGGGATTTGGCAGATTCTCAACTTACAGACAGAGCTTGCGGTAAAAAAAACGAGCTGTAAATATCAATTGTATATTTACCGTACTATTACCTAGAGTTTAATCTGACCTGGCGAGTTTATAAGCCCCTCGTATCGAGAATATCAACTGCTGGCATTTCTACTGAATAGGCGAAACGGTAGGGGAGCGTATGAGGTGCCGAGCGCACTGAAGTCCGAGGTCACTTATTTACAGCTATAGACTTAACTGTTCCACTGCCGATCAAACATTGGTAGATGTTCACAGTTGTCATAATCAACCCTGAATTCAAATAAGGGCAAATGGAGAGCGGGCTTACCTTGTTTAAATGTGTTTAGTCCACGTAAACCAGACTTCCCACCACCTATCGGCAGTAACTGGAGTATATCAATTCAAGATGCGGTGCCTCCGGGAGTCGGAATTAGGTCATAATGGGAAGAGATGCGAGTTGATGGTCCTCCCTTAGTTCAGGCAAAGTGAGAGCGGCGACGGCACCGACACCTAATCTTGAGTGTACATCCCTACGGATTCATTTCTAGACAATTCTGGGAAGTACAATCACTCTGGAGCCACAGACAAAGCAAGCAAGCCCGACAGGTTCACACATGCGCACGCCAGTATTACAAGAACTAGGAGCAGAAGAAAGCTTGGCTCATCGGACCTATGCCTAAGCGGTGTCTATCTGTGGGGGGAGGGGAGGGGAAGGAGGGTGTGGGTGGGGGGAGGCACAGATAATTGACACCGAAATCTCTCCAGTTTCCGCTAACAGTGCCTATGTGGGCAGTAAGCGTTGTTTTCGTGTGGAGGGGGATTGTGATGGGGTTGATGGTGCAGCGTGCAAGCTTCGTGCACTTTAAGTAACGGTTCTGGTCGGGAGAAAATTGTGTCGTACTTTACGTAAGTCGAGACGCTCGTGTCATTTAGTACACCGAAGCTCAAGTAATAGAAAATATGATTAAATTCCAAAATCTTGACTGAGAGCGATTACTTCCGTTTCGCTGACGGAAGATTTATGACTGTGAAGCGTCTTTAGAAATTTCAAAACACTAGCTGCGATTGTCTGTAGCCGAGAGATAGATACAATTATCAGTAAATAGGAAAAAATATAAAGTGGGACTCAAAGAACTCTTTGGATAGATTGTTTTGGCGTGTCGTTGGCGATAAGTGGCTTATTACATGTTTTGCAATTGTTTTGAATTAAAATAGATAATTATTTACAGTGGGAAAAGAAAGAGAATACAAAAAAGGGTCATTTTTAAGTTACTGTTTACTAAATATCTTTGTTCGGTATATCCGGTGTTGACTGCTGATCAGTGCAGTGTGCAATGTTTTTGACACATATCATTAATCATACTGTATCAGTAACGTGTGACGCATGCAGCAATATGACATACCACGTGACATTCAGACATCTCATTCATGACAACTCGGGTATTGGTGATGTGTCACGTGTAACAGTGCCAGATACAGACGTGACAACAAAACAACAAGTTGGGTATGCTCCGGTTATCAATATGAAGTGTCCGTATTTTAAAACATTTAGTTTCTTCCGGTTTGATTGTTTTGTACATGTCATTCGAAACACACTTTTCAATATCGATGTCATGCTGTAAACATTCAGAGCGTTTCGACAATATTTGGGCCGTTATGCGGTGGTGTTTCTTTTTCTCTGGTGGAGGTTTTGGGGTGATTTTCGGAAAAATCATTAATTCGGCTCCGTATGTGACCCCTTAAAACGTTCTTGTACTGAGAGACTTTCACAAGCTCACATGCTACCGATTTGGGGATGTAAATACTTTATTTTCTGATATCTTATGAATCAAATTACTGATATCAGTTCTTTTTAGATATCAGTAAATACGACTCGAATTTGTGATGCCCAAAAAGCCTATTTGGTAATATAAAAATGTGGTTTTGTTATATAAATATATTATTGATATAACAAAATAGGGAATAGATATTAAAACGGCGTCCTATACATAATTGTTCTGATGAGTTTTGCTGACCAACTGAAGGTTCGTGCAGCTCATCAAATCCTGGAAATGTCATGAAATCTTAGCTTGAGGTTTTCAGGTCCGGAATAATTTTGAAAATAGAAAATTGTTATAGCGTCATGGAAAAGACATGGAAAATAATATTTTTATAGCGGTAATTCTATTTATGGTGATATAATGGCAGGAAAAAATAGTAAACCTAGTACTACCCACGACTATGCATGAGTACTGCATGATTTATCACTACAAACATCGGTGTATGTAGCTTTAGGGTCTTCTCTTGTTAGGTGATTTGTAGTTCTCTAATGTCATGGAAAAGTGGCTTGGAAAAGTCATCACAGCTTGTCAGACAAATAGTCTGTGAACCCTTTTGGCGTAAAACGACTCAACCACTTTCGTCTGCTTTAATTTTATCGCACATTTAGCGCTAAACGTACGAGAGAAACTGAAAGCAGAATTAACTGCTTATCATGAAAGTTGGAAAACAAAAGGTGGGCGAAAACAGACTCGTTATTGGTCACTTGTTACTGAATAACAACATTACGTTTTATTCCAAAGTCGAAATGCGAGGCATTTTGGAGTGGGGGTAGTTTCCCCGATACAAATAGCCACTGAGAAACGCTGACGTCACGACAAGACAAACAAAGTATCCTCCCGCAAGACCGAGCCATCCGCTTCCGGAATCGGTGGCTTCGGCTGTACATTGCACCGCGAAATATTCAAAGAATTCTACCGAGGAGAAACAAAATACACACTTTCCATTCCTGAGTGACGAACCATGTGCACACGATGTGAATAAAACACCCTGTTCTCAATGACGTTGTCGTCGTCGACGGCGGAGAATGTTGCTGTATTGTCCGCGCAGGACCAGAAATCCTTTACAGTTTGCAACACCTCAATCATTTAGGAGTGAGTAAGTGAGTATGGTTTTACACCGATCAGTATCACAGCGGGGGACACCTCAAATGGACTTAACACTTTGCACTTCGGCGTAATGAGCGAACGCTTGATAACCATTGGTCTACCGCACCGCGCCCTAACATGTAACATATTGTTAATGTATTTTTTTGGATGGTAAATATCCTTTATTGGGACTAAGCGTTGTATTTAGAAAGCCTTGGCGTCATACAGGATATTTACCATCCCAAAACACACTCTTCATCATATAGTCCTTAAAAAACAAACTATTCTTATTTCTCCCAAACAGTACCTAACCACTCTCTTCAGACTATTATTTTATCAGTTTCGGGCTATTTCCTTGTAAAATTGGAAGGGAAAGAATTGTATGTGATGCAATATCCCATATGAGGAAGATCTCACTGAAGGGAGGATCTCGTCAGATACAGGTCCACACTTAAACTACATGTATTATCGACATTAGCACTAACTTGACCTAATCCTAGATATTGCATCCAGTACTATGATAAGATACCTTGTAGACCTGTTATATCTAGACAATGTTCTAAATGAGGGAGACATACCTTTGATTGTGACAGACATGTATTTTTAGATTGTGAGTATTTTGTCAATGATCGAAATAAATCTTCTCCACCCTCACTGACAAACTGGATGTTGAAAGTTTTGTTCAATTTGAACTTCTGGAAGAGAATCATATGCTTGCACTATTGTGGGGTCAGTTCTAATACAACCTGCAGTTGTGAATCTGAGTACTTGGGAAAGCATATAGTTAATGTATTGTGAACACATCTTAAGTCTGAACAATGTATCCGACTGTTCCCTGGTTGCATCTGATGTATGCAATAGCTCTCACTCTGTGTATATATCTGATGATGAATATATAGTTTATATTTATGTAATAACTAGCGCTATACATTAGCTCTGGGAAGTATCGGAGGTATTGTAAATCTTCCCTTTAAATTCTGGGGGAGATTCATTCATTCATACTTTCAGTATATAATTGTTTCTTTTCGTGTTAAGAATAATGAAGTGTATTTATTCTTAGTCGATTCATTACTAGAAGTAATATTCCGTGAATTTTAAAAACGGTTTATATATATCCCACGCACCAAATGTTCAGTATCTTACTTCAGGTCCGTGTTATGAAGAAATGAAAAGATATAACAAGATAATTTCCCTCAAAAGATGTGATTAGGCTTACAGATAGAGACAGCGAACGTTTTCTTCATTTGCTGGACATCTATGTTTTAGCCTTGACTAACATTTTGTCCCTGAAAATATTTTAAGATGTCCTAAAAATATGAAAAAGGGAGCCCCGACAATCTCTTCATTTCAACCGAAGAACTCTAGACTGTCCAAATCATTGTACACTTGCTAGGGAAATTTCGAATCCCGGGTTTATAGGCGATGTGGACTGTTCCACGTGAAGATGAATGATCTGCTAACATCACTAAGGAAGATACACCAAACAGTCTCCGCTGACAGACAATGGCAGGGGGATGTGTAGAAACACAACAGGTGAGCCTTCCGTCTTAAGTCGGCAGGGGAATACCATCACATGCGTGGGTGGATGCTTGCGGGTTCTCCTGGCGGCAGACAGCGTGCTGCGAAGACGCGCCAAAATCTTCTGATGGGCGAAATGTCGGGAGGTGTGGTATGGAATCTTCACTCGATGGGCGTGTCTTCGGCCATACGTAAAAAAACCGCGATCTACACAACATGTACGCTTACGCCTTGTTTGTTTTTCTGCTATTTATTTTCGTTGTAGCGCGTTACGATGGTATGTCAATGAGCGGTAACGCTGGGATCAGGCCTCGGCGTATTTGTGCGACCTCAGCAGATACAACCATGGCCCATCAAAGTGGTTCGTTTTGCCACAATGTCCATCCAGTATGGGTAATTCACGAAGAACGTACGTAACGCCGCTTGCGTTGGTGGTGTGAAACATGTTTGACGTAGACACGTAACTATGGCACCTACGCGTGTTTACTAAAGGAAGCGAACGGAAACTGACATTAGGCGCCTTGGCTTGTATATCACCGAGTCCTTGAATACCCGACTTGTTTCGTACACTGTTGCTTGGGGTTAAGATGGTGAATTGGTACTATTGTGGAACGTAATTTAAATTTTCTTCTTTTTCTTGCGACAATTGTCTTTTGGACTCTTTTTGAGAGACAAACAAAGTTTCGGCTTCAATACATATAATTGTCTCTCAAATGTGACAATAATCATTTTGCAACACATTTTTAGGACATGTCCAGCCACAAAATAGGTATTGGTACCAGCCCCTAGCTCCAACAGGCCACCCCTCGCTCCAGCAGGCCACCCCCTAGCTTCAGCAGGCCACCCCCTAGCTCCAGCAGACCATCCCCTAGCTCCAGCAGACCATCCCCTAGCTCCAGCAGACCACCCCTAGCTCCAGCAGGCCACCCCTAGCTCAAGCAAACACCACTAGATCCAGCAGGCCACCCCTAGCTCAGGCAGACCACACCTAGCTAGAGCAGGTCACCCCTTAGCTCCAACAGGCCACCCCTAGCTCCTACAAACCACCCCTCGATCCAGCAGACCACACCTAGCTCCTACAAACCACACTTAGATCCAGCAGACCACACCTAGCTCCTACAAACCACCCCTAGATCCAGCAGACCACACCTAGCACCTACAAACCACCCCCAGATCCAGCAGACCATCCCCTAGCTCCAGAAAACCACACCTAGCTCCAACAGGCCACCCCTAGCTCAAGCAAACACCCCTAGATCCAGCAGGCCACCCCTAGCTCCAGCAGACCACACCTAGCTCCAGCAGGTCAACCCCTAGCTCCAACAGGCCACACCTAGCTCCTACAAACCACCCTAGATCCAACAGACCACACCTAGCTCCTACAAATCGACCCTAGATCCAGCAGACCACACCTAGCTCCTACAAACCACCCCTAGCTCCAACAGACCACACCTAGCTCCTACAAACCACCCCTAGATCCAGCAGACCACACCTAGCTCCTACAAACAACCCCTAGATCCAGCAGACCACACCTAGCTCCTACAAACCACCCCTAGATCCAGCAGACCACACCTAGCTCCTACAAAATACCCCTAGATCCAGCAGACCACACCTAGCTCCTACAAACCACCCCTAGCTCCAGCAGACCACACGTAGCTCCAACAGGCCACCCCTAGCTCCAGCAGGCCACCCCTAGCTCCAACAGACCACACTTAGCTCCTACAAACCACACCTAGCTCCAGCAGACCATCCCCTAGCTCCAACAGGCCACCCCTTAGCTCTATCAGACCACCCCTTAGCTCTATCAGACCACCCCTAGCTCCAGCAGGCCACCCCTAGCTCCTGCAGACCGTCCCCTAGCTCCAGCAGACCACACCTAGCTCCAACAGGCCACCCCTAGCTCAAGCAAACACCCCTAGATCCAGCAGGCCACCCCTAGCTCAGGCAGACCACACCTAGCTCCTACAAACCACCCCTAGCTCCAACAGACCACACCTAGCTCCTACAAACCACCCCTAGCTCCAACAGACCACACCTAGCTCCTACAAACCACCCCTAGATCCAGCAGACCATCCACTAGCTCCTACAAACCACCCCTAGCTCCAACAGACCACACCTAGCTCCTACAAACCACCCCTAGCTCCAGCAGACCATCCACTAGCTCCTGCAGGCCACCCCTATCTCCAGCAGACCACACCTAGCTCCTACGAACCACCCCTAGCTCCAGCAGACCATCCACTAGCTCCTACAAACCACCCCTAGCTCCAACAGACCACACCTAGCTCCTACAAACCACCCCTAGCTCCAACAGACCACACCTAGCTCCTACAAACCACCCTAGATCCAGCAGACCATCCACTAGCTCCTACAAACCACCCCTAGCTCCAACAGACCACACCTAGCTCCTACAAACCACCCCTAGCTCCAGCAGACCATCCACTAGCTCCTGCAGGCCACCCCTAGCTCCGGCAGACCATCCACTAGCTCCTGCAGGCCACCCCTAGCTCAGGCAGACCATCCACTAGCTCCAACAGACCACACCTAGCTCCTACAAACCACCCCTAGCTCCAGCAGACCATCCACTAGCTCCTGCAGGCCACCACTAGCTCAGGCAGACCATCCACTAGCTCCTGCAGATCACCCCTAGCTCAGGCAGACCATCCACTAGCTCCTGCAGGCCACCCCTAGCTCCAGCAGACCATCCACTAGCTCCTGCAGGCCACCCCTAGCTCCAGCAGACCATCCACTAGCTCCTGCAGGCCACCCCTAGCTCCAGAAGACCATCCACTAGCTCCTGCAGGCCACCCCTAGCTCCAGCAGACCATCCACTAGCTCCTGCAGGCCATCCACTAGCTCCTGCAGGCCACCCCTAGCTCAGGCAGACCATCCACTAGCTCCTGCAGGCCACCCCTAGCTCCAGCAGACCATCCACTAGCTCCTTCAGACCACCCCTAGCTCCAGCAGACCATCCACTAGCTCCTGCAGGCCACCCCTAGCTCCAACAGACCATCCACTAGCTCCTGCAGGCCACCCCTAGCTCAGGCAGACCATCCACTAGCTCCTGCAGGCCACCCCTAGCTCCAGCAGACCATACACTAGCTCCTGCAGGCCACCCCTAGCTCAGGCAGACCACACCTAGCTCCAACAGACCACACCTAGCTCCTACAAACCACCCCTAGTTCCAACAGACCACACCTAGCTCCTACAAACCACCCCTAGATCCAGCAGACCATCCACTAGCTCCTACAAACCACCCCTAGCTCCAACAGACCACACCTAGCTCCTACAAACCACCCCTAGTTCCAGCAGACCATCCACTAGCTCCTGCAGGCCACCCCTAGCTCCAGCAGACCACACCTAGCTCCTACAAACCACCCCTAGATCCAGCAGACCATCCACTAGCTCCTACAAACCACCCCTAGCTCCAACAGACCACACCTAGCTCCTACAAACCACCCCTAGATCCAGCAGACCATCCACTAGCTCCTGCAGGCCACCCCTAGCTCCAACAGACCACACCTAGCTCCTACAAACCACCCCTAGCTCCAGCAGACCATCCACTAGCTCCTGCAGGCCACCCCTAGCTCCGGCAGACCATCCACTAGCTCCTGCAGGCCACCCCTAGCTCAGGCAGACCATCCACTAGCTCCAACAGACCACACCTAGCTCCTACAAACCACCCCTAGCTCCAGCAGACCATCCACTAGCTCCTGCAGGCCACCACTAGCTCAGGCAGACCATCCACTAGCTCCTGCAGGTCACCCCTAGCTCAGGCAGACCATCCACTAGCTCCTGCAGGCCACCCCTAGCTCCAGCAGACCATCCACTAGCTCCTGCAGGCCACCCCTAGCTCCAGCAGACCATCCACTAGCTCCTGCAGGCCACCCCTAGCTCCAGAAGACCATCCACTACCTCCTGCAGGCCATCCACTAGCTCCTGCAGGCCACCCCTAGCTCAGGCAGACCATCCACTAGCTCCTGCAGGCCACCCCTAGCTCCAACAGACCATCCACTAGCTCCTACAAACCACCCCTAGCTCCAGCAGACCATCCACTAGCTCCTGCAGGCCACCCCTAGCTCAGGCAGACCATCCACTAGCTCCTACAAACCACCCCTAGCTCCAGCAGACCATCCACTAGCTCCTGCAGGCCATCCACTAGCTCCTGCAGGCCACCCCTAGCTCAGGCAGACCATCCACTAGCTCCTGCAGGCCACCCCTAGCTCCAACAGACCATCCACTAGCTCCTACAAACCACCCCTAGCTCAGGCAGACCATCCACTAGCTCCTGCAGGCCACCCCTAGCTCAGGCAGACCATCCACTAGCTCCTGCAGGCCACCCCTAGCTCCAACAGACCATCCACTAGCTCCTACAAACCACCCCTAGCTCCAGAAGACCATCCACTAGCTCCTGCAGGCCACCCCTAGCTCAGGCAGACCATCCACTAGCTCCTGCAGGCCACCCCTAGCTCAGGCAGACAACCTCCTTCCTCCACCAGACCAACCGTAGTTCCACCAGATCACCCTTGACACCTCAACACCAGCCCTAGGTCCACCTGACCACCAGTTCCACCAGACCACCCATAGCTAGGCCTCAGTCACACCATCCTTCAGCTTCATCAGACCCCTCCACACCCCGACCCCTATAAATACAAGGCTACCCATTAACCCTCGTCACACTCCCTCATCTCCCAATATGTGACACTTTGCCTCGAGCATCCCTTAAATATACCCTTTCACACACGGAAGCACACAAGACCTACACACCCACTCTGAGGGAGTCCATTCCCCTCGGCTAACTTTAAGCTTCAGAAACGTCTTAGCAGTCGCAGGTTAGGACAAAGACTCGGGGAACGCGGCCAGACGATGCCATGTGGTTGCTTTCTGTCGAAGATCGTTTATTTTGCCTCCCCATGTATTTATCAGCAAAGATGTCCAAGTTGGCCCTCGGGCTGACTGCTTGCTGACAGACTGCCTGAGCAGGTTCAGGTAAAGCCGACTGTTAAGATTAAAGATTCTGCCTGAAAGATTTGCGCCAGATTGTGCCAGGCTGCGGCTCAGGCTGCGGCGTGCCACGGTGAAGATAACTCGTAACAAGTTACTCGAGATAACTGTAACAAACTTTGTTAGCTTTCATATTGAATTATTTATTCACTATTTGGTAAATCACATTACCTGGTGCATTACTTGCACAGGTATTTTCACAGTTGGAAATCTCTGTCTCATACACACACTCGAGTCCAACAAATAAGCCTCCATATGTATGTGAAATATATATGTTTGGAATGCACGACAGATATACATTGTCGTGTATTTCGATCGATGTTTGGAACAATCTAACTTGTTTGGCTACTTCCAAAAGCAGAAACCTTCGGGTCGTGACAAGAAGAAAATATAAAAACAACAAAAAGGTTCATGGAGATGCCAGGGATCGATTATATAATCCGGGTGGCGCAGAAAAAGCTTGCAGCGTCATTCATTTTAGGTTCCTTCAGCAAAAACGTGGAGATGCCGGGGATCGAACCCGGGGCCTTTCACATGCAAAGCGAACGCTCTACCACTGAGCTACATCCCCAAGCTGACAGATGTGGCGGAAAGAATATGAATTGTTCCCTTGAACACTTGCACGGGCATTTTCACAGCCAGACAGACATCATTGTCATACACACTCTCGAGCCCATCAAACGAACCTTCACACATATATCCGTGGCAAGACGACATTAGAATGTTCCACCCAACATGAAAAACGTGTTGTATTGGTTGTCAAGACGGCACTTATTGCTTTTGAGACCTTGAACAAAGGAAGGATTTTGTCAGGCCAATCTTCCCGATTGTGCTTAGCTTGGCTTGTTGTAATGCGTCGTTATTTCCATGCAGTGTGGCTTCTTACATAATCCGGGTGGGGCAGAAAAAGCTTGCAGCGTCATTCATTTCAGGTTCCTTCAGCAAAAACGTGGAGATGCCGGGGATCGAACCCGGGGCCTTTCACATGCGAAGCGAACGCTCTACCACTGAGCTACATCCCCAAGCTGACAGATGTGGCGGAAAGAATATGAATTGTTCCCTTGAACACTTGCACGGGCATTTTCACAGCCAGACAGACATCATTGTCATACACACTCTCGATCGAACCCGGGGCCTTTCACATGCAAAGCGAACGCACTACCACTGAGCTACATCCCCAAGCTGACAGATGTGGCGGAAAGAATATGACTTGTTCCCTTGAACACTTGCACGGGCATTTTCACAGCCAGACAGACATCATTGTCATACACACTCTCGATCGAACCCGGGGCCTTTCACATGCAAAGCGAACGCTCTACCACTGAGCTACATCCCCAAGCTGACAGATGTGGCGGAAAGAATATGAATTGTTCCCTTGAACACTTGCACGGGCATTTTCACAGCCAGACAGACATCATTGTCATACACACTCTCGATCGAACCCGTGGCCTTTCACATGCAAAGCGAACGCTCTACCACTGAGCTACATCCCAAAGCTGACAGATGTGGCGGAAAGAATATGAATTGTTGCAAGACGACATTAGAATGTTCCACCCAACATGAAAAACGTGTTGTATTGGTTGTCAAGACGGCATATATTGCTTTTGAGCCCTTGAACAAAGGAAGGATTATGTCAGGCCAATCTTCCCGATTGTGCTTAGCTTGGCTTGTTGTAATGCGTCGTTATTTCCATGCAGTGTGGCTTCTTACATAATCCGGGTGGGGCAGAAAAAGCTTGCAGCGTCATTCATTTCAGGTTCCATCAGCAAAAACGTGGAGATGCCGGGGATCGAACCCGGGGCCTTTCACATGCGAAGCGAACGCTCTACCACTGAGCTACATCCCCTACTCCTACTGTGTTGATTACAGGAGTTGTTAGACTCATCTGTTGCATGCATTGAGTACCCGTGAAGGTGGAAAACGTAACTACTAGATGTAGACTATTTAGAAAGTCGTAATGATGACAACTGTATAGGTAGTGTAAATCCTTTGAATGCACGATATGGAATGACATTGTGATGTATGATAATGTAAAACACTAAAAAGATACATGGAGATGCCGGGGATCGAACCCGGGGCCTTTCACATGCAAAGCGAACGCTCTACCACTGAGCTACATCCCCAAGCTGACAGATGTGGCGGAAAGAATATGAATTGTTCCCTTGAACACTTGCACGGGCATTTTCACAGCCAGACAGACATCATTGTCATACACACTCTCGATCGAACCCGTGGCCTTTCACATGCAAAGCGAACGCTCTACCACTGAGCTACATCCCCAAGCTGACAGATGTGGCGGAAAGAATATGAATTGTTCCCTTGAACACTTGCACGGGCATTTTCACAGCCAGACAGACATCATTGTCATACACACTCTCGAGCCCATCAAACGAACCTTCACACATATATCCGTGGCAAGACGACATTAGAATGTTCCACCCAACATGAAAAACGTGTTGTATTGGTTGTCAAGACGGCACATATTATTTATTATTATTTATTCACTATTTGGTAAATCACATTACCTGGTGCATTACTTGCACAGGTATTTTCACAGTTGGAAATCTCTGTCTCATACACACACTCGAGTCCAACAAATAAGCCTCCATATGTATGTGAAATATATATGTTTGGAATGCACGACAGATATACATTGTCGTGTATTTCGATCGATGTTTGGAACAATCTAACTTGTTTGGCTACTTCCAAAAGCAGAAACCTTCGGGTCGTGACAAGAAGAAAATATAAAAACAACAAAAAGGTTCATGGAGATGCCAGGGATCGATTATATAATCCGGGTGGCGCAGAAAAAGCTTGCAGCGTCATTCATTTTAGGTTCCTTCAGCAAAAACGTGGAGATGCCGGGGATCGAACCCGGGGCCTTTCACATGCAAAGCGAACGCTCTACCACTGAGCTACATCCCCAAGCTGACAGATGTGGCGGAAAGAATATGAATTGTTCCCTTGAACACTTGCACGGGCATTTTCACAGCCAGACAGACATCATTGTCATACACACTCTCGAGCCCATCAAACGAACCTTCACACATATATCCGTGGCAAGACGACATTAGAATGTTCCACCCAACATGAAAAACGTGTTGTATTGGTTGTCAAGACGGCACTTATTGCTTTTGAGCCCTTGAACAAAGGAAGGATTTTGTCAGGCCAATCTTCCCGATTGTGCTTAGCTTGGCTTGTTGTAATGCGTCGTTATTTCCATGCAGTGTGGCTTCTTACATAATCCGGGTGGGGCAGAAAAAGCTTGCAGCGTCATTCATTTCAGGTTCCTTCAGCAAAAACGTGGAGATGCCGGGGATCGAACCCGGGGCCTTTCACATGCAAAGCGAACGCTCTACCACTGAGCTACATCCCCAAGCTGACAGATGTGGCGGAAAGAATATGAATTGTTCCCTTGAACACTTGCACGGGCATTTTCACAGCCAGACAGACATCATTGTCATACACACTCTCGATCGAACCCGGGGCCTTTCACATGCAAAGCGAACGCACTACCACTGAGCTACATCCCCAAGCTGACAGATGTGGCGGAAAGAATATGAATTGTTCCCTTGAACACTTGCACGGGCATTTTCACAGCCAGACAGACATCATTGTCATACACACTCTCGATCGAACCCGGGGCCTTTCACATGCAAAGCGAACGCTCTACCACTGAGCTACATCCCCAAGCTGACAGATGTGGCGGAAAGAATATGAATTGTTCCCTTGAACACTTGCACGGGCATTTTCACAGCCAGACAGACATCATTGTCATACACACTCTCGATCGAACCCGGGGCCTTTCACATGCAAAGCGAACGCTCTACCACTGAGCTACATCCCAAAGCTGACAGATGTGGCGGAAAGAATATGAATTGTTGCAAGACGACATTAGAATGTTCCACCCAACATGAAAAACGTGTTGTATTGGTTGTCAAGACGGCATATATTGCTTTTGAGCCCTTGAACAAAGGAAGGATTATGTCAGGCCAATCTTCCCGATTGTGCTTAGCTTGGCTTGTTGTAATGCGTCGTTATTTCCATGCAGTGTGGCTTCTTACAAAATCCGGGTGGGGCAGAAAAAGCTTGCAGCGTCATTCATTTCAGGTTCCTTCAGCAAAAACGTGGAGATGCCGGGGATCGAACCCGGGGCCTTTCACATGCAAAGCGAACGCTCTACCACTGAGGTACATCTTCTACTCCTACTGTGTTGATTACAGGAGTTGTTAGACTCATCTGTTGCATGCATTGAGTACCCGTGAAGGTGGAAAACGTAACTACTAGATGTAGACTATTTAGAAAGTCGTAATGATGACAACTGTATAGGTAGTGTAAATCCTTTGAATGCACGATATGGAATGACATTGTGATGTATGATAATGTAAAACACTAAAAAGATACATGGAGATGCCGGGGATCGAACCCGGGGCCTTTCACATGCAAAGCGAACGCTCTACCACTGAGCTACATCCCCAAGCTGACAGATGTGGCGGAAAGAATATGAATTGTTCCCTTGAACACTTGCACGGGCATTTTCACAGCCAGACAGACATCATTGTCATACACACTCTCGAGCCCATCAAACGAACCTTCACACATATATCCCTGGCAAGACGACATTAGAATGTTCCACCCAACATGAAAAACGTGCTGTATTGGTTGTCAAGACGGCACATATTGCGCTCTACCACTGAGCTACATCCTCTACACCTACTGTGTTGATTACAGGAGTTGTTAGACTCATCTGTTGCATGCATTGAGTACCCGTGAAGGTGGAAAACGTAACTACTAGATGTAGACTATTTAGAAAGTCGTAATGCTGACAACTGTATAGGTAGTGTAAATCCTTTGAATGCACGATATGGAATGACATTGTGATGTATGATAATGTAAAACACTAAAAAAGATACATGGAGATGCCGGGGATCGAACCCGGGGCCTTTCACATGCAAAGCGAACGCTCTACCACTGAGCTACATCCCCAAGCTGACAGATGTGGCGGAAAGAATATGAATTGTTCCCTTGAACACTTGCACGGGCATTTTCACAGCCAGACAGACATCATTGTCATACACACTCTCGATCGAACCCGTGGCCTTTCACATGCAAAGCGAACGCTCTACCACTGAGCTACATCCCCAAGCTGACAGATGTGGCGGAAAGAATATGAATTGTTCCCTTGAACACTTGCACGGGCATTTTTACAGCCAGACAGACATCATTGTCATACACACTCTCGAGCCCATCAAACGAACCTTCACACATATATCCGTGGCAAGACGACATTAGAATGTTCCACCCAACATGAAAAACGTGTTGTATTGGTTGTCAAGACGGCATATATTGCTTTTGAGCCCTTGAACAAAGGAAGGATTTTGTCAGGCCAATCTTCCCGATTGTGCTTAGCTTGGCTTGTTGTAATGCGTCGTTATTTCCATGCAGTGTGGCTTCTTACATAATCCGGGTGGGGCAGAAAAAGCTTGCAGCGTCATTCATTTCAGGTTCCTTCAGCAAAAACGTGGAGATGCCGGGGATCGAACCCGGGGCCTTTCACATGCGAAGCGAACGCTCTACCACTGAGCTACATCCCCTACACCTACTGTGTTGATTACAGGAGTTGTTAGACTCATCTGTTGCATGCATTGAGTACCCGTGAAGGTGGAAAACGTAACTACTAGATGTAGACTATTTAGAAAGTCGTAATGATGACAACTGTATAGGTAGTGTAAATCCTTTGAATGCACGATATGGAATGACATTGTGATGTATGATAATGTAAAACACTAAAAAGATACATGGAGATGCCGGGGATCGAACCCGGGGCCTTTCACATGCAAAGCGAACGCTCTACCACTGAGCTACATCCCCAAGCTGACAGATGTGGCGGAAAGAATATGAATTGTTCCCTTGAACACTTGCACGGGCATTTTCACAGCCAGACAGACATCATTGTCATACACACTCTCGAGCCCATCAAACGAACCTTCACACATATATCCGTGGCAAGACGACATTAGAATGTTCCACCCAACATGAAAAACGTGTTGTATTGGTTGTCAAGACGGCACATATTGCGCTCTACCACTGAGCTACATCCTCTACTCCTACTGTGTTGATTACAGGAGTTGTTAGACTCATCTGTTGCATGCATTGAGTACCCGTGAAGGTGGAAAACGTAACTACTAGATGTAGACTATTTAGAAAGTCGTAATGATGACAACTGTATAGGTAGTGTAAATCCTTTGAATGCACGATATGGAATGACATTGTGATGTATGATAATGTAAAACACTAAAAAGATACATGGAGATGCCGGGGATCGAACCCGGGGCCTTTCACATGCAAAGCGAACGCTCTACCACTGAGCTACATCCCCAAGCTGACAGATGTGGCGGAAAGAATATGAATTGTTCCCTTGAACACTTGCACGGGCATTTTTACAGCCAGACAGACATCATTGTCATACACACTCTCGAGCCCATCAAACGAACCTTCACACATATATCCGTGGCAAGACGACATTAGAATGTTCCACCCAACATGAAAAACGTGCTGTATTGGTTGTCAAGACGGCATATATTGCTTTTGAGCCCTTGAACAAAGGAAGGATTTTGTCAGGCCAATCTTCCCGATTGTGCTTAGCTTGGCTTGTTGTAATGCGTCGTTATTTCCATGCAGTGTGGCTTCTTACATAATCCGGGTGGGGCAGAAAAAGCTTGCAGCGTCATTCATTTCAGGTTCCTTCAGCAAAAACGTGGAGATGCCGGGGATCGAACCCGGGGCCTTTCACCACTCTACCACTGAGCTACATCCCCTACACCTACTGTGTTGATTACAGGAGTTGTTAGACTCATCTGTTGCATGCATTGAGTACCCGTGAAGGTGGAAAACGTAACTACTAGATGTAGACTATTTAGAAAGTCGTAATGATGACAACTGTATAGGTAGTGTAAATCCTTTGAATGCACGATATGGAATGACATTGTTATGTATGATAATGTAAAACACTAAAAAGATACATGGAGATGCCGGGGATCGAACCCGGGGCCTTTCACATGCAAAGCGAACGCTCTACCACTGAGCTACATCTCCAAGCTGACAGATGTGGCGGAAAGAATATGAATTGTTCCCTTGAACACTTGCACGGGCATTTTCACAGCCAGACAGACATCATTGTCATACACACTCTCGAGCCCATCAAACGAACCTTCACACATATATCCGTGGCAAGACGACATTAGAATGTTCCACCCAACATGAAAAACGTGCTGTATTGGTTGTCAAGACGGCACATATTGCGCTCTACCACTGAGCTACATCCTCTACTCCTACTGTGTTGATTACAGGAGTTGTTAGACTCATCTGTTGCATGCATTGAGTACCCGTGAAGGTGGAAAACGTAACTACTAGATGTAGACTATTTAGAAAGTCGTAATGATGACAACTGTATAGGTAGTGTAAATCCTTTGAATGCACGATATGGAATGACATTGTGATGTATGATAATGTAAAACACTAAAAAGATGCATGGAGACGCCGGGGATCGAACCTGGGGACTTTCACATGCAAAGCGAACGCTCTACCACTGAGCTACATCCCCAAGCTGACAGATGTGGCGGAAAGAATATGAATTGTTCCCTTGAACACTTGCACGGGCATTTTTACAGCCAGACAGACATCATTGTCATACACACTCTCGAGCCCATCAAACGAACCTTCACACATATATCCGTGGCAAGACGACATTAGAATGTTCCACCCAACATGAAAAACGTGTTGTATTGGTTGTCAAGACGGCATATATTGCTTTTGAGCCCTTGAACAAAGGAAGGATTTTGTCAGGCCAATCTTCCCGATTGTGCTTAGCTTGGCTTGTTGTAATGCGTCGTTATTTCCATGCAGTGTGGCTTCTTACATAATCCGGGTGGGGCAGAAAAAGCTTGCAGGGTCATTCATTTCAGGTTCCTTCAGCAAAAACGTGGAGATGCCGGGGATCGAACCCGGGGCCTTTCACATGCGAAGCGAACGCTCTACCACTGAGCTACATCCCCTACACCTACTGTGTTGATTACAGGAGTTGTTAGACTCATCTGTTGCATGCATTGAGTACCCGTGAAGGTGGAAAACGTAACTACTAGATGTAGACTATTTAGAAAGTCGTAATGATGACAACTGTATAGGTAGTGTAAATCCTTTGAATGCACGATATGGAATGACATTGTGATGTATGATAATGTAAAACACAGATGTGGCGGAAAGAATATGAATTGTTCCCTTGAACACTTGCACGGGCATTTTCACAGCCAGACAGACATCATTGTCATACACACTCTCGAGCCCATCAAACGAACCTTCACACATATATCCGTGGCAAGACGACATTAGAATGTTCCACCCAACATGAAAAACGTGTTGTATTGGTTGTCAAGACGGCACATATTGCGCTCTACCACTGAGCTACATCCTCTACTCCTACTGTGTTGATTACAGGAGTTGTTAGACTCATCTGTTGCATGCATTGAGTACCCGTGAAGGTGGAAAACGTAACTACTAGATGTAGACTATTTAGAAAGTCGTAATGATGACAACTGTATAGGTAGTGTAAATCCTTTGAATGCACGATATGGAATGACATTGTGATGTATGATAATGTAAAACACTAAAAAGATACATGGAGATGCCGGGGATCGAACCCGGGGCCTTTCACATGCAAAGCGAACGCTCTACCACTGAGCTACATCCCCAAGCTGACAGATGTGGCGGAAAGAATATGAATTGTTCCCTTGAACACTTGCACGGGCATTTTTACAGCCAGACAGACATCATTGTCATACACACTCTCGAGCCCATCAAACGAACCTTCACACATATATCCGTGGCAAGACGACATTAGAATGTTCCACCCAACATGAAAAACGTGTTGTATTGGTTGTCAAGACGGCATATATTGCTTTTGAGCCCTTGAACAAAGGAAGGATTTTGTCAGGCCAATCTTCCCGATTGTGCTTAGCTTGGCTTGTTGTAATGCGTTGTTATTTCCATGCAGTGTGGCTTCTTACATAATCCGGGTGGGGCAGAAAAAGCTTGCAGCGTCATTCATTTCAGGTTCCTTCAGCAAAAACGTGGAGATGCCGGGGATCGAACCCGGGGCCTTTCACATGCGAAGCGAACGCTCTACCACTGAGCTACATCCCCTACTCCTACTGTGTTGATTACAGGAGTTGTTAGACTCATCTGTTGCATGCATTGAGTACCCGTGAAGGTGGAAAACGTAACTACTAGATGTAGACTATTTAGAAAGTCGTAATGATGACAACTGTATAGGTAGTGTAAATCCTTTGAATGCACGATATGGAATGACATTGTGATGTATGATAATGTAAAACACTAAAAAGATACATGGAGATGCCGGGGATCGAACCCGGGGCCTTTCACATGCAAAGCGAACGCTCTACCACTGAGCTACATCCCCAAGCAGACGGATGTGGCGGAAAGAATATGAATTGTTCCCTTGAACACTTGCACGGGCATTTTCACAGCCAGACAGACATCATTGTCATACACACTCTCGAGCCCATCAAACGAACCTTCACACATATATCCGTGGCAAGACGACATTAGAATGTTCCACCCAACATGAAAAACGTGTTGTATTGGTTGTCAAGACGGCACATATTGCGCTCTACCACTGAGCTACATCCTCTACTCCTACTGTGTTGATTACAGGAGTTGTTAGACTCATCTGTTGCATGCATTGAGTACCCGTGAAGGTGGAAAACGTAACTACTAGATGTAGACTATTTAGAAAGTCGTAATGATGACAACTGTATAGGTAGTGTAAATCCTTTGAATGCACGATATGGAATGACATTGTGATGTATGATAATGTAAAACACTAAAAAGATACATGGAGATGCCGGGGATCGAACCCGGGGCCTTTCACATGCAAAGCGAACGCTCTACCAATGAGCTACATCCCCAAGCTGACAGATGTGGCGGAAAGAATATGAATTGTTCCCTTGAACACTTGCACGGGCATTTTTACAGCCAGACAGACATCATTGTCATACACACTCTCGAGCCCATCAAACGAACCTTCACACATATATCCGTGGCAAGACGACATTAGAATGTTCCACCCAACATGAAAAACGTGTTGTATTGGTTGTCAAGACGGCATATATTGCTTTTGAGCCCTTGAACAAAGGAAGGATTTTGTCAGGCCAATCTTCCCGATTGTGCTTAGCTTGGCTTGTTGTAATGCGTTGTTATTTCCATGCAGTGTGGCTTCTTACATAATCCGGGTGGGGCAGAAAAAGCTTGCAGCGTCATTCATTTCAGGTTCCTTCAGCAAAAACGTGGAGATGCCGGGGATCGAACCCGGGGCCTTTCACATGCGAAGCGAACGCTCTACCACTGAGCTACATCCCCTACTCCTACTGTGTTGATTACAGGAGTTGTTAGACTCATCTGTTGCATGCATTGAGTACCCGTGAAGGTGGAAAACGTAACTACTAGATGTAGACTATTTAGAAAGTCGTAATGATGACAACTGTATAGGTAGTGTAAATCCTTTGAATGCACGATATGGAATGACATTGTGATGTATGATAATGTAAAACACTAAAAAGATACATGGAGATGCCGGGGATCGAACCCGGGGCCTTTCACATGCAAAGCGAACGCTCTACCACTGAGCTACATCCCCAAGCTGACAGATGTGGCGGAAAGAATATGAATTGTTCCCTTGAACACTTGCACGGGCATTTTCACAGCCAGACAGACATCATTGTCATACACACTCTCGATCGAACCCGTGGCCTTTCACATGCAAAGCGAACGCTCTACCACTGAGCTACATCCCCAAGCTGACAGATGTGGCGGAAAGAATATGAATTGTTCCCTTGAACACTTGCACGGGCATTTTCACAGCCAGACAGACATCATTGTCATACACACTCTCGAGCCCATCAAACGAACCTTCACACATATATCCGTGGCAAGACGACATTAGAATGTTCCACCCAACATGAAAAACGTGTTGTATTGGTTGTCAAGACGGCATATATTGCTTTTGAGCCCTTGAACAAAGGAAGGATTTTGTCAGGCCAATCTTCCCGATTGTGCTTAGCTTGGCTTGTTGTAATGCGTTGTTATTTCCATGCAGTGTGGCTTCTTACATAATCCGGGTGGGGCAGAAAAAGCTTGCAGCGTCATTCATTTCAGGTTCCTTCAGCAAAAACGTGGAGATGCCGGGGATCGAACCCGGGGCCTTTCACATGCGAAGCGAACGCTCTACCACTGAGCTACATCCCCTACTCCTACTGTGTTGATTACAGGAGTTGTTAGACTCATCTGTTGCATGCATTGAGTACCCGTGAAGGTGGAAAACGTAACTACTAGATGTAGACTATTTAGAAAGTCGTAATGATGACAACTGTATAGGTAGTGTAAATCCTTTGAATGCACGATATGGAATGACATTGTGATGTATGATAATGTAAAACACTAAAAAGATACATGGAGATGCCGGGGATCGAACCCGGGGCC
Organism: Haliotis cracherodii; assembly: GCF_022045235.1. NCBI lineage: Eukaryota > Metazoa > Mollusca > Gastropoda > Lepetellida > Haliotidae > Haliotis > Haliotis cracherodii. Next base: position 28,957,991 of record NW_027266343.1, on the reverse strand, counting down.
TTTCACATGCAAAGCGAACGCTCTACCACTGAGCTACATCCCCAAGCAGACGGATGTGGCGGAAAGAATATGAATTGTTCCCTTGAACACTTGCACGGGCATTTTCACAGCCAGACAGACATCATTGTCATACACACTCTCGAGCCCATCAAACGAACCTTCACACATATATCCGTGGCAAGACGACATTAGAATGTTCCACCCAACATGAAAAACGTGTTGTATTGGTTGTCAAGACGGCACATATTGCGCTCTACCACTGAGCTACATCCTCTACTCCTACTGTGTTGATTACAGGAGTTGTTAGACTCATCTGTTGCATGCATTGAGTACCCGTGAAGGTGGAAAACGTAACTACTAGATGTAGACTATTTAGAAAGTCGTAATGATGACAACTGTATAGGTAGTGTAAATCCTTTGAATGCACGATATGGAATGACATTGTGATGTATGATAATGTAAAACACTAAAAAGATACATGGAGATGCCGGGGATCGAACCCGGGGCCTTTCACATGCAAAGCGAACGCTCTACCACTGAGCTACATCCCCAAGCTGACAGATGTGGCGGAAAGAATATGAATTGTTCCCTTGAACACTTGCACGGGCATTTTTACAGCCAGACAGACATCATTGTCATACACACTCTCGAGCCCATCAAACGAACCTTCACACATATATCCGTGGCAAGACGACATTAGAATGTTCCACCCAACATGAAAAACGTGTTGTATTGGTTGTCAAGACGGCATATATTGCTTTTGAGCCCTTGAACAAAGGAAGGATTTTGTCAGGCCAATCTTCCCGATTGTGCTTAGCTTGGCTTGTTGTAATGCGTTGTTATTTCCATGCAGTGTGGCTTCTTACATAATCCGGGTGGGGCAGAAAAAGCTTGCAGCGTCATTCATTTCAGGTTCCTTCAGCAAAAACGTGGAGATGCCGGGGATCGAACCCGGGGCCTTTCACATGCGAAGCGAACGCTCTACCACTGAGCTACATCCCCTACTCCTACTGTGTTGATTACAGGAGTTGTTAGACTCATCTGTTGCATGCATTGAGTACCCGTGAAGGTGGAAAACGTAACTACTAGATGTAGACTATTTAGAAAGTCGTAATGATGACAACTGTATAGGTAGTGTAAATCCTTTGAATGCACGATATGGAATGACATTGTGATGTATGATAATGTAAAACACTAAAAAGATACATGGAGATGCCGGGGATCGAACCCGGGGCCTTTCACATGCAAAGCGAACGCTCTACCACTGAGCTACATCCCCAAGCAGACGGATGTGGCGGAAAGAATATGAATTGTTCCCTTGAACACTTGCACGGGCATTTTCACAGCCAGACAGACATCATTGTCATACACACTCTCGAGCCCATCAAACGAACCTTCACACATATATCCGTGGCAAGACGACATTAGAATGTTCCACCCAACATGAAAAACGTGTTGTATTGGTTGTCAAGACGGCACATATTGCGCTCTACCACTGAGCTACATCCTCTACTCCTACTGTGTTGATTACAGGAGTTGTTAGACTCATCTGTTGCATGCATTGAGTACCCGTGAAGGTGGAAAACGTAACTACTAGATGTAGACTATTTAGAAAGTCGTAATGATGACAACTGTATAGGTAGTGTAAATCCTTTGAATGCACGATATGGAATGACATTGTGATGTATGATAATGTAAAACACTAAAAAGATACATGGAGATGCCGGGGATCGAACCCGGGGCCTTTCACATGCAAAGCGAACGCTCTACCACTGAGCTACATCCCCAAGCTGACAGATGTGGCGGAAAGAATATGAATTGTTCCCTTGAACACTTGCACGGGCATTTTTACAGCCAGACAGACATCATTGTCATACACACTCTCGAGCCCATCAAACGAACCTTCACACATATATCCGTGGCAAGACGACATTAGAATGTTCCACCCAACATGAAAAACGTGTTGTATTGGTTGTCAAGACGGCATATATTGCTTTTGAGCCCTTGAACAAAGGAAGGATTTTGTCAGGCCAATCTTCCCGATTGTGCTTAGCTTGGCTTGTTGTAATGCGTTGTTATTTCCATGCAGTGTGGCTTCTTACATAATCCGGGTGGGGCAGAAAAAGCTTGCAGCGTCATTCATTTCAGGTTCCTTCAGCAAAAACGTGGAGATGCCGGGGATCGAACCCGGGGCCTTTCACATGCGAAGCGAACGCTCTACCACTGAGCTACATCCCCTACTCCTACTGTGTTGATTACAGGAGTTGTTAGACTCATCTGTTGCATGCATTGAGTACCCGTGAAGGTGGAAAACGTAACTACTAGATGTAGACTATTTAGAAAGTCGTAATGATGACAACTGTATAGGTAGTGTAAATCCTTTGAATGCACGATATGGAATGACATTGTGATGTATGATAATGTAAAACACTAAAAAGATACATGGAGATGCCGGGGATCGAACCCGGGGCCTTTCACATGCAAAGCGAACGCTCTACCACTGAGCTACATCCCCAAGCTGACAGATGTGGCGGAAAGAATATGAATTGTTCCCTTGAACACTTGCACGGGCATTTTCACAGCCAGACAGACATCATTGTCATACACACTCTCGATCGAACCCGTGGCCTTTCACATGCAAAGCGAACGCTCTACCACTGAGCTACATCCCCAAGCTGACAGATGTGGCGGAAAGAATATGAATTGTTCCCTTGAACACTTGCACGGGCATTTTCACAGCCAGACAGACATCATTGTCATACACACTCTCGAGCCCATCAAACGAACCTTCACACATATATCCGTGGCAAGACGACATTAGAATGTTCCACCCAACATGAAAAACGTGTTGTATTGGTTGTCAAGACGGCATATATTGCTTTTGAGCCCTTGAACAAAGGAAGGATTTTGTCAGGCCAATCTTCCCGATTGTGCTTAGCTTGGCTTGTTGTAATGCGTTGTTATTTCCATGCAGTGTGGCTTCTTACATAATCCGGGTGGGGCAGAAAAAGCTTGCAGCGTCATTCATTTCAGGTTCCTTCAGCAAAAACGTGGAGATGCCGGGGATCGAACCCGGGGCCTTTCACATGCAAAGCGAACGCTCTACCACTGAGCTACATCCCCTACTCCTACTGTGTTGATTACAGGAGTTGTTAGACTCATCTGTTGCATGCATTGAGTACCCGTGAAGGTGGAAAACGTAACTACTAGATGTAGACTATTTAGAAAGTCGTAATGATGACAACTGTATAGGTAGTGTAAATCCTTTGAATGCACGATATGGAATGACATTGTGATGTATGATAATGTAAAACACTAAAAAGATACATGGAGATGCCGGGGATCGAACCCGGGGCCTTTCACATGCAAAGCAAACGCTCTACCACTGAGCTACATCCCCAAGCTGACGGATGTGGCGGAAAGAATATGAATTGTTCCCTTGAACACTTGCACGGGCATTTTCACAGCCAGACAGACATCATTGTCATACACACTCTCGAGCCCATCAAACGAACCTTCACACATATATCCGTGGCAAGACGACATTAGAATGTTCCACCCAACATGAAAAACGTGTTGTATTGGTTGTCAAGACGGCACATATTGCGCTCTACCACTGAGCTACATCCTCTACTCCTACTGTGTTGATTACAGGAGTTGTTAGACTCATCTGTTGCATGCATTGAGTACCCGTGAAGGTGGAAAACGTAACTACTAGATGTAGACTATTTAGAAAGTCGTAATGCTGACAACTGTATAGGTAGTGTAAATCCTTTGAATGCACGATATGGAATGACATTGTGATGTATGATAATGTAAAACACTAAAAATATACATGGAGATGCCGGGGATCGAACCCGGGGCCTTTCACATGCAAAGCGAACGCTCTACCACTGAGCTACATCCCCAAGCTGACAGATGTGGCGGAAAGAATATGAATTGTTCCCTTGAACACTTGCACGGGCATTTTTACAGCCAGACAGACATCATTGTCATACACACTCTCGAGCCCATCAAACGAACCTTCACACATATATCCGTGGCAAGACGACATTAGAATGTTCCACCCAACATGAAAAACGTGTTGTATTGGTTGTCAAGACGGCATATATTGCTTTTGAGCCCTTGAACAAAGGAAGGATTTTGTCAGGCCAATCTTCCCGATTGTGCTTAGCTTGGCTTGTTGTAATGCGTCGTTATTTCCATGCAGTGTGGCTTCTTACATAATCCGGGTGGGGCAGAAAAAGCTTGCAGGGTCATTCATTTCAGGTTCCTTCAGCAAAAACGTGGAGATGCCGGGGATCGAACCCGGGGCCTTTCACATGCGAAGCGAACGCTCTACCACTGAGCTACATCCCCTACACCTACTGTGTTGATTACAGGAGTTGTTAGACTCATCTGTTGCATGCATTGAGTACCCGTGAAGGTGGAAAACGTAACTACTAGATGTAGACTATTTAGAAAGTCGTAATGATGACAACTGTATAGGTAGTGTAAATCCTTTGAATGCACGATATGGAATGACATTGTGATGTATGATAATGTAAAACACTAAAAAGATACATGGAGATGCCGGGGATCGAACCCGGGGCCTTTCACATGCAAAGCGAACGCTCTACCACTGAGCTACATCCCCAAGCTGACAGATGTGGCGGAAAGAATATGAATTGTTCCCTTGAACACTTGCACGGGCATTTTCACAGCCAGACAGACATCATTGTCATACACACTCTCGAGCCCATCAAACGAACCTTCACACATATATCCGTGGCAAGACGACATTAGAATGTTCCACCCAACATGAAAAACGTGTTGTATTGGTTGTCAAGACGGCACATATTGCGCTCTACCACTGAGCTACATCCTCTACTCCTACTGTGTTGATTACAGGAGTTGTTAGACTCATCTGTTGCATGCATTGAGTACCCGTGAAGGTGGAAAACGTAACTACTAGATGTAGACTATTTAGAAAGTCGTAATGATGACAACTGTATAGGTAGTGTAAATCCTTTGAATGCACGATATGGAATGACATTGTGATGTATGATAATGTAAAACACTAAAAAGATACATGGAGATGCCGGGGATCGAACCCGGGGCCTTTCACATGCAAAGCGAACGCTCTACCACTGAGCTACATCCCCAAGCTGACGGATGTGGCGGAAAGAATATGAATTGTTCCCTTGAACACTTGCACGGGCATTTTCACAGCCAGACAGACATCATTGTCATACACACTCTCGAGCCCATCAAACGAACCTTCACACATATATCCGTGGCAAGACGACATTAGAATGTTCCACCCAACATGAAAAACGTGTTGTATTGGTTGTCAAGACGGCATATATTGCTTTTGAGCCCTTGAACAAAGGAAGGATTTTGTCAGGCCAATCTTCCCGATTGTGCTTAGCTTGGCTTGTTGTAATGCGTTGTTATTTCCATGCAGTGTGGCTTCTTACATAATCCGGGTGGGGCAGAAAAAGCTTGCAGCGTCATTCATTTCAGGTTCCTTCAGCAAAAACGTGGAGATGCCGGGGATCGAACCCGGGGCCTTTCACATGCAAAGCGAACGCTCTACCACTGAGCTACATCCCCTACTCCTACTGTGTTGATTACAGGAGTTGTTAGACTCATCTGTTGCATGCATTGAGTACCCGTGAAGGTGGAAAACGTAACTACTAGATGTAGACTATTTAGAAAGTCGTAATGATGACAACTGTATAGGTAGTGTAAATCCTTTGAATGCACGATATGGAATGACATTGTGATGTATGATAATGTAAAACACTAAAAAGATACATGGAGATGCCGGGGATCGAACCCGGGGCCTTTCACATGCAAAGCGAACGCTCTACCACTGAGCTACATCCCCAAGCTGACGGATGTGGCGGAAAGAATATGAATTGTTCCCTTGAACACTTGCACGGGCATTTTCACAGCCAGACAGACATCATTGTCATACACACTCTCGAGCCCATCAAACGAACCTTCACACATATATCCGTGGCAAGACGACATTAGAATGTTCCACCCAACATGAAAAACGTGTTGTATTGGTTGTCAAGACGGCACATATTGCGCTCTACCACTGAGCTACATCCTCTACTCCTACTGTGTTGATTACAGGAGTTGTTAGACTCATCTGTTGCATGCATTGAGTACCCGTGAAGGTGGAAAACGTAACTACTAGATGTAGACTATTTAGAAAGTCGTAATGATGACAACTGTATAGGTAGTGTAAATCCTTTGAATGCACGATATGGAATGACATTGTGATGTATGATAATGTAAAACACTAAAAAGATACATGGAGATGCCGGGGATCGAACCCGGGGCCTTTCACATGCAAAGCGAACGCTCTACCACTGAGCTACATCCCCAAGCTGACAGATGTGGCGGAAAGAATATGAATTGTTCCCTTGAACACTTGCACGGGCATTTTTACAGCCAGACAGACATCATTGTCATACACACTCTCGAGCCCATCAAACGAACCTTCACACATATATCCGTGGCAAGACGACATTAGAATGTTCCACCCAACATGAAAAACGTGTTGTATTGGTTGTCAAGACGGCATATATTGCTTTTGAGCCCTTGAACAAAGGAAGGATTTTGTCAGGCCAATCTTCCCGATTGTGCTTAGCTTGGCTTGTTGTAATGCGTCGTTATTTCCATGCAGTGTGGCTTCTTACATAATCCGGGTGGGGCAGAAAAAGCTTGCAGGGTCATTCATTTCAGGTTCCTTCAGCAAAAACGTGGAGATGCCGGGGATCGAACCCGGGGCCTTTCACATGCGAAGCGAACGCTCTACCACTGAGCTACATCCCCTACACCTACTGTGTTGATTACAGGAGTTGTTAGACTCATCTGTTGCATGCATTGAGTACCCGTGAAGGTGGAAAACGTAACTACTAGATGTAGACTATTTAGAAAGTCGTAATGATGACAACTGTATAGGTAGTGTAAATCCTTTGAATGCACGATATGGAATGACATTGTGATGTATGATAATGTAAAACACAGATGTGGCGGAAAGAATATGAATTGTTCCCTTGAACACTTGCACGGGCATTTTCACAGCCAGACAGACATCATTGTCATACACACTCTCGAGCCCATCAAACGAACCTTCACACATATATCCGTGGCAAGACGACATTAGAATGTTCCACCCAACATGAAAAACGTGTTGTATTGGTTGTCAAGACGGCATATATTGCTTTTGAGCCCTTGAACAAAGGAAGGATTTTGTCAGGCCAATCTTCCCGATTGTGCTTAGCTTGGCTTGTTGTAATGCGTCGTTATTTCCATGCAGTGTGGCTTCTTACATAATCCGGGTGGGGCAGAAAAAGCTTGCAGCGTCATTCATTTCAGGTTCCTTCAGCAAAAACGTGGAGATGCCGGGGATCGAACCCGGGGCCTTTCACATGCGAAGCGAACGCTCTACCACTGAGCTACATCCCCTACACCTACTGTGTTGATTACAGGAGTTGTTAGACTCATCTGTTGCATGCATTGAGTACCCGTGAAGGTGGAAAACGTAACTACTAGATGTAGACTATTTAGAAAGTCGTAATGATGACAACTGTATAGGTAGTGTAAATCCTTTGAATGCACGATATGGAATGACATTGTGATGTATGATAATGTAAAACACTAAAAAGATACATGGAGATGCCGGGGATCGAACCCGGGGCCTTTCACATGCAAAGCGAACGCTCTACCACTGAGCTACATCCCCAAGCTGACAGATGTGGCGGAAAGAATATGAATTGTTCCCTTGAACACTTGCACGGGCATTTTCACAGCCAGACAGACATCATTGTCATACACACTCTCGAGCCCATCAAACGAACCTTCACACATATATCCGTGGCAAGACGACATTAGAATGTTCCACCCAACATGAAAAACGTGCTGTATTGGTTGTCAAGACGGCACATATTGCTTTTGAGCCCTTGAACAAAGGAAGGATTTTGTCAGGCCAATCTTCCCGATTGTGCTTAGCTTGGCTTGTTGTAATGCGTCGTTATTTCCATGCAGTGTGGCTTTTTACATAATCCGGGTGGGGCAGAAAAAGCTTGCAGCGTCATTCATTTCAGGTTCCTTCAGCAAAAACGTGGAGATGCCGGGGATCGAACCCGGGGCCTTTCACATGCGAAGCGAACGCTCTACCACTGAGCTACATCCCCTACACCTACTGTGTTGATTACAGGAGTTGTTAGACTCATCTGTTGCATGCATTGAGTACCCGTGAAGGTGGAAAACGTAACTACTAGATGTAGACTATTTAGAAAGTCGTAATGATGACAACTGTATAGGTAGTGTAAATCCTTTGAATGCACGATATGGAATGACATTGTGATGTATGATAATGTAAAACACAGATGTGGCGGAAAGAATATGAATTGTTCCCTTGAACACTTGCACGGGCATTTTCACAGCCAGACAGACATCATTGTCATACACACTCTCGAGCCCATCAAACGAACCTTCACACATATATCCGTGGCAAGACGACATTAGAATGTTCCACCCAACATGAAAAACGTGTTGTATTGGTTGTCAAGACGGCATATATTGCTTTTGAGCCCTTGAACAAAGGAAGGATTTTGTCAGGCCAATCTTCCCGATTGTGCTTAGCTTGGCTTGTTGTAATGCGTCGTTATTTCCATGCAGTGTGGCTTCTTACATAATCCGGGTGGGGCAGAAAAAGCTTGCAGGGTCATTCATTTCAGGTTCCTTCAGCAAAAACGTGGAGATGCCGGGGATCGAACCCGGGGCCTTTCACATGCGAAGCGAACGCTCTACCACTGAGCTACATCCCCTACACCTACTGTGTTGATTACAGGAGTTGTTAGACTCATCTGTTGCATGCATTGAGTACCCGTGAAGGTGGAAAACGTAACTACTAGATGTAGACTATTTAGAAAGTCGTAATGATGACAACTGTATAGGTAGTGTAAATCCTTTGAATGCACGATATGGAATGACATTGTGATGTATGATAATGTAAAACACTAAAAAGATACATGGAGATGCCGGGGATCGAACCCGGGGCCTTTCACATGCAAAGCGAACGCTCTACCACTGAGCTACATCCCCAAGCTGACAGATGTGGCGGAAAGAATATGAATTGTTCCCTTGAACACTTGCACGGGCATTTTCACAGCCAGACAGACATCATTGTCATACACACTCTCGAGCCCATCAAACGAACCTTCACACATATATCCGTGGCAAGACGACATTAGAATGTTCCACCCAACATGAAAAACGTGCTGTATTGGTTGTCAAGACGGCACATATTGCTTTTGAGCCCTTGAACAAAGGAAGGATTTTGTCAGGCCAATCTTCCCGATTGTGCTTAGCTTGGCTTGTTGTAATGCGTCGTTATTTCCATGCAGTGTGGCTTTTTACATAATCCGGGTGGGGCAGAAAAAGCTTGCAGCGTCATTCATTTCAGGTTCCTTCAGCAAAAACGTGGAGATGCCGGGGATCGAACCCGGGGCCTTTCACATGCGAAGCGAACGCTCTACCACTGAGCTACATCCCCTACACCTACTGTGTTGATTACAGGAGTTGTTAGACTCATCTGTTGCATGCATTGAGTACCCGTGAAGGTGGAAAACGTAACTACTAGATGTAGACTATTTAGAAAGTCGTAATGATGACAACTGTATAGGTAGTGTAAATCCTTTGAATGCACGATATGGAATGACATTGTGATGTATGATAATGTAAAACACTAAAAAGATACATGGAGATGTAATGTAAAACACAGATGTGGCGGAAAGAATATGAATTGTTCCCTTGAACACTTGCACGGGCATTTTCACAGCCAGACAGACATCATTGTCATACACACTCTCGAGCCCATCAAACGAACCTTCACACATATATCCGTGGCAAGACGACATTAGAATGTTCCACCCAACATGAAAAACGTGTTGTATTGGTTGTCAAGACGGCATATATTGCTTTTGAGCCCTTGAACAAAGGAAGGATTTTGTCAGGCCAATCTTCCCGATTGTGCTTAGCTTGGCTTGTTGTAATGCGTCGTTATTTCCATGCAGTGTGGCTTCTTACATAATCCGGGTGGGGCAGAAAAAGCTTGCAGGGTCATTCATTTCAGGTTCCTTCAGCAAAAACGTGGAGATGCCGGGGATCGAACCCGGGGCCTTTCACATGCGAAGCGAACGCTCTACCACTGAGCTACATCCCCTACACCTACTGTGTTGATTACAGGAGTTGTTAGACTCATCTGTTGCATGCATTGAGTACCCGTGAAGGTGGAAAACGTAACTACTAGATGTAGACTATTTAGAAAGTCGTAATGATGACAACTGTATAGGTAGTGTAAATCCTTTGAATGCACGATATGGAATGACATTGTGATGTATGATAATGTAAAACACTAAAAAGATACATGGAGATGCCGGGGATCGAACCCGGGGCCTTTCACATGCAAAGCGAACGCTCTACCACTGAGCTACATCCCCAAGCTGACAGATGTGGCGGAAAGAATATGAATTGTTCCCTTGAACACTTGCACGGGCATTTTCACAGCCAGACAGACATCATTGTCATACACACTCTCGAGCCCATCAAACGAACCTTCACACATATATCCGTGGCAAGACGACATTAGAATGTTCCACCCAACATGAAAAACGTGCTGTATTGGTTGTCAAGACGGCACATATTGCTTTTGAGCCCTTGAACAAAGGAAGGATTTTGTCAGGCCAATCTTCCCGATTGTGCTTAGCTTGGCTTGTTGTAATGCGTCGTTATTTCCATGCAGTGTGGCTTTTTACATAATCCGGGTGGGGCAGAAAAAGCTTGCAGCGTCATTCATTTCAGGTTCCTTCAGCAAAAACGTGGAGATGCCGGGGATCGAACCCGGGGCCTTTCACATGCGAAGCGAACGCTCTACCACTGAGCTACATCCCCTACACCTACTGTGTTGATTACAGGAGTTGTTAGACTCATCTGTTGCATGCATTGAGTACCCGTGAAGGTGGAAAACGTAACTACTAGATGTAGACTATTTAGAAAGTCGTAATGATGACAACTGTATAGGTAGTGTAAATCCTTTGAATGCACGATATGGAATGACATTGTGATGTATGATAATGTAAAACACTAAAAAGATACATGGAGATGCCGGGGATCGAACCCGGGGCCTTTCACATGCAAAGCGAACGCTCTACCACTGAGCTACATCCCCAAGCTGACAGATGTGGCGGAAAGAATATGAATTGTTCCCTTGAACACTTGCACGGGCATTTTCACAGCCAGACAGACATCATTGTCATACACACTCTCGAGCCCATCAAACGAACCTTCACACATATATCCGTGGCAAGACGACATTAGAATGTTCCACCCAACATGAAAAACGTGTTGTATTGGTTGTCAAGACGGCATATATTGCTTTTGAGCCCTTGAACAAAGGAAGGATTTTGTCAGGCCAATCTTCCCGATTGTGCTTAGCTTGGCTTGTTGTAATGCGTCGTTATTTCCATGCAGTGTGGCTTCTTACATAATCCGGGTGGGGCAGAAAAAGCTTGCAGGGTCATTCATTTCAGGTTCCTTCAGCAAAAACGTGGAGATGCCGGGGATCGAACCCGGGGCCTTTCACATGCGAAGCGAACGCTCTACCACTGAGCTACATCCCCTACACCTACTGTGTTGATTACAGGAGTTGTTAGACTCATCTGTTGCATGCATTGAGTACCCGTGAAGGTGGAAAACGTAACTACTAGATGTAGACTATTTAGAAAGTCGTAATGATGACAACTGTATAGGTAGTGTAAATCCTTTGAATGCACGATATGGAATGACATTGTGATGTATGATAATGTAAAACACTAAAAAGATACATGGAGATGCCGGGGATCGAACCCGGGGCCTTTCACATGCAAAGCGAACGCTCTACCACTGAGCTACATCCCCAAGCTGACAGATGTGGCGGAAAGAATATGAATTGTTCCCTTGAACACTTGCACGGGCATTTTCACAGCCAGACAGACATCATTGTCATACACACTCTCGAGCCCATCAAACGAACCTTCACACATATATCCGTGGCAAGACGACATTAGAATGTTCCACCCAACATGAAAAACGTGCTGTATTGGTTGTCAAGACGGCACATATTGCGCTCTACCACTGAGCTACATCCTCTACTCCTACTGTGTTGATTACAGGAGTTGTTAGACTCATCTGTTGCATGCATTGAGTACCCGTGAAGGTGGAAAACGTAACTACTAGATGTAGACTATTTAGAAAGTCGTAATGATGACAACTGTATAGGTAGTGTAAATCCTTTGAATGCACGATATGGAATGACATTGTGATGTATGATAATGTAAAACACTAAAAAGATACATGGAGATGCCGGGGATCGAACCCGGGGCCTTTCACATGCAAAGCGAACGCTCTACCACTGAGCTACATCCCCAAGCTGACAGATGTGGCGGAAAGAATATGAATTGTTCCCTTGAACACTTGCACGGGCATTTTCACAGCCAGACAGACATCATTGTCATACACACTCTCGAGCCCATCAAACGAACCTTCACACATATATCCGTGGCAAGACGACATTAGAATGTTCCACCCAACATGAAAAACGTGTTGTATTGGTTGTCAAGACGGCATATATTGCTTTTGAGCCCTTGAACAAAGGAAGGATTTTGTCAGGCCAATCTTCCCGATTGTGCTTAGCTTGGCTTGTTGTAATGCGTCGTTATTTCCATGCAGTGTGGCTTCTTACATAATCCGGGTGGGGCAGAAAAAGCTTGCAGGGTCATTCATTTCAGGTTCCTTCAGCAAAAACGTGGAGATGCCGGGGATCGAACCCGGGGCCTTTCACATGCGAAGCGAACGCTCTACCACTGAGCTACATCCCCTACACCTACTGTGTTGATTACAGGAGTTGTTAGACTCATCTGTTGCATGCATTGAGTACCCGTGAAGGTGGAAAACGTAACTACTAGATGTAGACTATTTAGAAAGTCGTAATGATGACAACTGTATAGGTAGTGTAAATCCTTTGAATGCACGATATGGAATGACATTGTGATGTATGATAATGTAAAACACTAAAAAGATACATGGAGATGCCGGGGATCGAACCCGGGGCCTTTCACATGCAAAGCGAACGCTCTACCACTGAGCTACATCCCCAAGCTGACAGATGTGGCGGAAAGAATATGAATTGTTCCCTTGAACACTTGCACGGGCATTTTCACAGCCAGACAGACATCATTGTCATACACACTCTCGAGCCCATCAAACGAACCTTCACACATATATCCGTGGCAAGACGACATTAGAATGTTCCACCCAACATGAAAAACGTGCTGTATTGGTTGTCAAGACGGCACATATTGCGCTCTACCACTGAGCTACATCCTCTACTCCTACTGTGTTGATTACAGGAGTTGTTAGACTCATCTGTTGCATGCATTGAGTACCCGTGAAGGTGGAAAACGTAACTACTAGATGTAGACTATTTAGAAAGTCGTAATGATGACAACTGTATAGGTAGTGTAAATCCTTTGAATGCACGATATGGAATGACATTGTGATGTATGATAATGTAAAACACTAAAAAGATACATGGAGATGCCGGGGATCGAACCCGGGGCCTTTCACATGCAAAGCGAACGCTCTACCACTGAGCTACATCCCCAAGCTGACAGATGTGGCGGAAAGAATATGAATTGTTCCCTTGAACACTTGCACGGGCATTTTCACAGCCAGACAGACATCATTGTCATACACACTCTCGAGCCCATCAAACGAACCTTCACACATATATCCGTGGCAAGACGACATTAGAATGTTCCACCCAACATGAAAAACGTGTTGTATTGGTTGTCAAGACGGCATATATTGCTTTTGAGCCCTTGAACAAAGGAAGGATTTTGTCAGGCCAATCTTCCCGATTGTGCTTAGCTTGGCTTGTTGTAATGCGTCGTTATTTCCATGCAGTGTGGCTTCTTACATAATCCGGGTGGGGCAGAAAAAGCTTGCAGCGTCATTCATTTCAGGTTCCTTCAGCAAAAACGTGGAGATGCCGGGGATCGAACCCGGGGCCTTTCACATGCGAAGCGAACGCTCTACCACTGAGCTACATCCCCTACACCTACTGTGTTGATTACAGGAGTTGTTAGACTCATCTGTTGCATGCATTGAGTACCCGTGAAGGTGGAAAACGTAACTACTAGATGTAGACTATTTAGAAAGTCGTAATGATGACAACTGTATAGGTAGTGTAAATCCTTTGAATGCACGATATGGAATGACATTGTGATGTATGATAATGTAAAACACTAAAAAGATACATGGAGATGCCGGGGATCGAACCCGGGGCCTTTCACATGCAAAGCGAACGCTCTACCACTGAGCTACATCCCCAAGCTGACAGATGTGGCGGAAAGAATATGAATTGTTCCCTTGAACACTTGCACGGGCATTTTCACAGCCAGACAGACATCATTGTCATACACACTCTCGAGCCCATCAAACGAACCTTCACACATATATCCGTGGCAAGACGACATTAGAATGTTCCACCCAACATGAAAAACGTGTTGTATTGGTTGTCAAGACGGCATATATTGCTTTTGAGCCCTTGAACAAAGGAAGGATTTTGTCAGGCCAATCTTCCCGATTGTGCTTAGCTTGGCTTGTTGTAATGCGTCGTTATTTCCATGCAGTGTGGCTTCTTACATAATCCGGGTGGGGCAGAAAAAGCTTGCAGCGTCATTCATTTCAGGTTCCTTCAGCAAAAACGTGGAGATGCCGGGGATCGAACCCGGGGCCTTTCACATGCGAAGCGAACGCTCTACCACTGAGCTACATCCCCTACACCTACTGTGTTGATTACAGGAGTTGTTAGACTCATCTGTTGCATGCATTGAGTACCCGTGAAGGTGGAAAACGTAACTACTAGATGTAGACTATTTAGAAAGTCGTAATGATGACAACTGTATAGGTAGTGTAAATCCTTTGAATGCACGATATGGAATGACATTGTGATGTATGATAATGTAAAACACTAAAAAGATACATGGAGATGCCGGGGATCGAACCCGGGGCCTTTCACATGCAAAGCGAACGCTCTACCACTGAGCTACATCCCCAAGCTGACAGATGTGGCGGAAAGAATATGAATTGTTCCCTTGAACACTTGCACGGGCATTTTCACAGCCAGACAGACATCATTGTCATACACACTCTCGAGCCCATCAAACGAACCTTCACACATATATCCGTGGCAAGACGACATTAGAATGTTCCACCCAACATGAAAAACGTGTTGTATTGGTTGTCAAGACGGCATATATTGCTTTTGAGCCCTTGAACAAAGGAAGGATTTTGTCAGGCCAATCTTCCCGATTGTGCTTAGCTTGGCTTGTTGTAATGCGTCGTTATTTCCATGCAGTGTGGCTTCTTACATAATCCGGGTGGGGCAGAAAAAGCTTGCAGGGTCATTCATTTCAGGTTCCTTCAGCAAAAACGTGGAGATGCCGGGGATCGAACCCGGGGCCTTTCACATGCGAAGCGAACGCTCTACCACTGAGCTACATCCCCTACACCTACTGTGTTGATTACAGGAGTTGTTAGACTCATCTGTTGCATGCATTGAGTACCCGTGAAGGTGGAAAACGTAACTACTAGATGTAGACTATTTAGAAAGTCGTAATGATGACAACTGTATAGGTAGTGTAAATCCTTTGAATGCACGATATGGAATGACATTGTGATGTATGATAATGTAAAACACTAAGAAGATACATGGAGATGCCGGGGATCGAACCCGGGGCCTTTCACATGCAAAGCGAACGCTCTACCACTGAGCTACATCCCCAAGCTGACAGATGTGGCGGAAAGAATATGAATTGTTCCCTTGAACACTTGCACGGGCATTTTCACAGCCAGACAGACATCATTGTCATACACACTCTCGAGCCCATCAAACGAACCTTCACACATATATCCGTGGCAAGACGACATTAGAATGTTCCACCCAACATGAAAAACGTGCTGTATTGGTTGTCAAGACGGCACATATTGCTTTTGAGCCCTTGAACAAAGGAAGGATTTTGTCAGGCCAATCTTCCCGATTGTGCTTAGCTTGGCTTGTTGTAATGCGTCGTTATTTCCATGCAGTGTGGCTTTTTACATAATCCGGGTGGGGCAGAAAAAGCTTGCAGCGTCATTCATTTCAGGTTCCTTCAGCAAAAACGTGGAGATGCCGGGGATCGAACCCGGGGCCTTTCACATGCGAAGCGAACGCTCTACCACTGAGCTACATCCCCTACACCTACTGTGTTGATTACAGGAGTTGTTAGACTCATCTGTTGCATGCATTGAGTACCCGTGAAGGTGGAAAACGTAACTACTAGATGTAGACTATTTAGAAAGTCGTAATGATGACAACTGTATAGGTAGTGTAAATCCTTTGAATGCACGATATGGAATGACATTGTGATGTATGATAATGTAAAACACAGATGTGGCGGAAAGAATATGAATTGTTCCCTTGAACACTTGCACGGGCATTTTCACAGCCAGACAGACATCATTGTCATACACACTCTCGAGCCCATCAAACGAACCTTCACACATATATCCGTGGCAAGACGACATTAGAATGTTCCACCCAACATGAAAAACGTGTTGTATTGGTTGTCAAGACGGCATATATTGCTTTTGAGCCCTTGAACAAAGGAAGGATTTTGTCAGGCCAATCTTCCCGATTGTGCTTAGCTTGGCTTGTTGTAATGCGTCGTTATTTCCATGCAGTGTGGCTTCTTACATAATCCGGGTGGGGCAGAAAAAGCTTGCAGGGTCATTCATTTCAGGTTCCTTCAGCAAAAACGTGGAGATGCCGGGGATCGAACCCGGGGCCTTTCACATGCGAAGCGAACGCTCTACCACTGAGCTACATCCCCTACACCTACTGTGTTGATTACAGGAGTTGTTAGACTCATCTGTTGCATGCATTGAGTACCCGTGAAGGTGGAAAACGTAACTACTAGATGTAGACTATTTAGAAAGTCGTAATGATGACAACTGTATAGGTAGTGTAAATCCTTTGAATGCACGATATGGAATGACATTGTGATGTATGATAATGTAAAACACTAAAAAGATACATGGAGATGCCGGGGATCGAACCCGGGGCCTTTCACATGCAAAGCGAACGCTCTACCACTGAGCTACATCCCCTACACCTACTGTGTTGATTACAGGAGTTGTTAGACTCATCTGTTGCATGCATTGAGTACCCGTGAAGGTGGAAAACGTAACTACTAGATGTAGACTATTTAGAAAGTCGTAATGATGACAACTGTATAGGTAGTGTAAATCCTTTGAATGCACGATATGGAATGACATTGTGATGTATGATAATGTAAAACACTAAAAAGATACATGGAGATGCCGGGGATCGAACCCGGGGCCTTTCACATGCAAAGCGAACGCTCTACCACTGAGCTACATCCCCAAGCTGACAGATGTGGCGGAAAGAATATGAATTGTTCCCTTGAACACTTGCACGGGCATTTTCACAGCCAGACAGACATCATTGTCATACACACTCTCGAGCCCATCAAACGAACCTTCACACATATATCCGTGGCAAGACGACATTAGAATGTTCCACCCAACATGAAAAACGTGCTGTATTGGTTGTCAAGACGGCACATATTGCTTTTGAGCCCTTGAACAAAGGAAGGATTTTGTCAGGCCAATCTTCCCGATTGTGCTTAGCTTGGCTTGTTGTAATGCGTCGTTATTTCCATGCAGTGTGGCTTTTTACATAATCTGGGTGGGGCAGAAAAAGCTTGCAGCGTCATTCATTTCAGGTTCCTTCAGCAAAAACGTGGAGATGCCGGGGATCGAACCCGGGGCCTTTCACATGCGAAGCGAACGCTCTACCACTGAGCTACATCCCCTACACCTACTGTGTTGATTACAGGAGTTGTTAGACTCATCTGTTGCATGCATTGAGTACCCGTGAAGGTGGAAAACGTAACTACTAGATGTAGACTATTTAGAAAGTTGTAATGATGACAACTGTATAGGTAGTGTAAATCCTTTGAATGCACGATATGGAATGACATTGTGATGTATGATAATGTAAAACACTAAAAAGATACATGGAGATGCCGGGGATCGAACCCGGGGCCTTTCACATGCAAAGCGAACGCTCTACCACTGAGCTACATCCCCAAGCTGACAGATGTGGCGGAAAGAATATGAATTGTTCCCTTGAACACTTGCACGGGCATTTTCACAGCCAGACAGACATCATTGTCATACACACTCTCGAGCCCATCAAACGAACCTTCACACATATATCCGTGGCAAGACGACATTAGAATGTTCCACCCAACATGAAAAACGTGTTGTATTGGTTGTCAAGACGGCACATATTGCGCTCTACCACTGAGCTACATCCTCTACTCCTACTGTGTTGATTACAGGAGTTGTTAGACTCATCTGTTGCATGCATTGAGTACCCGTGAAGGTGGAAAACGTAACTACTAGATGTAGACTATTTAGAAAGTCGTAATGATGACAACTGTATAGGTAGTGTAAATCCTTTGAATGCACGATATGGAATGACATTGTGATGTATGATAATGTAAAACACTAAAAAGATACATGGAGATGCCGGGGATCGAACCCGGGGCCTTTCACATGCAAAGCGAACGCTCTACCACTGAGCTACATCCCCAAGCTGACAGATGTGGCGGAAAGAATATGAATTGTTCCCTTGAACACTTGCACGGGCATTTTTACAGCCAGACAGACATCATTGTCATACACACTCTCGAGCCCATCAAACGAACCTTCACACATATATCCGTGGCAAGACGACATTAGAATGTTCCACCCAACATGAAAAACGTGCTGTATTGGTTGTCAAGACGGCACATATTGCTTTTGAGCCCTTGAACAAAGGAAGGATTTTGTCAGGCCAATCTTCCCGATTGTGCTTAGCTTGGCTTGTTGTAATGCGTCGTTATTTCCATGCAGTGTGGCTTCTTACATAATCCGGGTGGGGCAGAAAAAGCTTGCAGGGTCATTCATTTCAGGTTCCTTCAGCAAAAACGTGGAGCTGCCGGGGATCGAACCCGGGGCCTTTCACATGCGAAGCGAACGCTCTACCACTGAGCTACATCCCCTACACCTACTGTGTTGATTACAGGAGTTGTTAGACTCATCTGTTGCATGCATTGAGTACCCGTGAAGGTGGAAAACGTAACTACTAGATGTAGACTATTTAGAAAGTCGTAATGATGACAACTGTATAGGTAGTGTAAATCCTTTGAATGCACGATATGGAATGACATTGTGATGTATGATAATGTAAAACACTAAAAAGATACATGGAGATGCCGGGGATCGAACCCGGGGCCTTTCACATGCAAAGCGAACGCTCTACCACTGAGCTACATCCCCAAGCTGACAGATGTGGCGGAAAGAATATGAATTGTTCCCTTGAACACTTGCACGGGCATTTTCACAGCCAGACAGACATCATTGTCATACACACTCTCGAGCCCATCAAACGAACCTTCACACATATATCCGTGGCAAGACGACATTAGAATGTTCCACCCAACATGAAAAACGTGCTGTATTGGTTGTCAAGACGGCACATATTGCGCTCTACCACTGAGCTACATCCTCTACTCCTACTGTGTTGATTACAGGAGTTTTTAGACTCATCTGTTGCATGCATTGAGTACCCGTGAAGGTGGAAAACGTAACTACTAGATGTAGACTATTTAGAAAGTCGTAATGATGACAACTGTATAGGTAGTGTAAATCCTTTGAATGCACGATATGGAATGACATTGTGATGTATGATAATGTAAAACACTAAAAAGATGCATGAAGACGCCGGGGATCGAACCCGGGGCCTTTCACATGCAAAGCGAACGCTCTACCACTGAGCTACATCCCCAAGCTGACAGATGTGGCGGAAAGAATATGAATTGTTCCTTTGAACACTTGCACGGGCATTTTTACAGCCAGACAGACATCATTGTCATACACACTCTCGAGCCCATCAAACGAACCTTCACACATATATCCGTGGCAAGACGACATTAGAATGTTCCACCCAACATGAAAAACGTGTTGTATTGGTTGTCAAGACGGCATATATTGCTTTTGAGCCCTTGAACAAAGGAAGGATTTTGTCAGGCCAATCTTCCCGATTGTGCTTAGCTTGGCTTGTTGTAATGCGTCGTTATTTCCATGCAGTGTGGCTTCTTACATAATCCGGGTGGGGCAGAAAAAGCTTGCAGGGTCATTCATTTCAGGTTCCTTCAGCAAAAACGTGGAGCTGCCGGGGATCGAACCCGGGGCCTTTCACATGCGAAGCGAACGCTCTACCACTGAGCTACATCCCCTACACCTACTGTGTTGATTACAGGAGTTGTTAGACTCATCTGTTGCATGCATTGAGTACCCGTGAAGGTGGAAAACGTAACTACTAGATGTAGACTATTTAGAAAGTTGTAATGATGACAACTGTATAGGTAGTGTAAATCCTTTGAATGCACGATATGGAATGACATTGTGATGTATGATAATGTAAAACACAGATGTGGCGGAAAGAATATGAATTGTTCCCTTGAACACTTGCACGGGCATTTTTACAGCCAGACAGACATCATTGTCATACACACTCTCGAGCCCATCAAACGAACCTTCACACATATATCCGTGGCAAGACGACATTAGAATGTTCCACCCAACATGAAAAACGTGTTGTATTGGTTGTCAAGACGGCATATATTGCTTTTGAGCCCTTGAACAAAGGAAGGATTTTGTCAGGCCAATCTTCCCGATTGTGCTTAGCTTGGCTTGTTGTAATGCGTCGTTATTTCCATGCAGTGTGGCTTTTTACATAATCCGGGTGGGGCAGAAAAAGCTTGCAGCGTCATTCATTTCAGGTTCCTTCAGCAAAAACGTGGAGATGCCGGGGATCGAACCCGGGGCCTTTCACATGCGAAGCGAACGCTCTACCACTGAGCTACATCCCCTACACCTACTGTGTTGATTACAGGAGTTGTTAGACTCATCTGTTGCATGCATTGAGTACCCGTGAAGGTGGAAAACGTAACTACTAGATGTAGACTATTTAGAAAGTCGTAATGATGACAACTGTATAGGTAGTGTAAATCCTTTGAATGCACGATATGGAATGACATTGTGATGTATGATAATGTAAAACACTAAAAAGATACATGGAGATGCCGGGGATCGAACCCGGGGCCTTTCACATGCAAAGCGAACGCTCTACCACTGAGCTACATCCCCAAGCTGACAGATGTGGCGGAAAGAATATGAATTGTTCCCTTGAACACTTGCACGGGCATTTTTACAGCCAGACAGACATCATTGTCATACACACTCTCGAGCCCATCAAACGAACCTTCACACATATATCCGTGGCAAGACGACATTAGAATGTTCCACCCAACATGAAAAACGTGCTGTATTGGTTGTCAAGACGGCACATATTGCTTTTGAGCCCTTGAACAAAGGAAGGATTTTGTCAGGCCAATCTTCCCGATTGTGCTTAGCTTGGCTTGTTGTAATGCGTCGTTATTTCCATGCAGTGTGGCTTCTTACATAATCCGGGTGGGGCAGAAAAAGCTTGCAGGGTCATTCATTTCAGGTTCCTTCAGCAAAAACGTGGAGCTGCCGGGGATCGAACCCGGGGCCTTTCACATGCGAAGCGAACGCTCTACCACTGAGCTACATCCCCTACACCTACTGTGTTGATTACAGGAGTTGTTAGACTCATCTGTTGCATGCATTGAGTACCCGTGAAGGTGGAAAACGTAACTACTAGATGTAGACTATTTAGAAAGTCGTAATGATGACAACTGTATAGGTAGTGTAAATCCTTTGAATGCACGATATGGAATGACATTGTGATGTATGATAATGTAAAACACTAAAAAGATACATGGAGATGCCGGGGATCGAACCCGGGGCCTTTCACATGCAAAGCGAACGCTCTACCACTGAGCTACATCCCCAAGCTGACAGATGTGGCGGAAAGAATATGAATTGTTCCCTTGAACACTTGCACGGGCATTTTCACAGCCAGACAGACATCATTGTCATACACACTCTCGAGCCCATCAAACGAACCTTCACACATATATCCGTGGCAAGACGACATTAGAATGTTCCACCCAACATGAAAAACGTGCTGTATTGGTTGTCAAGACGGCACATATTGCGCTCTACCACTGAGCTACATCCTCTACTCCTACTGTGTTGATTACAGGAGTTTTTAGACTCATCTGTTGCATGCATTGAGTACCCGTGAAGGTGGAAAACGTAACTACTAGATGTAGACTATTTAGAAAGTCGTAATGATGACAACTGTATAGGTAGTGTAAATCCTTTGAATGCACGATATGGAATGACATTGTGATGTATGATAATGTAAAACACTAAAAAGATGCATGGAGACGCCGGGGATCGAACCCGGGGCCTTTCACATGCAAAGCGAACGCTCTACCACTGAGCTACATCCCCAAGCTGACAGATGTGGCGGAAAGAATATGAATTGTTCCTTTGAACACTTGCACGGGCATTTTTACAGCCAGACAGACATCATTGTCATACACACTCTCGAGCCCATCAAACGAACCTTCACACATATATCCGTGGCAAGACGACATTAGAATGTTCCACCCAACATGAAAAACGTGTTGTATTGGTTGTCAAGACGGCATATATTGCTTTTGAGCCCTTGAACAAAGGAAGGATTTTGTCAGGCCAATCTTCCCGATTGTGCTTAGCTTGGCTTGTTGTAATGCGTCGTTATTTCCATGCAGTGTGGCTTCTTACATAATCCGGGTGGGGCAGAAAAAGCTTGCAGGGTCATTCATTTCAGGTTCCTTCAGCAAAAACGTGGAGCTGCCGGGGATCGAACCCGGGGCCTTTCACATGCGAAGCGAACGCTCTACCACTGAGCTACATCCCCTACACCTACTGTGTTGATTACAGGAGTTGTTAGACTCATCTGTTGCATGCATTGAGTACCCGTGAAGGTGGAAAACGTAACTACTAGATGTAGACTATTTAGAAAGTTGTAATGATGACAACTGTATAGGTAGTGTAAATCCTTTGAATGCACGATATGGAATGACATTGTGATGTATGATAATGTAAAACACAGATGTGGCGGAAAGAATATGAATTGTTCCCTTGAACACTTGCACGGGCATTTTTACAGCCAGACAGACATCATTGTCATACACACTCTCGAGCCCATCAAACGAACCTTCACACATATATCCGTGGCAAGACGACATTAGAATGTTCCACCCAACATGAAAAACGTGTTGTATTGGTTGTCAAGACGGCATATATTGCTTTTGAGCCCTTGAACAAAGGAAGGATTTTGTCAGGCCAATCTTCCCGATTGTGCTTAGCTTGGCTTGTTGTAATGCGTCGTTATTTCCATGCAGTGTGGCTTTTTACATAATCCGGGTGGGGCAGAAAAAGCTTGCAGCGTCATTCATTTCAGGTTCCTTCAGCAAAAACGTGGAGATGCCGGGGATCGAACCCGGGGCCTTTCACATGCGAAGCGAACGCTCTACCACTGAGCTACATCCCCTACACCTACTGTGTTGATTACAGGAGTTGTTAGACTCATCTGTTGCATGCATTGAGTACCCGTGAAGGTGGAAAACGTAACTACTAGATGTAGACTATTTAGAAAGTTGTAATGATGACAACTGTATAGGTAGTGTAAATCCTTTGAATGCACGATATGGAATGACATTGTGATGTATGATAATGTAAAACACAGATGTGGCGGAAAGAATATGAATTGTTCCCTTGAACACTTGCACGGGCATTTTTACAGCCAGACAGACATCATTGTCATACACACTCTCGAGCCCATCAAACGAACCTTCACACATATATCCGTGGCAAGACGACATTAGAATGTTCCACCCAACATGAAAAACGTGTTGTATTGGTTGTCAAGACGGCATATATTGCTTTTGAGCCCTTGAACAAAGGAAGGATTTTGTCAGGCCAATCTTCCCGATTGTGCTTAGCTTGGCTTGTTGTAATGCGTCGTTATTTCCATGCAGTGTGGCTTTTTACATAATCCGGGTGGGGCAGAAAAAGCTTGCAGCGTCATTCATTTCAGGTTCCTTCAGCAAAAACGTGGAGATGCCGGGGATCGAACCCGGGGCCTTTCACATGCGAAGCGAACGCTCTACCACTGAGCTACATCCCCTACACCTACTGTGTTGATTACAGGAGTTGTTAGACTCATCTGTTGCATGCATTGAGTACCCGTGAAGGTGGAAAACGTAACTACTAGATGTAGACTATTTAGAAAGTCGTAATGATGACAACTGTATAGGTAGTGTAAATCCTTTGAATGCACGATATGGAATGACATTGTGATGTATGATAATGTAAAACACTAAAAAGATACATGGAGATGCCGGGGATCGAACCCGGGGCCTTTCACATGCAAAGCGAACGCTCTACCACTGAGCTACATCCCCAAGCTGACAGATGTGGCGGAAAGAATATGAATTGTTCCCTTGAACACTTGCACGGGCATTTTCACAGCCAGACAGACATCATTGTCATACACACTCTCGAGCCCATCAAACGAACCTTCACACATATATCCGTGGCAAGACGACATTAGAATGTTCCACCCAACATGAAAAACGTGTTGTATTGGTTGTCAAGACGGCATATATTGCTTTTGAGCCCTTGAACAAAGGAAGGATTTTGTCAGGCCAATCTTCCCGATTGTGCTTAGCTTGGCTTGTTGTAATGCGTCGTTATTTCCATGCAGTGTGGCTTTTTACATAATCCGGGTGGGGCAGAAAAAGCTTGCAGGGTCATTCATTTCAGGTTCCTTCAGCAAAAACGTGGAGATGCCGGGGATCGAACCCGTGAAGGTGGAAAACGTAACTACTAGATGTAGACTATTTAGAAAGTCGTAATGATGACAACTGTATAGGTAGTGTAAATCCTTTGAATGCACGATATGGAATGACATTGTGATGTATGATAATGTAAAACACTAAAAAGATACATGGAGATGCCGGGGATCGAACCCGGGGCCTTTCACATGCAAAGCGAACGCTCTCCCAGCTAACACACGACGTTGTCACAACGTTGTGGAAAGGTTGTGGATAGGTAACGTCGTGAAATAACGTTGTCACAACGTTATTATAACGTCAACGTGCAACGTTATTTCACAACGTTAAACAACGTTGCACATTAACGTTGTGAAAACGTTGTACATCGGACATCGCACAACGTTTTGTAACTACGTTTCTGAAACGTCGTTGAAACGTTATAACGTTTGCTTCTTGATAGTCATAAAGGAATAGAACTGCTTTATCAAAATCAACATGGATTTGTCAGAATACCAAGGCAGTAATGCTTTACCTTTCTGTATATTCAGCATTTGAATTTTCATCTCTTAATTCTAAAATTTCCAGAACGTAATTGCGTATCTCTATTACAACGTTAGTATTACGTTACATTGTAACGTTATTCCACAACGTAACAACAACGTTGCAAATTAACGTTGTAATAACGTTATGCTTTGGACATTACAACACTTTTTGTAAATGATGTTTAGGAAACCACTTGTAGATCTATCATCTCGTAGTTTTATTTTTTTTAAACATATATATCTATGAAGGAAGTTATCTGTCTACTAAATGTTGTCACAAGCAAAATTACAGTTAAAAACACATTGGCGCGCATTTTTTGCGGCGTGAGAGTGACTGCTGAAAAGTTTAGCCTGTTGCCTCGTGAAGTGACGTCAAAATGACGTCACATTGTCGCGGAAGATTTGTTGTCACCAGCCATCTTAGTTCAAGCTCACTCTGGATATATTACAACCAAGTGATTGTGCAGCAACGGGAACTGGACAGATGATCTGTGAATTCGGATAAGGTAAGTTATTTTTCAAAAGCAGTCTCCGCTTGTTGATATGTTTTTGTACATGCAGATAGTCAAATGATTTAAATGTATCGTATTATTCAGAAGTGGCGGGGTTTAGAATGCAGTTTGGCGATCACTTTCACTGAGCTGAGCGTCAGTGTTGATAGTAATATTTGATACACAGAACGTGATGTATATAGAGGTGAAGGAAGCCCATGACTTTTTACCATATTATTATTTTATGGATACCAAGTGAAATTACCAAGGGCAAGTAGTATATGTTTGACCAGAATTCAGTCTGGCGGCGTTTTGTGGTCGTCATATTATGTTCGGGTTTCGATCATAAGCGTATAAGGTCTGTAGGCCTAAATAGGCCTAACGTATGCATCGCCTACTGACCACTGACAGTTATTGCCATTTCTTCAGTGTTATTTCTGAAATCTGAAAGTTTACATGTACTGACTTTGATTTTTGTGAAACAATGTGGCTCATTCAGGCCATGGGAAAGGTTGAGTAGATTTCTCTTATACAGCGAAGAGAGGGAATCAAAACAATGGAGGTATTTTCAGATCGACTCTCTGTAGGCTCCTAGTTATAGCCCTAGTCTAAAGGGCTCGATGTTATGAACAATTGTATTTTCGGGAAGAGACAGAAACATACTTGTTGTTCCCGAAAAGGCCCAATTAGCACTGACTGAAGTAGCCTAAATGTGGATCATATATGGTTGTTGGTGCTATTTATAAAGTTTATTTGAGCAAGGCGCTTATCATATGTATTTTTAATATTTCCAAAAAAAAGAATCAATTCATCATTTTCCGATAACTAGATCTATGTCCGACTCCCTTCTAATGAAAACGAGCAAAAGTAAAACGAGTCTCGTCGCGCGCTATAACGGGGTGTTTGCGGTATTGTTCTCGCTGGTGAAGATAGCTAGTCGATAGTCAAAAGTTAAATATCACCATACATTGTCAGTGATTTGGTCATCGTTTGTTGATTATTAAGGTGAGATAGGTGTAGATCTAGTCAATGTGCACCAATGAAAAATCCAATGGAATTGATAGCAACCATATTCGTTCTCCGTATGTTGCCAGGAAGGCTACCATACTACAGAATTATATTTAACTATATTGAACTGTATTATGTTAATAAACGTAGTAAGTATATGATAATTGGTTCTCTGAAACATTTTGGCAATGAGAGAGAATAAAATGATGATCGAAAACTGAACGAGTTAGTTCCAGTGCTCGCTACGAAATCGTACTGTAGCTAGATCTATATAAACAACGCTGCGATGAAGATGTGATTCGTAATTAGCTACAATGCCTGTCTAATATATATATGTTCCCGTTTGGATTCCGGTTTAGAAAAGGTCCCCAACAAACCATATGTTTGTACTAACATGATTGTGTGTCATTGTACTCTGACAGAGGTTGTGAGACGTGGCTCACTAAAACAATCACTGGTTTGCCTGACCGGGTTGGTTAGACCGCTGTATATGTAAAACCAAATTACATTAGGTGTTGTTTTTTTTATGATGGTACTCATAATTTTGTTACTTATATACTCATAATTTTGTTACTTATATCTGTAGCCTTAGTTTATTTCCGATCGGACCTTATACATGAAGACTTTAGATTTACAGTTTTCCTAAATTTTAGGCAGTTATACAATGTATGTTATCTTTTTGTTTAGACTACAGATCTAAATGTATGCTTATTGAATATAGTTTTAGTTTTGACTTTTTTAATATGTTTTCTTTGCAGCAAGGGGGAAAATGTTACACGACCATTCCAGGAGATAAAATCAAGAATGTTGAATCATTAAGGAACACACCAAATAAACCCTGGGCTGTGAATTATGTTAACGTAAGTACAATTGTTTACAGTTACATTCCATTGTCTATATCCATGTTAATTGGTGTGTTTTTTTGTTGCTTGAAATGAATGCTAAGAATGTAGATCTATTTATATAAATCTATGCTCGTACCACGTTTTGTATTCAACCTTTTTCTTGATGTCTCTGAATGAATGTTAAAATTTGTTTCCATCAGTTACTTGAATTATACATTATTGTTTGAATATTGATAAAACCTTATCTCCAAATGAATGTTTCTCGTCATATGAAATCTTTCATATACCTGCTTGAGATTTATTAAGCTGTTTGTATTTCAGGGAAGTGGAAGTGAACACCAAAGAAAGAAGATTCTGGCATTCAATAATTTAGAAAAGTGTATAAATTTTCTATAATCTAAAAATAATAAAATGTCAACGCAAATATGTCTTGGAGTTCTTTGTTGAATGGTGACTTCGCATGACTGAAAGTTGAAGTATACAATATGGACTTGATTAGAGACCGACCATTTAATATTCAAGGAGGTGGGGACCTGGAACCTTTCTATGGAGATTACATATGTTTTCGGTCACAGCTACAAAAGCAGATATATGATTTTCTTTAACTCTATGAGCCTGAAGATAAGCACCTTGCATCTAGATCTATGTCATTTTTTTTGTGGCAGGCATTTTTTTTCACCAGTCTGAACCGTTATTATTTTTGTCAAGAATTTTCGGTGACAATATATTTTTTCGATAATATTCCAGGAACCGACCCTCCCCAGAAAATATCACATGGTCAACCCCTTACATTGTCTGCCATTCTTTGTTTTGTTTCTTTCAGTACAAGCCTAAAGGGTAATGGTGTCTAACTTTCTAATAGTCAAATCATGTATCTAGTTAACAGCTCAGTGGTGTTTTTACATTTTGAACATTGTTAGCAAAACAGGATCTAACTCACTGTTAACCGGGCTATTCGACGCCCTGGTTTTCAAATATTGGTAAAAGGTATCTCGAATCATACACATTCACGTGACTAAAGCATATTCTAAAACATTTTTTGGGGTTGTTTTTACAACATTTTAGTGTGGAATGGTCACAACCGTATTTCATCCTTGTAACAAAGTTATTTCACGTCGTGACAACGTCCGTGGTAGTACACAGAATAACGTTGTAGGGACGCATTATTATAACATTGCCACAACGTAAAATTACAACATAACCACAACGTCAAATACAACGTTCCCTCAACGTAAAAATACAACGTTCCCACAACGTAAAATACAACGTCATCACAACGTTGTGACGACGTGAATATGACGTAACACAACGTTAGGCCATGACGTTGTGACAACATAAATGGGAGTCCACAGAATAACGTTATATGGACGTAACATCCGCAACATTACCACAACGTAAACACAACGTTATCACAACGTTGTGACGACGTGAATATGATGTAACACAACGTTAGGCCATGACGTTGTGACAACATAAATGGGAGTCCACAGAATAACGTTATATGGACGTTACATCCACAACGTTGCCACAACGTAAACACAACGTTGTCACGACGTTGTCACAACGTGAAATTGTTAGCTGGGCTACCACTGAGCTACATTCCCAAGCTGACAGATGTGGCGGAAAGAATATGAATTGTTCCCTTGAACACTTGCACGGGCATTTTCACAGCCAGACAGACATCATTGTCATACACACTCTCGAGCCCATCAAACGAACCTTCACACATATATCCGTGGCAAGACGACATTAGAATGTTCCACCCAACATGAAAAACGTGCTGTATTGGTTGTCAAGACGGCACATATTGCGCTCTACCACTGAGCTACATCCTCTACTCCTACTGTGTTGATTACAGGAGTTGTTAGACTCATCTGTTGCATGCATTGAGTACCCGTGAAGGTGGAAAACGTAACTACTAGATGTAGACTATTTAGAAAGTCGTAATGATGACAACTGTATAGGTAGTGTAAATCCTTTGAATGCACGATATGGAATGACATTGTGATGTATGATAATGTAAAACACTAAAAAGATACATGGAGATGCCGGGGATCGAACCCGGGGCCTTTCACATGCAAAGCGAACGCTCTACCACTGAGCTACATCCCCAAGCTGACAGATGTGGCGGAAAGAATATGAATTGTTCCCTTGAACACTTGCACGGGCATTTTCACAGCCAGACAGACATCATTGTCATACACACTCTCGAGCCCATCAAACGAACCTTCACACATATATCCGTGGCAAGACGACATTAGAATGTTCCACCCAACATGAAAAACGTGCTGTATTGGTTGTCAAGACGGCACATATTGCGCTCTACCACTGAGCTACATCCTCTACTCCTACTGTGTTGATTACAGGAGTTGTTAGACTCATCTGTTGCATGCATTGAGTACCCGTGAAGGTGGAAAACGTAACTACTAGATGTAGACTATTTAGAAAGTCGTAATGATGACAACTGTATAGGTAGTGTAAATCCTTTGAATGCACGATATGGAATGACATTGTGATGTATGATAATGTAAAACACTAAAAAGATACATGGAGATGCAGGGGATCGAACCCGGGGCCTTTCACATGCAAAGCGAACGCTCTACCACTGAGCTACATCCCCAAGCTGACAGATGTGGCGGAAAGAATATGAATTGTTCCCTTGAACACTTGCACGGGCATTTTTACAGCCAGACAGACATCATTGTCATACACACTCTCGAGCCCATCAAACGAACCTTCACACATATATCCGTGGCAAGACGACATTAGAATGTTCCACCCAACATGAAAAACGTGCTGTATTGGTTGTCAAGACGGCATATATTGCTTTTGAGCCCTTGAACAAAGGAAGGATTTTGTCAGGCCAATCTTCCCGATTGTGCTTAGCTTGGCTTGTTGTAATGCGTCGTTATTTCCATGCAGTGTGGCTTTTTACATAATCCGGGTGGGGCAGAAAAAGCTTGCAGGGTCATTCATTTCAGGTTCCTTCAGCAAAAACGTGGAGCTGCCGGGGATCGAACCCGGGGCCTTTCACATGCGAAGCGAACGCTCTACCACTGAGCTACATCCCCTACACCTACTGTGTTGATTACAGGAGTTGTTAGACTCATCTGTTGCATGCATTGAGTACCCGTGAAGGTGGAAAACGTAACTACTAGATGTAGACTATTTAGAAAGTTGTAATGATGACAACTGTATAGGTAGTGTAAATCCTTTGAATGCACGATATGGAATGACATTGTGATGTATGATAATGTAAAACACAGATGTGGCGGAAAGAATATGAATTGTTCCCTTGAACACTTGCACGGGCATTTTTACAGCCAGACAGACATCATTGTCATACACACTCTCGAGCCCATCAAACGAACCTTCACACATATATCCGTGGCAAGACGACATTAGAATGTTCCACCCAACATGAAAAACGTGTTGTATTGGTTGTCAAGACGGCATATATTGCTTTTGAGCCCTTGAACAAAGGAAGGATTTTGTCAGGCCAATCTTCCCGATTGTGCTTAGCTTGGCTTGTTGTAATGCGTCGTTATTTCCATGCAGTGTGGCTTTTTACATAATCCGGGTGGGGCAGAAAAAGCTTGCAGCGTCATTCATTTCAGGTTCCTTCAGCAAAAACGTGGAGATGCCGGGGATCGAACCCGGGGCCTTTCACATGCGAAGCCAACGCTCTACCACTGAGCTACATCCCCTACACCTACTGTGTTGATTACAGGAGTTGTTAGACTCATCTGTTGCATGCATTGAGTACCCGTGAAGGTGGAAAACGTAACTACTAGATGTAGACTATTTAGAAAGTCGTAATGATGACAACTGTATAGGTAGTGTAAATCCTTTGAATGCACGATATGGAATGACATTGTGATGTATGATAATGTAAAACACTAAAAAGATACATGGAGATGCCGGGGATCGAACCCGGGGCCTTTCACATGCAAAGCGAACGCTCTACCACTGAGCTACATCCCCAAGCTGACAGATGTGGCGGAAAGAATATGAATTGTTCCCTTGAACACTTGCACGGGCATTTTCACAGCCAGACAGACATCATTGTCATACACACTCTCGAGCCCATCAAACGAACCTTCACACATATATCCGTGGCAAGACGACATTAGAATGTTCCACCCAACATGAAAAACGTGTTGTATTGGTTGTCAAGACGGCATATATTGCTTTTGAGCCCTTGAACAAAGGAAGGATTTTGTCAGGCCAATCTTCCCGATTGTACTTAGCTTGGCTTGTTGTAATGCGTCGTTATTTCCATGCAGTGTGGCTTTTTACATAATCCGGGTGGGGCAGAAAAAGCTTGCAGGGTCATTCATTTCAGGTTCCTTCAGCAAAAACGTGGAGATGCCGGGGATCGAACCCGTGAAGGTGGAAAACGTAACTACTAGATGTAGACTATTTAGAAAGTCGTAATGATGACAACTGTATAGGTAGTGTAAATCCTTTGAATGCACGATATGGAATGACATTGTGATGTATGATAATGTAAAACACTAAAAAGATACATGGAGATGCCGGGGATCGAACCCGGGGCCTTTCACATGCAAAGCGAACGCTCTAGACCACTGAGCTACATTCCCAAGCTGACAGATGTGGCGGAAAGAATATGAATTGTTCCCTTGAACACTTGCACGGGCATTTTCACAGCCAGACAGACATCATTGTCATACACACTCTCGAGCCCATCAAACGAACCTTCACACATATATCCGTGGCAAGACGACATTAGAATGTTCCACCCAACATGAAAAACGTGCTGTATTGGTTGTCAAGACGGCACATATTGCGCTCTACCACTGAGCTACATCCTCTACTCCTACTGTGTTGATTACAGGAGTTGTTAGACTCATCTGTTGCATGCATTGAGTACCCGTGAAGGTGGAAAACGTAACTACTAGATGTAGACTATTTAGAAAGTCGTAATGATGACAACTGTATAGGTAGTGTAAATCCTTTGAATGCACGATATGGAATGACATTGTGATGTATGATAATGTAAAACACTAAAAAGATACATGGAGATGCCGGGGATCGAACCCGGGGCCTTTCACATGCAAAGCGAACGCTCTACCACTGAGCTACATCCCCAAGCTGACAGATGTGGCGGAAAGAATATGAATTGTTCCCTTGAACACTTGCACGGGCATTTTCACAGCCAGACAGACATCATTGTCATACACACTCTCGAGCCCATCAAACGAACCTTCACACATATATCCGTGGCAAGACGACATTAGAATGTTCCACCCAACATGAAAAACGTGCTGTATTGGTTGTCAAGACGGCACATATTGCGCTCTACCACTGAGCTACATCCTCTACTCCTACTGTGTTGATTACAGGAGTTGTTAGACTCATCTGTTGCATGCATTGAGTACCCGTGAAGGTGGAAAACGTAACTACTAGATGTAGACTATTTAGAAAGTCGTAATGATGACAACTGTATAGGTAGTGTAAATCCTTTGAATGCACGATATGGAATGACATTGTGATGTATGATAATGTAAAACACTAAAAAGATACATGGAGATGCAGGGGATCGAACCCGGGGCCTTTCACATGCAAAGCGAACGCTCTACCACTGAGCTACATCCCCAAGCTGACAGATGTGGCGGAAAGAATATGAATTGTTCCCTTGAACACTTGCACGGGCATTTTTACAGCCAGACAGACATCATTGTCATACACACTCTCGAGCCCATCAAACGAACCTTCACACATATATCCGTGGCAAGACGACATTAGAATGTTCCACCCAACATGAAAAACGTGCTGTATTGGTTGTCAAGACGGCATATATTGCTTTTGAGCCCTTGAACAAAGGAAGGATTTTGTCAGGCCAATCTTCCCGATTGTGCTTAGCTTGGCTTGTTGTAATGCGTCGTTATTTCCATGCAGTGTGGCTTTTTACATAATCCGGGTGGGGCAGAAAAAGCTTGCAGGGTCATTCATTTCAGGTTCCTTCAGCAAAAACGTGGAGATGCCGGGGATCGAACCCGGGGCCTTTCACATGCGAAGCGAACGCTCTACCACTGAGCTACATCCCCTACACCTACTGTGTTGATTACAGGAGTTGTTAGACTCATCTGTTGCATGCATTGAGTACCCGTGAAGGTGGAAAACGTAACTACTAGATGTAGACTATTTAGAAAGTTGTAATGATGACAACTGTATAGGTAGTGTAAATCCTTTGAATGCACGATATGGAATGACATTGTGATGTATGATAATGTAAAACACTAAAAAGATACATGGAGATGCCGGGGATCGAACCAGGGGCCTTTCACATGCAAAGCGAACGCTCTACCACTGAGCTACATCCCCAAGCTGACAGATGTGGCGGAAAGAATATGAATTGTTCCCTTGAACACTTGCACGGGCATTTTTACAGCCAGACAGACATCATTGTCATACACACTCTCGAGCCCATCAAACGAACCTTCACACATATATCCGTGGCAAGACGACATTAGAATGTTCCACCCAACATGAAAAAACGTGTTGTATTGGTTGTCAAGACGGCATATATTGCTTTTGAGCCCTTGAACAAAGGAAGGATTTTGTCAGGCCAATCTTCCCGATTGTGCTTAGCTTGGCTTGTTGTAATGCGTCGTTATTTCCATGCAGTGTGGCTTTTTACATAATCCGGGTGGGGCAGAAAAAGCTTGCAGCGTCATTCATTTCAGGTTCCTTCAGCAAAAACGTGGAGATGCCGGGGATCGAACCCGGGGCCTTTCACATGCAAAGCGAACGCTCTACCACTGAGCTACATCCCCTACACCTACTGTGTTGATTACAGGAGTTGTTAGACTCATCTGTTGCATGCATTGAGTACCCGTGAAGGTGGAAAACGTAACTACTAGATGTAGACTATTTAGAAAGTTGTAATGATGACAACTGTATAGGTAGTGTAAATCCTTTGAATGCACGATATGGAATGACATTGTGATGTATGATAATGTAAAACACTAAAAAGATACATGGAGATGCCGGGGATCGAACCAGGGGCCTTTCACATGCAAAGCGAACGCTCTACCACTGAGCTACATCCCCAAGCTGACAGATGTGGCGGAAAGAATATGAATTGTTCCCTTGAACACTTGCACGGGCATTTTTACAGCCAGACAGACATCATTGTCATACACACTCTCGAGCCCATCAAACGAACCTTCACACATATATCCGTGGCAAGACGACATTAGAATGTTCCACCCAACATGAAAAAACGTGTTGTATTGGTTGTCAAGACGGCATATATTGCTTTTGAGCCCTTGAACAAAGGAAGGATTTTGTCAGGCCAATCTTCCCGATTGTGCTTAGCTTGGCTTGTTGTAATGCGTCGTTATTTCCATGCAGTGTGGCTTTTTACATAATCCGGGTGGGGCAGAAAAAGCTTGCAGCGTCATTCATTTCAGGTTCCTTCAGCAAAAACGTGGAGATGCCGGGGATCGAACCCGGGGCCTTTCACATGCAAAGCGAACGCTCTACCACTGAGCTACATCCCCTACACCTACTGTGTTGATTACAGGAGTTGTTAGACTCATCTGTTGCATGCATTGAGTACCCGTGAAGGTGGAAAACGTAACTACTAGATGTAGACTATTTAGAAAGTTGTAATGATGACAACTGTATAGGTAGTGTAAATCCTTTGAATGCACGATATGGAATGACATTGTGATGTATGATAATGTAAAACACTAAAAAGATACATGGAGATGCCGGGGATCGAACCCGGGGCCTTTCACATGCAAAGCGAACGCTCTACCACTGAGCTACATCCCCAAGCTGACAGATGTGGCGGAAAGAATATGAATTGTTCCCTTGAACACTTGCACGGGCATTTTCACAGCCAGACAGACATCATTGTCATACACACTCTCGAGCCCATCAAACGAACCTTCACACATATATCCGTGGCAAGACGACATTAGAATGTTCCACCCAACATGAAAAACGTGCTGTATTGGTTGTCAAGACGGCACATATTGCGCTCTACCACTGAGCTACATCCTCTACTCCTACTGTGTTGATTACAGGAGTTGTTAGACTCATCTGTTGCATGCATTGAGTACCCGTGAAGGTGGAAAACGTAACTACTAGATGTAGACTATTTAGAAAGTCGTAATGATGACAACTGTATAGGTAGTGTAAATCCTTTGAATGCACGATATGGAATGACATTGTGATGTATGATAATGTAAAACACTAAAAAGATACATGGAGATGCCGGGGATCGAACCCGGGGCCTTTCACATGCAAAGCGAACGCTCTACCACTGAGCTACATCCCCAAGCTGACAGATGTGGCGGAAAGAATATGAATTGTTCCCTTGAACACTTGCACGGGCATTTTTACAGCCAGACAGACATCATTGTCATACACACTCTCGAGCCCATCAAACGAACCTTCACATATATATCCGTGGCAAGACGACATTAGAATGTTCCACCCAACATGAAAAACGTGTTGTATTGGTTGTCAAGACGGCATATATTGCTTTTGAGCCCTTGAACAAAGGAAGGATTTTGTCAGGCCAATCTTCCCGATTGTGCTTAGCTTGGCTTGTTGTAATGCGTCGTTATTTCCATGCAGTGTGGCTTTTTACATAATCCGGGTGGGGCAGAAAAAGCTTGCAGCGTCATTCATTTCAGGTTCCTTCAGCAAAAACGTGGAGATGCCGGGGATCGAACCCGGGGCCTTTCACATGCGAAGCGAACGCTCTACCACTGAGCTACATCCCCTACACCTACTGTGTTGATTACAGGAGTTGTTAGACTCATCTGTTGCATGCATTGAGTACCCGTGAAGGTGGAAAACGTAACTACTAGATGTAGACTATTTAGAAAGTCGTAATGATGACAACTGTATAGGTAGTGTAAATCCTTTGAATGCACGATATGGAATGACATTGTGATGTATGATAATGTAAAACACTAAAAAGATACATGGAGATGCCGGGGATCGAACCCGGGGCCTTTCACATGCAAAGCGAACGCTCTACCACTGAGCTACATCCCCAAGCTGACAGATGTGGCGGAAAGAATATGAATTGTTCCCTTGAACACTTGCACGGGCATTTTCACAGCCAGACAGACATCATTGTCATACACACTCTCGAGCCCATCAAACGAACCTTCACACATATATCCGTGGCAAGACGACATTAGAAATGTTCCACCCAACATGAAAAACGTGTTGTATTGGTTGTCAAGACGGCATATATTGCTTTTGAGCCCTTGAACAAAGGAAGGATTTTGTCAGGCCAATCTTCCCGATTGTGCTTAGCTTGGCTTGTTGTAATGCGTCGTTATTTCCATGCAGTGTGGCTTTTTACATAATCCGGGTGGGGCAGAAAAAGCTTGCAGCGTCATTCATTTCAGGTTCCTTCAGCAAAAACGTGGAGATGCCGGGGATCGAACCCGGGGCCTTTCACATGCGAAGCGAACGCTCTACCACTGAGCTACATCCCCTACACCTACTGTGTTGATTACAGGAGTTGTTAGACTCATCTGTTGCATGCATTGAGTACCCGTGAAGGTGGAAAACGTAACTACTAGATGTAGACTATTTAGAAAGTCGTAATGATGACAACTGTATAGGTAGTGTAAATCCTTTGAATGCACGATATGGAATGACATTGTGATGTATGATAATGTAAAACACTAAAAAGATACATGGAGATGCCGGGGATCGAACCCGGGGCCTTTCACATGCAAAGCGAACGCTCTACCACTGAGTTACATCCCCAAGCTGACAGATGTGGCGGAAAGAATATGAATTGTTCCCTTGAACACTTGCACGGGCATTTTCACAGCCAGACAGACATCATTGTCATACACACTCTCGAGCCCATCAAACGAACCTTCACACATATATCCGTGGCAAGACGACATTAGAATGTTCCACCCAACATGAAAAACGTGCTGTATTGGTTGTCAAGACGGCACATATTGCGCTCTACCACTGAGCTACATCCTCTACTCCTACTGTGTTGATTACAGGAGTTGTTAGACTCATCTGTTGCATGCATTGAGTACCCGTGAAGGTGGAAAACGTAACTACTAGATGTAGACTATTTAGAAAGTCGTAATGATGACAACTGTATAGGTAGTGTAAATCCTTTGAATGCACGATATGGAATGACATTGTGATGTATGATAATGTAAAACACTAAAAAGATACATGGAGATGCCGGGGATCGAACCCGGGGCCTTTCACATGCAAAGCGAACGCTCTACCACTGAGCTACATCCCCAAGCTGACAGATGTGGCGGAAAGAATATGAATTGTTCCCTTGAACACTTGCACGGGCATTTTTACAGCCAGACAGACATCATTGTCATACAAACTCTCGAGCCCATCAAACGAACCTTCACACATATATCCGTGGCAAGACGACATTAGAATGTTCCACCCAACATGAAAAACGTGTTGTATTGGTTGTCAAGACGGCATATATTGCTTTTGAGCCCTTGAACAAAGGAAGGATTTTGTCAGGCCAATCTTCCCGATTGTGCTTAGCTTGGCTTGTTGTAATGCGTCGTTATTTCCATGCAGTGTGGCTTCTTACATAATCCGGGTGGGGCAGAAAAAGCTTGCAGCGTCATTCATTTCAGGTTCCTTCAGCAAAAACGTGGAGATGCCGGGGATCGAACCCGGGGCCTTTCACATGCGAAGCGAACGCTCTACCACTGAGCTACATCCCCTACACCTACTGTGTTGATTACAGGAGTTGTTAGACTCATCTGTTGCATGCATTGAGTACCCGTGAAGGTGGAAAACGTAACTACTAGATGTAGACTATTTAGAAAGTCGTAATGATGACAACTGTATAGGTAGTGTAAATCCTTTGAATGCACGATATGGAATGACATTGTGATGTATGATAATGTAAAACACTAAAAAGATACATGGAGATGCCGGGTATCGAACCCGGGGCCTTTCACATGCAAAGCGAACGCTCTACCACTGAGCTACATCCCCAAGCTGACAGATGTGGCGGAAAGAATATGAATTGTTCCCTTGAACACTTGCACGGGCATTTTTACAGCCAGACAGACATCATTGTCATACACACTCTCGAGCCCATCAAACGAACCTTCACACATATATCCGTGGCAAGACGACATTAGAATGTTCCACCCAACATGAAAAACGTGTTGTATTGGTTGTCAAGACGGCATATATTGCTTTTGAGCCCTTGAACAAAGGAAGGATTTTGTCAGGCCAATCTTCCCGATTGTGCTTAGCTTGGCTTGTTGTAATGCGTCGTTATTTCCATGCAGTGTGGCTTTTTACATAATCCGGGTGGGGCAGAAAAAGCTTGCAGCGTCATTCATTTCAGGTTCCTTCAGCAAAAACGTGGAGATGCCGGGGATCGAACCCGGGGCCTTTCACATGCGAAGCGAACGCTCTACCACTGAGCTACATCCCCAAGCTGACAGATGTGGCGGAAAGAATATGAATTGTTCCCTTGAACACTTGCACGGGCATTTTCACAGCCAGACAGACATCATTGTCATACACACTCTCGAGCCCATCAAACGAACCTTCACACATATATCCGTGGCAATACGACATTAGAATGTTCCACCCAACATGAAAAACGTGCTGTATTGGTTGTCAAGACGGCACATATTGCGCTCTACCACTGAGCTACATCCTCTACTCCTACTGTGTTGATTACAGGAGTTGTTAGACTCATCTGTTGCATGCATTGAGTACCCGTGAAGGTGGAAAACGTAATTACTAGATGTAGACTATTTAGAAAGTCGTAATGATGACAACTGTATAGGTAGTGTAAATCCTTTGAATGCACGATATGGAATGACATTGTGATGTATGATAATGTAAAACACTAAAAAGATACATGGAGATGCCGGGGATCGAACCCGGGGCCTTTCACATGCAAAGCGAACGCTCTACCACTGAGTTACATCCCCAAGCTGACAGATGTGGCGGAAAGAATATGAATTGTTCCCTTGAACACTTGCACGGGCATTTTTACAGCCAGACAGACATCATTGTCATACACACTCTCGAGCCCATCAAACGAACCTTCACACATATATCCGTGGCAAGACGACATTAGAATGTTCCACCCAACATGAA
Organism: Haliotis cracherodii; assembly: GCF_022045235.1. Classification (NCBI taxonomy): domain Eukaryota; kingdom Metazoa; phylum Mollusca; class Gastropoda; order Lepetellida; family Haliotidae; genus Haliotis; species Haliotis cracherodii. Next base: position 28,917,996 of record NW_027266343.1, on the reverse strand, counting down.
AAACGTGTTGTATTGGTTTTCATGCAACAGATGAGTCTAACAACTCCTGTAATCAACACAGTAGGAGTAGAGGATGTAGCTCAGTGGTAGAGCGCAATATGTGCCGTCTTGACAACCAATACAGCACGTTTTTCATGTTGGGTGGAACATTCTAATGTCGTCTTGCCACGGATATATGTGTGAAGGTTCGTTTGATGGGCTCGAGAGTGTGTATGACAATGATGTCTGTCTGGCTGTGAAAATGCCCGTGCAAGTGTTCAAGGGAACAATTCATATTCTTTCCGCCACATCTGTTAGCTTGGGGATGTAGCTCAGTGGTAGAGCGTTCGCTTTGCATGTGAAAGGCCCCGGGTTCGATCCCCGGCATCTCCATGTATCTTTTTAGTGTTTTACATTATCATACATCACAATGTCATTCCATATCGTGCATTCAAAGGATTTACACTACCTATACAGTTGTCATCATTACAACTTTCTAAATAGTCTACATCTAGTAGTTACGTTTTCCACCTTCACGGGTACTCAATGCATGCAACAGATGAGTCTAACAACTCCTGTAATCAACACAGTAGGTGTAGGGGATGTAGCTCAGTGGTAGAGCGTTCGCTTCGCATGTGAAAGGCCCCGGGTTCGATCCCTGGCATCTCCACGTTTTTGCTGAAGGAACCTGAAATGAATGACGCTGCAAGCTTTTTCTGCCCCACCCGGATTATGTAAAAAGCCACACTGCATGGAAATAACGACGCATTACAACAAGCCAAGCTAAGCACAATCGGGAAGATTGGCCTGACAAAATCCTTCCTTTGTTCAAGGGCTCAAAAGCAATATGTGCCGTCTTGACAACCAATACAACACGTTTTTCATGTTGGGTGGAACATTCTAATGTCGTCTTGCCACGGATATATGTGTGAAGGTTCGTTTGATGGGCTCGAGAGTGTGTATGACAATGATGTCTGTCTGGCTGTAAAAATGCCCGTGCAAGTGTTCAAGGGAACAATTCATATTCTTTCCGCCACATCTGTCAGCTTGGGGATGTAGCTCAGTGGTAGAGCGTTCGCTTTGCATGTGAAAGGCCCCGGGTTCGATCCCCGGCATCTCCATGTATCTTTTTAGTGTTTTACATTATCATACATCACAATGTCATTCCATATCGTGCATTCAAAGGATTTACACTACCTATACAGTTGTCATCATTACGACTTTCTAAATAGTCTACATCTAGTAGTTACGTTTTCCACCTTCACGGGTACTCAATGCATGCAACAGATGAGTCTAACAACTCCTGTAATCAACACAGTAGGAGTAGAGGATGTAGCTCAGTGGTAGAGCGCAATATGTGCCGTCTTGACAACCAATACAGCACGTTTTTCATGTTGGGTGGAACATTCTAATGTCGTATTGCCACGGATATATGTGTGAAGGTTCGTTTGATGGGCTCGAGAGTGTGTATGACAATGATGTCTGTCTGGCTGTGAAAATGCCCGTGCAAGTGTTCAAGGGAACAATTCATATTCTTTCCGCCACATCTGTCAGCTTGGGGATGTAGCTCAGTGGTAGAGCGTTCGCTTTGCATGTGAAAGGCCCCGGGTTCGATCCCCGGCATCTCCATGTATCTTTTCAGTGTTTTACATTATCATACATCACAATGTCATTCCATATCGTGCATTCAAAGGATTTACACTACCTATACAGTTGTCATCATTACGACTTTCTAAATAGTCTACATCTAGTAGTTACGTTTTCCACCTTCACGGGTACTCAATGCATGCAACAGATGAGTCTAACAACTCCTGTAATCAACACAGTAGGTGTAGGGGATGTAGCTCAGTGGTAGAGCGTTCGCTTCGCATGTGAAAGGCCCCGGGTTCGATCCCCGGCATCTCCACGTTTTTGCTGAAACTGAAACTCTACCACTGAGCTACATCCCCTACACCTACTGTGTTGATTACAGGAGTTGTTAGACTCATCTGTTGCATGCATTGAGTACCCGTGAAGGTGGAAAACGTAACTACTAGATGTAGACTATTTAGAAAGTCGTAATGATGACAACTGTATAGGTAGTGTAAATCCTTTGAATGCACGATATGGAATGACATTGTGATGTATGATAATGTAAAACACTAAAAAGATACATGGAGATGCCGGGGATCGAACCCGGGGCCTTTCACATGCAAAGCGAACGCTCTACCACTGAGCTACATCCCCAAGCTGACAGATGTGGCGGAAAGAATATGAATTGTTCCCTTGAACACTTGCACGGGCATTTTCACAGCCAGACAGACATCATTGTCATACACACTCTCGAGCCCATCAAACGAACCTTCACACATATATCCGTGGCAAGACGACATTAGAATGTTCCACCCAACATGAAAAACGTGTTGTATTGGTTGTCAAGACGGCATATATTGCTTTTGAGCCCTTGAACAAAGGAAGGATTTTGTCAGGCCAATCTTCCCGATTGTGCTTAGCTTGGCTTGTTCCAATGCGTCGTTATTTCCATGCAGTGTGGCTTTTTACATAATCCGGGTGGGGCAGAAAAAGCTTGCAGCGTCATTCATTTCAGGTTCCTTCAGCAAAAACGTGGAGATGCCGGGGATCGAACCCGGGGCCTTTCACATGCGAAGCGAACGCTCTACCACTGAGCTACATCCCCTACACCTACTGTGTTGATTACAGGAGTTGTTAGACTCATCTGTTGCATGCATTGAGTACCCGTGAAGGTGGAAAACGTAACTACTAGATGTAGACTATTTAGAAAGTTGTAATGATGACAACTGTATAGGTAGTGTAAATCCTTTGAATGCACGATATGGAATGACATTGTGATGTATGATAATGTAAAACACTAAAAAGATACATGGAGATGCCGGGGATCGAACCCGGGCATGTTGTAATGCGTTATTTCCATGCAGTGCAAAGCGAACGCTCTACCACTGAGCTAATTCCCCAAGCTGCCAGATCTGGCGGAAGTCCCTATTGTTTAGGGGATTTGCATGTATGGGTGGTTTTATTATTAGAACAATAGAGTTGGGCAATGTGAAAACACCCCGTTTAGCCGACACTGCAAACCAGTCGTTTCTCATAGCCTGTAACGTGTGTGTTTGACGGAGGTCTATCCTGCATGTGCGTTATATGAGCTGTTTTAATTGATTGCGGTTTGTTCCCACTCTGAGTGTTGTTTTAGTGACGGATTAGATGTGAGTCGGTAAATTTTGGTTTGACACACTTATTTTATGTTGAACGGTGATATCTGTTTGGCTTTTTGTGAGTGTGACACGTAAGTCATAACACTATCTAATAAATAAGGGCCGCCTCCGTGGTCTAGTGGTAGAGCGTCCGTCCGGAGAGCGGAAGGTCCGGGATCGATCCCCGGCCGCGTCATACCAAAAGACGTTTAAAGATGGAAACCCCATTTCACCTCACCTAAGAAATAAGTCTCATTTCTTTGGTGGACGAAGAATTTCCCAACCAAGACGTCGTGGATCTGCCCAATGCTACTGCAAATGAAGGAAAACAATGCGAATATCATAATTACAACCTACCAAATTTATGTGTATAATTTTAGGCAGCTTCCTTGTTCGAGGAATGTATCCGTGAATATCCACACAAAGGAACAATACCCCAAACGTCTGCAGCTGTACAAAGAAACGTATTCGATGACAGGTGTCTCTGTAACAATCAAATTAAAAAATATATATATATATCGTTTCGGGATATTATAACCCGTGTTCGTCTCTCAACTGACCAAGTAGATTGTTTCAGGTGTTTCACATAGGTGTCAAGTCTCAAAGGTCGGCTGAGAAAGCCCACGTGACAACTATTTTCATAACGTCCACGGTTCCTAAAAAATCCATTGAGTTAGATAACAATGAACAATTAATCAACATGTTATCGGTTAACCTTTTGAACAAAGTATGTTGTTTTTACATCGGCACTTCACGAAGGATATGAGTGTATTCCCTTTGTTTTAGTAAATCTAGACATGTAAACACTCACTTTTGACATATCCACCGTGCTAGATAACAGTGATTAATCAATCAATGTATTTTCTGTTAATCCTAGGATGACTACGAACGATCCGCTGATTTAAAAAAAAGTAAATCAACTGATCATTCATCTCTTGCTGGGGTGCCACGTGCATATTACATAACGCACATTTCACCTCACTTCAAACCTGGATTTAGATTGAATAATTACCCTAGACACAATAAATGCCAAATGGGAACCTTCGTCAGCTACCACTAATTATACCTGTAATAAATTCATTAACTGAGCATCATGTGAATGACGACAAATACACAAAAGGTAGGGTTATACCAGAAAACTAGGATGACAACAAGGGAGTAGTAATCGACGCCATCCGAAATCCGAAAATGCTTTCACTGCATGGGTACTTTTTTTTAAAAATCTATAACAATCAGGGGTATTTCCAAATGACGACAACCGATGAGCTCCGCCGTTCTTTTTGTCTGTTTGTTTAGGCTGAAGAAAATAATTAACATGTGCCCTTTGTCGAAATCTTTATAGATCACAGTTAACCAATCAGTGTTCCAAAATATTGTCTCAAGTTTATTTTGCTCCGTCTCTTGTCACGCTCGGTTGCGTTGCGTAGCATCCGGGTACTCACGGGGAAAAAACTATAACAAAGGCAACAACCAGTCCCGGGGAATTGCTTTAGATCAGTGCCCCTTTAATTATAGCTACAAGAGGTAAGATATTCTATAAGTAATGAAAACATACCTCAAAACTTACTTTTTTACAATGCACATTTTAATGAAACTTGATCTGATGATAATTTTGCATCAGAACAATTGTATGCACTGATGATGTATCGGCTGCTGTTTGTAAACTTCCTGCCTCTCGTGTCATGTGACTGATCATGTTGTGCATCTATTTTTAACTCGACTATAATGGCCTCAGACCACAATTAATTTCCTTCTTTGCTATCGACAGTGAAATGACAGCCCATCATAATTATTATCGGTCGTAGGCCGTTCTCCTGTTGCATGCTTACCAACCTGCCGCTTGTCACTTCATACACAAAGTTTCGGCCTGCATTGACCAGCCCCCTTTCGCGGTAACCACTGTCAACAGAGCTCACCGGAAGTTTCGAGCCGAAACACACAGAGCGGCCTTCAACTTGAGGGTCAAGTCATGGGAGGCTGGAATCAATACCTTCACAGCATGTAGCTAACAAAAAATTGGCAACATACTACAATGTCTAATCGTTCATTTAAGCTATCCCAAGTCACTCCAAAAAAAATGGCACAGGCTGAACAGCCCATTTTCTAAAAGGTAAGACTTAATTTAGTGTGTTGCGATTGTTATTAGACAGGTAATGAAAAATACTTCTGAGGCGCTCGGTAACACAGTACGCGAGGATACACGTGTGAAATCGAACCCGGGTCGTCGTCGGGAAAAGCGTGCACTTTAACTATTAGCCTACCCATCGTCTCCTACCTATGATTAGCTCACTGATTCCTCCAGGTGGGAAAGTATGACGGAGAGGATTAATAACACACATTTCCACATTTCCAAACTTCCACATGTTCAAGCTGCTAATCCATCTAGCCGATCTTCGGCTGAGATATTCCCGATGCGACATTTTTATTGAACTCCCTGCATTCAAAAGTTTAAAAAGGAATATGTTGATTGTAATTGTTAATTTAACGTTACTCCACTTTGTTGCTCCAGATTGAGTTGAACTTCCAAATTGGATGAACTAATTCTTTTATGTTACAACAATTATTTGTGTAAGTAGTTTTGAAAACAAAATGGCGCTCAAACATGACGCAAAGCAACTTCGGGTATAAAACAATCCCTAATTCCCCGACAGTGTGTCTTACTGTAGTGTATTTTGTGAATAACGAATTTATTACTAAATTTGAAAATCCTGTTATTCTGCTTCTCATTAAATGTATTTATTACTGTATGCGATATGTATGAAAAGAAACACGTACATCAGTATATTACAAACACACACAAGCCTGAAAGACAAGCGAATTTATATAACCGTCACAAAAACCAAGGCCATCACCGATTATCCATTTGTCAACAGCCTTTTATAGATAATATAAAAAAAAACCCTGATGAGTTCTACACAAATACATAGAGAATATTAAACCAGTACCCATGAAATACCGTTTGCATGACAACGAGAGTGTTTCAAAACGTATTTGACGAACGAAAGGACCAAGAAACTGTTTTACCATAACTCATTAGAAAGTCTAGACGTCTGATTGGCATGTTGCCATCTTGCAAAACTCCGTTTATGTCGGTAGCGGCCCTGTACTATCATTATGTATCATGACGTCATGATGGTGGATGTGGCGTCACTTGATTGAAACATCACAACTGATGGCCAAACTGAGAGTCGGATAGCGAGCACACACTAATTTCACTGAGATGAACGTTTCTGTACCCATGATATACAAGCTCATCCAGCTCGGACACTCCCGTACACTCCGCTTAGGACACGTTCTAACTTAGAAGGATAGGGTGTTCCTGACCCACACGTGTATAACACATACTGGTATCGAACTGAAACCAGAAGACTCTTCTTATGCCTGTTCCCACCCACAGCGACAATACATCTGCATCATGGACAGGTTTCAGCTGTCACTGTTTCCACGTGTTCTGAGGCAGTCGAGGCTTCAGGATCCTTGGGTAATTCCCGAGTAGTGACAGCCGGTTCACCTGGACCACATGCTTTGTCAGATGTAGACACTACCTCAGAACTATTCACCATATTCTGTGCAGCACCTTCTTTCTTTGTAGAACAATCACCTGGCACATTTGTCCCATTTCGATCTGTGTTCCGATAGGTTGCTAGGGAACTGACGTCAGACGTTTCTTCGGTAATTTCTGGAAGTTTGATGGTCAAGAGTTCGCCATTTTGTTTGACACATGGCTGATCATTCGGTATTGGGTCAGAATCGGGTAGGACTTTTTGTTTATCGATTTCATTTGCTGCGGAATTTGGTCTCCCGGGACATTCCACTTCCGGTGGTATAGGTGGGCTTACCGGTTCTGACTTCATGTTGTTTGGTATCTCAATGCCCATCTCGTTCATTTGTGCAATGACGGATAGTTCCATCTCAACACGGCACAGACGGCACTTGCAACTTGACACATCACTAGGTGTGATATTCTGAACACCCGGAATAAGTACCCGTATTCCAGGAGTTCTCAGATAAAACTGCTTCTCATGAAGAACCGAGCGTTGGTTCAGTTTAAAATACAAGCTCCACTCCTCGAACGGATCAACAGGACCAACACAGCTTCGAGTACTAGGTGGAGTCTGGGCGACCGGGGTCGACAACAACGACCGTAAGCGTGCACTTGAGGACCTCATCCGCTGGCGAGGACTTCCGGTCCTCACTGGCTGAACTGGAGTCTTCCTGCTTTCGTCACATTGTCTTCCTTTCTGACACACGTTATCAGAGTAGTATTCTAATATATGCCCCACCCTCTTATCATAGTCACTTCTCTCTCTTTGAATGGTGTGTATGTCTGGTTCGGCTTCCTTTGTTTTGGCAAGATCCCGCGGATTTTTCAAATACGCCTTTCTGAGGTGGGCAATGTAACTACCATCGTTCCTCTTCGCAGAATACGCCCCTATGCTCCCTATAACCGACTGCGTCATGTTCGGTTTGGTTTTTCTGAAGTATATAATCTTGTCATTGTCAATATACATGGTTGCATCATCAAGTTCATTGACAACGTATTTCTTGCTTTGGTCCTTAGGTTGTCTCGCCAACGATTTGGTATCGTCAAACGGGAATATGTTATGCACAGCTACAACCTTGTGAGAGCCAGAGTCAGGTTTTACAGGGTAAAAGTTGTTCCTGGAACTGAGAGTGTATTCTCTTGTCTCCACGGTTGCTCTCTGAAGGTTGGAAAGTTTGGTCACAGGAAAAGCAGGCAACGTTTTCGTTCTCATGGAAGGCACATAGGTGACAGTGGAAGGATCACTCGTAATCTTCTGCCGAGCAGAGTTCACACGTTGGAGGGTCTTCATATTGTGCAAGTATCTAGAGTTCCTTAACGGGAATGCTAGCTTTTTGCGATCCAGAAACGCCCTTAAACGGTCATCGGTTGTGTGCGGAGCAATTCCTGCAAAAGTAGTTCCAGGAAAATGCGGATTGGCGGAAGGATAACGCGGCGATTCACGACGGGAGGAGGCCGAACGTGGTGTAGGACTACCAACCCTTGACCCCATGACCCCCATTATTTCGTCTTCTTCTGCCATCTCCTGTGTCGTGAGCTGGTAACGCGGAGGGAGACGTTGCCACAACGTCCAACAGTTTTCCGTCGCCATATCTGCAACAGAAAATAACTCTGTCTGACCGTAGACCTATGTTTGGTCATTACTCAATTAATGTAATGATTGATAGCATGGCCTTTCGTGTTCTTATTGCCTTAACCATTCTCATGGGACAAAATGAATTCCTGCCAATATTGGCAATTTTCATTTCGTTCGACGATGTGTCACATTCCTTCCCAAACAGGACCACTGACACAAAATTGTCAAGGGGAAACATGGCTTCGCTCAACGCACATGAAAAAACAGAAATGTTGCGTTAGATAATGGAGCACTACAGTGAGAAATCGAATAAAGCCTACAGTGATTCTGGCATTGTCATTAAAATGTAATTCGTTACTAGGTTGATGAGAGTTAATCAAGTCGTGCCACCGATATCCGGCTTCATTCATTACCGGGCTCTATACAATGGCTGCTGTCGTGCTGTAATCTACCAAGCCTGGCAAACAACACCGTCAAGGCCGACGGGGCTACATGCCACCATATAGCGCAGAGAAGGGGTCTGGGAATTCTGATGGTCACAAAGTAATATTTCTGTCACTGCTATAAGAAATATGATATTTTTTCTCTGAAAGGATGAGGTTAAACACTTTCTTTAGGAACCATGAAACGTTTTTTTGCAAAATATCAAATGGACTGTCCCCGATAAGCATGACGTGTTAACAGTGTCCTTAGGTCACATGTGTTTCGCCAGTAACTGCTCGAGGTCATGTACATGTATACTGTGGACAGTAACAGCCAGTTAGTCAGGAACCCGTTTGCTTGGGTGAAGACTTCTGGACTAATTACACGGCTGACCACAAAGTTAACCACCACCCCACCACCACATGTTCTCTCTTGTCATACATCTTGACCTTCCCTGTATTCGTATATACCTCCGTATGACATTGATATTAACTTGACAAATGTCTCAGATACCATCGATATCTGGTGAAAACGTACAAGATCACCGTTTGTTTCTCCAGATAGTGTCAAGTACTGTAGTATATCAAAGATGCAGATACTCAGAGGATGCAGCTGAAAGATTAGTCAGCTAGCTATTGAAATATCGATTAGGCAACTAGCTATTGAATAGTTACAAAATGTTACTAGATAATCGATTTAGATTTATGCATTTCAATATGGGTATGTTCCATTGTAAACAAACTAAATGGTATCGTAAGAGAATTACAACAGATTACACATTAAGAGAAGGTGGATACACAAAGAGTACCGTCGTTCCGTTGACCCGAAAAGGGCTAAGGTCCTTACTGCCCTTCTACATCAGCATGATTTAAGAAATTAGGAAATATTTCATATTGTTCGTATGAATGACTTTTAGATCGCGTTCTTTTCAACACTTGCATATTTGATTTTAAACACAGATTGTTGTGTGAGAAAGTTCTTTATTAGAGACTTTCAGCGGGGTATTTGTGTACATCAGTATGTAATGGGTCTTTGACCCAAACTGGTATTCTGTGAAGATGAAAGTAAACAAAAGCGATAACGCTCTTTAGATAATCCATAAATACAAATGGATCAAGTATTTTTCTCCAGAAAATCGAAAAACTTCTCGTTTTAGCGTTAGGCTGCTACATTATTCGTCTACTGTGATACATGTAAAGCTGCTCCATAACAGAAACATAATCTATTAAAAAAAATAAATAGACAAAAACAGTCAAATAAAACCAAAGATTAGTTCGTACGCCAGTTTAAGGGTTATGGATGCCAAAGGACTCTCGAAGTAATATCATGTCGTCTCGGTATCCAGGCAATAAGGTAGATACCTGTGTTTACACAGTCGGGGTAGCACTTGTACATTCTCTGACAGTGTGGAGTGTGCTGTGTGTGTGGACGTTAATCCAGCCACCAGTACACTTTGGCGTCCTCAACACGAACCGACACTTGGAGACATATGACGTGTTTCCCCCTTAGTCTCAAGTTGAGGAATGACAAGGCTGTAGGATTAGGCAGGAAAAAATGTTGGCTTTGTATGTATCGAAAGAATATTGTTTTGGCAAAGACTTTGGTTTTGGATACTGGTGAATAATATCTGCATTGGAAATTCATTATTGCTTTTTGCTGGCGAATGTATGTGTTTCTAAAATTTAAGGTAAGGCTGTCTGTAGGTTATGTTTGTTTAATGTATGAAATCAGAATTAAATAAATCAACTATCATACATTAGAGGCGAATTTCCTATTTCAGCATGTTGTTTTGCTAAGAAAAGTATGTTTTTACGCGCCGTGATCAACACTACTCATGTGTGTTTATTCGTTATTGCTGATTACAAGAATAATTGAATAATAGAGTGGTTACCCTTTTCGCGAACACCTGGTGTCATGAAGGAGTTTTAGCGATCCATTCACGTAATTGTCAGCACTGTATTACATTGTGCGCCCTGAGGAATATGTTTCCTTAGATGGTGGAAACTTAGTATTCTCTGGCGTTTACGTTTTATATGGGAATAACAGGATAGCCATATAGAAGATTCAGACAATACAAGCACATCATGCCAAGTAGTCAGTTTCTTGTTAGTGGCTGCTGATTAATTAATTATGTCATGTTATCGTAAACTCGATACGATATCCCTCGTATATTACGCCCTGCTGCTTTATTGTTTACTTTTCAAATTAAAGTTTAAATAGACTTAAAGTTATAATACATGATTGAATTGAAACCTTTTCAATAATTAACAAAGACCTTACTATATGAGGAAAAGGGCTTACCTTAGATTCAGCAGACTGTTGTCCTTAGACATCAAACATATTTCCATGGATACATATTTCTTTCTTGAATTTGTTCATTCCTGTCCATCTATACCTTGACACAAGACCTCGTCTGGAACTGGTCCCCGAATGCCTGGTACACCAGACAGTCAGAGAGAATGGTCAAGAATTGCGCCGACAACTCCTGCTATTGGTTTGTATGTGTAGCGTAATTGATGATATTTTGAAACGTGAGGGCAGATAAACGCCACTGTTGGCTTCACCCCTCTTGGGACCTGACCCAGTCCCCCAAGTGTGGGTAGGCTTTCATTATGTACCTAGCAACTCGAGGGGTGGCGCACTTCCTCGGTAGCTGGTAACACACCATAACGTTCACAGCAGAAGCCGCGTCTTGTGTCGTTATCGCTTATGATAAGCCAGTCTGAACAATTGCATTTCAATTGACTTCACAACCTAGATAAACAAACAAGCGTGGGGAAGTATTTGGGGGTAATGATTGTGCAGGAATATGCATGTATTGATTGAGGAGAGGGTGAATGCTATCGCCTTTAGGGTATAATGAGTGTATGTCAGCTGTCGGCGATACTAAGATTAAGTGACGTCTTGGTAGGGTGTCGACAATCAGCGTTAGGAAGTTGTGTTTGATATACAGTTGTGGCGTTTGTTCACTCGTATATATCTGGAGTGTTTTTGGATCAGAGTTTGATTTTTATAATGGTAGGTTTAATTGGTAAATAGGTAGAAATATTTGTCTGGATTATTTGTGTTTCGTGAAGCGGTTATATTCTATCGATGATATTAAGGTGGTGAATTGGTAGGGAGGAATGGGTGAGTGAGCTTTATATCACAGCGTGTCAGCTTGATGTGGAGGAAAGCCCGAAATTATGCAGGCCTTAGACGTCCACCACTTTGGTGAAACCCGCGGACATCGGTATGGTGCTGGCAAACCAAGATAAAAAATAAGGATGGATATGGATTCGAACCCACAACGATAGGTTGCCCTAAGGGACGACACAGCTCTGCATAGCGAAGAACTCAGTTGAAGCCTGGCTGACATAGTATGACATCATACCCGATTATTTGGTCGTACGTCCTCCCATGTCTTCACCCATTGAGGCAGTGGAATATACTGGTGGTTACACAGTTCGCTGGTGACGCCCAAGTCCCGGGTTCGATGCCCTAGCTGTGTATAATGGAATGTGTATTTGCCGCCCCGAACAGTAATATGACCAATCTGATGAGAGATGAGTTTGATGAGTTGAACGTCGCTTACACTATCGACCACTTTTTTTAGTCTATTACTTCTCAAAACCATTAAAATATATCCTAACTAAAAAGCGACTAATCCTAACAAAAAAGCAAACCTGACCATCCGATCCATAAAGTCGTCTACTACGACAAGCATCCCCGGTATCAGTCGAACCTGTTTTCTCGAACTCGGATGTGTCCATACCCCGATTGTGTCGAACTCATAGTCAGGTCCCTGTTGTTATATTTATCACTATTTTAATCCGGGGGTGTCGAACTGCATGTTGACTCGAACTCAAATTATAGCCACAGGAGTTAAAAATAAGTTAAAACTTACCCTGACAAGTCGGACTAATATCTTTTGAAAAACAGACATCCACTGTTTGCTGTTTTCTGTTGTCTGATGAAGCTCTTCTAAAATACACTGCCAGGCAAAAGAAAGCATACACTTGAAAACTGGATTTGACCAAAATATTATAAACGTTATCAAACTGTTACAAGGCTGAAACTAGTCGTCGAAATACTCCAAACAAATGTGATAACCGTATCAAAGACAGCACCATCTACTACAACTACAACCATTTCTTGTTTGTTAGCCACCTTTATTGCGCTGGTCTGCAAATATTACCTCACACAGTAGTAGCAGTAGTAGTAGTAGCAACAGCAGTACTAGTAGTAGTCGTAGTAGCAGCAACAACAGCAAATGCAGAAGAAGTAAACGTAATATTCATAGTAGCAGCAGCAGTAGTAGTCGTAGTCGTAGTTGAAGAAGTATCAGTAGTAGCAGCAGTAGTACTGGTCGCAGTAGTCGTAATAGTAGTAGCAGCAGAAATCGTTGTAGTATTAGTAGAAGCAGCAGCAGTAGTAGTAGTAATAGAAACAGCAGAAGCGGCAGTGCTAGTAGTAACAGTAGTAGTAGGGGTTGTAGTAGCAGTTGTCGTAATATACTCGACAACAAAAATTCCTGTGACACCAATCTTTTAGTGCATTTTTCAAACAAGTAAAGTTTGTTTTTCAATATTGTAGTACATGTATGGAATCAAGTCACAAAAACGCAACGGCTACAGAAGAGCATGCCTTCCATGAAAAAGTTGACTTTTATGCAAGCCCCATGCATTTCACTACCCAAGAATGGGTATAAAAACATGGGCGTTAACGGGATTCCATATGCATTGTTTAGCATCGTGCTGACAACAACCACTCAGAAAAACAACAAAATTACGCAATTATTCAACATTACGAAATGCCACGCCTGTCCGAAAATGAGCGTCTGCGAGCCATTGGTATGCTTGAAGCAGGTTCGAGTCAACGTGATGTTGCAAGACAATTTAACGTCCACAGAAACACCATTTGGTGTTTAAGGCAACGTTGGCAACAGACGAATGCAGTCAGAGACCATTCTCGGAGTGGCAGGCTACGCGTAACCAATAATTGACAAGACAACTGGATTCGAACAACACACTTACGAAATCGATTCCAGCCAGCAACAGTGACTGCAAGAAGCATCCCTAGCCTTCGACGAATATCTTCACAAACCGTACGTCGTTTCCTTAGATGTGCAGGGATTGTCGCCAGAAGACCCATCAGACGTCCCATTTTGACAGGAAACCACCGTCAAGCACGACTACAGGCCCGTCACGGCCCAGGGATTACCTTTCAACATGATAACGCCCGGCCTCATATTGCTCGACTTGTTCAGGACACTCTTCAATAAAAGAACGTGAATGTCATCCCTTGGCCGGCTCGCTCCCTTGATCTCTTACCAATCGAGCACATGTGGGATGAGATGGATCGGCGCCTTCGACGTCAACCTCGTGTTCCACAGGCACTCCAGGAACTTCGAAACATGCTCCAGCAGATATGGACAGATATCCCACAGGTCTTTGTGCGACGCCTGGTCCATTCTATGAGACGAAGATGTGTTGCTTGCATCGCAACCAGAGGTGGACACACACGCTATTGATTTGTAAATTGACATTTTGGCATGTTCATATTTTATTTTAATGAAATCACGCATTTTCTGAAGTCAGTATGGCAAATTAAACCATTTGAACTCTTAAAGGAGTCTTTTATTTGTTGCAAACCGAAATTGTTTCAGATTTGGTAAAAAAACATAACTTTGCATTAAATCTTATTCAATATCACAGGAACTTTTGTTGTTCAGTATACTAGTAGTAGTAGTAGCAGCAGCAGCAGCAGCAATAATAGTCGTAGTAGTAGTAGTAGCAGTATCAGCAGTAGTAGTAGGAGTAGTAGTAGCAGCAGTAGTAGTCGTAGTAGTTGTAATAGTAGCAGTAGCAGTAGTCGTAGTAGTAGCAGTTGTCGCAATAGTAGTAGTTGTAGTAGCAGCAGAAGTAGTAGCAGGAATGGTCATTGTAGTATTAATAGCAGCAACAGTAGTAGTGATAGTAGTAGAAATAGCAACAACACCAGCAGTAGTAGTATCCGTCGTAATAGTAGTCGTGGTAGTAGCAGCAGTAGTAGTAGTCGTAATAGTAGCAGCAGTGGTAGTAGTAGTCATAATAGTGGTCGTAGTAGTAATAGTAGAAATAGCAGTAGTAGTCGTAGTCGTACTTGAAGTAGTATTAGTAGTAGCAACAGTAGGAGCACTACTAGTAATAGAAATAGCAACAGTAGCAGCAGAGGTAGTAGTAGTAGTCGTAACAGTAGTAGTAGTAGTGGTGGTAGTAGTAGTCGTGGCAGCAGTAGCAGTACTAGTAGTCGTAATAGTAGTAGCAGCAGTAGCAGGAGTAGCCGTTGTAGTATTAGTACCAGCAGCAGTAGTAGTAGTAGTAGTAGCAGTCGTAATCGTAGTCGTAGTAGTAGAAACAGCGGTAGTAGTCGTAGTAGTTGTAGCAGCTGCAAGAGTAGTAGTATTAGCAGTAGTAATAGTGAGGTGAAAGGGTTTCAACGTCGCGTCCAAGATTATTGCACTTATATAGCGACGTGCATGCACCTCTGTGTGTGTTTGTGTGGCTGCTTGTACTAATCCTGAGTGATGCATATTAATAGTGCTAGCACATTGAGATACCATGCCGTCATGAGATATCTTTTAACGTCTTTTAGTATGAGTGAGTGAGTGTGTATGGTTTTAGCAATATTCCAGCAATATCACGGCGGGGGACACCAGAAATGCAAATCACATATTGTACCCATGTTGGGAATCGAACCCGGGTCTTCGGCATGACGAGCGAACGCTTTAACCACTAAGGTACCCGACCGCCCCTCTTTTAGTATGACGCGGCCGGGGATCGAACCCACGATCTTCCGCTCTCCTGGCGGACGCTCAACCTTTAGACCATGGAGACGGTCATTAGTAATATTAGTAGTGATAGTAGTAGTAATCGTTATAGTAGCAGCAGCAGCAGTAGTAGCAATCGTCATAATAGTTTTCGTAGTAGCAGCAGCAGCAGCAGCAGTAGTAGTAGTAGCACTAGTAGTAGTCGTAGTAGAAGCAGCAGTAGTAGCAACTGCAACAGCAACTGCACCAGCAGAAGTTGTATTCGTAGTTGAAGTAGTATTAGTAGTAGCAACAGTAGTAGTAGTAGTGTAACATTAATAGTAGTAGAAGTATTTGTATTAGTAGTAGCAACAACAGTAGTCGTCGTAGTAGTAGTAATAGCAACAGTAGTAGTAATAGTAGCGGCGGCAGCACTAAAAGGTCTATTTGCGCCCATTTAGTCAATGTTCAGTTTCGCCCACGATTTCCTCACTATGAGTATCCCAGTATCGATATATATATTACATATGGTCCTCGGTATGGAAATATGCTGAATGCAACCAAGAACCACATCAATCTAATTATTACATCGACTTGATTATTATTATGACGCATCTGCCGAAAGAGTAAAGATGCATTAAAAATCAATTAAAACTGCTGAACTATATAACATTGTATTTATAGTGTTAGTGAAAGTTAGTGAAAGGCTTTGTCAATTTGTATTCCAAAAGGAAAGGAGAAACTGTTTCATGACGGTTTGTTTCACAATGCCCAAAGCAAAGTTGCGTAAGGATGAGCAAACGAATCTTCAAGTGAGTCTCTACTGATGGGCCAAAGAATGTATGTGTCGACGTTTACTGACATTAACTCACAACGCTGAGGAAATTGTATTGTTCCAATCATTTGGCGATGGATTAACCTCTGCCAACGTATCACATATATGCCGGAAAGAGTTGCGTCCCTTGGCAGTGTGTTCTGTTCACTATTTTGACGGACAAATGAAGCCACAAAGATAGTGTTTGTTTTTTTAAAATGACACTTTAATATGAGACAGGAGTTACGCCGCTCTTCTTGTTAAAACTTTGTTAAATGATATTTTGACAATATTTTGACATTTTATCTTAACAGATGAATCGCGTCATGTGATGATATATCAAATATCAGAGATTATTTATACAGAATACATATAGCAGTAAAAAAGTCGATGGTTTTAGAGCACTGAGATATAAAACACACACTGAAATCCGAACATCATTACGATTTGTATTACAAGAGTGAGTGAGTGAGTTGAGTTGAACATTATTCCAGTTACATCACGGCGTGTCAGCTTAATGTGGCGGGAAAACCCGAAGTGATGAAAGCCACGAGAACGGGTATGGTGCTGACAAACCTAGTGTAATATCCTCGAATTCCGATCCACGACAATAGGTTTCTGACTCTGCACAGTGAAATCGACGTTAAACTGGCCATCTGTAGCCCGGCTTTTGCAATACGCGTATCATACCATGCTTGGGACAGTGGTTTATACTTCTGGCTTGTCGTTGACCATTTCGAACATTATCAAGAGTGATGCAGCTACCTCCTACAACTTGACACATGGAACAAGTCCCTGGGCATATTCCGGGGCAGAACAGGTCCCTGGATGTGTCTCATCGTCCCCACGGAAATGGAAAAA